>NC_136388.1:101676799-102398032 GCF_965140285.1 Lepidochelys kempii | reverse complement strand
ACGCGCTATCTCAGAGTCAAACTCCCTTCCAGAAATAAACTAATATAACAGCTGTTTTAAGGTAAGAAGTAGGCTATTTTGAATTAACTATATTCTACATGTTTTAAGACTGAAATGTAACCACAGAACATCTTTATGTTCATTAAAAGGCAAGTTTAGTATTGCGTTAATAGCCTCAATGCCATAATTGTGATCGTTTTGTTTAAAATTAGGAAAAAGATTTGTATACAGAGGCCCACAAAATCTAATAGCCCCAGGCCCACAGGAGAGTTAATCCGGCCTTGGGTGTAGGCGGGATCTGCATGGAGGTCTCAGTCCTATATGAGTTTGTGTGGGGTCTTGAGCCCAGGCAGGGTATATAAGAGATCTGTATGGGAGTCTCAGCCTGTACGGATTTGTGGGGGTCTTGGGGCCATATGGGATGTGTAAGGGATTTGTAGAGTGACCAGATGTCCTGATCTTATAAGGACAGTCCCAATTTTGGGGTCTTTTTCTTATATAGGCTCCGATTACACACCACCCCCTGTCCCGATTTTTCACACTTACTGTCTGTTCAGCCTAGGGATCTGCATGGGGGTTTCATCCCTGTACGTGTTTGTGGGGGTCTTGGGCCCAGGCGGGGTATGTGAGGGATCTGCACAGGGGGCTCAGCCCTGTCAGGGTCTGGGAGGTCTGGGGCCCAGGCGGGGTGTGTGAGGGATCTGCAGGGAGGGCTCACCCCGTTTGGGTTAGGGGGGTCTGGCCCCGGAAGGGGGTGAGGGATCTGCGGGGGGGGCTCCACCCCGTTCGGGTTAGGGGGGGTCTGGCCCCAGAAGGGGGTGAGGGATCTGCGGGGGGGCTCAGCCCCGTTCGTGTTAGGGGGGGGTCTGGCCCCGGCAGGGGGTGAGGGATCTGCAGGGGGGGCTCTGCCCCGCACGGGTTAGGGGGGTCTGGCCCCGGCAGGGGGTGAGGGATCTGCGGGGGGGGCTCTGCCCCGCTCGGGTTAGGGGGGTCTGGCCCCGGCACGGGGCGAGGGATCTGCGGGGGGGCTCCGCCCCGCTCGGGTTAGGGGGGTCTGGCCCCGGCAGGGGGTGAGGGATCTGCGGGGGGGCTCCGCCCTGCACCGTTAGGGGGGGTCTGGCCCCAGCAGGGGGTGAGGGATCTGCAGGGGGGGGCTCCGCCCCGCATGGGTTAGGGGGGTCTGGCCCCGGCAGGGGGTGAGGGATCTGCGGGGGGGGGCTCCGCCCCGCACGGGTTGGGGGGTCTGGCCCCGGCAGGGGGTGAGGGATCTGCGGGGGGGGGCTCCGCCCCGCACGGGTTGGGGGGTCTGGCCCCGGCAGGGGGTGAGGGATCTGCGGGGGGCTCCGCCCCGCACGGGTTGCGGGCTCTGGCCCCGGCAGGGGGTGAGGGATCTGCGGGGGGCTCCGCCCCGCACGGGTTGCGGGCTCTGGCCCCGGCAGGGGGTGAGGGATCTGCGGGGGGGGCTCCGCCCCGCACGGGTTGCGGGCTCTGGCCGGGCGGTTCCATGGGAGGAGGTCGGGCCGAGCGCTGCGCGGGGTCGGGCGCGGCGCGGGGCCGGGGCGGGTGACGGCGGGGGCGGCCGTGCGGGGCCGTGCGGGGCGGGGCGGGCCGGGTGCGTATCGCGGCGCGGCCGGGCGGGGCTCGCTGGCTCCATGATGGCGGACGCGGCGGTGGCCGATACGCGGCGCCTCCACTCCAAGCCGCAGGACCTGACGGACGCCTACGGGCCGCCCAGCAACTTCCTGGAGATCGACATCTTCAACCCGCAGACCGTGGGCGTGGGCCGGGCGCGCTACACCAGCTACGAGCTCCGCATGCGGGTGAGGGGCCGGGCGCTACAGCCGGCTGGGGGCCCCGCGGGGGCGGGGGCGGGAGGGGCCGGGCGCTACAGCCGGCTGGGGGCCCCGCGGGGGCGGGGGCGGGAGGGGCCGGGCGCTACAGCCGGCTGGGGGCCCCGCGGGGGCGGGGGCGGGAGGGGCCGGGCGCTACAGCCGGCTGGGGGCCCCGCGGGGGCGGGGGGCGGGGGCGGGAGGGGCCGGGCGCTACAGCCGGCTGGGGGCCCCGCGGGGGCGGGGGCGGGAGGGGCCGGGCGCTACAGCCGGCTGGGGGCCCCGCGGGGGCGGGGGCGGGAGGGGCCGGGCGCTACAGCCGGCTGGGGGCCCCGCGGGGGCGGGGGCGGGAGGGGCCGGGCGCTACAGCCGGCTGGGGGCCCCGCGGGGGCGGGGGCGGGAGGGGCCGGGCGCTACAGCCGGCTGGGGGCCCCGCGGGGGCGGGAGGGGGAGGGGCCGGGCGCTACAGCCGGCTGGGGGCCCCGCGGGGGCGGGAGGGGGAGGGGCCGGGCGCTACAGCCGGCTGGGGGCGGGGCGGGAGGGGGAGGGGCCGGGCGCTACAGCCGGCTGGGGGCGGGGCGGGAGGGGGAGGGGCCGGGCGCTACAGCCGGCTGGGGGCGGGGCGGGAGGGGGAGGGGCCGGGCGCTACAGCCGGCTGGGGGGCGGGGCGGGAGGGGGAGGGGCCGGGCGCTACAGCCGGCTGGGGGCCCCGCGGGAGGGGAGAGGGGGGAGGGGCCGGGCTGTGGGTGGCGGCCTCTGGGCTGGGACCCGGCCTCCTCCTCAGGCTCCCAGGCAGCGGCACCGGCCCGCTAGGGTCCCAGGCGTCTCTGCTGTTGCCCAGGCTGAGGCGCCCCCCGGCCTGGAGCCCCCCTGCGGCTCCCAGCCTGGGGGACGGGCAGATAACGGGCAGCTGAGAGCAGACAGAGGCAAACCGGCTCCCGCAGTCGCCCTTCCCGGGCCTGCGTCGAGCCGGTGCTCTGGGCAGCCTGGAGCGGACGCCCGTGCCTGGGGGAGAGGCCGGGGCGGGCGCTTATCCAGGTGTGTGGCTGCAGGCAGAGTGACAGATCACAACCTCCGCACGCCACCCTGCGGGTAGGGCCTGCCACCCTCTGTGTCTCTGGGAATTGCTGAGCGCCCTTGAGGTGCTGCTGTGTTATAAACCAGTGGTTCTCATCCAGCAGTCCAGGGGCCGCGAGCGGGTTTCAGGTGGTCCTCCAAGCAAGGCCAGCTTTAGACTCACTGGGGCCCAGGGCAGAAAGCCAAAGCCCCACCGCGTGGGGCTGAAGCCCGGCGCCCTGAGCCCTGCTACCTGGGGCTGAAGCTGAAGCCTGAGCAACTTAACCGGAGGCACTGTGGCATGGGGCCCCGGGCAGTTGCCCTGCTTGCTACCTACTAATGCCGGCCCTGCCTTTTAGATGCGGAAAACCAGTTGTTGTGGCACAGGTGAGCCATGGAGTTTTTATATCCTGTTGGGGGAGCCTCAGAAAGAAAAAGCTTGAGAACCCCTGTTAAAAACAGTACTTGGAGCCTCATACAAGGACCCCAAAGGGTCCCTTGACCTCCTTTCAGCAGCCTTTGGGATGACCAAGCTAGCCTCTCATTTTCCAAGTGCAGACTATAAAGGGAATGCTGTTTGGAGTTGGGACGACAAGGTTTTCTGCTTCCTTTCTAAAACAGTCCTCTGCAGCGGCTTCTAGTGAGCCAGGCCCTTGAATAACACTGGTCTCTGAATGCCCTGTACTTGAGACAGAACCCACAGGGGGATGTCTGCAGTGGGAGGCTGGCTTCCAGCTGCTGACTGGGTAGAAAGGCTCATGCCAGTCAAGCTCAAGCTGGCATGCTAAAAATAGCAGCGTGGACGTTCCCGCTCAGGCAGCATCTCAGGCTCTCCAGCCCACCTGACCCCCTGGCTCTGAGTGTGGGCGGCCGGGATTTGGAACCCCGTACTGTCCACACCACTATTCTTTACGTGCTCGCTCGAGCCCTGCCAGCCTAAGTCTGTCTACCTGGGCTAGGAGGTTTGCTCCCAGCAGCAGTGTAGACAGACCCACAGAGGCCTGGGCCATTTCACTCTATTTTGTTGGGTCGCATGGACCTCTGTCTCTCAAGCACATCTGGCTGCATGTTGAACTGTGGGAAAAGGACTCAAGGTCAGAGTATGTCTACAGCCCAGTCCTGTCCAGGGAAACAGGCTTTATCATCTTGTTGGCATGGCTGTTTTCTGACTTGAGCGTAATGATGGAGGTGTAGGATCTTACCACATCCTTGCCTTGGAAGTCTGCAACCCAGTAGAAACCCCAGTCTGACCTCAGAAGGGTTGATCAAGGCCCCTGGAATTACCAAACTCTGAGAGGGATACACCTACCATATCTAACAGAGGATTCCTGTCCAGTGCTGCAGAGAAGGTGGTAAATCCCAACATGCTTGCTGGATCTCAAGAGGAAAGAAAACTTCTTGTCTCCTCACCTCTACATCCCACGAACTTGGTGCAGTCTCACTCTGTATATGTGAACAAGAATGGTGGTGGTGAAGCACCAGGTCCTGCTTAGGTCCAAAGTCAGTGGTTTTATGTACTCACCAGTCCCTCTTAAGTGGATTCTGCTGGCAACAATGAGTCCAAGTGCAGCCACTGTGTGCCCCTCCGTGGTGCGGGAATGCCTCTTTATGTAAGTCGAGTACCACTGGCCTCTTGCGCACTGCTCGGAAACCGAGACAGGTGCTCTGCTGGGTCTCCAGGGGCATTTGCTCCAGTTGGGGCAGAGAAGAGAACAATATTTAGGGGAGGGGGACTTTTGTTGTGTCTTGGCTAGCTGCTAGTTAACAGCCTTCCTAGGTAACTGGGTGCTGAATCGCCTTTGTGTTCAATTGCCAATCTAATTACCTACCAATTGTCGACAAACTCGAGTCCTAAAAACGGATATGCTTATACAGACGAGTAGTGCAGCCCTAGAGGTTGTGCATTACGGCCTGCGTAATCCGTATGGCTGAGCACTCCTTGCGGACTCAACGTCCCTTTGCCTGGTCTTCCCCGGGGTGGTGAGCTCTTTGGGGCAGGGTGTCCTTGTAAGGTGCCATGCATCCCCATGGTGCCATCGGTAATAAGGTCGACTGAGAAGCTCCAAGCTTCCCCTGAAAATTTACATAATCCCACAGGAGAGGGGAGTACGTTGTGCTTGCACTCGGTGTGGTAGGTGCTTTCCAAACCATGGAAGATACAATCCCTGCCCCTTAGAGGCTACAGTTTGTCCTCATTAGCTAATTTTACTGTCCTCCTCACACCCTACATGACTGACTTTCCATCTGAGGATTGGATGATGATATTCCCCACTCCCACAAAAAACTGTCATTGTTGGCTCTTCAATCAGCTAGAGGTGGCTGCTAGAGAACAGTAGGAAACTGCCTGCAGAGTTTCTCTCTGCAGTTCTAGTCCCTGGTGGCACCATACTCGGTCCCAAACAGATGTACAGCCTAAAAGCTGATCAGAGGCTTTAGTAAGAACTGTTTAAATGTAGCAGCAACAGGTTTAACATGAGGGTGTATCATAATTAACATAATAACATAACATAGTTAACATAATCACCAGGTGAGAGATCAGACTTCAGGGCTAATGCAGCTTTGGGAAAATTCCTACAAGCTCCTGGCTAGATCCAAACTACACAGGCTAAACATGCAGAAGCCTTTCCTTGCAATGGGGAGGGTTGCTACTGCTGTTTGGAAATCTTAAAGCAAGGTCTCTGCAGCCTGTTGCTTGGATGTAGTTGGGGATTAACCTCCTTCCTCAACCCCTCCAAAAGGGTTGTACAGTCTGGGGTTGTGGTCTACTGCAGTGCAGAATGGCAGTGCGTATCCCTCTGCAATGCTGCCTGGAATTCATAAGGGTGAACATCTGAAAGGGGTGAGGCCTAGCCTTTTCTTGTAATTACAAATAGCACATGCAGAATGGTAGCATAGGCACCACCAGTGCCCCCAAAAGGGAGACCGTGCATCTGAAAGCATAGCTCACGGAGTGTGAAGGACACCGAGGAGAACAGTTCTCTCGTCTCTGCCCAGAGTAGTCTCGAAAACACCTGCTTTTTTCTGAAAAACCACAGGGAGGCTTGCAAATGTTTTCATGTATTGCAGCATTCTATGCACTCTTTACTGACCTTGAATGCCTCGAGTGTCTAGAGGTTTCAGGCCTCTGAATGCAGCTCTGCAGACTTTAGTAGGACGCAGTAAAGTCAGCCTGGCTTCTACAGCAAACTGCAAATTAACAACCTCTCCTTTCTTGCAGACAAACCTCCCTATCTTCAAACTGAAAGAGTCTTGTGTGAGGAGGCGATACAGTGACTTTGAATGGCTGAAGAATGAGCTGGAGCGAGACAGTAAGGTGAGGGCCTCTGCACACAGACCTATTCCTGTTACGCCAATCCTGCTCCTGAACAGCCCAGTTTTAAACAGCTTGGGCCTATGAGAACAGTCTGTGCAGACCTGCACAGAGAGGCTGCTGTGGGTGGCCATCCCGGGAAATGAGAGGCGCTTCCGGAATTGATAGCCTTGCTTTCCCAGCAAGCTAGCGAATGGTGTAGGAGCGTCGCCTGTGGGTCGGAGGGGACCACTGTGAACGCTTGAGGGGCCTGTCCATTCCTCCTCCTCCAGCTCACGCTGGCGTGTGTGTTCTTAGATTGTAGTACCACCACTGCCCGGAAAAGCCTTGAAACGACAGCTTCCATTTCGAGGAGATGAGGGGATCTTCGAAGAGTCTTTCATTGAGGAGAGGAGGCAGGGACTGGAACAGTTTATTAACAAGTAAGCTTCATGTCCTGGGCTTGCCCTGTATTTGATATGCTGGTTAATGGCCCTGGGAACAGGGACGGGGAGGAGGGCTGTCCCAGTGTCAGTTCTGGAGTCTTGATCCACTTCCGCCCCCCACGCACCCACCTACCTCAAGTCTCGCCCTTCAGCCGCCGTCGCTCCGACCGGATGGTCAAGTGGCAGCTCTGAAGGCAGCCCTTTGTAAAGGGAGCACTGATGTGCAACACAGGGCTCCCTTTGTTATACCAGTAAAATAAAAACCAGCAGGGTCTTATTGAAGGGGAAAAGGCAAAATGCCACAGTTATTGTGAATACTGAAAGAATCATAGTAAGCAGATATAGCTATAACATTCCATTCAATTTCATATTCATTCACACACACACACGTTCTGCAAGGTTGTAATCATAGTTACCAGCCTTAGAGTTGCTCGTGCCAAGCCACTGGCCAGGTGGCCTGGACGTGAGGAGGGAGCAGGGCCTTGTCAGATGCTCCTGGAAGTTGGTTTGCAGAATGAGACCCCAAAGTTCTCACTTTCTAGAGCCTATTTTTACTTCCTATGCCAGTCTATGGGAATTGCTTCATCATGCTGTTGCTGAATCAATAAGCAGATGGCACATTCCTGACGGCTCTGTGCTGCCAGATGTTATCTTGTTCTTTGGTTTTCCCATTCTTGAGGCTGTTGGGTGGATTCCAGTCTGCCCTCCGGGGGTCCTCTGGTTGTTTCCACTTGACGCCTTCTTCAGCCCATGGACACTGGATTCTTAGGCTGGCACCTCCCTGATCATTCAGTTATTATCCACACCAAGCATCCATCCACATACATCCTCTATCTGTATTTTAATCACAATTGTTAACAAAGCGAGATGAATACAACAAAAGGGCGGGGAGTCTCTGTGTGTTGTTTCTGTTGTTACAGAGTATTGCTTTTTGTCTCTGTGAGTAGTAGTTGTTACAAAGAATTGCTTTGAGAACAGACTCTCTTAGAATGTACTGACACAATTAGCAGCTTGCAAGTTTCACACAGAGGGAGAGAGACTGTACCAAAAACCAAGAGACCTCTTAATTAGTAATATCCTGGAATTTAAACTATGGGGAATCAAACTCATTTGTGATTTTTAATACAGAAGTTCTTTAATATGATCCAACATCTTCTCCTATGGGGGCTCAGGGCAATGCATCTGCAGCACTGTTGTCCTGAGGGAGAGATTGTTTAGATACTTTTCCGCACTTCAGTGTGGCACTGAAGTGTGTAAAATCCTGGGCCTGCCATCTTCCTCTTGTGCTAGTCTGGTATCATGAGGCTGCAGAGCTGACAATCATTGCTGTTGTCACGAGCAATTCTGTCCTCCTAGAGCTGATTGTCTGGCAGTGGATGTATTGGGAGTGGGGAGATGAGTTATGCACCTGCCCCTCTGTCCTTAGCAGAGCTGATTAGGTGCATTGTCCATGTGTATAGAATCTGACTCTGGCAACATGTGTAAGTGCTGCAGCTTCTCTCTTCCTCTGCCCCGAATGGGAGTGGAGTGGACCCTTCACTCTACGTGGCTCTGAGGTCCATAAAGGTGTTTTCCTTTATTCTCTTAAGATGGTGCTCCAGCTGGTGCATGTGTGCTAACCTCCGCTCCTCCCTGTTCCCTTGCAGAATCGCTGGACACCCGCTGGCACAGAACGAGCGCTGCTTACACATGTTCCTGCAAGAGGAAACTATAGATAGGAATTACGTCCCAGGGAAAGTCCGTCAGTAGGAGATCCTCATGCTCTGTCTTCCTCCATTCCACCCACCCTTCTGCAGAAATGACATTTATTTTTACACTAAATCGGTCTCTCCTGAACCAGCTTTTCCTCTCTGAACCTCCCCGTTTGTCCAGCATTTTTCTTTTTTGTATCTGGCAGCAGTGTTGCGTTCAGATGAGCTTTGATATCTGCCAAAGGGTGTGAAGATTTAAGCCATGAATCTGCTGTTGTGCACCCAGTGGCAGGAGTGAGTAGGTGTGAGGGTGGGGCACGAACTGTCTTGGGGCATTATTACAATGTGACTAGGCTGCCTCTTCCCTGTGAAAAGGGGTATAAGATGTCCTTCCAGCCTCGTCCTTCACCCCCCGTCCATGCGGCCTCAAGCATTGTAAAGAACACCAGAGCAGAACAGTGATTGTCATATAGGTCAGTGACTGCAGCAAGTTTTAGGATGTTGGTAGGGTTTAACCAAAAACTGAGCAAGCAGGTGCCAGGTAGGATGTCCAGTCTCTTCCTTATCCCCACAATAAATCCCCTTCTACCCTGCATGAAACCTTCATCCTGTGCTGTCTGCAAGTGCTGAGACCCAAGATTCCTCTCTGACCCTGCTCCAGATCTCCTGCATTACAGGCCTGCTCAGCATAGCCGTGTTTACCCCTCTCCTCTCTAACATGCTGCTGGCAGCTTTGGGGGTGTTTGTACTGTCAGTGCGTTCTCTAGGTGCTCCAAGAGTGCAGCCTGGTGGTGGTGTGAGGGTGGGTGGAATTGGGCCTGGGCTGCCCAGGTAGCAGGGCACGGACAGCTGATGAGTCCAGAAAATGCCACAGCTTGCTCTTGACTGGTACGGCGCAGAGGGTGTCAATAGAGTTGCACTGGCCTTGTCTCTCCAAAGACCTGGCTCCCATCCCTGGACCTAGAGGGAAAGGTCCTGCCCACCACTGAGAAGAGAGAATGGGAGCGGGGAATAGGGCACAGTTACTCCCAGACTGCGTAGTGCTGAGTGGCTGCCATTTCGCTCCCGTGCAGAAGCATTTCAGTCACCTGAATCTGGAGGCAGGAGATTTGTGACCAGTAACCTGCACTGGAAGCGTGCCTTTAGAATGGCAGCACAAGTATCGGCCATCCTCAGCCCTTCCTTTTCATGCCTCCCTTGCCCCCCATGGTGGCCTTGCAGGCCAGGAATGCTTTTGTATGGGGGAGAAAAGACATGGGAACTAGTCAAGTAGCTGCTCTTTAAAAGCACTTTCCTTTGGTGAGAGGGTGCAATGGGCTGTGAACTGCTGATGCACCACAAATACACATTCCCTTGGAGTAACTGTAAAAGATGAAGTTGAGCTTTTTGCTCAGGGGTTCCCCAAAAGTCAGGCCCAGGATCACCATTTGCTTTGTAGTGTCACTAAGAACTTAGCAGAGGAGGTAAACTCTGGGGAGAGTGCGCTATGTCAAGAAGCACTGAGTGTCTTGGTTCTAGAGGGAGGCATTTCCTAAGTTCTCGGAGTTGTTTCTGTGCAGTGACCTGACCTCTTTCTGTCTTCACAAAGAAATGGGATGACTAGGTCCCCCACTGTATCCACAAAGATTCCTGCCAAACTTATCCACAAGGGCGTCCGCTATTCCTCGTGTTTGTGAATTTTTTTCTAGTGAGGAACTTGTCTCGGGGTGGAATGGGTAAAGCTGGAAAAACCCAAATGAAGAGTGAGTCACTGAAGCAGCCCGGAGAGAGCTGCTCCTAGGAGTGACACAAATTGAGGAGTGGCTGATGCAAAATGTACATGAAATATAATCCTGGCACTGGATTCAGAGCCAGCTTGAAAGGTGGATCTTTGACTTGTAATGCAAACAAGGAGAGGGTTCCAGAAGGAGATTGTGGAGTCTCTAGGTCTGCTCCTTTCCTCTCTGAACTCTGCAAAGAAGCACTCGGCACTGACCAGTTACTCTGCTTTTTGGATTGAAGTGGCATATAGGTCCTGCCTTGCTTACTTTTTGTTGTTTGAAGCAATCTGCTGCCTCTTTGATCTATATTAGTCACTTTTTAAAAACTCCCTTCATGCACAAGTGCTGAGCAATTGAAGGCTGTTTCTGCTGTGTATATATCTTGATGTGGGGCTTTAATTCACAAACTGTCTTCATTCTGCTGTCTGATAATGTAATGTCCAAGTTCTGTTCATATTAAACCACTGTGAAGCCAATACGTCTGCATGTTGTGACCCGTGGAAAAAATGGGGGGGTTCTTCTAAATCTGTTACGCGATGCTTGTGAAAATGGAAACTAATAGCACTAGTTGGAGCCCCAGTCATAGTTACGGCAGGCTCGGTGAGCTGTAGGTCCCCCAGGTGTCTAGCCAGCATGCCTCAGTCACAAGCTCCACTGTGCTCCAGTTGGGTGAATATCCGCTGTTATGCTGAACTGGACAGTATATTTGCAGTTGCTGCTAAGGAATTGGTTGGAAACTAGAAGTCCTCACGTGAAACTTCTGTCCATAACAATGAACTGAGCATAAGTCTCTAGAGGCAAAAAGATCTTGTACTAACCTGAGTCATCCTGTTTACTAATCGGTTTAATTTGATACTGATGTTGATTGTGCTTGTATTGGTCAATGACTTGTCTAGGTTGCATGCAGGATGAGGTAGACGTAGGTGTACTTACCAGATCACAAAGAAGGAACCCTAGGTTCCTATAGTTCTTTCTCAGCCTTCTGGAAGGATGACCATTTCTCCATAAGTGTATCCAGAAATGTGATGCTTCTGCAAATGGATATATTCTGGCCTTTGCAGGCAGACAAGCGACTGGTTCTTCCTAGTGCTAGACCCAAATGTTCAAAATCATGGCTTTTTTTTTTTTTTAGGCTTGACTCATAAGGTTCTTTCCTTTTTGATTTTTAGGGTGCCCTTGGCACATATATTCAAGGTTTCCTCTGCAATTGTGAGGATGAGAACCCTCAATTTTTCTTTAAATGAAAGCTGAGTTGGCACACTGTGACTTATTCTAACTGTAAGTTTGTAGGGATATGATCAATTCAGACATGCCCTATTTTGTGTAAGAACCAGAGAAATAAAATTGCTTCCATAACTGAACAATGAAACAGCAGTTTAGAAATCCCTGTGTCATCACTGCAACTGAGGGTGAATCTACTTGTATGGATTTTAATTTTCAAAGACGAGAAGAAAAGTAAAGAGTATACATGGGGATAAACCAGATGCATTTTAAAATTTTCTCTTCTAATCTAACCTTACAATTGAGAAGGACACTTGAGTACTATATGAGTAAGAGTAGACCCCTGAGGACTTATCTACACTGGGAAACATGAGCGGGGGTTTAGCAAAGGGTGTATGTACTAACTTTGACCCAATTAGGACCGTTTCACTAGAAGGGTAGCATTGCGATTCCCTTTGCTGTAATGGAGCAGGTGGAAGTAAGCACTGGGGAAGCCTAGCAAACATTTTGTCCTGTTTGAGGGCAGGAAAGGATGTGTAATGTGCACTTGCAGGGAAAAGGTGGAGGATAGGTGGGGAGGAATAGCTAGTTTTCTAGCGTAGGTGAGCGTAAATGGTTAAACTCTAATCTCTTAATAAACTAAATTACAACAGCTTTAAAAATCAGCTCCCTGGGGCTCCCTTTCAGCGAGGAACACCTGTCAGGGGCCTCAGACAGACAAAAGGACAGCGAGTGAGCTGGTGGCACTATCTATAGCTAAGATTGCCCGACACTGAAGATCAGTTACAGCTTTGCCCAGCTTTTCCGTTCAACATGGAATTTTCTATGCTAGGTGGCTGCCTCAGGGCAAATTTTCTTTGGAAAGCTTCAGCAAAAATGATTCAGCCGTTTCTGAGAATGAGATGGGGGGAAATATACTGTTTTGCCCACTTTTTTTTAAACAGCCATTTACCTAAGAAACTCTGGTGCCTCTATGTTTTGTAGGAGGGTCTTGAAATTTGGCAGAAGGGGTGCCATGGTATGTGTGCCTTGTGCTGTTCCTGAGGAAAAACTACCCAAACTTGACCAAATTATCAGCACTGGTGGAGGGGGATCTGCTTTGCACGCAGAGACTTGTTATAAGTGTGTAAAGCTCTTTGTTTTTTGTTTTTACCAAAATATTCCTGGATTTTACAAAAGCTACTCTGTACTGATTTTTTAATATGAGAATTTCAGACCACTCAAGTATAAAAATAGTGATAGTTAGGAAAATCAGATAATTACATTCATTAATAAATGAGTCTGTCTTTTAAAGCAAGGGAATATAGTGGAAGATACACACACGCAAGCAAGCAAGCATGCATCTGTGTAGGTACTGATAATGTACAGTTCATGAAATAAACCACTGCCTTAAACTGCTTTTACTTCAGTACTCTTCCTTTTCTCTGTTGCTTTTTCTATCTTCTTATCCCCTGATATTTACCTAGAACACTGTGATGTTATTTTTGTGCACAGATTTTCACCTGTTTTTTGGTAACAAACACCAATAAGTTCCCAGGAAATGTTAAAATAAAAAAAACAGAATCTTAGGGATCAGATGAGGAGCTCATTGGAGAGGTCTGGGACTGGCTGGGCAAGAATATTGGAAGTGAATGAGGAGTCGGGGGCCAGGACAGGAGCTTGGGACTGGCTAGGCAAAGATATTGAGGTCTCTAGTAGATGGGAGGGGACTGAAATTGGATAAAGGCAGGGGGAAGATTGAACCAGGGAGACTAGGAAGAGAAGACTTGGGGAAAGATAGGGTGGAGGGGATGGGCGGAGGTCCTATTGGAAAACCCAGGAAGTGGGCGGGCACAAGTCCACCCACTGCTAAAGCCCTCTCCCCCAGCCTAATGGGACCAGGAACCAACTGATTATGGGGAACAACTAATGAAAAACAGGGATCAGAGTGAAGGTCAGAGGTTCAAAATAAGGATACCGGATGGGGACACTGAGCAGAGAATGCCAGCTGTGGGGACCAGGGCCAGAAGAGTCTGTAAACACTAGACCACATACTCTTCCAGAACCTTGAGCCTGAATATTTCTCTGCTGTCAACAAATATCTGTGGAAACTCCATGGCAAAGTGTCTCATCCCCCTCCAGTGCTGGTCTACCAAGAGGATGACAACCTATACCTGCTGTCAGTTACTCTGTTAGCTCAAGTAGCAAACGTCTGTGTGGTGGATCTAAAGGTTCCAACCCTGCTGATCACCCTTCCATGTGATGGAATTTGGTTGTTTTAAACCGCAGAAATTACATTTAAGATAAAAGAGAAAACAGGTTAAGGTTTCGCTGTCAACCACTTGACAGGAAACACCAGGATTACGCTGGTTTATGATCACACTGCTTTTTCCACAAGACCCTGCTTCACTTAGTGCACAGGCTGGGCCTGCTCTGGGTCTGAATCAGTGTAGTGAAGGTAGGACCCTGCCTCATTAGTTGCAGAAATTTGAAGGTGTGTAGCGAATGAGGAAGAGAAAGGATAGTCTCATGGTTGAGGCAACTGAATGCTGCCTGGGATACCTGGACTTTAATCCTGCCTCTGCCATAGAATGCTTGTGCGTGATGCTGGGTAAATCACTTAACCAAATTGTCACAGGTGGTCACTAACTGGGAGTTCCTCAATTTCATGGTGCCCAGCCTGCTAGCTTGGGCCAGATTTGGTGACGTGCTAAGCACTTTCAGCTGCAAAGAAGCAAGTCACCTGCCTTTTGGCGGAGGACGGCACCCCTCTCATAGATCCGGAGGAGATGCGTGGAAGGGACAGAGCCTTCTACGCTGGCCTCTTCTCCCTGGATCCAATGGACGCCAATGCTTGCAGAGTGCTCTGGAATGAACTCCCAACGGTCAACGCGGGCAACCAGGACCAGCTGGAGCTGCCTCTCACTCTGGCTGAGTTCTCAGAAGCCCTCCATCTCATAGAATCATAGAATATCAGGGTTGGAAGGGACCTCAGGAGGTCATCTAGTCCAATCCCCTGCTCAAAGCAGGACCGATCCCCAATTAAATCATCCCAGCCAGGGCTTTGTCAAGCCTGATCGTAAAAACTTCTAAGGAAGGAGATTCCACCACCTCCCTAGGTAACGCATTCCAGTGCTTCACCACCCTCCTAGTGAAAAAGTTTTTCCTAATATCCAACCTAAATCTCCCCCACTGCAACTTGAGACCATTACTCCTTGTTCTGTCATCTGCTACCACTGAGAACAGTCTAAAGCCATCCTCTTTAGAACCCCCTTTCAGGTAGTTGAAAACAACTATCAAATCCCCCCTCGTTCTCCTCTTCCATAGACTAAACATCCGCAGTTCCCTCAGCCTCTCTTAATAACTCATGTGTTCCAGTCCCCTAATCATTTTTGTTGCCCTCCTCTGGACGTTTTCCAATTTTCCACATCCTTCTTGTAGTGTGGGGCCCAAAACTGGACACAGTACTCCAGATGAGGCCTCAACACAATGTCGAATAGAGGAGAACGATCACGTCCCTCGATCTGCTGGCAATGCCCCTACTTATACATCCCAAAATGCCATTGGCCTTCTTGGCAACAAGGGCACACTGTTGATGCATATCCAGCTTCTCGTCCACTGTAACCCCTAGGTCCTTTTCTGCAGAACTGCTGCCGAGCCATTCGGTCCCTAATCTGTAGCGGTGCACTGGATTCTTCCTTGCTAAGTGCAGGACTCTGCACTTGTCCTTGTTGAACCTCATCAGATTTCTTTTGGCCCAATCCTCCAATTTGTCTATGTCCCTCTGTATCCTATCCCTACCCTCCAGCGTATCTACCTCTCCTCCCTCCCAGTTTAGTGTCATCTGCAAACTTGCTGAGGGTGCAATCCACACCATCCTCCAGATCATTTATGAAGGTATTGAACAAAACCGGCCCCAGGACCGACCCTTGGGGCACTCCACTTGATACCGGCTGCCAACTAGACATGGAGCCATTGATCACTACCTGTTGAGCCCGACAATCTAGCCAGCTTTCTGTCCACCTTATAGTCCATTAATCCAGCCCATACTTCTTTAACTTGCTGGCAAGAATACTACTAATGCCTACTAATAAATCTCTAGGCATGGACGGGCTGACTGTGGAGTTCTACTGCATGTTCGGGGACATCCTCAGCCCGGATCTTGTCACTGTCTGGGCTGAGTCCTTGGGGAGCAGGGGCCTCCCTTTGTCATGTAGGCGGACGCTGTGCTTGCCTTGCTTCCGAAGAAGGGGGACCTCCGTGACCTTCATAGAATCATAGAATATCAGGGTTGGAAGGGACCTCATGAGGTCATCTAGTCCAACCCCCTGCTCAAAGCAGGACCAATCCCCAATTAAATCATCCCAGCCAGGGCTTTGTCAAGCCTGTCCTTAAAAATTTCTAAGGAAGGAGATTCTACCACCTCCCTAGGTAACGCATTCCAGTGTTTCACCACTCTCTTAGTGAAAAAGTTTTTCCTAATATCCAACCTAAACCTCCCCCACTGCAACTTGAGACCATTACTCCTTGTTCTGTCATCTGCTACCACTGAGAACAGTCTAAAGCCATCCTCTTTAGAACCCCCTTTCAGGTAGTTGAAAACAACTATCAAATCCCCCCTCGTTCTCCTCTTCCATAGACTAAACATCCGCAGTTCCCTCAGCCTCTCTTCATAACTCATGTGTTCCAGTCCCCTAATCATTTTTGTTGCCCTCCTCTGGACGTTTTCCAATTTTCCACATCCTTCTTGTAGTGTGGGGCCCAAAACTGGACACAGTACTCCAGATGAGGCCTCAACACAATGTCGAATAGAGGAGAATGATCACATCCCTCGATCTGCTGGCAATGCCCCTACTTATACATCCCAAAATGCCATTGGCCTTCTTGGCAACAAGGGCACACTGTTGATGCATATCCAGCTTCTCGTCCACTGTAACCCCTAGGTCCTTTTCTGCAGAACTGCTGCCGAGCCATTCGGTCCCTAATCTGTAGCGGTGCACTGGATTCTTCCTTGCTAAGTGCAGGACTCTGCACTTGTCCTTGTTGAACCTCATCAGATTTCTTTTGGCCCAATCCTCCAATTTGTCTATGTCCCTCTGTATCCTATCCCTACCCTCCAGCGTATCTACCTCTCCTCCCTCCCAGTTTAGTGTCATCTGCAAACTTGCTGAGGGTGCAATCCACACCATCCTCCAGATCATTTATGAAGATATTGAACAAAACCGGCCCCAGGACCAACCCCTGGGGCACTCCACTTGACACCGGCTGCCAACTAGACATGGAGCCATTGATCACTACCCGTTGAGCCCGACAATCTAGCCAGCTTTCTACCCACCTTATAGTGCATTCATCCAGCCCATACTTCTTTAACTTGCTGACAAGAATACTGTGGGAGACAGTGTCAAAAGCTTTGCTAAAGTCAAGGAACAATACATCCACTGCTTTTCCTTCATCCACAGAACCTGTAAACTCATCATAAAAGGCGATTAGATTAGTCAGGCATGACCTTCCCTTGGTGAATCCATGCTGACTGTTCCTGATCACTTTCCTCTCATGTAAGTGCTTCAGGATTGATTCTTTGAGGACCTGCTCTATGATTTTTCCGGGGACTGAGGTGAGGCTGACTGGCCTGTAGTTCCCAGGATCCTCCTTCTTCCCTTTTTTAAAGATTGGCACTACATTAGCATTTTTCCAGTCGTCCAGGACTTCCCCCGTTCGCCACGAGTTTTCAGAGATAATGGCCAGTGGCTCTGCAATCACAGCCACCAATTCCTTTAGCACTCTCGGATACAACTCGTCCGGCCCCATGGACTTGTGCATGTCCAGCTTTTCTAAATAGTCCCTAACCACCTCTTTCTCCACAGAGGGCTGGCCATCTACTCTCCATGCTGTGATGCCCAGCGCAGCAGTCTGGGAGCTGACCTTGTTCGTGAAGACAGAGGCAAAAAAAGCATTGAGTACATTAGCTTTTTCCACATCCTCTGTCACTAGGTTGCCTCCATCATTCATTAAGGGGCCCACACTTTCCTTGGCTTTCTTCTTGTTGCCAACATACCTGAAGAAACCATTCTTGTTACTCTTGACATCTCTCGCTAGCTGCAGCTCCAGGTGCGATTTGGCCCTCCTGATTTCATTCCTACATGCCCAAGCAATATTTTTATACTCTTCCCTTGTTATATGTCCAACCTTCCACTTCTTGTAAGCTTTTTTTTTATGTTTAAGATCCGCTAGGATTTCACCGTTAAGCCAAGCTGGTCGCCTGCCATATTTACTATTCTTTCAACACATCGGGCCTCCCCCTCCTTGTACCTTGAGCTGGCTGCATGCTATGCAGCCGGTTCGTTTCCGAACCGCGTCAAGAGACCATCTATGTGTGCCCATGCTGCACATGCCTCATTACCCCACCCTTGGGTTCTGCCCAGATACCAAGGGGCAGGACCTTTTACCAGCAGTGGAGGGTGGGGAACCCCAGTGGGCCAGTTTAAATTCCAGTTTAGTCCCGCGGCTTGCCGGGAATATCAGCTGGTGGCTCCTTCATGGAGCCGTGAGCACGGGCATGTACTTGGTGCGGTTCACCTCTGTCCCGAAAACCTGTCCCTTCCGTGGCGTGAGGGAGACCCTTGCACATGCCGTCCCTCAGTGTGCCAGCCCCCAGTCCCTCATCCAGCTCCTCCAGAGCCTTTTATTCAGGGTCTGCCTGCGTTTTTCCCTGCGCCTGTTTATCTACGCACACCCGAGCCTAGGCCCCACGAAGTCGCAGGACCACCTCGTCAACCTCCTCCTAGCCATGGCCAAGGTGGCCATTCGCAACACCAGGGAGAGGAGGTTGGCTGGGGGGGGCTTTGCGACCGTGGGGCCTGTTTTCGTTCGTTTATCCGTTCACGTATCCTCTGGGCAGCGTCTGGCGGCCCTCTCGACGCCTTCACAGAGCAGCGGGCGCTGTCCAGGGGTCTCTGCTGGGCATCCCCTTCTGGGTCCCTCACCTTGGCCCTTTGACCCTCACGCCCGTTCCCGTTATTGCCTTGGGGGTGTCCCGCCCAGGGATTCCAGTTTACCAGCTAGACTTTCCGATCATTAGTTTAATCACCAGCCCTTTCTGACCGTACTCACCCTGCCTCTGCTTGTAAAGAAAATGCTGACCCCTGCCCAGGGCCACTAACACCCCCCGCCGAGCTCCGCCTGGGAACACCCCCCCACACCCCCACCCCCACCGCCGGGTTCCGCCTGGGAACACCCCCCCCACCCCCATCCCCACCCCCCCTCCCGCCGAGCTCCGCCTGGAAACACCACCCCCATCCCCACCCCCCCCCCGCCGCCGAGCTCCGCCTGGGAACACCCCCCCCACCCCCACCCCCCGCCGAGCTCCGCCTGGGAACACCCCACCCCCCCCGCCGCCGCCGAGCTCCGCCTGCGAACACCCCCCCCCCACCACCCCCATCCCCACCCCCCCCCGCCGCCGAGCTCCGCCTGGAAACACCCCCCCCACCCCCCCCGCCGCCGAGCTCCGCCTGGGAACAGCCCCCCCCCCAGCACCGCCTGGGAACACACCTCCGCCCCGCCAGGGGGAACTAGAGGCCCGGGCCACCCGTGACGGCGGCCACTCCCATTGGCCAAGGGCCTTCCCCTCGCGCAGCGATCCCCCTTCCCATTGGTGAGCAATGGGCACGTGCCCAGAGGCGCTGCGCGGCGACTGGCTGAGGGAAGGGAGGGCGCTGATTGGTGGCGAGGCGCCCAATAGCCGTGAGAAGCGGCGTATGAACGCGGGGCGGGCGGAGGCCCCCAGCTCCCCGGGGCGCCGCTCGCAGCTGGGCGCGTCGCGCGTGTCCGCGGCATGACGGAGCCGCCCCCCCCGCCCGGGGCCGCGCACGCGTGGGGGAGCCCCGCGGAGGGGCCCCCGGGGGGCGGGGGCGGGCGCGGGGCGGCGGCCGGGGCGGGGGGGCCGCGGCGCCTGAGCCCGCTGTGGGAGGCGGCGGCGGCGGCGGAGCTCGCCGGGCTCGCGGGGGCGGCGGGCGGCGGGCAGCGGGCGGCGGCTTCCCCCGAGACCCCGCTCTTCCGCAGCTTCTTCGCGGCCGAGTGCCTGGCCATCGCGCGGCAGCTGGCGCGGCCGGGCCCCGAGCTCTCCGGCATCGCGGCCGAGCCCCTGCCCCTGGAGGCGCCCTGGTCCCCGCTGGGGGAGCGGCGGGCGGGCCGCGAGCCCGGGGCGGCCGGCGGCCGGAGCCCGGGGGCGGCCGGGCCCGGGAAGGGCGCGGGGGATGCGGGGCGGAGGGGGCTGCCCGGTCTGCGGGCTCTGAGCGCCGAGCTCCGGGGGCCGGCTCGGGCCGGCGCTCCCCTCGGGCAGGCGACCTTCGAGATCTCCGCGGCGCGCCCGCCTGGGTCGGCCGTGAGCTTGGCTGCGGAAAGGGAGCTACTGGCCGAGCTGTCCAGCCTCAAGGACTCGGCGGTCGATGATCTGGAGCGGAGCCGGGCTGCTTATAGAACCCACGAGCTGGACCTCGCCTCCAACGAAAGCGCGGTCTCTGTCGGCTCCGGCTCCTTTGCGACCTCCACGCCGCTGATGGGACCGGCAAAGTTTCACTTTGTGACAGGTAGTCCCCTAGGAGATGACTTGGAAGAGAGGGACCCAAACCCCTCTAGGCGTTCGATGCCCAGAGCGCTAGCCTGCCCAGGTCAGGCTGGCTGGAAATCTGCAGCACCCAAGGTGACCCGGAGCCCCATGCCCAAGTGCGGGAACCTACCTGAAGAGTCCTGTGGCAAGGTCACTCTCAAACCACCTCAGAGGAGTACTGCATTGCCTGTGTCTTCTAGAAGCTGTACCAGTGCTGAAGGCCAAGCTGCTGTCAAATCACTGCCCCTGGCCTTTACCACCCCAAGAACAAGCAGGAGTCGGGCCCTCGCTTCCTTTGAATCTCGGAGAGCTTCTCGAGAGCTGCTGAGAGCAGGCCTGCCTCCAAGGAGCAGAGGCATCTCCTTGGAGGGGAAAGCAACAAGACTGTCTCTAGGTAACTCCCGACCCAGCATGCAGAAAGCAGCTGCCACTGGAAAAACAAGCCAGGGGTCCAACGTGGAGACCCAGCCTGCTGCCCAAGTAAGTGTGTGTGGGGGGGTGTGCTCCAGCTTCCTGCTGCCTAGTAATGCCAAGTGCCTCTTCCAACTGCCCCTTACTTCAGTATCCCATAGGAGCAGCGTGAGGGAGGGCCCAGGAGCCATTTCAGATTTTTGGGGGGTCAACTTCAAACATGATTCCAAGGGTTACTTAGGCACCTGGGAACTCTAGGGTGTTTTTTTTTGTGCAGGTAATTTAGAAATTAGCTGATAGGAGCACTGTATCTAATTCCTATGTTTGTTTATATACTAGACCCACTCAGCTCCAATACTAACTTGTTCTCACATCTTCTGTCAAGTCACTTAAGGGACACTGGTTAGGTTTAAAATTTTAATGTATGTTCTTTGTTACTAACTCTTAAATACAACCATTGCAGAAAAATCTAGATGACTTTCTATCACTTTTTTGCAGTTCATCAAGCTTGGAATAGATCATTTAACTTTGGAAACATCCTACTGGAGCAAAGCCCCCTGAATTTCTACTGCACCTGCCTAGGGCTGTTGGGGTGTTACCTCACTACAAATAATAGACTAGAAACTGACCTTAAACAGGAGGGAAAGTGACACTTTCAAGTCACTTTCACAGTGTTGCTAATCCCAAATGGTCAAAAGTCATGAATCAGGCTCAAAATCACGAGATTGGCTTTAAAATCACGAGATTGGCTTTAAAATCACGAGATTGGCTTTAAAATCATGAGATTATGTAAAAATAACAGATTTGGGGTTCTTTTTATTTGCTTTCTGCTTTTTGAGCCTTTAGGGTGCACTTGGAGTCACAATTATCATGAGACTCATGACAAAATCATGAGCCTTGGTAACACAGCTTTTATTTCTGTTTAAAGGCTCGTTACTTTCCAGAAGGCTCTGAAACACAGCACCACAGTGACTGAGTTGCAGTTCTCACAGGAGACTATTTAAATCCAAACACTAAGAAAATTCTATATTTTAAAGTTGAGGAAAAAAATTGAGACTTCTGAGGTCTATCAGGGCCACTGCAGGCAGGAAAGGGAAATAAACAGGCACAGGAGCTCTGGGCAGCTCTTCCTCTTGAAAGAACATTGGAGGGTCAAATCTTCTAGTCCGTAATCCAGTAAAACTTCTGTTTCCATCAGTGCCTCCATTCATAGATATAAACGTCACAGTGACCATGTGATAATATGTGCGATCAATAACTATACACTTCACACTTAAATATCTGAGCCATCTTATCCAGATTTCAGAGTAGCAGCCGTGTTAGTCTGTATTCGCAAAAAGAAAAGGAGTACTTATGGCACCTTAGAGACTAATAAATTTATTTGAGCATAAGCTTTCGTGAGCTACAGCTCACTTCATCGGATGCATCTGATGAAGAGAGCTGTAGCTCACGAAAGCTTATGCTCAAATAAATTTGTTAATCTTATCCAGAGTTACACAGCTTAGATGCTCAGGGACTGGATTTTCTGGCATATTTTGAACAGTGCTGAGCACACAGATGGTGTCCAGTGAATAATACAAATCATGACAATAATGGTCAACTTTATGAACTCTGTGGATGCAGTTTCTGTTCTTTGTTGTGGAATTGGCCTGGATACAGCTGAAACCCTAAGAATTTGACGATACTTTCTCATTCCTTCCTTTTCTGAAACTCAGAACAAAAAATGACAAAACAAAATGGTTTTCAGTTAAAATGTAAAATTGCACAGCAGCCATTGCTCTACAAGCCAGCATGGGACAGAACCTGCCCCCCCCCTCCCTTGGGAGTTAAATGAGCTCCTCTCATCTGACTCTTTCTCCAGCCTTCCTAACATCTGTGCTGATTTTCATGCTGTCAACCATGACCTCCATCCCAACCTCCTGAGACCATTTGCTGGAGTCTCAGAGAACTGGCCACCTTGGTTTTGCTCCCATCTATCAGAGTCCTCTTCTCTCCTCTTCCCCTCCCACCCCCAAAAGCATACAGAAGAGAAAGTAGCTGGTCTACTGGATAGGGAGCTAGCTCTGAAAAACTTGGGTTCTACTTACCCCATGGACTTCCTGTCTGACCCCAGGCCAGTGCTTTAAGGACAGAATTTCTAAGACTTTTAGGCACCCAAAGATGCTGCTAGGCATCTAGTGGGGTTACAAAGAACCAGAACTTCTAAGTGCATTTGAAAAATCTTGCTAGGTGCCTAAATACCTTTGAAAATCTGGCCTTTAGTTTGTGTGTGCCTTAGTGCCCCACCTGTACAATGGGGATAACAGCACTGCTCGACTTCACTGAGGGGCTGGGAGGAGAAATAGGTTAGACCTTGTGAGGCGCAGTCTTAAGGGCTTGTCTACACTTACATTTTATAGCACTCTAACTTGCTGGCTATGGGTGTGAAAAATCACCCCCCTGAGTGCAGCAAGTCTGAGCGCTTTAAAGCGCTAGTGTAGAGCGCTGGGAGCTTGGAGCCAATCACCTCGAGGTGGATCACCAGGAGAGGGTTCCCGTGGCAGAGCTTTGAAGTTTCCAGTGTAGACATTCCCTTAGATACTATGCTGATGAGGCCACATAAGTACCGCAGGAAGAGTGGGCACTCCTCTATACACTGCTAGCCCTGCCCTGGGTCTGACCCCTTCTTTTCACCTGCACCCCCAAACCTCCCCCTTTTCTGAATGTCACCTGGGCTCAGTGCTTTGCTGTATTTTTTCTGAATTCTCCCCCCACCCCTTGTTCTCTCTAAAACAACCTCTCCCCCTCCGTGGAGGGATTCCTCTTTTACATCTAAACATCCATACCCTTCATTTAATCACCAGCCCTTTCTGATCTTAATCACCCTGTCTCTGTTTGTAAACACAATAGTGACTCGCTGCCCCAGGGGCACCTCTCCTCTGCAGAACTCACATTTCACACCAAGGCTGTGTTTACACTGTCACTTTCAGCCCTAAAACTCATTCAGGGACAAAAGTTTTAGCGCTGAAAAGCGTCAGTATAGACCACGCTTTGTCCCAGTGATAAAGCGACCGCCCCTCGTTCGGGGTAGCTGTCGTTTATTGCCAGGAGAGCTCAGCTCGTGTCCTGTCCGTCTCTCCTCTTCTTCTTCTCCTCCCCCCCCCCCATAAAGCGTGATTACGCTGCCCCCGTCACAGCGCAGCTGCAGCAGCATGGCTGTGCTGTAACATGGTCAGTGTAAACTACAGCACAGGATTCGGGTATGTCAAGAGCTCAGTCTGGGAGCTTGCAGATCCCCTGTATGAAACCCAGAGCGGGGGCTCCTGCCCCCCCAATTGACACCCTTGGGAGGAACATGCCCATGTTTCTGGGAGAATAACTGAACTGAGGATGAAGTGAGCTGTAGCTCATGAAAGCTCATGCTCAAATAAATTGGTTAGTCTCTAAGGTGCCACAAGTACTCCTTTTCTTTTTGAACTGAGGAAAGAGAGTTAAGTCAGGAGCTGGGGAGAAGACACTGAGTCAGGGAGGCTGTGCCTCTCTTGCTCCACCCACAGGTGGATCCACTGGGGGTAGGGAGAATGCGGGTTGCCCAACCAGTCCATGGAGGAGCTGGATGTCTACCATTGTGCTTCAGAGCATGTCTGCCTGGGGTGGGGAAGGAGCTACTCCATAATTCCTCACGAGGGGGGCTCACACTTTCTGAAGCACGTGGTACGGGATACTGTCAGATGGGATGCTAGATCTTGGTCTGTCTACACAGCAAAAGTTGTGCATGGCCAGCCTACCTGAGCTGGATTGAATCTAGGTAGCATGGGCAATGACAGGGTGACCTGGTTACCCAAGGGATGGGTGGCTGACCTTCTACTGTTGTGGGGGACACTTGAAGGCAAAGCAGCCCTGCCCTGGTGGCTCGGGGAGGATGAATGTGAAGTTAGAGGTGGGGGACTTTGGCTTATGTTGACCCTTAGAACACCCTGGTTTGGATCTGTGAACTGGAGTACCTTGTGGTGGAGCTAGGAGTTGGTGAGACAGTTGGTTTGAGGAAAGCCGGTACACGTGGGTGGATACTAAGACTGGGGCTATGGACCTCTCAAAAGCTGGCCTAGGCTTAAACCCAAGATATGTGGGGGGTGACTCCACTGTGGAAGCTCCCCATGCAGGGGGAGCCTTGGCAGTCGCACAAGGAGTAGCAGGGGGAGCAGAGGGCTTGGGACTGGCCATCCGCAGGTTCCTGGTGCTTCTCTGGAGACCTGGTTTATTGCTGTTATGATGCTATGAAATGCCATTTCAGAAGGGCTGCTCCTTTTCCAGCGGCGGGTGGGAGTGAGCCATGGACTCCAGGCCAGAGGGTGTTCAGGAGGCAGAAGAGTCCACCAGAGCAACCCCTGGGCTGGCTGCCTTTCCGGAGGTGGGATTGGACAGGCTCGGGGTCTGAGCCTGCATATGAATGGTAGCAGGGGAGGGGGAAGGAGAGGCCTGCCCTGCCTTCCTGCTTGCCACCAGGGTCTAATCCAAGGCTCATCTGTCTGGCTCTAGCTCCCTGCCAGCGGCACTGTGAAGCGGAGTGCTACAAAGCTACCTTGCAGTGACAAGTGCCCCTCATCCCTCCGGCCTCCTGCCAAACTCCCAGGACTCAGTAGTGGCAGCAGACCCTTGCTCATGGGATCCCGGGTTTCTCTGGTTCCAGGGATCCTCTGCATGAGCAAAGAGGCTGGAGCTCCTGGAACCAAACTCCCAACTCACCAAGGTGAGCAGACTCAATGAAAGGAGGCCAGTAGTGTTGGGGAGAGGCTGGGAAGGAGGCTCTGACCTGATGGCGAGGCCAGCTGCTGTCTGTGGCAGTGCCCTGGCTGGACTTTTCAGCTTCCCTGGCTGCCCTCTGGGGCTGTGAAATCCTTGTTCTCCTTTTCTTCTCATCTCCAGGTACCAGGATAAGACTAATGAAGCCCAGACCCAGCAGCGTGGAGCACACCAATGGGACCCTGCAGCCAGCATGCTCTCTTCCCACTGGGTATCCAGGAGCCAGATCCAGCCCCCAGGACAAAGAGACTGAAAGTAACTGCCTGTAATCCTGCTGGGTGCAGAGCAGGGAGCAGCGTTGTGGGGGAGATGGGGGAGCGCCCTCAATGCTCATCGGGAGAGCCGCATGGGCTGGGAACGGAAGGTGCCTGCTCACTTGTCTTGGGATTCCTGTGCTGGATCCTAGCTCCAGCTCTGTGGTGGTCTGTGAGCTGCCGTGGTCTTCCCGGCCTTGCTTTCTCTGCGCCTTGAGCTCACTGTGTAGTGAGAGTGCTGCGTTCTGGGCGGGGAGGCCGTGGGGTTCCTGAGGTGGGGTCGGAGGCTAGGGGGCAGAGGGTGAGGAGCATGGCTAAGCACTGAGGCTGCATACGCGCATGCTCCAGTCCCTGGCGTCGCTACTCTGGGGCCAGCCCCTCCGCAGCTGGGCTAGATCTCCTCCAGGCTAACACTCCTCACCTCCTCAGCAGGTGTCGCCAAACTTGGCTGCAACAAGCTGCCTGTTCGAAGGGCTGCCACTGCTGCGATTCCTGCCAGGGCTCCACACTCCCGGCTGAGACCAACAGGGAGGTCAACAGCCTCCCCCAAAAGGCTCCCTTCCCCCAAGCGAGCTCGCCTAGGTAAAGGTAGGTCTGGGCAGGGAAGGGACTCTCAGTCCTGGTGCCTCCCTGCTGCAGGCAGGGCTGGTAGACAGAGGGGGTCAGGGCAGCACCGAGAGCCGCAGGGGTAGGTCAGATTATCCATCTCCTCCCCTGTCTCCAGAGAATCGGGCTGATTCCCGGGGCGGGGGGTGGATGCTGGCTCCGCAAAGGGCTGCCCAGAGTGAAGCAGAAGTGCTCCTTTGAGCCTCCTTCCCCAGGGCCCTGCTGGGCTCTCCCAGCCTGGAGCTCCAGTCGAAGGCTTCATCATGGAGTGTCCTGGTTAGGACAGATCCCACTGTCTTGACGCTACCTGGGCAGAGGCTGACACCCTTCACCTTCGCTTTCTAGACACTAACTCAGCAGCAGCTGCACAAGCCCTGGAGCCCAGTGGAGGAGAAGGGCTCTCTGTAGACACTGAGGACAAACCTGTGGGGCAAAACTTACCCAGTGCAGGTGAGTGAGCAGTTCAGTGGTTTTGGGATGCTGTGAGACGTGGTTAGCAGTCCGGGGGCTGGGTTCTTGGCAAAGGGAGCAGGAACTCCTGTCTGAGTGGTTCCTTCACCAGGTCTGCTTCTGGCGCTAAGGCACACCTTATCCTTCCACTGGAATTAGGGAGCCTTTCAGGGATGGGGGGCCTGAAATGATTAGACAGTACACAAACCTGGCATCTATCATCCACCCCACCCCTTCAGCGCTGCTGCTCTGGGCCAGCCACTGGCTGCTTAAGGCTCCTACCTGGCATCTATCATCCACCCCACCCCTTCAGCGCTGCTGCTCTGGGCCAGCCACTGGCTGCTTAAGGCTCCTACCCATGTTTGTGGCTCCTGAGATTCTCTGATTTGCTGGCCAGGGCTAAAGGGGAGCTGGCAAATGACAGTGTGTTTGGGGCCCATCTCCACATCCTCCGTGGGCTCCTGGCAGGAGAGTCCATGCTGAGCTCTGCTCCTGAAGGGGAGGAAAGACAGCAAATCTCTGCCAGTAAACAATGAGAAACTTAGTTCCCTGAAAAAAGAAAAGGAGGACTTGTGGCACCTTAGAGACTAACAAATTTATTTGAGGATAAGCTTTTGTGAGCTACAGCTCACTTCAGCTTTTTTCCACTGAATGCATCCGATGAAGTGAGCTGTAGCTCACGAAAGCTTATGCTCAAATAAATTGGTTAGTCTCTAAGGTGCCACAAGTCCTCCTTTTCTTTTTGCGGATACAGACTAACACGGCTGCTACTCTGAAACCTGTTAGTTCCCTGACTAAGCCAGCGGACTCTTCCACGCCTTTGGGGCCGGAGCCTGTATCGCCCTTTGTGCAGCTGAGATTGGCAGGGTTGGAACTGCCAGATCTTGTCTCCAGATTGCTCTGGGGCAGGAGGCAGGGCCTTCCCCAAAGGCTGCAGCTCTGGAGTGATCCCACCCTCCTATGCAATGCCCCATCCTCCAGGGGCCATGCTCTGGGTGGCAGGCCCTTTCCAACAGCCCTTCAGGATAATTCTCTGCTCTGCCAAAGAACTGCACTGATGCTTGGGGCATTGCTCTGCTGTTCCCATCCCTTGGTAGAATTGGACTAGCCTTGGTGAAGGCATTTGGGGCATCTGAACAGTAACCAGTATAAAGATTTTCAGAGTAACAGCCGTGTTAGTCTGTATTCGCAAAAAGAAAAGGAGGACTTGTGGCACCTTGGAGACTAACACATTTATTTGAGCATGAGCTTTCGTCCTCGGATGCCCATGGGCAATTTGAGGGGAAGTTTTAAGTGGTGCAGGTGCAACTTCTTTCCAGCGGAGGGCAGCAGCATCCCAAGAAAATGCCCCGTGCTGGAACAAAGACTTGTCCTGTGCGGTGAGTGGCAGTTGTTCACACTGCAGCACGGGTGGGCAGGGCGAGCCTGGGACCCGCCCCGATCCAGGTGCTTGGAGCAAGGCTTGTGCGGGTGGGGAGGGAGGACAGGAGAGCAGATGGGCGTGGTTAGTTCTGCACCATGTCTGAGTCTCTCTTTGCAGGTGGAATGGCCCAGCCTCAGGCAGGTGGGAATTCCCTAGCTCCTCTCAGTAGTTTCCTCCCTGACTCTGCCCTGGAGAGTGGAGGTGCAGCGCCCTCTATGCAGGTAACAACCAGCCGTCTTCTGGCGTTACTCAGCACAGCTCTCAGAAGGCGTCTGGGGTGTGGCGCAGCAGGGCCAGAGGAATGGTGGGATGAAGGAGGTGCTCTGTGGGACTGGGATGGGCCCTGGGATACCTGAGCCTTTAAAACACGGGCCCTTTAGGGCAGGGGCTCTTGTGACTTTCGGCCAGGCTGGGGCTGAATGCAGAGCAGCTCCCAAAGCTGCACCCAGGTACCAGTGAGGTGAGACTTGGAGAGGAAGGAAGAGCTTCAGAGCATTCTCCTCTCCTTGAACTCCCACCCTTAGTCGTCAGCAGCCTTGGAACCCCCAGATTCCTACCGCTGCTAGACGCCCAGATCCCACAATGGCAAAAACCACCCACATCTATGTGACTAGGCAGGACTCCATGTTCCGGCCAATGGACACAAACTGGCCACGGCGATGTGTGTGTCCTGGAGGCTCGACTGCTGCCACTCTGAAAATTGAGGGCTGAAGCCACTCACTAGCTGGTCCAAGGTGCACCAGGGGCCAGGCAGTTCTGATCTCCATGAACACATCGTCCCAGTGCTGCTCTCAGCAGTGGCTCCCTACTCCATAGAGCCCTGGAGCTGCACTCGTCCTGCTAACGAAAGCCCTGCCTGGGAGTCTCCCCAGTGGGAGATGCTGGTGGCCACAGGGGACAGAAATGTCATAGGAACTGGGCACAGGCCATGGAGCTCTGCTGCAAGGGGGAGGAGCCCTGACTCCATGCAGGACCATTGCTTTGACTTGGCTCTGCCCAGACATGTTGCCCTGTTCACATGCCCCAGACAGACTACAAGCCAAGCAGATGGGAACAATGTTCTTCTAAACGCTTGGGAGGTGCCCGACGCTGTGGTGATGGGGCCATGTCCGCTCTCTGCCCTCTCCCCTCTCCCCTATGCAATGCCATGTCCACCTCTGGTGCTCAAAGCTCCCACTTCCCAAGGAATTACTTCCATTGGGCATGTGCCAGCTACAGACTGTCATGGTGCCATGGGCTGTTCTGGTCCCTTCCTGGGTGGGGCTGGACACCAGGGTCCCCCTATGAAACTCTGCTCCAGACCCCTGCAGCATCAAAGTGCACTAGGCAAGGGGCAGCAGAACGGCTTGTATCTCGCTGGCTTCCCTGGTTGGTGGTGAACAGCCTTTCTCTGTCAGCTTCCAGGTCAGCTGCTCTCCCAGGAGCTGCAGAGAGTAAGGAGTGAGCTGCAAAGAGTGAAGAATGAGCTTGGTACGTGGGGCGGAAACCCCTCCCCCTCCTAGACTGGGCCATGCTAACGTGTACATGGGAGCTGGAGTGCTGCTGCTGAAGCATGGCCCCTGTGTGGGGTGGGGGTGCCCCCCTCCAGTTCCTGGGAGCCCCGGGAACCATGCTGCAGTTGGGCACTGAGCCATTGTCTCTATCCCGTGCAGTGGAAACAACCACAAGAATCCTGCCCTCGGGCTCCCTTCCCCTCTGCCCACAAGCATCCCCATTGGGCGCTCTGCCAGGGGCTGGCTGGGCACATGCTGAACTCTCCCCTGTTCCTCAGCTGCAAGAGATGCCCAATGTGAAGCCTATCGAAGGACGATCTCCTCCCTGGAGGCTCAGCTGAGGGCAGGTAGGTGATCCCCTCCTCTGACAGTGGCCATGCCCCTGGAAATCCCTCTTGCCAACCTTCCCAAAGCCCCCTCCTTGCATGAGGAAAGGTGGCACTATGATCCCAGCACATGGGGAGAGTTAGTCCCGCAGCTTCACCCCTCGCCTAGCAGCTAGAGCACTGTGTGTGGGGTCACCCCACAAGCCCACTGTGGACCAGAGCCAGTGAGTGCACCCCCTGCCCTCGGGGCAGACAGACCATGCACTCCCTTACAGTGCCCAGGATGAGGTGCTGTCCTTAGCCCAATGCCTCCTGCCCCTGCAGAGAGTTGGCTCAGGAGCTGGGAGCATCTTGTCTTGTACCAGCCTCCCTGGGCTGGGGTCCTGTGCCTTTCCCTCACGGGTAGGCCAGGCTGTGCTGGAGTCTCCATACCCTTCCTGCTGTGCCCTTCCTGTAGGCAACGGGAGCGCCACTGTGCAGACTAGGCCAGGAGTTAAGGTTTCGTGCTACCGGGCAGCTGGCTTGCTTGTCTGGCACGGTGCCAGCAGTTCTCCATGCCCCCCGGCCCTGCTTGTGGCTACCTCAGACCCAGGCATGTGCTAAAGTGACTGGAGTGAGTAGCAGTGACTCACTCTGTCTCTCTTGTCTCATGATGCCCTTGTTTGTTCCCCCCTCCCCCAGGCTCCCTCTCAGAGGGCTGGGGAGAGAAACAGGCCTGTGCCTTGGAAGGCGAGTGACAGTGAAGCATGGAGGGTCTGTGTCTGCCTGTTACAAGAACCCGTCTAGCAGGCTCCTCGCAGGGGTGCGCTGCTCTGGAGAGCCTGAAGGAAAACCCTGCAGCCCAGTGCTGGGAGCGAGCGGTGACTGTTCTCACGGACACCTGTGGGGGGGATGGGGACTCTTAATTGTGGCTTTTGTTTTTTAAAAGTAAATAAAGTTCTCTTCCTTCCCCTTGGTGCTGCAGAGCCCTCCTGCTGCTCCCTGTGGCATGTTAACCCCCCTGGCCGGGGGGGCTGCAGCCTTGCAGGGCCTTGTGCTCCTGGCAGGACTGGCTGGAAAGAGCCCCCCAGGTTTGGTTGTAGCCAGTACCTAACACAGGAAGTACTGCTCTGGACATGGCCCCATTGTAAACTGGGTCCTGTTGTCTTGTCCTGAGGCAGCCTGGGGTGTCTGTGGTACATGGGGTCCCATAGAGCACCTGCCCTGGGCACAGCTCCCTTGTCACAGCTTCCCTGCGAGGTCCTTACAGGTGTGGTGTGAGGTACTCTGCTGTGGGGCTGGTACCCACGGACCTTTGGGCTGCGGGTCCCTCTGTGGCCCTCACTCACGTCACAGCGTCTGTCAGCTGAGCAGGGAGTGAGGACAGACTGCCTCTAGCAGTGCTAGCTGCTTGGGCTTCAAGGAATTCTCCTCTGCACTCTTGAGGGTGCCTGTCTCTCCCAGCCCTGGGTCTGACCCATTCAGCTGGCACCCTGGGGGTGGGCAGGGGAGAGAGGCCATAGACCCCTCACTTCCTCCCTGTTAGAGGAAATGTCCCAGGGTGGTGGCCGGCATGGGGTCATCACAGCATCTTCTAAGCCTCCTGCAGCTGAACTGGGGGTGGGTGAAGCTTCTGCCCCTAGCTGGTTCCAGCCTTGAGCAAGGAGAAGTCAAAGTCCCGTCTGCTAGCACTGTGCCTGTGGAGGGAGAGGCAGCATGGGGGGGCAAGGGGAGATGTCTTCTCTGCCTGGGCTTCTTCTGGCGTCCCACTCGGAGACACGAGATAAAGGAGTGGGAGGCCTATGTGTTCCTCTCTGAACTCCCTCCTCCAGTGGGGCATGCCTAGGCCTCTTGGTAGAGGGATTACTAATCCCTTCCAAGGGGCAGGCAAACAGCCAGCATGTCTCATGCAGCATTAGCCTCCAGCCTAGGAAGGTCTCTGCAAGCTGTATAGCTGGGATCGCTGCCCTGGAGCAGAGGAGGTGCCTGGCCTGCAGCCCCAGTCACTGTTACCTTCCTTCAGAGCTTTGCTTAGATTTCTGTCCGTGCGGCTGCTGCCACTCGTGCCCAGTCCTGGTTGCTGGCAGAGGCTGGGCCTAGAAGGGAGCCAGCTAGTTCTGGTTAAAGCCAGAGAGGGCAGTGTGATGCTGCCTGGCAAAGAAAGCCTTCTGTGAAACTGGCCAGGAAGGTGAGAGCACTTCTGTCACTCATCCAGTGTCTCTGGGGGCTGGCTTGACTCCTCCCTGCACTAGATTTCCAGGAACATGTCCCCCCCAGTCAGCTCTTCGTGCTGTACTTGTGCCCTTTCCTGTGTGACCACAGCAGGGGACTGCTCACGGGGGGTGAGTGGAAAGGCCCTGGGGGGGCTGGGGCTCTGCTGCTCCCCCCCCCCCACCAGGTGGGCTCTGAGATCGTGGCACAGCAGCACTTTGTGCTAGTCGCCTTCCAGCCAGAACACGCACCCTGAGCCTCGCTCTGGGGCTTGAAGGGCTTCAGACCCGGCTGCCTCTGACCTGCTGTGCTCAGCTGCCCTGGGCGTGAGGCTGGAGGAAGCCAGGGCAGCTTCTCCTGTGTGGAAGGTTGTCCTGGTGAGCCTGGCCAGGGGTGGGCAGATCAGTCAGATGTGTGGCCTCAGCTAGGCCTCGTCTACAGGCTGGGGCACGGCCACTGCTCTATCCAGCCGGGCCCGGTTCTTAGCTCCCTAGGCTTGGGCAGTAGAGCACATCCAGCTGGCGCATGGCTGGGTGCTGCAGAAACACCAGAGGCTTGGACTGGCCGCCTCAGGCCTGCTGGGTGGCCCTGCTTCCCAGCCGTGTTGTCAAATCCTGCTGGTGCTTTCTCCTAGCTTCTCCTTCGTCCACCCACAGCGTTCCTCGGACGTGACTTCTCTCCAGGGCACTGCAGCTGGTCAGACTCGCCCACTGCTGCACTGAGTCCCTCTTCTCCCCCTGCGCTGGCTCCAAATGCCTCACTCCACAAGCCAGGACCTGTGCCTGCTCAGCGGGGCCATCTTCTGGGGCTGCCTCAGAACCTCCTGCCAGGCAGCCCTGAGCCTGTTCCCTGCCGAGCCTGTTCCCTGCCTGCCCTGTTCTCTGCTCTAGAGCTGGGAGAATGTCTGAGGAATGGGAAATTTGCACAAAGGGGCATTATGCAGGGCCCTGAGCTTATTCGGCAAATAGATTAGGACAAAATAAAGTGACTTTGGAACGACTGAAACAACCCGCCCCCATCTCAGGATTTGATTTTTCACTTCAGTGTCTATGGAACCCACACAGTCATCTTCAGTATGAAACAAGGCCAGGTATTTTTGTTCAGTAGGGGGCTGAACCGGTCACTTACTGACCAGCTCTTTGTTCCCTCCAGCTGCTGCATCAGTGCCCAGAACTCGCCCTCCTGGCGTGCAAGAGGGAACTGAAAGCAGCGGAGGTGCCTTTGCCCCTCCTGTGGCACCCTGCTCCAGCTGCCCGTAAGAGAAGCAGGCCCAGGGCCCAGACTCTTGTGAGTAAAGCCCCCAGGCGCAGGTCAGCTGGCTGAGAGCAGCCTGGACTGCGCCGAGTTGCTGCTGATGGCCGTCAGCTCCCATGCTCTGCTCTCTGCTGTGGAAACAAAAAAAGGAAGGGCCAGTTGCTGCCCCAAAGAGCACAAGCAGCCAGATGACAAGGGAATGAGCCGCTGGAGCCTGGCCATGCCTCCTAGATACCTGATGCTCCCACTGGCTCCTTGACCCACTTGTTGGCTAGCTGCCTTCTTGCAGGCCTCGGGAGGGTGTGAATGCCGAGGGTGCCTGCCAGGCTGGGCCCGTGTTGCGAGGGCGGCCTGGAAGCAAAGGCAGAGGTGCTCGTGGGAGCAGCGCCCGGCTAGAAGAGCGAGGCTGGGAACATAGGCAGGGCAGGGCATGCAGCCATGTGAGCAGGAGCTGCAGTTGTTGGGAAGGGAGGGCCTGGCAGGCTCCGGACTAACCCATTACCATATGTTCTGAATCTAGCACCTTGGGGCTGAACTTCTGCAGCTTCCGGTCAGCCCGCTGGGGAGGTCTGCTGCAGTCATTCTCAGTCTGCTGCTCCGCTACCATGAAGGCGTGGCAGGCGAGGGAGGGAGCTGGCTGGGCAGTTCTGTCACCTGAGCTAAGGGGGGTTGGAGGGGTTGCCCTGAGCCAAGGGAAAGGTGCTGAGGGCTGTACATGCTCCCATGGCTGCTCAGCATGCAGAATAAAGGAGTGGGAAGCTGGGTCGAAGGGGAAGTGGGTCCTTGCCCCTCGTGGGAGGTTAAAGTGGGGGAAGAGTCTGGGAATTACTGCCCACTGTTGTTAGAGGAGCAATGCCATAAGATGCTTTCCGTTTGCTGGCAGGTAAACCTGCCCCCCTCCAGCCCATGATCCCTGCCAGAGGTGCCCTGCTGAAGGACAAGGAACTTGTGCTCTGGCTACTGGCAGGGCCCTGCCTGAGGGGACCTGAGCACCAGCTCGCACCAAGGGGCGGAGACTGGAATGTTTCTCAGGCCTGGCATGGGCACGTTGCCCCAGATGTATTTCTGAGCTGAGCAGTGCTGCCTCGTCCCGCGGGCATTGCTTGAGAGAGTGCTTTTCGTTAGCTACAGTAATAAAGGGGCCTCCCTACCCGCCAGCCTCAGAGGACACAGGCTGCCAAGGGCGTTAGCATAGGTGCAGCAGGAGTGTTAGAGGCCCCCCTTGCTGAGATCCAGGCAGCTGAGGTGTTTCCGGGCTCTTGAGCATGTGAACACATGGTGCTGAGGCAGCGGGGCGGGGCTTGCAATAAGCTGTAGTTGTGGTTTTTCCCAGCCTGGGCAGGTTTCCTTCCTTCTGAGCAGCAGGGAGTGAGTCTGGGACACTTCCTTCTGAGCAGCAGGGAGTGACTCTGGGACAGCGTCTGCTTGTCCCTCTGTATCTCAGCCAATGCAGGAGGAAGTGGCTGTTTCTGTCCCTCTGGTGATGGAGCCCGGAGCCCAGCAGCAACCCACCTCCAGCTGTGTGGGAAGAGGTCTGCAGTTAAGGGTGGGTCACTTTTGCTTCCCTTCCCTGTGACTCAGCTCTGCCCTGGGATAGAGCAGAGGGTTCTCAGCAGGTTTTACTGTCTCTGCTTCCTGGAGCTGGCTCCTGAGCGATGGAAAGTGGCTGGGCCCCTGGCCAGAAGGGTGTGATTGGGGCTGGCCTGGAGGCCTATGTTGTGTGCACATGCTGTTCAAACAGCAGTTGAGTTGGGGTAGCAGTGGTGGGAACCCGAAAGCCTGTGTGTGCCTGCACTAGAAACACGGTAGTCTAGACACTTACACAGCAATGGAAGGGGTTCTTCCATCACTGTCGTGCAGTAGTTCTCAAACTTCAGTGCACTGCGACCTCCTTCTGACAACAAAAATTACTACAAGACCCTAGGAGTGGGAACCAAAGCCTGCCCTGTTGCCCAGGGTTGGGAGGGTGAGGGGCAAAGGCTAAGTCCACGGGCTTCAGCCCCAAGTTGGGGGCCTGTAATGTGAGCCCTGCCCCTCGGGGCTGAAATGAAAGCCTGAGCCCTGCCTCCCAAGGCATTAGGGCTCAGGCTTTGGCTTCAGCCCCAGGCTCCAGCAAGTCTTAGGCCAGCCCCATTAAAATGGGGTCACGACCCACACTTTGAGAACCGCTGCTTGTAGTGAATCCACTTCCCTGGAGCCAGGTGAGTGAGGAACTCTGGAGCAGGCTGACAGCAGCTTGACTCCAGCACATGGGATATCGCAGTCCTGGGCGAGATAGTTTGAGTGAGCCGACTGCGCGCCCAGCGAAAGGGCGGCTCACTGCCTCCTGCTGCACTTTACATCTGAGCTGCAGGAGTAGAAGGAGATGATGACACCAGGGGACAGCTTGCATCAGTGGCAACACACAGCATTTTGGGAGGTGTAGTTCTGAGCTGATCTATGCTGGTCTGACAGAACGAGGAGCCATGGTCTCAAGTTGCAGTGGGGGAGATTTAGGTTGGATATTAGGAAAAAAATTTTCACTAGGAGGGTGGTGAACCCTGGAATGGGCTCCCTAGGGAGGTGGTGGAATCTCCTTCCTTAGAGGTTTTTAAGGCCCGGCTTGACAAAGCCCTGGCTGGGATGATTTAGTTGGTGTTGGTCCTGCTTTGAGCAGGGGGTTGGACTAGATGACCTCTTGAGGTCCCTTCCAACCCTGATATTCTATGTCTCAAGGCTTTTGTTTAACAGGCAGCAGGTTTAAAACAAACCTTGGGAAGTACTTCTTCCCTCAAAGCACAGTCAGTCTCTGGAACTCATTGCCAGAGGACGTGGTGAAGGCTAAGACTGTAATGGGGTTCAGAAAAGAACTAGATAAGCTCATGGAGGACAGGTCCATTGAGGGCTAATAGCCAGGGGTCAGGGATGCAATCCCATGGTCTGTGTGTGCCTAGCCTCTGACTGCCAGAAGCTGGGTTTGGACGACATGGGATGGATCGTGTGATAACTGCCCTGTTCTGATCATTCCCTCTGAAGTGCCTGGCACTGGCCACTGTTGGATGAGAAGACACGGGGCTAGATGGACCATGGGTCTGACCCAGTCTGGGGGTAAAGATGTGCAGCTCTAGTGCTCTCGCTGCTCTAAGGGGCTCACAGGGCCAAACTGCACTGGAGGGGCAGAGGTGAGGCACGGGGGAGTCCTACAGTGCGCAGCCAGAGCCCCGGTGTGAGTGCAGGGGCAGTGTTGGTTGGAAGGTTACATCGAAACATTCGTATGCACTGTAAGAGCATAGATATGAGAAAATGCTTGTACTTGAAAAAGCATCCTAGGTTTCAGAGGAGCAGCCGTGTTAGTCTGGATCCGCAAAAAGAACAGGAGGACTTGTGGCACCTTAGAGACTAACCCATTTATCTGAGCATGAGCTTTCGTGAGCTCCAGCATCCGATGAAGTGAGCTGTCGCTCACGAAAGCTCATGCTCAAATAAATGGGTTAGTCTCTACGGTGCCACAAGTCCTCCTGTTCTTTTTTTCATCCTAGGTTTGAAAAGTGAATGAAGACTGGCTTCCTCACACCGCTCTTGGCTATGACAGTGTTGGCACATTCATTTCAGTGATGTTGGCTGACCTAATGATTTCAAATGATGATTTATAAATCATCACGGTCCCACGCTGATGTTTATTGGTGTTTAATATGTGGGCCGAGAGTTAGCGCCAAATCGCCTTGCCGATGAAAACGTACAGCCCACCTTTGCCCTCACGGTCTCACTCGTCAGCCCTGCGCCATGCCCTACCCCATCCTGCACGGGCCCCCCTTCCTGCGCCCTGCCCGGTCCGATCCCTGCGTGGCCCCCCTTCCTGTGCCCTGTCTAGTCCCTGCACGGGGCCCCGCTCCCTGCCCGGTCCAGTCCCTGCGCGGGGTCCTCCTTCCTGCGCCCTGCCCGGTCCGATCCCTGCGTGGCCCCCCTTCCTGTGCCCTGCCCTGCCCCATCCTGTGCAGGCCCCCCTTCCTGAGCCCTGTCCAGTCCCTGCGTGGGGCCCCTCTCCCTGTGCCCTGCCCGGTCCGGTCCCTGTGCGGCCCCCCTTCCTGCACCCTATCCAGTCCCTGCGCGGGGGCCCTGCTCCATGCGCCCTGCCCGGTCCGATCCCTGCGCGGGGCCCTGCACCCTGCCCGGTCCGGTCCCTGCGCAGGGTCCCCCTTCCTGCGCCCTGCCCGGTCCGATCCCTGCGTGGCCCCCCTTCCTGTGCCCTGTCTAGTCCCTGCACGGGGCCCCGCTCCCTGCCCGGTCCAGTCCCTGCGCGGGGTCCTCCTTCCTGCGCCCTGCCCGGTCCGATCCCTGCGTGGCCCCCCTTCCTGTGCCCTGCCCTGCCCCATCCTGTGCAGGCCCCCCTTCCTGAGCCCTGTCCAGTCCCTGCGTGGGGCCCCTCTCCCTGTGCCCTGCCCGGTCCGGTCCCTGTGCGGCCCCCCTTCCTGCACCCTATCCAGTCCCTGCGCGGGGGCCCTGCTCCATGCGCCCTGCCCGGTCCGATCCCTGCGCGGGGCCCTGCACCCTGCCCGGTCCGGTCCCTGCGCAGGGTCCCCCTTCCTGCGCCCTGCCCGGTCCGATCCCTGCGCGGGGTCCCCCTTCCTGCGCCCTGCCCGGTCCGGTCCCTGCGCGGGGTCCCCCTTCCTGCGCCCTGCCCGGTCCGGTCCCTGCGCGGGGTCCCCCTTCCTGCGCCCTGCCCGGTCCCTGCGCTGCGCCGAGCCGAGCCGGGCGGGGCGAGGGCGGGGCCGACAAGGGGGCGGGGCTTTCTGGCCCCGCCCCCTTCCTGCCCCTGGTGAAAAGCGGCCGCTTCCCGCGCGCTCGCCGTTCATTAGCTGCGGAGCGGCCGGGGCGGGACGCGCCTGGTGAGTGGGGCCGGGCCGGCGTGGATCGCGCAAGCGGGGCTCGCGGTTACATCAGCCGGGCCGGGCCGGGCCGCGCCGCGCCGCACGCGGGGCACCGGGTGTGGGGCGAGCTTCGGAGAGAACGGGGGAGGCGGGGGGGCAACGGGGGGCGGCGAGGGGCGGGCGGGCGGGGGCAGCGGGGGGAGGCGAGGCGCGGGGGGCCGCGCGTCCGGTCCCCGCCCCGGTTCCGGAGCCGGGAGGTGCCGGGCTCGGGAGCTGGCGGGAGGCTCCGCGCCCCGGGGATCTGGGCCCTTCGCGCGGAAACTTCTTCGGGCGGGTCCGCGGGCGGCGCCCCGCCCCCCTGCCCGCGCTCGGCGTCTGGGCCGCCCCCCCTGCCCCCCCCCCCGGGCGGCCGCGCCCCCCCCGCCCCCCCCCCCGGGCGGCCGCGCCCCCCCCGCCCCCCCCCCCCGGGCGGCCGCGCCCCCCCCGCCCCCCCCCCCGGGCGGCCGCGCCCCCCCCGCCCCCCCCCCGGGCGGCCGCGCCCCCCCCGCCCCCCCCCCCGGGCGGCCGCGCCCCCCCCCGCCCCCCCCCCCCCGGGCGGCCGCGCCCCCCCTGCCCCCCGCCCCCCCCCGCCCCCCCCCGGGCGGCCGCGCCCCCCCCGCCCCCGGGCCCTCGGGGAGCCGTGCGCGTCGCCCGGGGCCGCAGAGCTGCGGCGGCGGCGCCCCTGGAGGCCGGCCTCGGTTTGCAAGAGGCCGCTTAGGAAGCAGTCGCGGAGTCGCTGCGAGCTGACCTGTCTCGCCCGGCCCCGTCTGTCCTGCTGGGTGTCTTATTACACCCCGAAGTGTAGCCGCAAGGCTTCTGCCCCGCTTGGTTTAGGGTCTCGCCCTAGGGGAGGCTGAGAAAGGGCCCGTCTTCCAGTAGCAGCAGCACACACTTCCAGCACACAGCAGTAGCACACACTTCTGTGTGTGTGTCGGGTTTTGTGCCCCGGTGGTTCCTAAGTGAGGTGTAACTTGGGGTACGCGAGACCAAGCCCACTCCTGAAAGGGGCGCAGCAGCCTGGGAAGGCTGAGAGCCATGGTAGCTTCTCCCTCTTCATGGAAAAAAGAAACAGCCACGCTTCAAATCTCTTGCTCTGTCTTGACGCATTCTGAGGCATAAGAAATTCTAGCTTCATCTGACTCCTGCCGTGCTGGGGTCTCGCGCTGTTCCCCCAGTCACGCTCCAGCAGGGCTGGTGTTGCCAGACAGCATCACAATTCAGAAGGAGGCAGAACTGAGTCGTGGGCATTGGACTGGGGAGCTGTGCTCATTTATTATGTGATTTATTGCTGTGTTACCAGGGAAAAACTAGACCAGTATGAAAATCCCCGATAGCTACAAGCATATGAGGATAGTGGCTTGTGCGGGTCCTGCTGCAACTGGGGACAACGCAGTGAAACGGCTGGGTGTGAGTGAAACCTGGCCTCCTTCCTCACCCTCCAGTGTCGGCTGCCTGGCCTTGTTCCCTCTGTCCGATATGCCTCTGTACAGAGTAGCAGTCGTAGCCTGGGACACTGCTCCAGGCTGGCCATTCCTGCCTGACTGTTCGTCCGTGAATCACTCTGTGGAGTGCTTGTGGCACCTTAGAGACTAACCAATTTATTTGAGCGTAAGCTGTTGAGTGCGTCACTCACGCCCTAACCTCGGCTTTGGGTTGAGCTCACAGTGGTGGTTGCGTTCAGCAAGACTTCCACATAGGCAGTTCTGTCACGAGCGATGACAAGGTGGCACCCCAGGCAGTCGTGGGTGTCGAGCAAACACTGAAAACTTCCAGGGGGCCTTCGGAGTCAGTACAGTGTCTGCCATGTCCGTTTCCCTCGGCTGGCTTTCTGGCATTCCAGTACCAAACCTGCATGGCAATGAGGACCAGGAATGCTTCTCTGGAGGAGAGCGGCTGGCAACGGAGCACATGAGCATGGCTCTGGCTCCTGTCAGTTGCTGCTGGACGTGCTCGCTCGCTCCAGGCTGCCCCTTTCAGAATGCGACCTAGGCTAGGCTGAGTAGGACTTCAGAGGAGACCGTCCGCTCCTGATTGGTTTGGTTGTGGAACCTGAGGGCACTGAGGCAGTGGGAGGAGCAAACTGGGTTATCTTCTTTCCTCCCACCTCCCACAGAAAGGAAATGATTCGTTTTCTGTAGACAAGAAGGAGACTTGGAAGGATCAGCTGAAATATGCTGAAGTGATAGCACTTGATTTGTAGCCTTCTCAGATTGGCAACATTGCATGGGATGCTTTCAGTCTGTGCCACTAGCCCCTTTGCGGGGCGAGGGAGCTGGGTGCCCATGGGAATTGCCCCCACACACCACAGGTGTTGTGTAAATAACAGCTTTAGGAACAGCTCCATGCCAGGTGCTCTTTACAGTTGAGCGCTTTGGGGCCAGTAGCTTGAGTAAATCAAATTCTGTCTCTAAAATATGCTTCCGTTACTGCTGCACTTTCTCTGCATTCTGGTTTATCTGGAGGCTCGTGGTGAATGGCACAATTAACGGGAGCACCTCTCCCTTTTTCCCAGACTCTTGCCTGCCTTGATTCTCTCCCCTCCTTCTGTTTCAGTCTGGCTCTTCAGAGCCTGGAGATGGCGGCTCACACGTGCTGTGCAGCACTTACCACCAGGGAGTGCTCTCACTCCTCAGCGCAGTCGGTGTTCCCGTCTTGCACTCGGATTTAGCATTGACGCTGCTGACTTGCCTCTCAGAACACACCTAGGCATACCCAGGCTTCTGATGCTCTCCCAGCTGCTCTCTCCTACAAGTGCTGGCACCCTGAACACTGGTGCAGTGCTTCTCCACTGCCTAGCCCCGAGGAGAAAACTTGGGGTCCCAGTTGGCAGGCAGCTCTTTCTCCTGGGGGTTTAATAGCTCTTTAAAGCCCACCTGTCTTTATTCAGACAGATGTTGCCCAGCTTTGGCAGACTAGCTAGAAACATGTGTGCTGTGGCCAAGTGAGTTTTGCTAGAGGAAGGTTGTGTGTCCCTTGAAATGCTGCTGATTTACTGTGTTAGGCGGGAGTCTGCCTGGTGTGTTTTGTATATTCTTATAAAGCTTCCTGTTCTAACCTGCTAAGGTCTCCTAAGCACTTAGCCTTACTGTTGCGATGTTGTCGTTGCGTAGTTCCTGTAGGCAGCATGAGGGTGGAGAATGGTTTTCTGTGTGGTTTAATTCTACGTGGCCGTTGTCCCCCCCCAAACAGGTGGTACTGGGGTCCTGTGCAGTACCTGGCAGGTCTGTGCAGTCTTTAACCTGACTGCAGCTGGTAGGCGCCACCTGGTAACAGCCCATTTGTTTCTTGGGCAGTGAATTTTGGAAGGCTGGAGCTGAGGTTTGTTTCGTGTCTGACTCAGATGGCTGTTTGAGAAACGTGGATGGCAGCTCATGGATGCTGAAAATAGATAAACCCAGAATGACAGGTTTCAGAGTAACAGCTGTGTTAGTCTGTATTCACAAAAAGAAAAGGAGTACTTGTGGCACCTTAGAGACTAACCCATTTATTTGAACAAAGCTTCTCACGAAAGCTTATGCTCAAATAAATGGGTTAGTCTCTAAGGTGTCACAAGTACTCCTTTTTTTATAAACCCAGAAGTTTATGTAAAATAATACAAACCAAAGTACTGGGTATTTAAATAGGGCTAATGCGTCCTGGTTTGGTGGAGGCCAGGGCGACCACATGTCCCGATTTTATTGCAGCAGTCCTGATATTCACGGCTTTCTTATAAAGGTGCCTATTACCCCTCATCCCCGTCCTGATTTTTCACTCTTTCTGTCTGGTCCCCCCAGTGGCAGCTAACAGCTGGTGTGCCTGGGATTGCAGTCTGAACTGAACTTCGTTGTGATGGCCGAGGCCACCATCTTTTGTTCTTCCGTCCCATCTCCGCTTTACGCGTTCGTTATTGATCGCCGGTGTCATGCTCATAGCCTGGCTTGCTGGGATATGCTTCTGAATGGCTAAGGGCAAAGCTTTTCAACGGCCACGATGGAGTTGAGAATTCCTCCCTTGCAATGGCTCTGATTGCGGCGTTTTACTGTTATAGCTCATATCTGCGTTCACTGCTGTACTAGGACATGAAGTGTCCAGAGTTTTATCAATGGCCTATCCGTGTTTCTTTTGTTATGAGTGTAATACCTCCTGCTTCAGAGCTTCAGCCCATCTCTGTTAGGGATTGGGAGACCTTCACAGAGAACAGGTTATACTGCATTTCCCTACCGCAGGGTTTCTTACACCTTCCTTCCTCTGAAATATCTGGTATTGGTGACTGGAAACTGGCTACTAGAGTAGATGGACCTTGGGTCTGATCCACTCTGGCAGTTCCTATCTTTGCAGTTTTCAGACTTCACCGTCCAAGCTTGAGTTCCCTGAAGCATGTAACGAGCTGTGCTTGGAGGTGCAGGAGCTAGCTAGCCGCATGCAGTTGGACAAAAAGGGATGCATGTAGGCCAGGCCTGAGGTTTGAGTTCAGCTCGGTTTGTTAGCTCCTGTAAGGTGGGTGGTGGTCAGTTTAAAATCTAGAAAAGACTCTTCAGCTGGATGGCTCAGATGCTTGCAGTTGTTCGTCACTTTCACAGCAATAGAATCACCACTGGGTAGAGGCCAAACATGGACAGTTCAGTTCCAATAGCGATTGCTGCCAGAATTGGATCATGATAAAGCAGCTGGTTATAGTGGAAATGATTTTGTAATTATAATTCCGGTGGTCACTATCAGCAATACTGTAATTCCTCATCAGCATTACTTAAACTGACAGTCTGGAAATTGCTGGGGATCCTATCTGTGTGCCTGCATATTCCAGCGATACCGCCCAAGAAGCAAGTGATCCTACACTCCAAGGGCTGCAGTGCTCAGGTGGACGAACAAGCCTGGCTGTCCCCGAACCTTAGCAGGACAGCTCTCTTCATACTCTTGGAGTTCTGTGGAGAGGAATTGCTATGATTTGGTTTGTGCTCTTTTAGAGAGAGCAATCTGTCATCCTGTGTGACAGCTGAGTTAAAGGCAACTGGGTCTGTTCTCCAAGGCAGAATGGATCAAGAGTCATGGGAAGCTAGGTTTAAAAAACCAATGCAAGCTCTGAGTGTGCTGGTTCATTTAGGAATTAGGTGCAGCCGCACCTAAGGTGTGGTGACCGTCTTCCGGCAGATTGTTAGTCTCTGCTGTAACTCTGGCTACATCTACGCTCCAGGGCTGACCGTGTAAAGTAAGGACTTGTGGTGGAGATGCTCTAAGCCACTGGGCGAGAGCTCTCCCATCAGTTAAATAACTCCCGCCTCTGTGGGAAGCAGCGGCTAGGGTGGCAGGAGAAGCTCTCCCGCTGACAAAGCACTGTCTACACGGCTGCTTACATTGGTGTAATTTATGTCATGCAGGAGGTGGATTTTGTATACCCCTGAGCGATGTAAGTTATATCGAAGTAACCTGTAGCATAGACAAGATCTCCCTTTACCGGGCTGGCCTTGCAGGTTGTGGCGACATGGTTTGGAAAAGCAAGTCTCTCCTGCTCTGTTCATGTTTCTGTTAGAGAGAGTTGTACTGTCCTGGCTTGCTCTGCTGTCGCTAATGTCTGAATCCAGTGTAAATCCCTTGCTTTGGAGTTTTACTCTTCCATTAAGTATTTGCCTGGTACCTGGTGTTGAAACTTGGCATGTAAGAAAGAGCTCATGTTACCACATTCTGAAGATTAGTTTGGCCAGTTCTTGAATTGTGCAAGGGAAAAATCTGGCTCTACACTTCGTTGCATTTCAGATATCTCATTTTAAAACGGTGCCTTTGTCAGTGACTTGTGGAATGCTGCTGGGCTTTGGGGTTTGGGGAAAATGCTTTGGAGTTTGAACAGCCAAAATGTTAGCATTTGAAAACTGCTCTGCCTTGTTGAATTTCAGATGGTTAGTGAAGGTCCAGCAAATGGACTCTGTCGCAATGGGCTTGTTGTAAGGACTGAGAGGGGCACCATTCTGGTCTTTTGGGCACTGTGTGTACGACGTTCTTTCCAAAAGGAAATGAAATATGAAAACTCTGCTCCATAAAATTAATTTCCCAGTGGCTGAAGCAAGGCATTTCCAGACTTTCACATGTCAACTGTAAATGTGCCCGGCCAATGACATTAACTCCAGCATGATGTTAGAAATGCCATAAAGACCGTGCAGAGTATACCAAAAGTAAATTCAAAGTCCCTTTTTCCTGCTGGGTTCCGTCAACGCTGTGGCTCTCCTGCCCCGTGTAACCCATCTCCATCACTCTGGAGTCTCCTGGGGCTTGGGGCCAGCCACCAAGATGGGGCATCAGGTGAGCAGGGATTTCAGCGGATTGTGTGGATGTGCAGAGTTCTCCTGCCCTTCTGTGAGGCTGTGTGATTATGAAGCCCTTGGAGATCCTTGGATGAAGGGCATGTTCTTACTTGAGGGTCCAATATAAGGTCATGAGAAGTTTTCCAGACCTGCACCCTATACTGTAGGGCCTTTTCCCAACCCTGTCCCTATTCCCGGGCTCCTGCACCAGCTCCTCTGGTTGTTGGTATCATCAGCATAGTGCTTGCTGGGAATCTCTGCAGCGCTGACCTTGACTTGGTATGAGAGGCTGGTCTGGGGTGCAGGTGCTGTGCTGAGATGGGCTGAGAGTCTGGCCAGGCACCATGGAGAGGAGCTTAGTGTAAATGCCAAGGGGAAAGTTGCCTCAGCCCAGTTTACCCGATTACCTGTTTCACTGGCAGAACGTTCTGCTCTGTGCTGGCCTCTGCCATCCACACCCACAGACGGCGCCCTAAGAGTATTCGAACAGTCACAGTTGGGCCAGGGGATGTCTGAGCTGCCAAGCGGAGTGGGAGTACGCACCAGACAGCTAACAGGTCATGAGACCCTCCTTTAGATATTGATGGGTGTGGAGTGTTCAGTGCTTGCATGGGGAGTCTCCGGTTTCTACAAACAATTGCTGGGCCTGTCCTTTGTTTGTGCCTCCTACCATGGAAAAGCAAATAAGGCAGAAGTTGATTCAGCGGGGGCTGGGCTGCAGACAACGCTGGCAAACAATCCTTGGCCAGTGATGGTGAATAGGCACCAAGCAGGGTAACGGGTGATGGGCACCATGAAAGGAGGGCTGATGCTCATCAGTGTGGTAGACCAGGTCGCGCCCTGTGCTAGCGGGGTCAGTTGACAGGCGTTGGTGGGGCCTAGGACTGTTCCCTGGGGTTCTTTGAACCCAAAGCTCTTGGTAACTTTTGCTCTGTGCGAGGTGGCGTCAGGAAATAAATCAGGGGAGACACGGCCGGCCGACCGATAGATGGCGGCACAAACAGGACAACACAAGAGTGCTTTCACTTAAAGCTAAACTGTACTTAGTCTCAAGCACTTACACACACGTCCGCAAGAGGTTAGTAAAACACCCCCAACCCTCAATAATTACCGAAGCTGAGTGTGTCTCTCAAGTGGCACAGCGGCAGCCCGTCTGCCGCTGGGAAACACAAGTTGCATCCAGAGAGAGAGAGTCCAGTCCTGAAGAGTCCCCCTACCTCAAACTTTTCCCCCTTATTTATACATGAGTAATAGAATGACATGTCCCTTAAAGAAAACTTGTTAAGCAAGCAGTTCCAATGGGCAAGCAAGAGGCTCCTTCTGATTACCGATTAACCAGGTGTGGGTTTTTCCAGAGTTTGCAGCCTTGAGGCCCCAATAGACATTCCTGGGGCACATCCTGCTCTTCTAAGATGCATGCATCAGCAACTTCAACACAGTCCTTATCAGGAAGGATGCGGGGTCAAGCTGCCCTTTCTGTGGCACCCAAAAACCCCCCTCCCCTCCTGCCTTGGTTAAGCTAAGCCTGCTGACTTGACTGCTTTTAGCAATAAGCCATAGTGATTTCAGGCACTTTACTGGTTTGCCAAAGTCTCCCCGTACAGTTTGTCTTCACCAGGGATGCAGCAGTGAGGTCACTGCGAAATTCCAGCTAGCCTTGCCTCAGGGTTGCCGGAGCACTGCAGTAGGGACGGCTCCGGGTGGCTCCGGGCTCTTGAGATCTCTGCCGTCTAGTCTTGCTGACACTCTTGTTACCTTTAACGTTCCTTGTGGTAATGGAGTGACCTTTTCTTTCAGGGGTTTTGAGTAGTCAGACGCCTCCTGGGAGTGGCTACAATGTTTGAGGAAACAGTGACTAGCTTTGGCAAGAAGCTGATCCGCCGCCGAATCGTGGATCTCAGCGTGGAGGACTCCCGGCTGGCCCGCTGCCTCTCCACCCTGGACCTTATCGCCTTGGGGGTCGGCAGCACGCTGGGGGCAGGCGTGTACGTGCTAGCTGGGGAAGTCGCCAAGGAAAAAGCCGGCCCCTCAATTGTTGTCTGTTTCCTGGTTGCTGCACTCTCCTCTGTGCTGGCTGGGCTTTGCTATGCGGAGTTTGGGGCCCGGGTTCCCAAAACTGGCTCTGCCTATCTCTACAGCTACGTCACCGTGGGAGAGATCTGGGCCTTCACAACTGGTTGGAACCTGATCCTGTCCTACGTGATAGGTACGAAATGGTGGCCAAGCTGCTCAGGCTTGCTGAAGAGGAGGAACTTGGGGTGAACGGGGGCAGACTCTCCCTGAACACTCCAGCGGGTGGAGGGCAGGGGAGAACTTCCTGAGTTTGCTGATCACAGGGAGGTGTCACTGCTGGGATGGAGGGTCTGGCCAAGCCCTCCCGGGATGGGGGCTCTCTGAGGCCGTGCACATGGTGGCTGTGCTTATTGGACATCTGGAGCACGGGGGTCTTGGGACAGAGTTCAGGGTTCATCTGCCAGGCCAGACAGTGCTGGGAGCCCCTCTCTGGTGACCCCAGCCTAGGCCATGCTTGGTGTTGCCAAGGCCCAAAGAGCAGTGCAATGAGCCAAAGGCTTAGGGGTGGTGCGGTGAGGAATGGCAATCCCAGAGGAGGCCCCACGAGCTCTTACCTTCAGGCACAGCAGTGCTGGGGTGATGGTGCTCGAGGGCTCTCGTGACAAAGGCATGTATCCTCCCGGTGCTCGGTGGTAGAGCTGGGCTCCCTGTGCTGCGGGGTGGGGGGGTCTCCACAGCTCTGACATCCACTTGGAAGGAGGTGGGGGGCAGAGGCTTCTCTGGTTAACGTGCAACTTTGCTCTTGGTTGCTAGGGACGGCGAGTGTTGCCCGGGCCTGGAGTTCTTCCTTTGACAATATCATTGGCAACCACATCTCAGTCTTCTTTAGGAACAGCACCTCCCTGCACGTGCCGGGTGTGCTAGCCGAGTACCCAGATTTCTTCGCACTACTCCTGATCCTGCTGCTCACAGGTGAGAGGTGCCAGAGCTCTGTAAAGATACATGAGCTTTGTGGCATGGGCAGGCGAGTTTGGGAAGGCCATGGCTGGTGCTAGCCCCAGGGGAGTGTTTGAGGGGAGGGTGTGGCCCAGGGGCATTGATCGTGGGGAGAGTGTAGCTGGTGCTGCCCCTCCTATCCCCTCTTGTGTTCCTTCCCCAGGTTTGCTGGCATTTGGCGTGAGCGAATCTGCCTTAGTGAATAAAATCTTCACTGCGGTGAACCTGCTGGTTCTCTGCTTTGTCATCATCTCTGGTTTTGTGAAAGGAAGCGTCAAGAATTGGCAGCTGTCTGAAGAAGACTATTACAACCACTCAGCCATGGCCACCAGCCAGGACGTTAGGTAGGTGGAACATCCCACTCCCCAAATTCTGCCCTCTAGCGGGAGCCCAGCTTTTTGCCCACAGTTGGTACCTACCTAGGGAGCTGCGCTGTCCATGCCCGCTCTGGCTGCTGCTTGGTGTTCCCCTAGCTAGTCAGGTTCCAAAGGGCTGTGCCCTATCCTGGATTTGTCCTTGGCAGGGAGTGTGCCATGCAGCTTCCCCTGCAGTTGACAGTTGCACTGTCTGGTTTGTGCCTGTCGCAGGCTGTTAAGCTGCATATTGATGGTGACTGTAGACACCTGCTCCCATGGCTGGGATGCCTTACACAGGATGCAGTGTGAGAAACCTGCATGTAGCATTTGCTCAGGGCCTTTTCAGCTCTGTCTCCAGCAGGCAGAGGAGGTAGATGTCAACGGAGACTCCTCCAGAACAATGACCAGTCTTTCCTCTTTCAGCATTGGCTCCCTGGGATCAGGGGGTTTCGTTCCTTTTGGATTTCAAGGGATCCTCGCTGGAGCTGCAACATGCTTCTATGCCTTTGTGGGATTTGACTGTATCGCTACAACAGGTAAAGCAGCTACTTATGCATTATCTTCCGGGAGTTTGGGATGTGGTATTTCCCCACATTCTCCCCGTGAGTCACCATCTTTCGTGCAGTGATCTCTGGTTGCAGAATTTCCAATTTGTGGGTGTGGGCGGGCAGCTGCACTTGCCAAGCCAAAGGATCAGCTCTCTGAGATCCCTGCATGGCCCAGCGTGGAGTGTTGTAGGCCTTTGGGTGCTGCCAAGAGCAGAGACTTCACTTCCTGATCTGGGAAATGCTCAGATTTATGAGCCTTTCTGCAAACATGGGGACTTAGCCGTGGTAATTGGCACTGTGGGTACAATGAGATTTCACCAGCCTGCACCTAGAAAACTGGTTCTTGTAAACAATCTGCACCATTTAATGACAAGACACCCAGCAGGCAGATGGAGTCTTTTCCCTGAAGTGTCGTCTGCTTTCTGGTGCACAACCTGGAGTCTGCTCTCCCTGCCATGTGTGCGGGCTCCTGGGAATGCTACTAGGAGTGGCAGGCCCATGGAGGCGAGCGTATGGACTGTGGCTGGGATGTCTGGTGTTGATGGCCCAACCCACAGTAACTTACTCTAAATCCCCGAGTTCATTGAGAACGTGCCCTTTGCCGAGAGAGAGCCTCGGCTTCCTCCCGTCACGGCCAGGAAATGCTGTGAGCAGGCTTCCCAGTGAGATTCACTGCGTGGCCCCAGGCCCCAAGCCGGCAGGATCTCAATGCAGCCCTCGCCATGTCTGCACCCAACCGAACCGAGACCGCGGCAGTGTCAGGAGCAGGGTGTTCTCATGCCCCAGGAGTCCCTGTCCTACTGTGCCTGTTCACCCCTTTTTGAGCACTCTGCAGCGTTGTCTGGCCTGGCAGATGGGGCTTGGAAAACGTACCGGACGTCCCTCGTCAGAGCCCTAAACCTACTAGCTGTAGCGGAGGCTCCATGGTGACATCCCTGGGCAGTCGCCTTGTGATAATCCCTGCCCTGACTGGTTCTTCTGTGAGAAGGGGAGAGTGCTGGGATTTCTACTAGGGTGTTGTACCTTTGGCCTGCTTGGATGCTCCCTCTTCCATGTCGGCTTGTGGCTGGTGGTGCGTTTCATTTCAGGGTCCTGCCCCATGGAATAACCCCAATGCCTGCCTCTGCTGCTGCTTCGCACACTCGCAGCAGCTCTGTGAAATCAGCCTGATGACTGGCAGCGTTGGGGTTCTGCCCAGGTTCTGGAGCTGACCCAGCTTGCTGATTTCACTGTGTAGCCAAGCTCAGGGCAGCAGCCGCACTGGAGGCCCTGGAGCTATGGGCAGGCTCAGGCAGACAGCACCACGCTAGGGCACACTGGGAAGGCTCTCCAGCTTCCTGGGCTTTCAGAGCAAAGCGAAACTTCTTCTGAAGCTGACTTCATCTCCGCTCGTCTGCGGCAATGGGGTTTCTGAGGCCCATTTACCACATTCCAGTGGCACAGCACGTGTGGATGTGTAGGGGAGGGAAGATGTTTGTGTTCCAGGTCTCATCTCTGCTCCTCTTTCAGGGGAGGAGGCCAAGAATCCTCAGCGTTCTATCCCCATTGGCATCATTGTGTCTCTCCTGATCTGCTTTGTGGCATATTTTGGAGTTTCTGCTGCCCTGACCCTCATGGTGCCCTACTACCTGCTGAACAAGGAGAGTCCCCTACCCGAGGCCTTCAAAGGTGTGGGCTGGGAGCCTGCCCGTTACGTTGTAGCCGTTGGATCTCTCTGTGCACTCTCAACCAGGTAAGGAACTCGGGACTTCGTCCAGCACCCTGCTCCAGTAACAGCTTCCCCAAATCTTGTTCTGGCTCTGGAAATGATGAAGATGGTGTCTGGCTAACGGTGTTTAAGTGCGGGAGGCTAGATGGCCAGGGGAGAGGTTCATTTCCTTCCACAACGTGGCAGTAATTGTTTATGGCTTGTAGCTTTTAAACCAATTGTAGCTTTAAACCAGTATAAGCAGCAGTCACAAAATGTACTGGTATTCTAGTGTATATGGGTGAAAAGCAAAACCTTGCGCAGCCCCGGACAGGAACGTTCCCTCCCAGACAGCTCGCCCTTGTGGGCCCAGTACGCGCCTATGCCCTCATTGAGGAGCCAAGCACCCCAGGAACCGGTCACGAGTGACCTGGGAAGAAACCAGTGACAGGCACTTGATGCCGTTTGCACTGACTCCATGCAGCCAATGGCCAGAAGAATGAGAAACTCATGTGGTGGGAACTCACAGCAACAGAATTCAAGCGATGTAAAGCAGAGGCCTTTGTCTGACATCTGTGTACTTGCTCTGAGATAGCCCAAGCCCACCAGAAATGCATAATTTGTGCCTCTTCTACAGCTTCAGATCCTAGCAAATGAGAATCGCTGGGTCTGAGCCATTTGTTTATCTGAATAGTATGGAAGCCCCAAAACCTGTTGTCTGCCTGCTACCACAGCACGTGGATATAAACCAGGCGTCCATGCAATGCAGGCTGTTTCTCGGGGTGGGTGGTACTTGTCAGCCCATCTGCTCTTCAGGAAAAGCCCCAAGGAACTCCCTCCTGTGGCCAGTTCCTCACACACCCCTCTTCATTTGCGACATTGTTTTAAGTTGTCATGGTTCTGATGTGCTGAGAGCTGTGCTTAAAAGTTCCATTCACATGGCTCATGGTAAGAACTTGTTCTTATCAGTGCAACAAAATAAATTGAAACAAAAGCACTAAGTTCTGGCCATGGCTTCTGGGGCTGCTCCTGCTCCATGTCACATCTGTGTGGTTCTGGTTAACTGGCCTTGTCTACATGCCCGAACTGTACTGGCTGAGCTGGGTTGGCTTAGGAACAGATTTAGTTCAACTGTGCGACCCGTTGTGGGGAAGCGCTTGCTCTGCTTTGAGTGCCATGTGTCGATCTGGCCTCATTCAGTGAGGAATCTAGTGGGGAGCATGAGACCACAGAACCCTGCCCCACTGCTGACTGTCAAACATGGTCGTCCGTGTTCTCTTCTCCTCCTCCTCCTCCTCCCCCCCCCGTGTGTGTTTATCACCAGCCATCAGCAGGGCATCCGCTACGTTTCTCCACTGAATTTACGCCAACTCCAAGAGTCAGATCAGAATGTACCAGCTGTGATCTAAAGGGACCAGACAAGAGATGAAGAGTCCTTCTGGCTAATCTCACTACCCAGTGCTTTTGAAAAGGCCACAGTGACTGGCATGGTGGCAAGAGGTCTGGATCGAAGCGGCAAATACTGAATGTGTTGGTGTAATCTTTCTCCCTGCAGTTTGTTGGGCTCCATGTTCCCCATGCCCAGAGTGATCTATGCCATGGCAGAGGACGGACTGCTTTTCAAGTTCCTCTCCAGAGTGAACACACGGACAAAGACTCCCCTGGTGGCCACTGTTGTGTCTGGCATCGTTGCTGGTAAGCAGATGCTTGCTTGTGCTTGGCCGCTCGTGTGACCTGTTGGAGAGCGAGCCCAGGGCTTGTGCTCACACTGTCCCTGTTACGTTGCAGCTCTGATGGCGCTCATGTTTGAGCTGAAGGACCTGGTGGACCTCATGTCGATCGGCACTCTGCTGGCGTACTCTCTGGTTTCTGTTTGCGTGCTGATTCTCAGGTGGGTGTCTGCCTACAGCTGGCCCCTTGGAGCATGAGCTGCCTTCTGAACAGGGCCGCTTGGTTCACATGCTGGAGAGCGTGTGCTGCAGCCAGAGCTTCCTGCCCCCAAAGCCCCCTGCCCAGAAAAGCCATTTCTTGCCTCTTGGAGAGAAGCTGCCCCAGGGAGCCAGCAGCTATCCCCATGGGGATATATGGCAGGAGCTGGTTCTGAGACAGGCATAGGTCTGGCCCTAGCCAGGCTGTGGAGGTTGTCCTTCCTTCCCCCATTTGGATGCTCGGTGTGTGTTTGGGGGCGGGCCAGGAGGGGAGGGCTCCAGGCGTTTTGTGCTCTAGAAGCCCCACAAGGAGGGGCAGGGGAACCTTGGCTGACATCACAGGCCACTCATGCACCCTGAGCTTTGCGGCCTGTGAATATAGCTCTCCTGCACACTCGCCCTCTGACCTTCCCTGTTGACTCCTCACTCGGGACTCAATGGAGCAGAGCCTGAGCAGTCACCAGGCTGCCGGGGTGCTGGAACAGTGTGTGTTGTGGGGGTGCTGAGAGCCATTGACCCAAACTGTAAATCCTGGATATGATGGAAACCACTTCACGCCAGGGGATGTGCAGCCCCCCCAGCACCCCTAGTTCCAGCATCTGTGCCAGGCTGGCCAGGCTCCGAGCCTTGTGAAAGCTACCCCAGTTGGTGGTAATGGTAAATCACATCCAGAAGCATCTGAACGCTGTGGTATGTAGTCCCTGTGTGGGCCCGGACACCACAAGCCTGATGAAGGCGCCAGGCTGCATTGGGCCAGCTGGTCACTGTTGGCAGCGGACTTGGCTGCAGCCTGCACATTGACAGTCTTGGCCTGGATGCAGCTTTTCAGAATCTAGTGCCCTGGCAGGGAAGCACCAGAATCTGCTACGGCTCTGGAGGCAGCTTGACAGCTGTTGGGTCACCACTGACTTGGGGTTTGGTTCAGGTATCAGCTGGATCAGCTGAGCTCTCCAAAGGGACTGGAGATGGTGGAGCCGAATGGAAACGAGGAGGAGAAAGCGATCATGAACCCCTCCGCCAGTGACTCCCAGGCTGCACTGCAGGAGGGGTTCACCTGCAGGTGCCTCTTCAACCCCCGCAGCAAAACTCCAACCAGCTTGTCAGGGAAAATTGTCTACGTCAGCACTGCGGCCCTTGGTAAGTGCGCCAGGACGCGCCTGGCCTCGGCCGGGTAGGAGTACAGGAAGTGACAGCGATTGATTTAATTGGGTCTCAGACAAAATCCAGGCCTGCGATGTGTGCAAAGGCAGGAAATGAGCAGGGTTGTTGCCAAAGCCACACAGGAGCATCCTGTCATGCACGTGCTCTGGCTTTCCAGTGTGGCCCCGGAGCTCAGCACAGGATGAGCACACAACCACTGCACGTGTCTGCAGAACTCCCAGGGTGTCACTGCCATGACGGGCTGCTGGGTTGCTGTAGGGTCCCCAAGATGTGATGGGGGGCCTGCTGAGTCCATGGGTGGGGTAGAGTGACTGGGCCAGGGCGTGTGCCCCCTGCTGGGCTCGGGGGCAGCTAGCCTGGAGTGCTGATTGGAATGGTGGTGCCTGGGGAAAGCTCACAGGCAGACCTGCTCGACAGCCGTCAGCGTGGAGCTAGAGGTGTCTGTGTTAGGCTGGGACTGCTCAGGCATATCCTACGTGGAGCGCATGGGGGAAGGATTGGGGAGCTGAGAAACCCTGCAGGTCTCCCCCGACTGCCAGGAACTAATGGGACACACTAAAGGTTCAGTGCACCTGGGTGTGCTGCGTTACCCCCTTAATGAAGGCGTGTCACTAACTCTGTTGCTGGACTAGAGAAGCTGGCCCTCAGCGCTCCCGTCTAAGCAGGAGTCTCCTATAGGAGTAGCACAAATGCCGGACTCCACATCCCATCCACGAAATGGGGAGATGGGACAGTGACCGTCGCCCGGGGCGGAGGGCTAGTGTTTGCAGAGTGCTATGCAAGTGCTTATTGATTGCCCCGGGGCTTCTGGGTGCATTTATTTGGAAGGAAACTGTCTCCAGTCACGTGGAGCTGGGTAAGAGAAGAGGCCAGGCTCTTCAGCTGGTCTCTAGGGATCTGCAGGCAGCCTAGAGAATAAAACCTGGCCGGCAGCTATGACCACACTGGTGCCTGCTGGCTGTGGCTGGAATCAGAGCAGGGAGTGTGGCAGTAGCCATTTTGCTTGGACAGCACAACATCCCTCTCCTTTCTTGCAGCTCTGTGCATCACCATCCTGTGCCTGCTCCTGGCCCAGGGGATGGACGACCTTTTGGAGGGCAGTGTGGGCTGGATCCTAGGCTGCATGGTCCTTCTGGTGCTTATTCTGCTCTCCACCGTCATTGTCTGGAGGCAGCCGCAGAGCAACACCCGGCTGACTTTCAAAGTAAGAGTAACAGCCAGGAGCTAGATTCCCACCACTGCCGGTTCCATGGCAACCTCTGCTGGGGGCAGAGGGATTCGCTGCTGGCAGCTTGGCCGAGGGTGCAGCCAGGGCCATCTGGCCTGGAGACAGCCTGTCAGAGAGCTGCCTGGGGTCCTGGAGATTTTGCTGCCAGATAATTGGACAAAAGAATGAATGTTCCCAGCGTCTCAGTCCCCAGGTTGCGACAGACTCTGGGTGGCCCCCCTTGGCTGGAAGCACGGGGAGGGGAGGGCAGTCTGCCTGCTGTGCTCCTCTCCACAGCAGCAGTGTCTCAGCCTCTCTTGTCTCACAGGTGCCTTTCCTGCCGCTGCTTCCGCTCTTCAGCATCTTCGTTAACGTTTACCTCATGATGCAGCTGAGTGCCGGAACCTGGGCCCGGTTTGCTGTGTGGATGGTCATAGGTAAGCGAACACACCGCTCCGGGCATCGTGGCCTGGCCCAGAGGCAGGGACTCTCGCTCTTCACCTCCCCTCCTCATGAAAAGCCCCATAAGAGGGACCTTACAAGGGCTGGACTCCCCAGTATTCACCTGGTGATGGGCTTGGGCCTGGCAGAGGAGCTCCATCCCTGCCTGACGGGGGCCCAGTTGCCCTGTTCCACCCTGATTTTCACACCTTGCTGTGGAGATGTCTAGAAGCAGCAGGGTGCCGCAGTGTCCTACCACTGTGTGAGAGATGCTGAGAGCTGAGCCCTCTGGAGTCAACAGCTGGCAACGGGTGACGTTAATCTGCCTGCTGTGGCCACTCTTTGTCTAGAGCCCACCAGAAATGGGGTTTGGACCTTGCCTGCATCTCACTAGAGCACTAGGACAGGCCTGTTCCTCCTAGGGAGAGGGAGGCAGCGCTTGGGGGAGGAAGCGAGAGGCCCTTAGCCTGTCTGGGCTCTGGGGAAGGTGTGCCAGGGCTGGGTGGCAGGTTCCTGTGGCTCTTGGGCTGCCTGGGGACTGATTCCAATGCTGAAATTCCCTTGCAGGCTTTGCTATCTATTTCGGCTATGGAATTCGGAACAGCATAGGAGGGAAGAATGAAAATAAATCCCATTCCACAGCGGGCAAGTCTGTGCACTTCTCCAGGATAGGTCCCAGCCCTGAAGCTGCTACAGTCTGAGACTGAGGATGTTCAGAGCATTCTCATGTGCAACCTGGACTCCCTGAAGGCCCTTGTCCTCCTGGCCCCTCCTTTCTATGGAGCAGAATGGCAAACTGAGCAAGAATGCAAAGCCCTGGTCAGACGGATTCTGAAATGAGGTCATGTGGCAAAGCCCAGTTGGGTCCTCTGTTTACCCTAATGAACTGGATGTTAAAATCCCAAACCAACCTGAGGTTTGGGACGGGGCCAGTCGTCTGCCAACCTCCCTTCCCCTGGATGGTTGTTACATTTGACGCTGTTGTGTGTCAGGAATGCTGCTTTCTTTGGCTGACAGGAGGCCCCCGTGTAAATAGTGCAGCTATATTTATTCTGTCCGGCCATGTGGCTGGGGGCTGCCTTTCTCTCCTGTCTGTTTATGTAAATCGAGTGCAGTGTTCCATGGTTCCTAACTCGCTCCTTGTATAGAGTCGTTTTTAAATGTTGGCTTTTGTACTATTAAACTCCAGGGTTTTTTAAATATCCAGCTCCTTCGATCCTCCGGTGGCTTGTTTCGATGCTTGTTTTATTTCCCCGTCCACATGTGCCTGTGGCAGCTGGAAAGTGGCTGCTCCGAAGCAGTGCAGTGGAATGCCTGGGGAAGGTGCACGCAGCAAACTGGACAGGGCTCTTTCCCAGAAGAGGAAGAGGCTCTTTCTGGGGAGGGTTTGGTGTTAGGGGGAGACAGAGGCCTGGGTAATTACGCAGACACTAGAGGCTTTGTTACCAAGGCATGTGTCTCTGAGGAGCCCTGTTCCGTTATTTTAATTAAGTGCATCCAACAGTAGCATTTCCTCTGGCACTGTCTCAACCTCCTTTAATGGCGCTTTTACCTCTGCTGGTCTGCAGATCTCCCAGGGTTTAAGTGCTGCAGCCAGTGATGTTTTCCTGGCGCTCTTAGGCCTTGTCTATACTAGAAGAGGGGCTTAGCTATACTATACTTACCAGCAAACCCTCCCAGAGGGGAGACCGTAGTGATCCTGTCAGACCAGCAGCGGCACTGTTGCCAGTGACACTTAGACCAGTTCTGCAAGGGAAATAAGTGGGACAGAACCTCGCTTCTCTGTACAACTGCATCCACACCAGGGACTGTGCTACCTGTTCTGCGTGGGGGGGTTTCACATGGCTCACAGACCTAGCAATGATGACAGAACGTAAGTGGAGACCAGGGCTTTATGAAGAAGGATTTGGGTTACATAGCACTGGGGGGCCCCAGTCGTGGTCCAGGACCCCGTTGTGCTCTGCGCTTGCCAAGGTGGGCCTGGACTGACCTTCCGCTCACAGGGAGTTTCATGGAAGATCTGCCTTTCTCTGGCCATCCTTCACCTGCCCCAGAACTGCACCCAGAGCTCCGGGTGCAGTGTCTGTAGGAGGCAGTGGGACGGTGGCTGGCCACCGAGGAGTTGGTGGTGGCAGTGCCCAGTAGCTCCTCAGCAGCGGCTAGCCGCACTTAGGGCGGTTGTAGCATAATGAGCCAGCCTGTCTGGAAGTGCCCACAGCTCCCACTGCAGGGCAGATGAGGTAGAGAATCCTGGGCTCCCAAAGGTGCTCAGCACCTGGACAATTGTATATCCAGGCAGACCTCTTGGCTCTGGCTGGCTTGTTAATCCTTAGAATGGCATCCAGTTGCCAGGCATGTTATGCTGAGCACTTAGTCACTGCAGATCTCAAAGCTGAGGGAGATTAGGGCCTTGTGCTGGGAGCCATCTGATCTGGACTCCTAATCCCAGCTCTGCCACAGATGTGGGGCAAATCTCTTCCTGTGTTTGTGGCTGTTTCCCTGTCTGCAAGATGAAACTAATCCTGTCTGTGCGCGTGAGGCTCAGACACTGCAGTGCTGTGGGAGACCGAGAGCCCCGTAGATACGATGGGGAAGGAGCATTATTCTAACTTTACAGGTGGGGAAATTCAGGGGCCTGAAGCTAAGGCAGAGAGTCCAGCTGGCTCCAGGGGAGCAAGGCATTGCTTAGGTGCTGGCCTGGAGGGACCAATGCCAAATCTCTCATGTCAATGGCAGAGCTGGGAGTGGAGTCCAGGTTTCCAGACTCCCACTCCTGAGCCCTCTCTGCTGGGCCATGCTCCTTCCCAGCTGCAATGGAGGCTGGACCTTCGGTGGAGCAGGTATTGAGGAGCATGTCTCTGGGCTGTCCAGCCCACCCCGTTGCGAGCTGCAGGGGCTGGTCCTCGTCAGCTTGGGAGAATGCCCAGGCAGGTGGCAGTGTTTTGGGGCTAGGGGGTGCAGAGGGGAGCTGGCTGCTCTGAGAGGGCTGGTGCTGGCTCCAAAGTCCTTGTCAAGGGCAGTGGAGGCTAGATATTGTGTATTCAATGTCTCCCTTCCCTCCCATGGAGAGAAGCCAGCAGCCCAGACTCCTTCCTTCAGAGGGTGGGGGAATGTGTAGGAACCCGAGGGCCTGGCTCCTGAGGGGACTGGGACGGGCCATGCAGTGCCCTGGGGGCTCCCGCTGGCAGGTATAAGAGTGTCTGACAGGAACCAAGGTGGGGCCCTGCTGCTGCCGCCTGGGTTTTCAAACTGCTCCCATCTCTTGTGCAAGTCGTTCATTAAAATGAAGTGCAGCTGACGTCTGAAATGGCCTCTTCCCTTCTCCCCTGCTGGGCTCAGCAAGTCTGTCCCCAAAGCCTCCAGCTCCTGCTGCCTGGCATTTCCTCGTCTGCCTTCTGCTCTGGGTGGGCTGGGCCGGTGTGGAGAGCCCTGCCCTTGGGTCCCTCCGCGTCCCTGTGATGGGGCTTCAAGCCTCAGCCCCTCAGAGCCCTCTGTGCCGGGGAGCCCTGCCTGGCCCACGGCAGGTTCAGCTCCTCTGGACAGACCTAGCACTGGGCCTCTTCATCCCCGTCCCCAGCCTCCTCCCCTACAGGCCCAAACCCATCAGCGGGACTGGCTGACAGGGCACAGGTGGGGCTGGGCCCGAATCCTTCAAAGGGTCAGCTGCCCCTGACAGCAGGATTCCCACTTAAATCCCTGCATGCGGGGTTTCTTGCCCTGGGGTAGTGGTGGAGCTTCCCGTGTTCTGACAGCACAGGCTCTGAGCCTGCCCAGCCTTTGGTGACTGAGTCTTGGGCCTCCGGGCTCTGCATAGTCTGTGCCGTCACAACTCTGCCAGCGTGCCCCCGGCTGCCCCCGGTTTGAGTAGCTTGGCTTAGAATCACAGACTATCAGGGTTAGAAGGGACCTCAGGAGGTCATCCAGTCCCACCCCCTGCTCAAAGCAGGACCCATCCCCAATTAAATCATCCCAGCCAAGGCTTTGTCAAGCTGGACCTTAAAAACGTCTACGGAAGGAGATTCCACCACCTCCCTAGGTAACGCATTCCAGTGCTTCACCACCCTCCTAGTGAAAAAGTTTTTCCTAATATCCAACCTAAACCTCCCCCACTGCAACTTGAGACCATTACTCCTTGTTCTGTCATCTGCTACCATTGAGAACAGTCTAGAGCCATCCTCTTTGGAACCCCCTTTCAGGTAGTTGAAAGCAGCTATCAAATCCCCCCTCATTCTTCTCTTCTGCAGACTAAACAATCCCAGTTCCCTCAGCCTCTCCTCATAAGTCATGTGTTCCAGTCCCCTAATCATTTTTGTTGCCCTTCGCTGGACTCTCTCCAATTTATCCACATCCTTCTTGTAGTGTGGGGCCCAAAACTGGACACAGTACTCCAGATGAGGCCTCACCAATGTCGAATAGAGGGGGAAGATCACGTCCCTCGATCTGCTGGCAATGCCCCTACTTATACATCCCAAAATGCCATTGGCCTTCTTGGCAACAAGGGCACACTGATGACTCATATCCAGCTTCTCGTCCACTGTCACCCCTAGGTCCTTTTCTGCAGAACTGCTGCCTAGCCATTCGGTCCCTAGTCTGTAGCGGTGCATGGGATTCTTCCGTCCTAAGTGCAGGACCCTGCACTTATCCTTATTGAACCTCATCAGATTTCTTTTGGCCCAATCCTCCAATTTGTCTAAGTCCCTCTGTATCCTATCCCTGCCTTCCAGCGTATCTACCACTCCTCCTAGTTTAGTATCATCTGCAAATTTGCTGAGAGTGCAATCCACACCATCCTCCAGATCATTTATGAAGATATTGAACAAAACCGGCCCCAGGACCGACCCCTGGTCGGCCCAGCCTTGGCAGGGTCTCACTCCCTGTCTCTGGAGGGAGAGTTCTGGTAGCTTCAGTGCAACTCACTGGATGTGTTTGGGACTCTGCTCCACTCTAATCTGTAACGCGTTCACTATTAGCATGTACCCTGGCCAGGCCATATCCCCAGAGAGACCAGAGCGCCTTTTGGTCTGCGTGCGTAGGCAGTAAAGCTGAACTCTGGTCTGTAGGGGAATTGGTGTGGTTAGTATCTGCCATGGAGTGTGAACTGCGGGAAGTGCTCAGCTGAAGGTGACATAGGCTTGGTTAAGAAAGCAGTTATGTCTTTAGGCAGGTGCTTGTGACCCTCAAAACAGGTAAGGCGCAGTCAGACACGGGGGCTGGTCCTGTCCAACAAACAAAGTTTCTTATCCCAATGCAGAACAAACACACTTTATATTTGCCCAGCAACTCAGGATACTCAGTGGCAGGAACAGAGCTCGTTTGAGGGCTACCAGCTTCTAACTCAGCTCTTGCAAGGAGGCAAGTCTTGCATCTGTCCCCTTTTGGCCCCCAAAACATGGCAGTGTTCTGGCCTTGTAGCACAGTGCAGAGAATTCTGTTTTGCAGTTTTTCTGCTTCCTGTCCTGGTTGCAACCAGGAAGTGTAAATGTGAAAAATAACAGAATTATTGAGTGCCTAAAACTATTTCAGAGTTCTGTGCAAGGACAGGTTTGAGTTGGTGCTGGGGCCTCTCTCCAAACAGCCCCTGAGGTCAGAGCAGCAAGGGGGAGACTGGTTTAAAAAAAGTTTTCTTAGTGATTTTTGCTATCAGATGGAGAACTGATTGCTCACCTTTACAGCTCTGGAATCAGGCAGTTGCCACCTGCTGGATAACAGTGTCAATTCGAAGAACTGGAATTGACCATGCTTTACTCAGCTTGGTACAGAAGGGGCTGGAGGGAGTGGACAGGAATGTGCCTGGAATGTTCTGTTGGTGCCTTCCTTACAAGCACCTCTTTTCCCTGATCATCCCTGCTGGTGCTGTGCTAGACAACACTGGGCTGAAGACGCTGGTGGCAGTCAGCGACATGTCTGCATTCAAGCTCCCACTGTTGCTAAACCTATAGGAACTCTCAGGGACAGAAGCCTAGGTGCAGCTTGAACTCCCAGATTTCTCCTGTGGGTGGGAGTGAGGGGTGTCCCTCTGCTTCAGCCTTCCCCAGAAAGGAGAATGCCTAGTCCTGGGATGGTCTTGGAGCAGAGGCAGGTATAGTCCTGAGGCTGCCAGGGCAGGATGCGCAGGCGCTAGCTGTTTCCTAGAGTTTGCAGGTTCCCCTGGGGCAGTGTGGCAGGGATGAACGTTGATCCTTGACATGGCAGCAACCAGCCTGTTCTCCTGACCCAATGAATCATAGAGTCCTAGAATATCAGGCTTGGAAGGGACCTCAGGAGGTCATCTAGTCCAACCCCCTGCTCAAAGCAGGACCAATCCCCAACTAAATCATCCCAGCCAGGGCTTTGTCAAGCCTGACCTTAAAAACTTCTAAGGAAGGAGATTCCACCACCTCCCTAGGTAACGCATTCCAGTGTTTCACCACCCTCCTAGTGAAAAGTTTTTCCTAATATCCAACCTAAACCTCCCCCACTGCAACTTGAGACCATTACTCCTTGTTCTGTCATCAGCTACCACTGAGAACAGTCTAGATCCAGCCTTTTTGGAACCCCCTTTCAGATAGTTGAAAGCAGCTATCAAATCCCCCCTCATTCTTCTCTTCTGCAGACTAAACAATCCCTGTTCCCTCAGCCTCTCCTCATAAATCATGTGTTCCAGTCCCCTAATCATTTTTGTTGCCCTCCGCTGGACGCTTTCCAATTTTTCCACATCCTTCTTGTAGTGTGGGGCCCAAAACTGGACACAGTACTCCAGATGAGGCCTCGCCAATGTCGACCAGGGGGGAACGATCACATCCCTCGATCTGCTGGCAATGCCCCTACTTATACATCCCAAAATGCCATTGGCCTTCTTGGCAACAAGGGCACACTGCTGACTCATATCCAGCTTCTCGTCCACTGTCACCCCTAGGTCCTTTTCTGCAGAACTGCTGCCGAGCCATTCGGTCCCTGGTCTGTAGCTGTGCATTGGATTCTTCCATCCTAAGTGCAGGACTCTGCACTTGTCCTTGTTGAACCTCATCAGATTTCTTTTGGCCCAATCCTCTAATTTGTCTAGGGCCCTCTGTATCCTATCCCTACCCTCCAGCGTATTTACCTCTTCTCCCAGTTTAGTGTCATCTGCAAATTTGCTGAGGGTGCAATCCACACCATCCTCCAGATCGTGAATGAAGATATTGAACAAAACCAGTCTGAGGACCGACCCTTGGGGCACTCCACTTGATACCGACTGCCAACTAGACATGGAGCCATTGATCACTACCCACTGAGCCTGACAATCTAGCCAGTTTTCTACCCACCTTATGGTCCATTCATCCAGCCCATACTTCTTTAACTTCCTGGCAAGAATACTGTGGGAGACCGTGTCAAAAGCTTTGCTAAAGTCAAGGAACAACACATCCACTGCTTTCCCCTCATCCACAGAGCCAGTTATTTTGTCATAGAAGGCAATTAGATTAGTCAGGCATGACTTGCCCTTGGTGAATCCATGCTGACTGTTCCTGATCACTTTCCTTTCCTCGAAGTGCTTCAGAATTGATTACTTGAGGACCTGCTCCATGATTTTTCCACGGTTTGAGGTGAGGCTGATTGGCCTGTAGTTCCCAGGATCCTCCTTCTTCCCTTTTTTAAATATGGGCACTACATTAGCCTTTTTCCAGTCATCCGGGACCTCCCCCGATCGCCATGAGTTTTCAAAGATAATGGCCAATGGCTCTGCAATCCCATCCGTCAACTCCTTTAGCACTCTCGGATGCAACTCGTCCGGCCCCATGGGCTAGTGCTCGTCCAGCTTTTCTACATAGTCCCGAACCACTTCTTTCTCCATAGAGAGCTGGTCACCTCCTCCCCAGGCTGTGCTGCCCAGTGCAGTAGTCTGGGAGCTGACCTAGTTAGTGAAGACAGAGGCAAAAAAAGCATTGAGTACATTAGCTTTTTCCACATCCTCTGTCACTAGGTTGCCTCCCTCATTCAGTAAGGGACCCACACTTTCCTTGACTTCCTTCTTGTTGCTAACATACCTGAAGAAACCCTTCTTGTTACTCTTAACATCTCTTGCTAGCTGCAACTCCAGGTGTGATTTGGCCTTCCTGATTTCACTCCTGCATGCCCGAGCAATATTTTTATACTCTTCCCTGGTCATTTGTCCAATCTTCCACTTCTTGTAAGCTTCTTTTTTGTGTTGAAGATCAGCAAGGATTTCACTGTTAAGCCAAAGTTGGTCGCCTGCCATGTTTACTATTCTTTCGACACATCGGGATGATTTGTCCCTGTAACCCCAATAAGGATTCTTTAAAATACAGTCAGCTCTCCTGGACTCCTTTCCTCCTCATGTTATTCTCCCAGGGGATCCTGCCCATCAGTTCCTGGAGGGAGTCAGTCTGCTTTTCTGAAGTCCAAGGTCCATATTCTGCTGCTCTCCTCCTTTCTTCCCTGTGTCATGATCCTGAATTCGACCATCTCATGGTCACTGCCTCCCAGGATGAACTTCACCTGCTTCCTCTTCTCCACATTAAGGCAGAAGCAGCAGGGTGAGTCACAGCAGGAGCCTGGGGATTGAGGGAGCTGGGCAATCCCATCTCCCCAAGACATAGAAGCGAATGCTTTGTAACCATGGCAGATCATGATCTTCCTTACTGACAGGAGAGCAGCTGCTCTCTGTACTCTCCAGAGATAGGAGCAGACAGCAGGGCCGTGTTCAATGGGAAAGCAGCCTGGCCTGCGACTCTGCATTTAGTGCGAATCTCTAGCCCTGGAAAAGACACTGACAAAGCCATGCCAGCCCCTGCAGGGTGGGCAGGAGCCCTACCGGACACAACGGTGGCTGCCTGCTCCACCGGCAATGCAAGGTGATGGTTATGTAAGTAAAATGGCGGCCTGGGCCCAGGTACCTTCAGAGAACCGCCAGCCCCACTCGGGGGAGAGAGAGGGTATTGTGATTTGCTGGACGCTCCATAGCAGCAAGACTTAGTAAACCCCAGGACTGCTGGGCTTTTCGTTGAACAGCTGGATACTCATGCAAAAGACAGGCAGAAATCTAAGCAGTCATAGGAGTGGGCTGTGAGCTGTGGAGAGTGGTGATCACAGGCCTGTCTTGCCCAAGCTACTCTGACCCTATAGCTCAAGCAACTGTTAAGTGTCCTTTGTCCATTTCTATTAAATACCTTCATAAATTATTTGGATAATTGCCCAGAGCTGGCGTGGGCAAACTTTTTGGCCTGAGGGCCACATCTGGGAATAGAGATTGTCTAGTGGCCCATATGAAGAGAGATTAATAAAACTGGGACTTTTCAGCTTGGAAAAGAGACAGCTAAGGGGAGATAGGATTGAGGTCTATAAAATCATGACTGGTGTGGAGAAAGTAGATAAGGAAGTGTTTACTACTTTTCATAACACAAGAACTAGGGGTCACCAAATGAAATTAATGGGCAGCAGATTTAAAACAAAAGGAAATATTTCTTCACACAACTCAGTCAACCTGTGGAACTCCATCCCGGAGGATGTTGTGAAGGTCAAGACCATAACAGGGTTCAAAAATGAACTAGATAAATTCATGGAGAATAGGTCCATCAATGACTATTAGCCAGGATGGGCAGGGATGGTGTCCCTAGCCTCTGTTTTCCAGAAGCTGGGAATGGATCACTTGATGATGACCTGTTCCGTTCACTCCCTCTGGGGCACCAGGCACTGGCCACTGTTGGTAGACAGGACACGGGGCTGGATGGACCATGACCCAGTCTGGCCGTTCTTATGAATGCTCACAAAATTGGGGTTGGTGTGCAGGAGGGGGTGAGGGCTCTGGTTGGGGGTGCAGGCTCTGGAGTGGGGCTGGCAATGAGGAATTTGGGGTGCAGGCAGGTGCCCTGGACTGGGATCGAGGGGTTTGGAGAGCAGGAGGGGGATCAGGGCAGGGGGCTGGGGCGTGAGGAGAGGCTCAGGGGTGTAGGCTCCAAGCAGCGCTTACCTCAAGTGGCTCCCAGAATCAGTGGTATGTCCCTTCTCCAGCACCTACGTGAGGGCGCAGCCAGGCGGCTCTGCACACTGCCCCATCCCCAGGCACCGCCCCTGTAGCTCCCATTGGAGTGCGTAGGAGCTGGAGTGGGGCCATTCAGCTGCTTCCGGGAGCTGCGTGGTGCGGCCCTGACCCAGTGCCCCGACTGGAGCACTAGAGCGGGTGTGGTGGTGCAGTATCGGAGCAGGGCAAGTCCCAGACCCTGCTCCCCAGTAGGAGCTGGCTGGCCAGCTTAAAACGGCTCACGGGCCATAGTTTGCCCATCCCTGGCCCAGAGAGTACCTCTGTCAAGTTTGCTGATGATACCAAGCTGGGAAAGGTTGTAACTGCTTTGGAGGACAGGATTAGAATTCAAAATGGTTTTGACAAACTAGAGAAATTTCTGAATTAAATAAGATGAAATTTAATAAGGACAAATGCAAAGTACTGCACTTAGGAAGGAATAATCAATTGCCCAAATACAAAATGGGGATTCCCTGGGGAGGAGTATTGCAGAAAAGGCTATGGGTGTTTATAGTGGATCACAAAGTAAATGAGTCAACCCTATACTGTTGCATGAAAAGCAAATATCATTCTGGGATGTATTAGTAGGAATGTTGCAATCAAGACAAGCACTAAAGAAGTAATTCTTCCCACTCTGCTGCTGACTGGCTGTATGGCCTTTTGCTACAGTAACAGTCTTTGCTGAAAGAAAAGGAGTTCTTGTGGCACCTTAGAGACTAACAAATTTATTAGAGCATAAGCTTTCGTGAGCTACAGCTCACTTCATTGGATGCATTCGGTGGAAAATACAGTGGGGAGATTTATATACACAGAACATGAGACCCCTCCAATCCCTTCCCCTTCTCTTTGTCTCCATTAACCAGATGGGGATATAATGTTTACCTGGATAGCACCAAGAATGTGCAAGAGGCTTTCCAGACAAATCAACACACAGTTCCTGCCCTGAGGAGCTTATGCTGTAAAATACTCAGCACTGTGACTATCCAACAAACCCTTACCTCAGAGCATGCTGGGAGAATTGCTGTTATAACTGTAAGCCCCTTTAATTTACTGCCAAGTGTAGGTTAGAGACTAGAAGCTTGATCTGCTTTGAATTTTGCTTCTCAAATGATGGATCCAGATGGTGCCTTGTCTGTTTGGACAGAACCTCTCTTAGATTTTGGAGAAAGCTGATTATAACTTACATTCTGTGTTGTGGTTATTCTTGTACCAGTCTAAGAAGCATTAATTACTGCATGAGACTGATACTGTATGACAAATTACATGTACATTAATCTATTTTGGGGGATTTATCTTTCCAGCTAAAATGGGCTTCAGAACTTGATTTTGACTGTCTGTTTTATAGTGCTTTGCCTGTACCCTGAGATGGAAAGCACTAGATCTCAGAACCCTTCACAGTCCCCCGGTAGGCAAGTGTCATGATTCCCCTTCTGCAAGCTGGGAAGCGGCAGGGAGACAGAGTGGAAATTTCTTGCCTGAGGTCACCCAGTGAGTCTGTGTCAGGGGGAATTTTACCCCACATCTTCCGATTCTCAGTCCTGTGCTTTAGCCACTAGACAATACTTCCCTTCATGCTTCCTTAGTGGTAACACCTGACAGTTACATGTCTTCATCTTGACAGCTTTCTCCAGGTTTGAAACCTAAGAGGAAGTCCCATTGCTCTGCAGTTTGCTGTGCTGTGGAAGGGATGTGAAAGGCAGCCTGAACTCTGCTCTTTCTTATCCCCTTTTAGCTCTATTCTGGGCTTGAGGAGCTGTCAGGGATGACACCTGCCCCTTCTCAGCAGGCCCCTAGGGCAGTGTCTGTTCTTCACAAGGGCCATATTAACTTCAATGTGCAGCTCAAAACATCAAAAAGGGGAAATGAATAATGGAGTCATTATAAGGCGCCTTCCCCTTTCGTTCTGTTGCTTGCCTGAGCCCAAGCATGTTGCAGGCATGAGAGAGATGCTTTTGTTTCCTGGGTGTGCCCCTCTCATTCCTTTTTACTAGAGCCTTGCCAGGTTGCCTAAGGACCTGTGCATGCATGTGTGTGTGAGCTGGGTCTCCTGAGTTTGGAAGAGGCCTGACTTATGGGGGGAGGAAAGCGCCTGGGAGGGTTACCTGTTGCTGGGTAAGGAGAAGCATGGTTATCAGATTACTAGGGTAGGTGTGTGCGTCCCTCTTAAGTAAGATGGTGTGTGGTGGTGGCGGGAGCCGGATAAGAGGAAAGTGGCAAATGCAGCATTAAGGACTCCAACACAATGGGCAGTGAGAGAGTTTGAACAAAGCCCTTGAAGAGAAGTGTCTATGGCCAAGTACCAGCCCTGGAGAGCAGAGAGCCTTGTATGGAACGCTAGTGTGTCTAGCATGTACCATCAGAGGCCCCATCTCCCCAAGGGCTCTTCCTGTTCTGCCACCAGGTGGCAGTTTCAGCTTTCAGATAAATTGCTGAAAGGGAATCTGTTCCGTAAGTTTCAGAGTAGTAGCCATATTAGTCTGTATCTGCAAAAAGAAAAGGTGTACTTGTGGCACTTAGCGACTAACAAATAAGTGTGTTTGTGGTTTTCTCTCTAATCCCTCCCTCCAGCTATGATGCCAGTTGGGTAGGCTGGGGCAACAGGAGTGTGGCAGATGGAGCCTCTGGAATGCCCCTGGTGCATGGTCCCTCCAGAATTAAAGAAATTTTCCAATTTCTTTAACTTTCTTGATCACACAGAAGCTGCCAGTAAACACCAAGCCAAGTGAGGAAGGTTCACTCGTATCCTGGAGAGTCTCAAACAGGCTGCAGCCATGGAACATTTTGCTCACAACTTGAGCCTGGGTTTGTTCATAGCAGGGCCTTCTAGGGTAACAATAAATAAATAAAATGGACTTTTGACTGCCTTTCAACTACTTTTTTGCACAGCCCACAAAGTGGTTTGATATGGTTGGCAACCAGAAAATGTTCAGACCTAGAAGTACTGGCTGGCGGGTCAAGCTGAGATGCATTTGCACAGTGACAGGAACAGTAGGCTCAAGGCTGAGGTGCATTACTAGAGCTGTGTGTGTGTGGGAAACCCAAGGCTGGCATAGCTGTGGGGGCTGCAGGTCAGAATTGAAGCCCTTGGTGTGCAGAAAGCCTGCACAGTGCCTGCTGCTCTGCCTGGCTCCAGCCAGTGCTCTCCTCTAATTTTTATACAAAATTAACTTCCACATTTTTTTAACAGAAGGAAATATTCTGACAAGACCTGGCTGTGGGTACAGGGGCTTTCCAGGTGGCCCTGTTGGGGTTGGGTTTAAGCAGCTTCCTTAACACAGGAGCTGTTGGCTGAGGGACACTGCAGGTGTCTGTGGAGGGGATTCCCTTCTCTCTGTGTATATTTAGAGCAGGAAAGCTGTGAAACGCTGTGTGTATTTAGACTGCCTGTGCAAATTTGTTTTGAAGTTACAGAATCAGCCTCCTAGGGGAGACAATTGTATTGACTACTGCCCCTGCTGGTAGCCCCAGTGGCTTATTCCTGGGTAGAGCAGTTATATGGTTAATCCACTGAAAATACAGACTAACACGGCTGTTACTCTGAAACCTGAAAATAGGTGGGAGGAGTAAATTCCTTGTCCTCTGGGAAGGTGGCAGTTCCCTGTTGGAATGTGAGGAGTTGCTGTCAGCTGTCCTTGGAGGTGCAAATCCTGGAATGCAGAAAATCATCCAACAGGCAGCTAGAGCTATTGAAGTGAACGAGGAAACCTCATCTGCCTGTGGCCTATACACATCTGCAATGGTCTGTGCTGCAGGGCCTGCTGGCAGTGGAGAACTGGGAGCTCAGGCTGCTAAAGGCAAAGGCTTGATTGGGTTGATAGTCACTAAGCACCAGGCAGGTTCTGACCCGCCCCACATACTGTTCTTTGTTCAATATCTTCATAAATGATCTGGAGGATGGTGTGGATTGCACTCTCAGCAAATTTGCGGATGATACTAAACTGGGAGGAGTGGTAGATACGCTGGAGGGGAGGGATAGGATACGGAGGGACCTAGACAAATTGGAGGATTGGGCCAAAAGAAATCTGATGAGGTTCAATAAGGATAAGTGCAGGGTCCTGCACTTAGGACGGAAGAACCCAATGCACAGCTACAGACTAGGGACCGAATGGCTAGGCAGCAGTTCTGCGGAAAAGGACCTAGGGGTGACAGTGGACGAGAAGCTGGGTATGAGCCAGCAGTGTGCCCTTGTTGCCAAGAAGGCCAATGGCATTTTGGGATGTATAAGTAGGGGCATAGCGAGCAGATCGAGGGACGTGATTGTCCCCCTCTATTCGACATTGGTGAGGCCTCATCTGGAGTACTGTGTCCAGTTTTGGGCCCCACACTACAAGAAGGATGTGGATAAATTGGAGAGAGTCCAGCGAGGGGCAAGAAAAATGATTAGGGGTCTGGAACACATGACTTATGAGGAGAGGCTGAGGGAACTGGGATTGTTTAGTCTGCAGAAGAGAAGATTTGATAGCTGCTTTCAACTACCTGAGAGGTGGTTCCAGAGAGGATGGTTCTAGACTATTCTCAGTGGTGGAAGAGGACAGGACAAGGAGTAATGGTCTCAAGTTGCAGGGGGGGAGGTTTAGGTTGGATATTAGGAAAAACTTTTTCACTAGGAGGGTGGTGAAACACTGGAATGCATTGCCTAGGGAGGTGGTGGAATCTCCTTCCTTAGAAGTTTTTAAGGTCAGGCTTGACAAAGCCCTGGCTGGGATGATTTAATTGGGTATGGGTCCTGCTTTTGAGCAGGGGGTTGGACTAGATGACCTCCTGAGGTCTCTTCCAACCCTGATATTCTACGATTCTACTGCATGTATGTGGCAAGCTCCTGGCATTGGGGGCCAGCCCTTTGGGCCCCACTGGGAGGAGTCTGTCATATGGATTAATTTTCTCCTTGTCGTGCCTTTGCAGGTTCTGCACAATGATTTGCCTGCAGGTGGTTGCTGCCCTATTTTTCTTGCCAGCCCTTCTTCCCAGCACTGCCTCAGGTGACCCGATCCCTGCTCTCATTCCTTAGTCCACACTGCTGCTACCCAAGCCACAGTTCCGGTTCAGCCAGTCCTGGAACTGACAATGCACTGCGATGAGGCGTGTGGCCAGCGAGAGGCGAGCCTGGTCCCCCAGGATTTCCAGGACCACCTGTCCTCTGAGACTGTGTATGCCAGAGGTATCCTCACACTTACTACAGTGGAGCTGGGCCCATTTGTGGGCAGCACGGAGAGGCAGAGGCACAGATGGGTGATTTTCTCTCAGCGGGCACCGTTTTCTGCTGAACTTCCTCTTCTCTGCTGCAGTCAAAATCTCCACAGGGTGCACTGGTGTGTGGTGTCTGAGCACCACGTGCTCACCGCTGCCCACTGCAGCCATGATGGCAAAGACTATATCAAGGGCGCCACGAAAATCAAGATGGGCTTCTTAACACGGGCCCAGAACACTGGGAGTGAGACTGAGCTAGGGAAGCTGGTGAAGTGCACACAGGCGCCCAAGGGCTGGATCTGGGGCTCTGATTCCATCAACACAGGGATTATGCCCTGCTGGAGCTGTGCAGACCCCATCCGTGCCCCTACATGATGCTGATGGGGCAGTGGAGGACATGGCTGGGAAGAGGATCCATTTCTCTGGGTTTGACAGTGACTGGCCTGGCGAGCTGGTTTACCAGTTCTGTGGTGTGGAGGATGAGACAGCCCACCTCAACTACCAGCACTGTGATGCCAGGCCTGGTGCCTCTGGGGTCTACGGCAAGATGTGGGACCCCAAGCAGCACAAGTGGGAGAGGAAGGTCATTGGGATCTTCTCAGGTCACAAGTGGCTGGGGAGCAGCATGGCTGTAATGTGGCTGTTCGCTTCACAGCCCCCAAGTTTGCTTAGATTTGTTACTGGATCAAAGGAGATTATACCAACTGTTAGAACGAGTGAGCTGGGGCCTTACCCACCATCCACCCCAGAGACCATGTTTGCGGGCTTCCTGCCACTGAGCCTGCCCTGTCCTTGGGGTCTGCACAGGCGTGTGAAGAGGGTCAGGGACCCACTGCTGAATGGGGATGAGCCTGTGCTGTTTCCTAGCAAGGCAGCTACACTGCCAAGCCTCATCCTACTTGTGTCTCAGGAAGTCTGTAAGTCCCTTGGGATCAACTGGGGAAAGGCACCCCATGGCAGGATCACAGTCACAACTTTCCCCCTCTCCTCCAGCCCCAGGCAACATTCACTTAAGGGCAATTACAATCAAGCTTTTCCTTCCCATGCAGCTCAGCGTGGACAAAGGTGCACTTCTTTCTCTGCTTTCCCTGGGGCTGGTGGGTGTGAGGAGCCTGTGGCAATGTGCACACAAAGGCTGGGCTCTCTTTGTTCCCATGTCATTCAGTCCATGGTGCTTGGCCAGGTCCTAGTTCCACTGCATGAGCAGAGGAAGATGCACAGTCCCCGTTTCGAAAAGGGCTGGTGGGTAGTTTGAGACCCTGTGGCGGAAGTTAGTGTGATCTGTGTCCCCCAGCATCTTGGTTCTGCAAAAGCAGTCTGGCCCTTGGTCACTGAAAAGAGATCTCCTGCTTTCAATGTGTTACTTCTCAAGACTGGGAGGAGCAGTCTCTGTGTTTGCTTCTGAGCTGCATGGAATTTCTATTGGGTCCTAGTGAAAATTTCTGTTGGTGTGCTGCTGAAAGGGGCCTGAATGGCAGTCCTGGAGACTGACTCTTCTATGCACAGCAAGGAGCTCAGCTGGGGTGGGAATGAGGCCAGTCTCCATGGCTCATCCAGTCATTGCCCTCTGATGACACTATCAGTGAGGCCAGTTCTAATTGGTGTAGGATGGTGTGATGTAAACACCTGTTCACTAAGAACTGGACTGAGACCCACCTCCCCTCCACTCCCACCATCTTTTCCCCAGAGTAGAGCTCCCAAGTCTTTATCTACTGGTAGTGGCCCTTACTGTTAATGTAATGTTTGTGATGGATCCCTCTAGGCTAATATATATCTAAATAAGTGAGAGTACGGATTTCTCCTTTGCATCATGCATGAAATGGGAAGGGAACTCATCTGTCTGGACTAGCAACCTTCCAGAGGTGCTGTTCCTACAGAGCAGGAACCGTCAGAAACTTCACTGCACGGTATGGTGCTGCTTCCTGAGATTATGCCACCTGAGGAGTCTGTCCTGGATGTTCAGGGACTCTGCTAATGAAGGCGCAGGGCTGCTGTGCTATAGGGGGAGCCCTGAGACACTCCCTGTCCTGACAACAGTGGGGAAGGGGGCTTGGGCGTAGCACCACTCGTGTTTATGGCGCTTTACAGAGAAACAAAGACAGTGTCTGCTCCCAGTAGCTTATAATCGAGGAACACTGATGCTTCCAACACCTGCTCAGGCTGCTGTAGATTTCCAGCTGCTCTCTCCTATCACATAGAAGGGACCTCATGGGTCACAGCCACTCCTCCATGGGTGAGTGGCATCGGGTTAGAGAAGGGTTATTCCCTGTTGTACGTTTGATCCTGTGAAGTTCTACTCCTTGTCCTGGGAGACACTCCTACAGCCTGACAGCTGTGAGAGAGATTCTCCCTGACACTCTGCTTCTGTTTTCCTATAAGTGGCTGTGCCTCCCTAAACACTTCTTGGGTGATTATCCCTTAGTCATCAAGGCTGTTGGGTAACTCAGTGTAACCACAGCTTAGTTTGGATGCCTGGTCATGTCCTGCCACTGAATGGACAGAGGCAGCCCCTGCTTCCTCTGAAGCTCAGAGGCCATGAGCTGCTCTAAAAATATGTGATCTAATGCAAAAGAAGAATGCTCAAATAAATTGGTTAGTCTCTAAGGTGCCACAAGTACTCCTTTTCTTTTTGTGAATACAGACTAACACGGCTGTTACTCTGAAACCTGCAAAAGAAGAGACCATTGTGACACCTCATTATGCAGGGACAAGCAATTGGTGCTTACATGACCTCAAACCAACTCACAGTCAAGGCTTGACTTACGTAGAGTCACCGAGCAGAACTTGTTGTCGACAGCACTTACTGAGTTTCACCTTTGCGGTTCCTTGCTCCTGAGGGCTCCTCAGACCCCAGTCACAAGTTAGAGCAACCTTGGCCATGCTCCTTCACAGGTCTCAAACTTGAGGAGCTACGGGAACTCTTCACTAGGGTGATTCTCCTGTAGCCAGCTAAACTGGCTTTTAGCACAGCAGTAGGCTTGCAGCTCCTGCTTCTTGATCTGGCCTCAAGTGCACTCTGGGCATTCACGATGATTCATATACTCTGTTACAAGACTTGGCACTGACTGCGATGGTAGGAAATGGGGAGACTTCCCAGCATTCGCTGATGTGGGGAACTGTGGGCTGAGAGTTCATCTTATTACAAGCAGGTGACTAAGTTTACCAATGCTTTTCATCTGGTGACAAACCAGCTACTAGCACAGAGTGCAATGGGAAGACAAGTGAGGCCAGCATCAAAGGGAAGACCCAAACAACAGCATGCAAGACTCATCTCCCCCACTGTGGTCAGATGAGAGCAGCTCTGACCTGCCAACAGGAGGTGTCCACCAGAAACCCTGCCACATACCCAATGGCAATGAAGCACAAACTGCAGTAGGTACAGGACTCAACATTTATTTAAAAAACCCAAAGACACAAACAAAACCATGGTGTAATAGTGAGGCTCTGCAACAGCCAGGTAACACCACAGGTACAGCAAGGACTAAGACACTGCAGGACTGACTAAGCTAAGGGCCAGGAGTGCAGACAAGCACTCGCAAGTGACCAGTAAGATCTTGCTTTGCTTCTCTAACTTATACCAGCAACAATGCTTTAGAGCACCAGACAAGATTGTAAATTACATATTTTAAACTCCTGCCCCTACCGCAGAGCTGCACAGGCAGCCAGGAGGGCTTTGATGGCTGTTGTATTTCTCAGAAATCTGTGCTTTAAAGCAACCTCAGCTGTAATGACAACTGGAGGCAGAAGTCTGAGCGTGACATGCTGCACTTACTCTTAGTGAGAAATCCTGTAGAGTTGGCCGCTCTATTTTCTTGCTGCCCTGTATCAGGGCAGAACAGCCATTCCAGCCCAGAAGATATAAGGAATGAACAAATGTCAAACAGCCAGTCTAAGGGGGATTGCCTTTTGCTGAAACTTGGCTTCCACTCCACATCCCCATCCAAAGGGCCAGGACAGGACTAGCTGCGGAGAGACACAGCCCCTCTATGTGCTAGGACAGATTAGGCAATTAGTAGATTATAGTCTGGTGATTGGTTTTCTGCATCTGAATGATCTTGCCAAAGCCACCTCTTCCCACATCATAGTCTGTCCGGTACTCATCTCGCACCTGAGGCAAAGCAACAACACAGAAATTAGCATTCTGCACCTGCCTAGACACAGACATTCTAAGAATCAGCATCCTCTTCCCACTCCATTGGTGGTGGGTTACAAGCCCTTGCAACTCCCTGAAATATCTTGCCAAGGAACCATTATCAAGGTGACTAATGAGAAGATCTCACATTTCTAACGGTGGGATCATCTTTAGCCATAACAAAGCAACAGGGAAGGGCAAAACACTGCTTGATTTTGCTTTGCAGTTCACCTTTATGAATCACCAAGGCTTGAGCCCAAAGCTGGAAACCTGGGCAGAAATGTGGGAAGGAATCTTACCTTTTGATTGGTGGGTACTGTTTGATGATTAGACAAGCCTTACAACCATGCCATCCCCATTATTATCCTGTTTCTCACTCCCCACCTTGAGTCCTGCACCCTTTTGAGAAGACTAGGTTGAGGAGAGAGCAACGTTTCCTTTGGGCCATAGGAAGCTTGGGATCCAAACTTGCAAGTGACATTAAGCACCACGCGCCAACTCTAGTGCTACTATATAATCAGCTCTTCGAACGACTTTGGATTAACTTCAGTTCGTTACTGGGTCCGCCACGCACGTCCGCCTTCGTACTGGATCAGGCAAAGGTAGCAACCCCCAGCCCCAGCCCCAAGGAAGCCAGGCTCAGTGCTGATGCTAGTACTCCCTTTACCTGTCCTCCAGTCTTTCCTCTCCCAAATTGTCGTCCCTCCTTAAACCCTGCATCCCAGTCAGTCCTGATGATCCGGTCATCCAGCCGAGTGCCATTGATAAACCTCATTGCATGCTCAGCATCTGCTCTTGTGTAATATCTGGAATTTGTTATAAGGAAGACTCCAAGTGTTGTTAAGCTGGTGAACCCCAGCTGCTCATGAGCAAAGAGGAGGAGAATGGTATTCACAGCACGGTGGAGTCTGGCCTCCCAAGCCAATAGACACCAGTATTCTTGACAGAGCCAACGGCTCTATTTACAGCCATCTGATTCTAGCTCCCTCCTTGCACAGCAACATGCTGCACCTTTGTACGGTAGTACCAATGCAGAGAAGGAAGTAGCGGGGCATCTCTCACATCAGAAAGAGATGAAGCAAGCAGGACAAGCCTGCCATCAGGTTGCTAAGTGCATTTGTTTTGGGGTCAGGATCTTCTGAATGGTTTTGAGGATTCGAACCTGCACTGGTCCTGTTTCCAGCCTTGCTTATGTAACAGTTTAACAATCCTCTTTATTCTACACTAGAGTCTACAGGGTGAATGGAAAGGGGAGAGGCCTAACCCAAGAGGCTCTGCAAGGATAGCTGCCTGTTAGACTGGGCCAGGAAAGTAGCCTGTGCCTAAGGAGAGCCAGGATCATAAATTCTTCATTAAAGGGCGATTGCCAACAGCTTGTCTTGGCTGGCCCCTCTTTGACAATCTCTGCTGCGATTGCTGCTGCTGCTGCTGCTAAAGAAACTGGGGTTGTAAAACTGATAGTTTATACATCCATGTTTTATTGGTTAAAATCAAGGTAAAGTACAAAAAACCCACACGAGGCTACTGTACTAGCCCAAGGGTCGGCAACCAATGGCATGCGTGCCAAAGACAGCACACAAGCCTATTTTTAATGGCATGCTGCTGCCTGCTGGGTCCCAGCCGCCCGCCCCGCTCAGCCCGCTGCCAAACCCAGGCTGGGACCCTGGCAGGCAGCAGAGTGCCATTAAAAATCCTGCCCGCCCTGGCCCGCTCTTCTCCGCCCTCGCCCCCAGCAGGGGAAGGGTGAAGAAGCTTGGTCCTGCCGGCTGCTGCTGCAGGGCAGGCGAGCTCCCTACCTCTTCCCCCAGCATGCTGGGTTCCCGCCCCTCCTCCTCTCCCTGGATCAGCTGATGGCCCTTGCAAGGGAGGGGGAGAAGTGGAGCCGGGGAGGAGATGGAGAAGAGGTGGGGACGGGGTCTCGGAGAAGGGAGGTGGAATCAGGGCATATCCCCTCCAGCCCCCAGCAGTGAGCCGCTCTGGGCAGGGGGCTGGGAGCACCCCCACACTCACCCTCTGCCCTGACCCCTGCACCCCCCCCCATTCCCAGCCCTCTGCCCTGACCCCTGAACAACCCGAGCCCTGACTCTTGCACCCCCACATTCCCACCCTGAGCACCAAACGGGAGCTCCTGCACCCCTCACACCAAATGGGAGCTGCCCACGTAAGCACTCCACCCCCAAACCTCCTGCCCCAACCCTGAGCCCCCTCCCTCATTCTAGCTCCCGGCCAGATCCTGCACCCTAACCCCCAGCCTGCTCCTTCACCCCCAGCCCTGTGCTCAGTGCACTCCCACCCTTAGCTCAGTGCAGAGAGAGAGGAAGATAATGGGCTAGAACCAGGGAGAAGGCAGGTACCCACTCTATATGCACAGGGCTGGGATGCCAGACTGGTAGCAGGCTGAGAGTGGCTGGCAGCTGGGACCCTGGCTGGCAGGAGCCAGCGGATAGAACCCCAGACAGGCAGTGGGCTGAGTGGCAGCAGGCTGAGTCGCTCAGCCCACTGCCAGTCTGGGGTTCTGGCTGCTGGCTCCTTGCCAGCCGGGGTCCCGGCCGCAGGCCCTGCTCAGCCTGCTGCCAGCCTAGGTGAATGGAACCCCAGGCCGGCAGCGCAAGATCAGCATTTTAATTTAAAATGAAGCTTCTTAAACATTTTGAAAACCTTGTTTACTTTACATACAACAATAGTTTAGTTATATAATACACAGACTTACAGAGACCTTCTAGAAAACATTAAAATGTATCACTGGCACGCGAAACCTTACATTAAAGTGAATAAATGAAGACTCGGCACACCACTTCTGAAAGGTTGCTGACCCCTGTACTAGCCCATTCATCTATAGAAAGAATGGGCTGAGGAAGGTACAGCTAGATGGTCTTAACACCTGGTGAAATTCTCTGGCCTCTGCTATTCAGGAGATCGGATTAGATAAGCACAATGATCCCTTCTGGCCTTAAAATCCATTAAATCAATTTAAGAGATGGAAATAAAGGGACCAAATGGTGTGGAATCCCTGTGACACACACAAAAAATACAAGAGGCTGTCCCATTGTTTTAATTTTCATTGCAAGCACCACAGCAATGTCTATGACTGAGGCAGCGTGGGAGAGAGAAAGTAGACCCTGTAAAGGGAAGGAAACTGGTACTGTGATGTTGAGAGTTCACAACTTTCATGCTTGCCAAACATATCACGCTGCATACCCAGCTCCTCCAGAAAGGCCAGGAACACTCTGTAACATGTTCAAGAGAGATGATAGGATGACGTGATTCAATCAAAGAGCACTGGGAGAAAAACCATTGCAACAGTAAATGACAAAGGATACTCCACAAAGCAGAAGCCACAAGGGGTTTTCTTGACCTTGTCCAGCCCCATGACAATCCTCTTGACATCTCCGCATTTGGAGAAGAGCTCCTGGATCTGCTCCTCAGTGGTGTAAAAGGACAGGTTGCCCACATACAGTGTGGACGAGAACTTCAGGGCCTTCTCCTGTAGGTACCGGCTACCCTGAGAGCACAACAAAGAATAAGTGCAGCCTGAGTGACCTGCTCTTCAGTGGGTGCTTGACCCACAGAGGCTGTGTGACCATTACACGTGCCCATTTGGGGACCCCCACCTTCAACTCCAGCTACTCCTACTCAGAGTTCTGGAGTGCCTGGGTTCAAGATGGCAAAATTGGCAATCACTGAATCAGGCGCAGGAATGTCCGGGCTGCGCCCCACGCACAGCTCCCTGTCCCAGAGACCCCTGCCTCCCTGAAACACCTCCCGCCCCCCGTGCTGTACTTGCCCTGGGCTCCCCGCAGGCTCTGTCCCTGTCCCCCCGCGCTGTGCACCCCCCACCCCTCCCTCAGGCTCTGTCCCTGACCCCCCGCGCTGTGCACCCCCCGCCCCTCCCGCAGGCTCTGCCCCTGCCCCCCCCCCACGCTGTTCACACCCCGCCCCTCCCGGCGCTGTGCACCCCCCGCCCCTCCCGCAGGCTCTGCCCCTGTCCCCCCGCGCTGTGCACCCCCGCCCCTCCCTCAGGCTCTGTCCCTGACCCCCCGCGCTGTGCACCCCCCGCCCCTCCCGCAGGCTCTGCCCCTGCCCCCCCCCCCACGCTGTTCACACCCCGCCCCTCCCGGCGCTGTGCACCCCCCGCCCCTCCCGCAGGCTCTGCCCCTGCCCCCCCCCAGCGCTGTTCACACCCCGCCCCTCCCGGCGCTGTGCACCCCCGCCCCTCCCTCAGGCTCTGTCTCTGTCCCCCCCGCGCTGTGCACCCCCCACCCCTCCCGCAGGCTCTGCCCCTGCCCCCCCCCCAGTGCTGTTCACACCCCGCCCCTCCCTCAGGCTCTGTCCCTGTCCCCCCGCGCTGTGCACCCCCGCCCCTCCCTCAGGCTCTGTCCCTGACCCCCCGCGCTGTGCACCCCCCGCCCCTCCCGCAGGCTCTGCCCCTGCCCCCCCCCCCACGCTGTTCACACCCCGCCCCTCCCGGCGCTGTGCACCCCCGCCCCTCCCTCAGGCTCTGTCCCTGTCCCCCCCGCGCTGTGCACCCCCACGCCTCCCTCAGGCTCTGTCCCTGACCCCCCCCCCCGGCGCTGTGCACCCCCGCCCCTCCCTCAGGCTCTGTCCCTGTCCCCCCCGCGCTGTGCACCCCCACGCCTCCCTCAGGCTCTGTCCCTGACCCCCCCCCCCGGCGCTGTGCACCCCCGCCCCTCCCTCAGGCTCTGTCCCTGTCCCCCCCGCGCTGTGCACCCCCACGCCTCCCTCAGGCTCTGTCCCTGACCCCCCCCCGGCGCTGTGCACCCCCGCCCCTCCCTCAGGCTCTGCCCCCCCCCCCGCGCTGTGCACCCCCCGCCCGTCCCTCAGGCTCTGCCCCCCCCCCGCGCTGTGCACCCCCCGCCCGTCCCTCAGGCTCTGTCCCTGACCCCCCCCCGGCGCCGTGCACCCCCGCCCCTCCCTCAGGCTCTGTCCCTGCCCCCCCCCGTGCTGTGCACCCCCCGCCCCTCCCTCAGGCTCTGCCCCCCCCCCCCGGCGCTGTGCACCCCCCGCCCCTCCCTCAGGCTCTGTCCCTGACCCCCCCCCGGCGCCGTGCACCCCCGCCCCTCCCTCAGGCTCTGTCCCTGCCCCCCCCCGTGCTGTGCACCCCCCGCCCCTCCCTCAGGCTCTGCCCCCCCCCCGGCGCTGTGCACCCCCCGCCCCTCCCTCAGGCTCTGCCCCCCCCGGCGCTGTGCACCCCCCGCCCCTCCCTCAGGCTCTGCCCCCCCCCGGCGCTGTGCACCCCCCGCCCCTCCCTCAGGCTCTGCCCCCCCCCGGCGCCGTGCACCCCCGCCCCTCCCTCAGGCTCTGTCCCTGCCCCCCCCCGTGCTGTGCACCCCCCGCCCCTCCCTCAGGCTCTGCCCCCCCCCGGCGCTGTGCACCCCCCGCCCCTCCCTCAGGCTCTGCCCCCCCCGGCGCTGTGCACCCCCCGCCCCTCCCTCAGGCTCTGCCCCCCCCCGCGCTGTGCACCCCCCGCCCCTCCCTCAGGCTCTGCGCCCCCCCCCGGCGCTGTGCACCCCCCGCCCCTCCCTCAGGCTCTGCCCCCCCCCGGCGCTGTGCACCCCCCGCCCCTCCCTCAGGCTCTGCCCCCCCCCGGCGCTGTGCACCCCCCGCCCCTCCCTCAGGCTCTGCCCCCCCCCGCGCTGTGCACCCCCCGCCCCTCCCTCAGGCTCTGCGCCCCCCCCCGGCGCTGTGCACCCCCCGCCCCTCCCTCAGGCTCTGCCCCCCCCCCCGGCGCTGTGCACCCCCCGCCCCTCCCTCAGGCTCTGTCCCCCCCGGCGCTGTGCACCCCCCGCCCCTCCCTCAGGCTCTGCCCCCCCCCCCGGCGCTGTGCACCCCCGCCCCTCCCGCAGGCTCTGCCCCCCCCGGCGCTGTGCACCCCCCGCCCCTCCCTCAGGCTCTGCCCCCCCCCGGCGCTGTGCACCCCCCGCCCCTCCCTCAGGCTCTGCCCCCCCCGGCGCTGTGCACCCCCCGCCCCTCCCTCAGGCTCTGCCCCCCCCGGCGCTGTGCACCCCCGCCCCTCCCGCAGGCTCTGCCCCCCCCCGGCGCTGTGCACCCCCCGCCCCTCCCGCAGGCTCTGCCCCCCCCGGCGCTGTGCACCCCCGCCCCTCCCTCAGGCTCTGCCCCCCCCGCGCTGTGCACCCCCCGCCCCTCCCTCAGGCTCTGCCCCCCCCCGGCGCTGTGCACCCCCCGCCCCTCCCTCAGGCTCTGCCCCCCCCGGCGCTGTGCACCCCCCGCCCCTCCCTCAGGCTCTGCCCCCCCCGGCGCTGTGCACCCCCCGCCCCTCCCTCAGGCTCTGCCCCCCCCGGCGCTGTGCACCCCCCGCCCCTCCCTCAGGCTCTGCCCCCCCCGGCGCTGTGCACCCCCCCGCAGGCTCCCTCCCCGCGCCCCTCACTGGGCTCCCCAGTCCCTGTCCCGCCCTGAGGCCGGGCACCGATCGCCTCCGGCCGGCCGGCGCACCCGGAAGTGCTGGTCCCGGTACTGGCTGATCTCGCAGTAGGAGTCGCTGTTGAGGCCGCTCAGCGTGGCGCTCAGCACCCCCGACATCCCGGCCCCGGCTCCCCGGAACCTTCCAGAACCAGCGCGGCTCCGACTGCGGGAGGGGGAAGGGCCGAGAACCCCCATTGGCTTAGCGCCTGCCACTCATCGCGAGGAGGTCGGGCCGACAACCTCATTGGAGAGAGACACGGGGGCGGCCGTCCATCATGCCCTGCAAAGCCAATCAGAGCGCTCGGCTCGGCAGCTCCCGCCAATAAAGGAGAGGCGGGCCTAGCGCCCCGCCCCCGCTGGGAGCTGTAGTGTCCGGGGCCGGCCGCGCGCCAGGCGGGGAACTACAGCTCCCAGCATTCCGCACGCGGCCGGCCGGCCGGGCGGGAAACGGCGCCTGGCCGCGGCGGCGCGAGGCGAGTGTGGCCGCCTCGGCCTGCCCGCGAGGCGCCTGGGCCGCGAGCGGCGACGGAGCCCGGGGGAGGCGCTGCCGCGGGGGCCGCTGCGTTAGGCCCGCAGCGCGGGGCTCTGGGCTGCTCGCCGTCAGGGAGCGCTGCCCGTAGGGCCCGCCGCCGGGCTGGGTGCTGGGGGCAGTGGGGAGAAGCGCCGTGCCCCTGGGCGGGGGGGCACAGCGAGGGGCGGCCTCGAGCAGGGCCGTGCCCGTGGGCGGGGGTGGGGGGGGCAGAGCGAGGGGCGGCCACGAGCAGGGCCGTGCCCCTGGGCGGGGGGGCACAGCGAGGGGCGGCCTCGAGCAGGGCCGTGCCCATGGGCGGGGGTGGGGGGGGCAGAGCGAGGGGCGGCCACGAGCAGGGCCGTGGGCGGGGGTGGGGGGGGCAGAGCGGTGGGCGGGGGTGGGGGGGGCAGAGCGAGGGGCGGCCACGAGCAGGGCCGTGCCCGTGGGCGGGGGTGGGGGGGGCAGAGCGAGGGGCGGCCACGAGCAGGGCCGTGCCCGTGGGCGGGGGTGGGGGGGGCAGAGCGAGGGGCGGCCACGAGCAGGGCCGTGGGGGGGCAGAGCGAGGGGCGGCCACGAGCAGGGCCGTGGGCGGGGGTGGGGGGGGCAGAGCGAGGGGCGGCCACGAGCAGGGCCGTGGGCGGGGGTGGGGGGGGCAGAGCGAGGGGCGGCCACGAGCAGGGCCGTGGGGGGGGCAGAGCGAGGGGCGGCCACGAGCAGGGCCGTGCCCGTGGGCGGGGGTGGGGGTGGGGCAGAGCGAGGGGCGGCCTCGAGCAGGGCCGTGCCCGTGGGCTGGGGGGAGTGGGGCAGAGCGAGGGGCGGCCACGAGCAGGGCCGTGCCCCGGGGTGGGGGTGGGGCAGAGCGAGGGGTGGCCACGAGCAGGGCCGTGCCCCTGGGCTGGGGGGAGTGGGGCAGAGCGTGGGGTGGCCACGAGCAGGGCTGTGCCCCTGGCCGGGGGGGAGTGGGGCAGAGCGAGGGGCGGCCACGAGCAGGGCCGTGCCCCTGGGCTGGGGGGAGTGGGGCAGAGCGAGGGGCGGCCACGAGCAGGGCTGTGCCCTGGGGTGGGGGTGGGGCAGAGCGAGGGGCGGCCTCGAGCAGGGCCGTGCCCGTGGGCGGGGGTGGGGGGGGCAGAGCGAGGGGCGGCCACGAGCATGGCCGTGCCCCGGGGTGGGGGTGGGGCAGAGCGAGGGGCGGCCTCCAGCAGGGCCGTGGGCGGGGGTGGGGGGGGCAGAGCGAGGGGCGGCCACGAGCATGGCCGTGCCCCTGGCCGGGGGGGAGTGGGGCAGAGCGAGGGGCGGCCACGAGCAGGGCCGTGCCCCTGGGCGGGGGTGGGGGTGGGGCAGAGCGAGGGGCGGCCTCGAGCAGGGCCGTGCCCCGGGGTGGGGGTGGGGCAGAGCGAGGGGCGGCCTCGAGCAGGGCCGTGCCCGTGGGTGGTTGGGGCAGAGCAAGGGGCGGCCACGAGCAGGGCCGTGCCCCTGGCCGGGGGGGGAGCAGAGCGAGGGGCGGCCACAAGAAGCACCACACATCCAGGTACGGGGGGGACCACAACAGGAGATGCATCGTGCCCCTGGGCAGGGTGTCAAGGGACAGAGCTGAGTGGAGGGAGAGGCCAGGAGAAGCACCAGGGTGTGTTCCCAGGATGCTCTTTGTTTTCCCTTGGTGTTGTATGTCAGACATGCTGGCGGCAGGGGGGCAGTCTCGCTGTCCATGATCAGCCCAGCTGTGTGCCAGGACAGTCGCCTTCCCCCTGGGCTGGGACAAGCACTGTGGTACAATAAATGCATTAATGTGATCCCTACCACCCCATTGTTCCCTGGCCTGGCTGAAGAGCTGCTGGCTAGACCCATCTCCAGATTCCCTTTGGCTCTGTTTAAAGAAAGAGTGCACAATGGTCCATAAGCTACTTAAGTGTCCCTCTAAATGCAAGAACTAAGAATTACACAGAGCTTTGATTACTTGTGTAATATTTCATCTGTGGTCTGTGCATACCTGTCAACCTTGTGAGTCCCAGATGTTACTCCTGGGGGGAATTCTGTGCCAAACAACAACAGAAATTTTGTGAACACAATATTTTCAAATTCTGCATATTTTATTTGTTAAAATAACACAATGTAATCACATCAGTTTCAATTATTTTTGGTGATAAATTTCAAAGTACCTGTCAACAAGTATGTCTGTAACAATACAGACAACAAAAAAGATTCAGGAAATGTTTTTTGACAAATGGATTCTTTATTAGGCATATTAATACAGAACTCTGAGTAAATAAATCATTTAAACTACAATATAGAGCCATATTTCCCGCACCACTCAGCAGCAGTGCAAAGGTTTGGGGGAGTCAGGAGTAACAAAGGAGCTGAGAGAGAGAGAAGTAATTGCTGGGAAGGAGCCTGGGTGTGAACTTGTAGGGCTGTTGGGTATGGGTGGGAAAAGTATGGAAGATTTGGTGGCGGGGCTGGGAGGGATTGTTAGGGATCTTCCCCCATGCAGACCCTGGCTGACCCCTAGCCTCTCCCATTAAATCAGGCACATCTGTCCCTGCACCCCCATGTGTCCTTGCACCACCTGTCGATGTGTCCTTCCAGCCCCACTCAGACACCAATTCCCCCCATCCCCATGTGGCCCTGCACCTCCACTCCCACTCAGCCTCTCTCCCGGGCTGTCCTCCCCACTAGCCCTTATGAGACCCTGTTTATGACGCCCCCCACCCCTGGCAGGCCCATCCTGTTTGTCTCCCCATATTCCCCAGTATCTTGACCTGGCCTGACAGGCATTGTGAAGAAGGCAGGTTCTTTCTCTTCCCTAGCTGGTTGGGAGCTGCTGCTCTGTTCTGGTGCCATAGCACCCTCTGTTGGGCAAAAAGCAGAACTGCAGGAACTTTTCGGCAGAAGCTTTTTTCTGTGCAAAAAATTAAAAATATGGGTGGCTCATTTAATTATGCATGTACAGTGGCGTAGAATTCCCGCAAGAGTAAGATATGAGACAAGAATTAAAAATGGGAGAGTCAAAAATAGCCAATCAGAAATGTGGCAGAGCATTTAACATAAATCACAATTTCTGTAACTTTGTTCCTGAATTAGAATTTTTGCAGTAAATCACTTGTGGTAATGGAAGTGAGGAAATAGCAAGTAGATGTTTGGGTAATGGTAAAAATGTGTCTAAAGGGATGCTGCGTCTATTGAAGTCAATGGTAAAATACCCTTGACTTCAGTGGGAGTGAGATCAGGCTTATAATAAGGAATAGATGAGAGGTATAGGCCTGTGTAGTAGAAAAGTTGCATATATGGCTTTTAAAATAATTTTGTGTGTGTATGTTAAAGGACTTGATTCAACGCTTTAGAAATGAAGGGGGAATCTCACTTACTGGAAATTAAAGGTACAAATCAATAATCTTTGAAAAACTAAACTTTTAGTCCATAATTGTGTAAATAATTCAGTGCTACACATACATATTTTGTGTATCATGAGGGAAGCCATAGGGAATAAGAGCCTCATTCCCAGGTTTTTCTAATTATAGTCAGGAAAATCTGACTCTTCCTGGTGATAAGCTTTGTCTTGGAGCCTGAATGTCAGGGAAGGCTTGATTAGTAAGAGCTAGATGCACTGTGGAAGGACGGTTTTCTTAGGCAGCTAGGGAGAATAACATTTCTGGCCCTGAATAAATGCTTGAGATTAGTTTAGTGTGGGCTGTAAAGGTTTTGTCTAGCCCCATGCCCAGTAAAGTGAGCACACAAGTACAGAGGAGAAACAGGGAAGGAAATATCAAGCATGCTGTCCAATTTGCAGTCCATAATAGCCACTTGATGACTGTCTTCAGCCGAAGAAAAACAAATCACATTATATAACTTGCAAACAAAGAATGTGTGATTAGGCTTGATGTGCTAGAAGAACTGTTCACAGTCAAAGAAATTTTGGAGGCAGGCTGGAGTTTTATTAGAAAAAATATAATAAATATATATAGTCAGCTTTCTGTGAAACCCCACAAAATGGCCTTGCATGGTGCTGAAGAAGCCCTCCCCTTTCAGTTAGGACATTTCAACAAAACTTGTTTTGCTTTTTCCAGAAGTTGTTTTTGGTGACTTTATAGGTTAAATTTATTATCTATTATAATATATTTTTTATTTATTATTATTATTTATTAGTATTTAGTTGGGTAAAAACAAATATCTGTAGTGAATAAAAAATGTTCCTGCCCTGCATCTGACTGAAGGTTGTTCTCAGCAAGGCAGAGGTATCTTATTTTCCTTGTACTGTGCTTAGCTAATCAGTGCTCGAAAAGCAACTGGCTAGTGGGTAAAATAACACTTGAATAATTACAGAACTAGAGACAAGGGAGACATTGAGAGGTTTTTGTTTCTCAAACCTGTACATGGAGAAGTTTTTACATTATGATGAACACCACATATTGAAAAGGGAGTGAGGGCCTTCCATTGATTGGAAACCCAGTAAAGTGATCTAATTCTCTCTATATTCAGTGACTGGTTAATACAGCAGCTAATTGAGTTTGTCAGTTTTCCTTTTAAACCAGGGGAGGAATTTAGAGACCCAGAATAGCAGTTTTATTTGTTTTTTTTTTTAAATCATATGCTTCATAACAGATTATATGGGAGTTTCAGGATTCTAGGTTCAGTCTATCATAAGAATTGTGACATTCCTTTCAGCCTTCTTAATAAAAGCACTGGCTTTAACTCACTCACAGTAAAGTTACTGAATGCAGGTTTCGTGCAACATTGTACTGTTAGAGAGTGCCAAAGGGTAAAAGTCGTTTAGAATGGAAACAAAAGACATTGTCAGGAAAGAGATATTTTTTTAGCAAATTAAATGTTGGGCCAAAAGTTGCTCTCGTTGCCTGGATTCAACTCCATGTAAGTCAACAGATTTAATTGATGCAGCTCACCAGAATTTAGCCTCATTGCTTACGTAAAAACTTCCTTTAGGTTTCAGAATTATTTCTTATGAGCTGTTTTATTTATCTTCCCTCAGGCTCTGCCTTCGCTGTGTGTTTATTTAGTAGACAGAAGGATATGGAGAAAATGTAAACTGATGTTTTCTCTTGTTCAGACATTCACAAATGATGTGCTGCTCTTAATCTTTGTGTGAAGTTCACTGCATTGCTGTCTTTTGTTTGTCTTTCTTTCAGTGCTGATTCAAGAGCTGGTGAAAAAAGACACCTCATCAAATGTAACTGAGATCATTGACAAACTGTTCAGTGAGATAGAATGTGTGGATAACGAGGCTGGGAATGAGATTCATGAGGTTCAGGTAGAAGGCTGGAAATAATTGCTGAGAACACTGGGTGTTTAAAAACAATCTAATCTTGTGGCTGAGGTAAAGGTGAACAGCTCTGTGTTGGCAAAAAGAAAAGGAGGACTTGTGGCACCTTAGAGACTAACCAATTTATTAGAGCATAAGCTTTCGTGAGCTACAGCTCACTTCTTCAGATGCATATCGTGGCATCTGAAGAAGTGAGCTGTAGCTCACGAAAGCTTATGCTCTAATAAATTGGTTAGTCTCTAAGGTGCCACAAGTCCTCCTTTTCTTTTTGCGAATACAGACTAACACGGCTGTTACTCTGAGCTCTGTGTTGGCCATGTAACACAATTTGAATGCCTATTGGCCAGTGCAGATAATGAGTACAGCTGGTTCTGACACTTCCTTAGAATATGTTCTATTCACATTTTTATAAAAGTATGGAGCATACAGTATAACATTTCTTTTTTATATCTCCTTCAGCACATTTGAAGAAAGTCAAGATATTTCTGACACATTAATATAAAACATGAGGCATATTAAAGTAATAACTTCTTAAATAAAGGAGTACTTGTGGCACCTTAGAGACTAACTAATTTATTTGAGCATGAGCTTTCGTGAGCTACAGCTCACTTCTTAAATGTTCTGTAACAAAATATCCAGGGGCCATATTAGCAACTGGCAGGAGATGTTTATTATATAGTATGGTAGGGTTCCAGCAACTCCTCAGACCAGATTAATTTCCTTTCATTTGGAAAGAGAATGCCATATACTTAGTTCTAACATTACTGACATATAACATTCCTTCGTAAATTTTCTTTATACTGAGCGGGCTGCAAACTGCACTGAGCATTATATTTTTGTTCTTGGGCAAGCTTATGCTTTTTTGTGTGTATTAAATAATAGAGACAAATCCCTTACCAAACTGTATGAGAGTAGACACAATGGATTGTAATTGCTTTTTAAAGAGATGAGTCTATTGTGTTAATGAGTATTTCAAGAGTGTTTAAAGTATGGATTATGTAAATGTGTTTTGAGGACTTTAAAAATGTATTGACAGGGCCTACTACAATAGGGTATCATGTAAATATGTGAGTTTGGCCTAGCCCTCCCTGCCGATTTTCCCCCCTCTGCACCTTTTAGCCCGAGTGAACAGCAGAGAGCACAAATGTGTTTCCGACTGAGGGCAGAGTAAGGCTAGCTTCAGCAGATACTACTGAGCTTGTTCAGAATCATGCATGCTCAATATATGGTACCAGGTCCATTTAAAACAAGTGACTTTTTGCTTGTTTTGGGGCAGTTGGGTTGGCATTTTTATGCAGTCACGCCCCACAGGTTTTTCTGCTTGTCTTGTGACTGCTTCTGCTTTTTTTTCTTTTTTTTAACTATGCTCCCCCCCTCCGTGGATGTTTTTTGACACAAACTCTGCCCAGCATCATGGCATCCTGACACAAACCCTGCCCAGCATAATGACGCAACCCCCACCATCCACTTATATTTTTTGGCTTGTTTTTGGGTGGTATTCTGGCGAGTGCTTTGTGTATACAGGCATGGCTGTGCTTGTGTGCAGCTTACAAGGAACATTGTTGACGTGTGAATGAGATATTATGAAAGTCCTGAGCGCATAACAACTGGGGCCTGTTACAGTGGAAATCTTTTGGAGGTTCAGCACCTTAGATCAGTAGTATATACATAAGGGGACATGCAAGGGTCTTGACTGTTTCCAGCCTCAGCCCTGTTCCCCTTCTGAAAATGCTACTTTTGCCTTTTCAGTTTGGACTCACTCTTATGAGAGCTACCTATTGTTAATTAAACATTTACTTTAGAAATTTGATGTGAAACCAAATATTTCCTACTATTGATTTGTATTGATTCATAGATGAATAACTTTTAAGGCTAGAAGGAACCATTCTGACCATTTACTCTGACCTCCTGCACAACAAATTGCATCCTGTGATTTCTGTATCAAGCTCATAACTTCTGGCTGAGCTAGAGAGTATATCTTTTAGAAAGACATCACTCTTGATTTTAAAGACATCAAGTGATGGAAAATATACCATGTCCCTTGGTATGTTGTTCCAATGGCTAATTACCCTTACTTAAAAATATGTGCCATATTTCCAGTCTGAATTTGTATAGGTTCAACTTCCAGCTGTTGGATCTTTTGCTAGAGTAAAGAGCCCCTACTGTCAGAAGTCTTCTCCCTGTGTCAGAATTTATTCACCATAATCAAGTCACCTCTTAACTTTCTTTTTGATCAACTAAGTAGATTGAGCTACTTAGGTCTGTCACTGTGAGAAGATTTTTAGACCTGAAGCCATTCTTACAGCTTTTTTCTGAACCTGTTCCAATTTTTCAACATCTGTTGGGAACTTTGCATGTTTTGAATATCCTTATTAGACTTTGAAAGACATTAATAAGTCAGTTGTATCTTAATGGCAATGAATATGCTATTGCACAAGGTTTGTGTGTGTGAGATCATTTCATCCCAGATGGATGGAGTAAACCGAATCAAATGTTGACAAGTTCAGGAATGGGCTTGTTGTAAATGAGTGTAAGGATAATTGAGTAAAGTTATAGATGAAGTGGATCTGTTCAGGAAGATGCTTTAATGACACAAAACAAAGGATTTAAAATGTTTCTGAAATCTTGCATTTCACATACAGAATTCCCTACTGTGCACAATTTCAAATTATGGCTGAAGACACTGATGGCCAATGTGGGTATGTGTTGATGGGTGCTATTGTCATCAGTCTAATTAGATATTTTCAATTTTCAGAGTAGCATCCGTGTTAGTCTGTATCCACAAAAAGAAAAGGAGGACTTTTGGCACCTTAGAGACTAACAAATTTATTTGAGCATAAGCTTTCGTGAGCTACAGCTTTTCAATTGCAAGTCATGTCATTCTTTGATTTACACAGACATATAGATATTTACCTATATATGGTTCTGTTACATCAAGAAGTTCAAATATGATCCAAATCAAGACAAAAAGGCAAATTCTAATGAAATTTTTTCTATCCTCCTAGATTGAAGAAAGTGCAATAAGCCTATGGAATTGGGCTGTGACTAACCGAGTAGATTCAGTCATCAATGATGAGCAAAGAGCGAAATGTATGTATGTGTTTTGTGTCCTAGATTAAAGTTCTTTTATATTGTAAAAGAAAAGCTCTTATGGTACTATTATTTTATTTAACATTTGTGTGTAGTGCCATAGGGTTGTGTGTATCTTTGCAGATAAAATGAAGGCAGAGAGTACTTTGCAGCTGCTTTGTGTAACCAACTAAGGAAGGATCACTCGAGAGCAAGGATGATCCTCTGGTGACACAGTCAGTGTAGGAGCTGTGATTTTGCTCCCCTTTCCTGCTGCCTGTTGCAGTGAAAAGGGCTAAGACCGGAGGAAAGGAGCTATGTCTGGACTCATCTGCGCTTCACTAATCCTTGGCTATGTTTTCAGTCCATACATTTTTGGAAATAAACTGAACTGATATAAGTGTCTGGGCTGTGCGGGGCTGCACTGATAGAAGATGATATAGACCTCTTGAGCTCTGTGCAGCTCAAATGCTTGTATCTTTCACCAACAGAATTTGGTTTAATAAAAGATATTACCTCACCCATATTGTATCTCTAATAAACCAGTTTAGTTAAATTGGTACAAAACTGTGTGTAGACAAACCCTAAGGATTCTGCAGACCTAAGGTTGATCTAACCTGGTGCAAGGCAAGTGGCCCTGCACAATGGGAGCATCATGATTGGTGGAGTGCAAAAGTGAGCTTTAAAGCCACCTTTGTATCTGCACCTTGACCTGCTCTCTCTGCAAATCTGCAGGACCCCAGTATCTGGTCCATAGTTTTTGCTGTAAGGGGCTCACAGTCTAAGTTATGACAGGTTTCAGAGTAACAGCCGTGTTAGTCTGTATTCACAAAAAGAAAAGGAGTACTTGTGGCACCTTAGAGACTAACCAATTTATTAGAGCATAAGCTTTCGTGAGCTACAGCTCACTTCCTCAGATGCATATCGTGGAAACTGCAGCAGGCTTTATATATACACAGAGAATATGAAACAATACCTCCTCCCACCCCACTGTCCTGCTGGTAATAGCTTATCTAAAGTGATCATCAGGTGGGCCATTTCCAGCACAAATCCAGGTTTTCTCACCCTCCACCCCCCCACACAAATTCACTCTCCTGCTGGTGATAGCCCATCCAAAGAATCACCTGATCAACATCCTCTACAGCAAACAGGGAAAGATTAAGAATGAGCTCTCAAAAATGGATACTCTCATAAAAAAACAACCTTCCACACAAGCTTCCTCGTGGCTGGATTTTACTAAAACTAGACAAGCCATTTACAACGCACACTTTGCTTCTCTACAAAAGAAAAAGGACACTAAACTTTCTAAACTACTACATGCTACAAGGGGCCACAGCAATGGTTCCCTCAACCCACCTAGCAATATTGTTAACCTATCCAACTATACTCTCAGCCCAGCAGAAGCAGCTGTTCTATCTCGGGGCCTCTCCTTCTGCCCCTCCACCCCCACGAACATGATACAGTTCTGTGGTGACCTAGAATCCTATTTTTGACGTCTCCGACTCAAGGAATATTTCCAAAATACCTCTGAACAGCATACTAATCCACAGAGGTCTCCCTACCAACACTACAGAAAGAGGGATTCTAGATGGACTCCTCCTGAAGGTCGAAACAGCAGACTGGACTTCTACATAGAGTGCTTCCGCCGACGTGCACGGGCTGAAATTGTGGAAAAGCAGCATCACTTGCCCCATAACCTCAGCCATGCGGAACGCAATGCCATCCACAGCCTCAGAAACAACTCTGACATCATAATCAAAAAGGCTGACAAAGGAGGTGCTGTCGTCATCATGAATAGGTCGGAATATGAACAAGAGGCTGCTCGGCAGCTCTCCAATACGAGTTTCTACAAGCCATTATCCTTGCAACAAAGCCCGTTGCCAATTGTGCCCACATATCTATTCAGGGGACACCATCACAGGGCCTAATAACATCAGCCACACTATCAGAGGCTCGTTCACCTGCACATCCACCAATGTGATATATGCCATCATGTGCCAGCAATGCCCCTCTGCCATATACATTGGTCAAACTGGACAGTCTCTACGTAAAAGAATAAATGGACACAAATCAGATGTCAAGAATTATAACATTCATAAACCAGTCGGAGAACACTTCAATCTCTCTGGTCACGCAATCACAGACATGAAGGTCGCTATCTTAAAACAAAAAAACTTCAAATCCAGACTCCAGTGAGAAACTGCTGAATTGGAATTCATTTGCAAATTGGATACTATTAATTTAGGCTTAAATAGAGACTGGGAGTGGCTAAGTCATTATGCAAGGTAGCCTGTTTCCTCTTGTTTTTTCCTACCCCCCCCCCCCAGATGTTCTGGTTTAACTTGGATTTTAACTTGAAGAGTGGTCAGTTTGGATGAGCTATTACCAGCAGGAGAGTGAGTTTGTGTGTGTATGGGGGTGGGGGGGGATGTGAGAAAACCTGGATTTGTGCAGGAAATAGCCCAACTTGATTGTCATGCACATTGTGTAAAGAGTTGTCACTTTGGATGGGCTATCACCAGCAGGAGAGTGAATTTGTGTGGGGGGGTGGAGGGTGAGAAAACCTGGATTTGTGCTGGAAATGGCCCACCTGATGATCACTTTAGATAAGCTATTACCAGCAGGACAGTGGGGTGGGAGGAGGTATTGTTTCATATTCTCTGTGTATATATAAAGCCTGCTGCAGTTTCCACGATATGCATCTGAGGAAGTGAGCTGTAGCTCACGAAAGCTTATGCTCTAATAAATTGGTTAGTCTCTAAGTCTAAGTTATATACATAATGCAGGGAGAGATGATATTAGGCAAAGGGGAAGGAGGGAGGCTTACTAGTTCTAGGGCACAATCTCATCAGCTCTCATATCATAGTTAAAGGTGACCTGCAAAGGATATTTAAAAAAATTGGGGTTGTGTTCTTTTTTTACTTTCTGATGTATGAAGAAGAACTGGAAGATTTGTTCTGTTAGCTTTTAACTTTTGAAATATAAAGAACATCAATCTTGTCTCTCTTGGTTTTGCCAGAGGATATTTTGGTGTTCTTTGAATGATTGCACAAATGTATTCATTTTTGGTGTTTGTGCGCTCAGCACACAGCCTTCAGAAACTTTTTTGCTCAGCAATACCCATTGGGCAGCTCAAACTCAGTTCCTTCTTACTGCCCACAAAGGTCGTTGAAACTCTATTCTATATCAAAACAATTCTTCTCTTAGCCTTTTTGTACCATAGTGTCTGTGTATATATAGATAGTCTAGTTTTAAGTGTTGTTAGGATAGTTAGTAAATTTTAGTTCTGTTTGGGGGGGAAAATGACTTTTTTTTGGACTTGTTTCCCCATTTGTGGTTTTTCTATTTCTAGCATGGAGGTGCAGTATGCCCTGATTACTGGGTTTCCAGGTGTGTGCTTCTTCCTTCAGGCCTGTGCCAGTGAGCAACCCACACAATAGCTGCTTGAAGTGCTTGGGAGAGGCACACATAAACTACCGATTCCAGATTTGCAGAGAGTTCAAGCCTAGCATAAAGAGGCTAGGCTGAAATTCTTGCTGATGGGGTGGCGCTTAGGCCACTGTCAGAGTTGTGCTGGTCTGACTTGGTGCTGAGTGCTGCGGCTTTAGTAAGAAGCTCACTTCCAGCATTAGCAGAATCCTGGTATCATTCTCCCTCGCCTGTACTGAGGAAAAAGTACAAGGCTTCCAGACAGGCATCTGCCAAGAGAAGATCTCCACCAGCTTAGGCTGCTAAGAAATTTGAGAAGGAGTCGAGTAGAGTGCACCTGAGATCTAAGCACTCTTCCTCCAAATCTGCTTAAATCATCACAGTTGGCCTCAGTGCTGCAAGGGGCACTGTTGAGCCTGGTGTTGGAAGAGGCAACGTCAACTTCTTTGGCACTGCAACAAGAGATCAGTTCAGTGCTGACTACTTTGGAGGCGTCTGTGGTGGCAAGAAACCTGCCTTGTCTTTCACTGCTGGCATCTTCATCCTTGCAAGAGTCTGTCTTTCACTGCTGCTAGTGATTCCACCTTGGGTGCCATCCAAGGGAAAGCCTGCTGTGATGGCTTCACTCTGCCCATTGTCTGTCTCCTGGTACTGGTCCCAGGCACCAACTGGATCAGCTCCACCATAGTTAGAGGAAGGGAATCTTCCTTGCTGGACTCGAAGGTGGGGGTCATATGTATCTCAACCCTGAAGCAGGAACCAATGGTCTCCACACAGTTCCTCTCTTCCCATTTACCACTTTGACTCTTCAATGGCACCTCCCATGGGAATGTGGCCAGGTCAGTGGCCATTTTGGAACACTTGGGGTTTTCCCCGAAGTCCAGATCATCTCCACATCTTGCATACTCAGTGCCCATGTCTAGAAGGACTGACTCTATGCACCGAATGGCTCCATCCCCAGAGTCTGGTATCGGGGATCAAGAGGAGGTTTCAGAGCCAGAACAATAGCCAGAGGAGGAGATTCTACCTCCTCTCCAGATGATGAGGCCATACTGTCTGGCAAAACTTCACCTCCTTCTGATGATTTTAAAGTTTATCAGGAGTCGCTAAAGAGAGTGGATGCAGATTTTAGTTTACAGGTCAGAGGTCAGTGAATCTTCACATCACCTGGTTGATGCTTTATCATTGGTGGGTCCCTCCAGGATAGCTCTGTCTATTCATGAGGCAATACTAGAGATTATAAAGGCTCTATGGCAGATTCCATCTTCACTGCCTCCCACCGCAGAAAGGGCAGAAAGAAAATATTAAGTGCCCTTCCAAGGTTTTGAGTACCCTATACTGGGCTTATTAGTCCTGACAGCAGCTAATGAGAGAGAGCATTAAGGGAACTAGCCTGCCACCCCCAAATCTAAGAATGCTAAAAAGATGGACTTATTAAGCAAAAATATATATTCAGCGGGGTTTGCAGCTGCGTGTTGCTAACCAACAGGTGCTGCTGGGGCGGTACGATTTTTAATTTGTAGGTCTCCATGGAAAAGTTCAGAGAATTGCTTCTGGAGAACACTAGACAGGAGTTCTCTTCCCTAGTCAGTAGGGGCAGACTAGTCACGAGGACATCACTGTAGGCAGGACTAGATTCAGCATCTAGAACCATGGCTTTGGCAGTGGCCATGCATAGATCATCCTGGCTGCAGTCTTCTGGTCTTCCCCTGAAGTACAGAGCACTATCCAGGACTTGCCATTCAAGGACCTGATGGACAGCAAGCTCCATGGACATAAGGACTCTAGAGCCACCCTGAAGTCCATAGGTTTGTACATGTCTGCTCTGGCCAGGAAGCAGTATCGGCCACAGCAGCTGCACCTATTTTCTGCTCTTCCTCTTTGGGGAAACCTATCAAAAAAGAGATCAAGATGTTATGGGCATAGGCCTTTCCTTCCTGCTGCTTTAGCTCTGGCTCTGGGCAAGGAACTGCAAAACAGCCATTTTGATGGGCCAGTCAGGGTCAGCCTATCAGTCTCTGTGTCTTCAGTCCTGAACCTCCTCACCATTGCAAACTGTCTGTCCCTCTCCCACAGTGCTTGGTTTAGGATTACTTTGGATCAGACGGTCTGGAGCAGGTAGAAATGGGACATATTCTCCAGTTTGCTTGTACTCGTCTGTCCCACCACAACTCCCCTTCCCTCTTCCGGGACCATTCTCATGAGAAACTCCTTGTCCAGGAAGTTCAGTCACTCCTTTGGTAGCCATAGAGGAGGTTCCATGTGATCTCAGAAGGAATATTTCCTAATTCCAAGGGCATAGGGTTGGCAGGTGAGGTGGGGAGTCTATGACTAATTTAAGATGTGTGTCAACTAATCAAATTCTTTAAAAGTATAAATTTTTGCATTGACACCCTAGCTTCTGTTATCCCTTCCCAGGATGCTGCCCTTAACATAAAAGATGCCTACTTCCATGTGGCAATGAATTAAGCTTACAGGAAGTATCTCAGTTTTCTGATAAATCAAAATAATTACCAGTTTAATGTACTACGTTTTGGCCTGTCAGCAGCTTTCAGGGTCTTTACAAAGGTCACAACAGTAGTACCTGCATTCCTTTGAAGATCAGGAGTGCAGGTTTATCTCTTCCTAGATGACTGGCTTGTCAAGGGCTGGTCCAAACAGCAAAGGCAGAGCAGTGTTCCTCTAATCCAATCAACACTCAATGCTCTGGGAGACAGAAAAATCTCTTCTCTCCCTGGTCCACAGGATAGAGTTTATAGAGTCTGTACTGGACTCAACTCAAGCCAAGGCCTTTTTTCTGGACTGCAGGTTCCAGGCAGTTTGATCAATTGATCATAGGTTTGAAAGCTTACCCCATCACAACGGCACAAAACTGTTTGAGGCTTCTGACTCACTTGGCATCATGCATCTATGTGGTTCAATAGGTCAGACCGACTCAGAACTCTAAAGGACTGACTGGCATCAGTCTACTTGCCAAGCTGCCATCAACTGGACTCTGGGGTAAGAGTGCACTCCCATGTCTTCATGTCCCTAGGTTGGAGGACAGTTCCAGCCAATGTATGTGTAGGCATTCCATTTGCCCGCTCACAACCAACTTTCACACTAGTGACAGATGCTTCAGGCCTGGGATGGGAGCCCACCTCAGTTCTCTACGGATGCAGTGTCTGTGATCCTCAGAGGACTTAGCTTTATACATCAATATCAGGGAACTCAGTGCTGTCAGATTGGCTTGCCTGGTATTAGTCGCAGATCAGGAGAGTCAGCTTGTTAGTCCTGGAGAACACGGTGGCAGTGTTTTATCTCAACAAGCAGGAGGGAGCCCTCTCTTTTCCACTCTGTCAAGAAGCAACTCTACTCTGGAGGCTCTGTATTGCCAACTCAGTAGATCTAGAAGCATCTTACCTACTGGGCATGCAGAACAAACTAGCAGACTACCTGAGCAGATTTGCAAGTCACCATGAGTGGTTTCTTCACCCAGATGTGGCCAGACGCATCTTACCGCTGTGGGGTTTTCCATAAGTAGATCTATTTGCGACAAAGTCCAAGAGAACGTATCAGCAGTTCTGCTCCATATGTGGTCATAGCCTGGGTTCCATGACAGATGCTGTTTTGCTGACGTGGTCAGGCACGCTCCTCTATGCTTTTCTACCATTCACAGAGTATTGCTAAAGATCAGACAGGACCTGGCCAGAGTCAAACTTACTGCCCCAGCATGGGCCTGTCAGCACTAGTCTTCTGGTGTTGTCAGTGAAATGTCCAATTTCTCCTGCTCTAAGCTTGGACCTAATCTCCCAGGATCATGGTTGCCTTCTTTACTGAGCCTACAATCCCTTCGCTTAACTGCGTGGATGGTCCATGCTATACAGTAGAGAACACAGCACAGCATGAGGAGGAGCTGACCAGGCCTCTGTGAAGAAAAACGTGGTTCGGGACTATTTAGAAAAGCTGGATGAGCACAAGTCCATGGGGCTGGATGCGCTGCATCCGAGAGTGCTAAAGGAGTTGGCAGATGTGATTGCAGAGCCATTGGCCATTATCTTTGAAAACTCATGGTGATCGGGGGAGGTCCTGGACGACTGGAAAAAGGCTAATGTAGTGCCCATCTTTAAAAAAGGGAAGAAGGAGGATCCTGGGAACTACAGGCCAGTCAGCCTCACCTCAGTCCCTGGAAAAATCACGGAGCAGGTCCTCAAGGAATCAATTCTGAAGCACTTCGAGGAGAGGAAAGTGATCAGGAACAGTCAGCATGGATTCACCAAGGGCAAGTCATGCCTGATTAATCTAATTGCCTTCTATGACGAGATAACTGGCTCTGTGTATGAGGGGAAAGCAGTGGACGTGTTATTCCTTGACTTCAGCAAAGCTTTTGACACGGTCTCCCACAGTATTCTTGCCAGTAAGTTAAAGAAGTATGGGCTGGATGAATGGACTATAAGGTGGATAGAAAGCTGGCTAGATTGTCGGGCTCAACGGGTAGTGATCAATGGTTCCATGTCTAGTTGGCAGCTGGTATCAAGTGGAATGCCCCAAGGGTCGGACCTTTGTTCAATATCTTCATTAATGATCTGGAGGATGATGTGGATTGCACCCTCAGCAAGTTTGCAGATGACACTAAACTGGGAGGAGTGGTAGATACTTTGGAGGGTAGGGATAGGATACAGAGGGCCCTAGACAAATTAGAGGATTGGGCCAAAAGAAATCTGATGAAGTTCAACAAGGACAAGTGCAGAGTCCTGCACTTAGGACGGAAGAATCCCATGCACCGCTACAGACTAGGGACCGAATGGCTCGGCAGCAGTTCTGCAGAAAAGGACCTAGGGGTTACAGTGGACGAGAAGCTGGATATGCGTCAACAGTGTGCCCTTGTTGCCAAGAAGGCCAATGGCATTTTGGGATGTATAAGTAGGGGCATTGCCAGCAGATCGAGGGACGTGATCGTTCCCCCCTGGTTGACATTGGTGAGGCCTCATCTGGAGTACTGTGTCCAGTTTTGGGCCCCACACTACAGGAAGGATGTGGAAAAATTGGAAAGAGTCCAGCGGAGGGCAACAAAAATGATGAGGGGACTGGAACGCATGACTTATGAGGAGAGGCTGGGGGAACAGGGATTGTTTAGTCTGCGGAAGAGAAGAATGAGGGGGGATTTGAAAGCTGCTTTCAACTACCTGAAAGGGGGTTCCAAAGAGGCTGGATCTAGACTGTTCTCAGTGGTAGCAGATGATGGAACAAGGAGTAATGGTCTCAAGTTGCAATGGGGGAGGTTTAGGTTGGATATTAGGAACAACTTTTTCACTAGGAGGGTGGTGAAACACTGGAATGCGTTGCCTAGGGAGGTGGTGGAATCTCCTTCCTTAGAAGTTTTTAAGGTCAGGCTTGACAAAGCCCTGGCTGGGATGATTTAGCTGGGGATTGGTCCTGCTTTGAGCAGAGAGTTGGACTAGATGACCTCCTGAGGTCCCTTCCAACCCTGATATTCTATGATTCTGTGAGCAGGGTTGCTCAAAAGGTATTCAAGAGATCTTGCTAAATAGTAGAAAGCCTTCTACAAGAATGACTGATCTTTCTAAATGGAGGTGTTTCTCCATCTGGTCTCACCAATATGGGGTATCACTGTCTGGTTCTTCAGGTCAGCATATTCAGGACTACTTGTTATACCTGAAACACCAAGGTTTGGCAGTTAGTTCCATTAAGATACATCTGGCTGCTATTTCAGCATTCCATCCTCAGGTGGGCTATTGGTCTATTTTCTCCAATAACATGTCCGTATGATTTTTAAAGGGCTTAATCAAATTATACCCTCAAGTGCAAGACTCCATTTCACCATGGGAACTAAACCTAGTATTGTCAAGACTTATGATCCATCTCTTGAATCATTGGCTACTGCTCTCAGCTGTTTCTGTCAATGAAGGTGGCTTTTCTAGTGGCCATTACCTCAGCCTGAAGAGTAGTGGAACTGCGGGCATGAGTGTGACGGGATCTCCATATACAACACTTTTTAAGGACAAGGTTTGCCTGTGCCCTTATCTGAAGTTCCTCCCAAAGGTGGTTTCCTCTTTCCACATCAATTAGCCAATTTATTTGCCTGTTCTTTGACCAAAACAACACATGAGCAGGGAGGAAGAGTATTTGCATATCTTGGATGTCAGAAGGGTCTTGACATTTTACCCAGATAGAACCAGACATTTTTCAAAATTTTCTCAACTGTTCATATCAGTGGCTGACAGAGTAAGGGGTCAATCATTCTTCACCCAGAGAATTTCTTCCTGGATCACATCTTGCATATACATGTGCTGTTATTTGGCAAATGTCGCTCTACCTGTTAGTTACAGCTATGTGACAAGGTCAAAATCAACTTTGGTGGCCTTTCTGGCACAAGATCCAGTTGCAGATATTTGTAAACCAAAAACAGTAATCTGGTCCTCAGTCCACATGTTTGCCTCCCATTATGCTGTAGCTTAAGACTGCAGAGACGATGCTAGAGTGGGTTGAGTTGTTCTCTATCTTTATTGAAATATACTCTGATCCTGCCTCCTGTTCTATGGCTTGTGAGTCACCAAGAGTGGAATACACATATGCAATCAGTTTAAGAAAAAATGGTAACAAGTTCTATATCAGTTATTCTTTGAGATGTCCATTCCATGACCCGCCCTCCTATGCCTCTACATCAGAGTTACGGCAAAAAGGAACTGAGGGAGGCCATGGGTGGCTATGCCCTTTATACCTGCACGCAGTGGCATGTGTCAGCAGGGGATCTCGAGCCGCCCAACAGGCATTGCTGAGGGCAGATGTTTCTGACTGGGCACTCAGACTCCAAGAATGGAATGGACGTGTGCAACACATCTCAAAGAGCAACAGTTATGGAGCAGGTTAGTACTGTTTCTCAGGACACATGAGCACTCCCAGTGTAATAGAAATATTAGGGTATTGCATCTTTATCTAAGACTTCCTTCCAAATGTTCACTAGACATATTTGATAAATAGATATTAACAAAAGCAAGCAAAAAATGCAGTTTTAAACAATGGCTAAAATTCACTTCCTCTCTTGCCTGCTGCACCTTTTAATCTTCTGTCTCTTGTGATGTTGTATCATATATTCTCATGTCACCCTTGAGTCTTCCAGCATACATAAGATCTGAATTTCTACTGTAAAAAAACAAGCAGAAAACCTTTCAGGCTTTGGGTACAGGTTCAATTATATTTTTTGTAAATCACCTTTACGCATGGTCAGGTCTGGGAGCACCCATGGAGTCGGGGCCTATGGGAACATGGTTAAGTCCCACATGGTAGAAACATATACTACCCATCATACTTTACAGTGGAGTAAGGTTTCCAAGCTGGCTGCAGTCTCTTGGGCGCTTTCCCATTGGTGTGGTGCTTGGGTATGATGTGGAGCTCGAGCTTCTAGTCTGCAGCGGATCTGCTCTATGAGATTTGCAGTTATAAAAACATCAGTTGTAAGCTATTATGCTGAATTCCATTTTACTCTGGTTATACGGGACAGACAGCACACAACAGTGTTCTGGTTGTTAGGTTAATGGGAATTTACATTACCTAAAAAATGATTGTTTCTGATTGCATCAGTTGGTGAAGAAGTAGCTTCTCCATAGTCTGATTTTAGAGTTGGAGTTCATAAGGGCTTGAAAGAACAGGGGAAGTGGCCCATCCTTATGTATGCATGCATTGTTTTCTTGCAGTGCGCCATGTTTCTTGCAGGCTAGTGTGCCTGTGTGAAGGCAGCGATCCTCCAGAGGAGATGGTGCGAAGGCAGATTTTGGTAAGTCTAGCTAAATGGTGAGAATGCAAGTGCAGTATGGTGGGTTCCAAGGGAAATCTTGGAAAGGTACTTTCAAATGATAGAGTAATTCAGGAAAGTGAGTGAAATTATATTTCTGAGGGATGTATCTTCTAAAATTGGACCTGTGTTATCACAATGATACCTGGTTGAGCCATTATAGTTAGGGGTTTCTCAGCCATACCATTATGAGCCTTGACTTCCATTGACATCTGTTAGTCTTTATGGTGCAACTGGATTCCTTGTTGACTTCCATAGTAAACCAGCATAACACCCCTTAGTCCATGGTGAGAACATGAGTTGCTGAGGTCTCCCACGTGGAAATTAACGGCACTAGCTCTGCCTTACCCAGCCAATAAAATATTGTGAAAGAAGTAAATTACTGCTTCAGTACTTTATGCAAAAGAATACATCCTGTCGTGATAACTGGGCCTACAAATTTACCCTAATTATGAGCTCAACTGTAAAAAGTGAGTGCAAGTTCATAAAATGCCACAGTAACCTGTAACAACAACTGTTGATGGGAAAAGGTGCAAAAGCGAGACAGACTGAATTAGGCCAAGCAAAAATGCCTACTGATATAACTCAAGGAGTGTGTTAAGATCATGCTTGGTAAACAAGAAAAGTGTGGAACCGGAAATCAGTGAACAAAAATTGGTGTGTCAGACACTAGGCCTGGTTGGTGGACAAAACGATGAGAAAATGGGCTGCTCGTCCATTCACACTCCCCTTTTGGGGTCCTCAAAAGAGACTTTTTGGGGAAAAGAGGGCTACCATAATGCTGGCTGACGGAAAGACTAGAGAGAGGAAGGAGCAGTCTTCACAATGATGGCTGTTGCCCCCCACTGTCTCTTGGGACCCAGTACCTTCTTCATCCTAATCCTGATGGATGTCCTGATCAGGCCAGAGAGAGGGACCCAGATGATACTAACACCTCCACTGGCTCTAGCTAACTCTCAGATACCATCTGGGAGGTGAGACTGTCACATACACCCCTTGTGTGATCTTTTCCTTCCCCACCTTATTTCTTCTCTCACCTATTCCTCTCCTGTTTCCTTCTATCTAATAAGAGTCTGGCTTAGCCAGCCAAGACTGTATTTTGCAACACTGATGTAAGGCTGTGACCAAAAAGAAGAGGTAGCTAAATGGAATGCCCTAACCGCCTGGTTCTGGTGTACAAGTTTGCAAGGTCTTGGAGTGGCTGATAGGAATGGTGGTATGCCTGTGTTTTTCGAACAATGAGGTTGCAAGTGAAAGTCAACACCAAAGACATAAACTACATTTTTATCTTTGCTGTTCTCCCCTTTTGTGTGTTTGTCTTCTTTTATTTTCTTAGGAAACAGAATCAAACTTTAACATGGCCAATAACAACAGCTCCAGCCCATCTGAACGAACATCTTCTTTTCCCTGAAAACGACAGTTATTACCATCTTTATATCAGGGATCGGCAACCTTTGGCACGTAGCCCACCGGGGTAAGCCCCCTGGTGGGCTGGGCTGGTTTGTTTACCTGCTGCATCTGCAGGTTCAGCCTATTGCAGCTCCCAATGGCTGTGGTTCGCTGCTCCAGGCCAATGGGGGCTGTGGGAAGTGGTGCGGGCTGAGGGACATGCTGGCCGCCACTTCCTGCAGCCCCCATTGGCCTGGAGCTGCGAACTGCAGCCAGTGGGAGCTGCAATCGGCCAAACCTGTGGACGTGGCAGGTGCCAAAGGTTGCCGATCCCTGCTTTATATCCTCTAAGACAGTGGTTTTCAAACCATGGGTCACGACCCATAACTGGGTCATGGAATCAAAGGAACTGGGTCACAGCGACTCTGGTCAGCATTGCCGACTGGGCCATTAAAAGTCCTGTCGGCGGTGCTGCCCGGCTATGGCAGGCTAGTCTCTACCTGTTCTGACACCCCGGAAGTGGCCAGCAGCAGGTCTGGCTCCTAGGCGGCGGGGGGACATGGAACTCTGCCCTTGCCCTGAGCACCGGCCAATGGGAGCTGGGGGGGGGGGGGGGATAGGCAGTGCCTGTGGGCGAGAGCCACTTGCGTGCATCTGCCTAGGAGCTGGACCTGCTGCTGACTGCCTCCAGGGCACAGCGCAGTCTACGGTGCCAGGACAGGACTGAAGCCTGCCTCTGCACCCCCGTGCCCCAACCCCAGCCCCCTGCCATAGTCCTGAGACCCCCTCCTACACCTCAAACCCCTCATCCTGGCCCCAACCCAGAGCCTGCACCCCCAGCCCAGAGCCCTGACCCCCTCATTCCCAGCCCACCCCACAGCCCTCACCCCCACATCCAAAACCTCTGCCCCAGCCCTGAGCCCCCCCACACCTCCAAACCCCTCATCCCCAGCTCTGTTGGGTCTTGGGCATCAATAGTTTTCTTCAACTGGGTTGCCAGAAAAAAAGTTTGAAAATCACTTCTCTAAGAGACTGTCATATAAAGCATATAAAGGGGTTTTTCCTTCTAAGAAGTCTCTCCAGTTAAAGGGAAAAGGAACAAGCGTTGTTGAAGTTAAAGCCTTATTTAATACTTTACAATTTAAATGCTTTAGGTATTTTTCCTTCTTGTGGGTATAAAGGGTAAAAGGATTTTTAATGGTGTGTTTGCCATGGTACTAAGCAGGCTGAGGTATAGGGGTGCCATTTCATATTTTGTTAGGGAATGCAACTTTAACCGGGAATCCAGGGGCTACTTAGGCACCTGAAAACTCTAGGGTTTTTTGCAGATAATAATTTAGAAATTAGCTGTTAAGGCACTGTATCTAATTCCTATATAAAAAAAAGAGGATTAAATAAATATTAGGCCCACTCAGCTCTAATACTAAGATGTTCTCACATCTTTTAAGTCTGTTAAGTCACTTGAGGGACACTGGTTAGGTTTAAAATTGTAATGTATATTCTTTGTTACTAACTCTTGAATACAACAATTGAAACAACTGTAGAAAAATCTAGATTACTTTTTATCACTTTTTTGCAGTTCATCAGTCTTGGAATAGATCGTTTAACTTTGGAAACATCCAACTAGGGCAAAGCCCTCAGAATTTATACTGCACCTGCCTGGGGTTGTTGGGGTGTTACCTCACTACAAATAATAGACTAGAAACTGGAGGGAAACAGGAGGGAAAGTGACAATTTCAAGTCACTTTCATTTTCACAGTGTTGCCAATACCAAATGTTCAAAAATCATGAATCAGGATCACCAAAAATCACGAGATTGGCTTTAAACTCATGAGATTATGTAAAAATAACAGATTTGGTGTTCTTTCTATTTGCCTTCTGCTTTTTGAGCCTTTAGGGTGCACTGGGGTTACATTTTGAAGCTTTCTCCACAGCCACAAGGGCTAGAAACTTCATTTTTTTAAAAAAATTGTCAAAGTTTGACTCAGACTCACAATTTATCAGACCACTCTGTTTTATTAGCACAGCTGCTCTGCTAATACATTTAGAAGTGAGCCCCCCGAGTGGGGCTTGTGTCTTTTAATTTATACAGTTTTTTGGAGAACAAGTTACAGAGAAGTTACAGACAAAAGAAGAAAAAGATTTTAGTCACCACCCTTCGAGATCTCTGAGACCAGTCACGTATCTTCAATTACCTGCCACCCTTAACAATCTCCTTTAACAGCTTCCAGTTAACTTAACTAATTGCCCTTCACACCTTCCATTCTGATGCCTGCTTCTTAGACTTGCTGGCTCTATCTTAATTGCTTCTCCATTCAAAAGCTAACTGTCCCTACGTGTGCTCCCTCAGATACTTTGTAACATATTTTGGCATGCGCTCTCATATACAATGTATCCAGCATGTCCCCTTATACAATGTTATACTTCCACAGAACGAAGGCTGAAATCATCACATATCTCCTTGACTCCAGGAGCCGGAGCTTTAAGGAAAACAATTATCATGAGACTCATGACAAAAGCATGAGCCTTGGTAACACTGCTTTCCCTTCTGTTTAAAGGCTCGTTACTTTCCAGAAGGCTCTGAAACACAACACGACAGCGACTGAGTTGCAGTTCTCACAGGAGACTAAATCCAAACACTAAGAAAATTCTATATTTTAAAGTTGAGACAAAAATTGAGACTTCTGAGGTATATCAGGGCCACTGCAGGCAGGAAAGGGAAATAAACAGGCACAGGTGCTCTGAGCAGCTCTTCCTCTTGAATGAAAGTTGGAGGGTCAAATCTTCTAGTCCGTAATCCAGTAAAACTTCTGTTGCCTCCACTCATAGATATTAAAATGTGCTTAGAATCATAGAATAGAATCATAGAATATCAGGGTTAGAAGGGACCTCAGGAGGTCATCTAGTCCAACCCCCTGCTCAAAAGCAGGACCAATCCCCAATTAAATAATCCCAGCCAGGGCTTTGTCAAGTCTGGCCTTAAAAACTTCTAAGGAAGGAGATTCCACCACCTCCCTAGGCAACGCATTCCAGTGTTTCACCACCCTCCTAGTGAAAAAGTTTTTCCTAATATCCAACCTAAACCTCCCCCACTGCAACTTGAGACCATTACTCCTTGTCCTGTCCTCTTCCACCACTGAGAATAGTCTAGAACCATCCTCTCTGGAACCCCCTTTCAGGTAGTTGAAAGCAGCTATCAAATCCCCCCTCATTCTTCTCTTCTGCAGACTAAACAATCCCAGTTCCCTCAGCCTCTCCTCATAAGTCATGTGTTCCAGTCCCCTAATCATTTTTGTTGCCCTTCGCTGGACTCTCTCCAATTTATCCACATCCTTCTTGTAGTGTGGGGCCCAAAACTGGACACAGTACTCCAGATGAGGCCTCACCAATGTCGAATAGAGGGGGACGATCACGTCCCTCGATCTGCTCGCTATGCCCCTACTTATACATCCCAAAATGCCATTGGCCTTCTTGGCAACAAGGGCACACTGCTGACTCATATCCAGCTTCTCGTCCACTGTCACCCCTAGGTCCTTTTCCGCAGAACTGCTGCCTAGCCATTCGGTCCCTAGTCTGTAGCTGTGCATTGGGTTCTTCCGTCCTAAGTGCAGGACCCTGCACTTATCCTTATTGAACCTCATCAGATTTCTTTTGGCCCAATTCTCCAATTTGTCTAGGTCCCTCTGTATCTTATCCCTGCCCTCCAGCGTATCTACCACTCCTTCCAGTTTAGTATCATCCGCAAGTTTTCTGAGAGTGCAATCCACACCATCCTCCAGATCATTTATGAAGATATTGAACAAAACCGGCCCCAGGACTGACCCCTGGGGCACTCCACTTGACACCGGCTGCCAACTAGACATGGATCCATTGATCACTACCTGTTGAGCCCGACAATCTAGCCAACTTTCTACCCACCTTATAGTGCATTCATCCAGCCCATACTTCTTTAACTTGCTGACAAGAATACTGTGGGAGACCGTGTCAAAAGCTTTGCTAAAGTCAAGAAACAATACATCCACTGCTTTCCCTTCATCCACAGAACCAGTAATCTCATCATAGAAGGCGATTAGATTAGTCAGGCATGACCTTCCCTTGGTGAATCCATGCTGACTGTTCCTGATCACTTTCCTCTCCTCTAAGTGCTTCAGGATTGAATCTTTGAGGACCTGCTCCATGATTTTTCCGGGGACTGAAGTGAGGCTGACTGGCCTGTAGTTCCCAGGATCCTCCTTCTTCCCTTTTTTAAAGATTGCCACTAGATTAGCCTTTTTCCAGTCATCCGGGACTTCCCCCGTTCACCACGAGTTTTCAAAGATAATGGCCAATGGCTCTGCAATCACAGCCGCCAGTTCCTTTAGCACTCTCAGATGAACTCATCCGGCCCCATGGACTTGTGCACGTCCAGCTTTTCTAAATAGTCCCTAACCACCTCTTTCTCCACAGAGGGCTGGCCATCTGTTCCCCATGTTGTGCTGCCCAGTGCAGTAGTCTGGGAGCTGACCTAGTTAGTGAAGACAGAGGCAAAAAAAGCATTGAGTACATTAGCTTTTTCCATATCCTCTGTCACTAGGTTGCCTCCCTCATTCATTAAGGGGCGCACACTTTCCTTGGCTTTCTTCTTGTTGCCAATATGCCTGAAGAAACCCTTCTTGTTACTCTTAACATCTCTCGCTAGCTGCAGCTCCAGGTGCGATTTGTCCCTCCTGATTTCATTCCTACATGCCCGAGCAATATTTTTATACTCTTCCCTGGTCATATGTCCAACCTTCCACTTCTTGTAAGCTTCTTTTTTATGTTTAAGATCTGCTAGGATTTCACCGTTAAGCCAAGCTGGTCGCCTGCCATATTTACTATTCTTTCGACACATCGGGGTGGTTTGTCCCTGTAACCTCAACAGGGATTCCTTGAAATACAGCCAGCTCTCCTGGACTCTTTTCCCCTTCATGTTAGTCCCCCAGGGGATCCTACCCATCCGTTCCCTGAGGGAGTCGAAATCTGCTTTCCTGAAGTCCAGGGTCCATATCCTGCTGCTTACCTTTCTTCCCTGTGTCAGGGTCCTGAACTCAACCAACTCATGGTCACTGCCTCCCAGATTCCCATCCACTTTTGCTTCCCCTACTAATTCTTAATAACTATACACTTCATACTTAAATATCTGAGCCATCTTATCCAGGGCTACACATTTTATACACACTGGCTCTCAGGGACTATATTTTCTGGCATATTCTGAACAGTGCTGGGCACACAGATGGTGCCCAGTGAATAATACAAATCATGACAATAGTCATTGACTTTATGGACTCTGTGGGTGTAATTTCTGTTCTTTGTTCTGGAATTGGCCTGGATATAGCTGAAACCCTAAAAATTTGAGGCATAAACACATCTGATACTTATGACACTTTCTGATTCTTTCCGTTTCTCAAACCTAGATCAAAAAATGACAAAACAAAATGGTTTTCAGTTAAAATGTAAAATTGCATAGCAGCCATTGCTCTACAACCCAGCATGGGGCAGAACCTGCCACCCCTTTGGAGTTAAGCAGTTTCCTCTCATCTGATTCTCATTCTCCATCCTTTCTGACCTTTGTGCTGATTTTCATGCTGTCAACCATGACCTCCATCCCAATCTCCTGGGACCGTTTGCTGGAGTCTCAGAGAACTGGCCACCTTGGTTTTGCTCCCATCTATCAGGTTCCTCTCTTTTTGCAGCATGCAGCAGAGAGAGCAGCTGGTCTACTGGATAGGGAACTGGTCCTGAAAGACCTGAGTTCTACTCCTCCCCATGGACTTTCTGTATGACCTCAGGCCGGTGCCTTAGGGACAGAGTTTCAAAGGTTTTTAGGCACCCAAAGATGCTGCTAGGTATCTAGTGGAGTTTACAAAGCACGTAACTTTCTAGGTGCTTTTGAAAATCTCACTAGGTGCCTAAATACTTTTGAAAATCTGGCCTTTAGTTTGTGTGTGCCTCAGTGCCCCACCTGTAGAATGATGATAACAGCACTGCTCTACCTCACCGAGGGGCTGTGAGGAGAAATAGGTTAGACCTTGTGAGGCGCTCAGATACTATGGTGCTGGGGCCGCATAAGTACCCACAGGTAGAGTGGGAACTTCTCTGTACCACTTCTATCCCTTCCCTGGGTTTTTGCCCCTTCTTTTCACCTACACCTCCAAACCTCCCCCTTTTCTGAATGTAACCTTGGCTCAGAGGGCTTGGCTGTATTTTTTCTGAGTCCCCTGCTTTGGCTCTAAAACACGCACCCCCACCCTGGGATTCCTGTTTTACAGGCTAGATTTTCAGATCTTTAATCACCAGCCCTTTCTTGCCTTAATCACCCTGCCTCTGTTTGTAAAGAAAATACTGACTCCCTGCCCCAGGGACATCTCTCCTCTGCAGAACGTACATTTCACACTAATGTTGTGCTGTAGTTAAGAGCTCCACCTGGGAGCTCACACACCTCCTGTAGGAAACTCGGGATGGGGGGCTCTCCTCCTGCTCTCCCCTGCCCCCCAGTTGGCACCCCTGCTGAGGTATCTGTATACCTGTGATGGTTCTTGGGATACCCAGGACTGTGGGTCACCTTGTTACCCCCTGCCTCCAGCAACAGTGAGTCTTTCTTGTGTTAGCTGGGTGTGTCAGCTCCCTGACACTGCTAGGCTTTCAGTCACTTAAGTACTATCCTCCGGAGCCACATGTGGCTCTTCAGAAGTTAAAATGTGGCTTCTTGTCTAGGCACTGACTCCTGGGCTGGAGCTACAGGCGCCAACTTTCCAATGGGCTCGGGGGTGCTCACTGCTCAACCCCTGGCTCTGCCACAGGCCCTGCCCCAACTCCACCCCTTCCCACCCCCTCCCCTGAGCCTGCCATGCCTTGGCTCCTTCCCCTCCCCCCCCAGAGCCTCCTGCACGCCACGAAACAGCTGATCGGGAGGTGCAGGGAGGGAGGGAGGGAGGGGGAGGCACTGATTGGCAGGGCTGCTGGTGGGCGGGAGGTGCTGGGAGCGGGGTGGGGAGCTGATGTGGGTGGGGCTGCTGACATATTACTGCGGCTCTTTGGTAATGTACATTGGTAAATTCTGGCTCCTTCTCAGGCTCAGGTTGGCTACCACTGCTCTGGGCTATGCTAGCCCTAACTTCACCTTGCAGGTTAACAGTGAGTACACCCCAGTCCCTCTGACATTGCTACTCCCAAAAATTCCAGATCCTTGCCTCCAAGAAGTAGGTACTTCAGTTTGCCAGTTTTATCTTTAATCACTGCTTCTGTAACCGCACAGCACTTGTGAGCACTTACAATAAAACAAAATAAGATTTATTTAAGACAGTATAAGAATTTAACTAGGAACGAGAGTGTGGTAGAAAAGTAGATTTCCCTCCAAAATTCAGTCTGTGGCAGAGCTGGCTGGTTTCTCAAGAACGAGGATCCAAATGTTCATGAAAGCAGCCCTGCTCTATAAGGGGTTTTTCTCAGCGAATGGATACAGAGTCCTCTCCCTCCCATATGTTATACTGAAAACAGCCTTTTGTTTCTATTTATAGATTGAGCAACCCACAGTCTTGGTTAAAGTTTTATTTTTTTTTAACTCTTTAAGTGGTTTCAGTTGTTGTTTGTTACCTCTGATGGTTTCCCATTCACAGTCTTAGTACTGCACAAGGCTAAACAATTGAACCTTAAATTGCATCACTGGCCAAACAGGGAGTGGTGACAACTTCTCTTTGCTCGAATGGGCTATCACCAAGACACATTATCTCCTGGTGTTTGTACTCCAGGTCCATAAAGCAAACTTTCAAAATAAATACATTATTCCTTAAATATTACCCATATATGCATCTCACAATAATTATGAATCTTGACAAGTTACGAGCGTTCTGTAGATACCTTATATGTTACTATTTATGGATAAATATCTCTTAAGACATGTTTGGCATAGTGAGTTTGTCAGCTCTGAGATGAGAGATGTTTGCAAAGAACAGGGGACCCTTTTGAGACATTACCCAGGGTATGATCTGGACTGATGGATAGCTGTGTCCCCTCAATTCTGCAGCCTTTTACCCTGCTTCGCTGTGAAAATAACCAGTCCAAGTCTGCTCTCACGCAGCCTCCAGCATGTAAATCACTCCCTGCTATATTCCATGAGTACTATAGAATTACACTACAAGGCAACACCAGCAAACTTTCAGTTCCAGATTTCCTCCAGAAACGTGTGTCTTGTATTGCCCAGCACCCTCCTGGATGATAGGAGCTCATATCAGGTCTGTCATTTATTAATAGAAAATGATATGCACAGGTCTTGTTATCCCAAATGGAGTTTCCCAAACATTTCAATCTTATACTGGTTTAGATAAAATAACGACAACAAAAATTAACTATAGAAAGATAGATTTTAAGTGACTTCAAGTAATGAGGGATATAAGTCAGAATTGGTTACAAGGAAATAAAAGGTAAAATGCAACTAACACCTAATTTAACAAGCTAAGTGAATACAAAGCAAAGGTGAATCTCACCACATGTTCCAACAGTCTTACTGGCTGAAAGTCTTTCAGTCAGGATCTTTCCCCCAGTGCAATTCTGCTTCCTTTGTTCTTCAGAGGTTGACGATGCCGAGGATAAAGAACAAGTGAGAAATGATTTGGGTTGAATTTTCACAAAACATGTTCCTTTTCTGCTTCAGATGACCATGAAGACTGGAAAAGGGTGGGTGGATGTTGGAAAAGCCGCCCTTGGTGATGGATTTCTTGTGATTGCCATAAATGTAAGTTTCTGGCTAGGTACAGTCTCCTGCAGACACTCTTACTAGCAAGTGCTACAATTGAGTAACAGCTTTCTGGGTGCTTATGTTTTCTTTTCCAGAGTCTAGAAAAACTATATGCCCAATTAATGAAGAGGAGCAGTGGTGAGGCAGATATTCAGGTGCACAAAGCTGATGTAGAGAAGGACCTGTTCAAAGTACTGTCTTATCAGGCTGAATCAGTACGTGTCCTGGCCGGTTTCCCTTTGTAGGTCACTGGGGCATATGGAATGTATGAATGATCATACTGGAACTTTGACTCAGTTGTTAGAAGTGTGAGTTCCTGTCATTAAACTGGAAAGATAAGTTTCCTAGATCTGCTGTAAGGTCTCAGATTTGACCCCTCAGTGTTGCAGTAATTTAAGCATTCTTAATATACCTATTTTTTCGACATGTAACTCCACTAATTTATCATAATCCTGCAAAGTTGTTTAGTTCATTTCATGAAGACTTGGAGTATGTCTACACAGCAACTAGACACCTGCAGTTGGCCTGTGCCGGCTGACTTGGCGGGGGCTGTGGGGCTGTTTCATTGCTGTGTAGATGCCTGGCTTGAACTACAGCCTGGGTTCTACGACCCTGCGAGATGGGAGTGTCCTAGAACTCAGGCTCCAGCTCGAGCCCAGAAGTCTACACAGCAATAAAACAGCCCCCGCAGCGCAAGCACCACTAGCCTGAGTCGGCTGGTATAGGCCAGCCATGGTTTTGTTTTTTTTTTGCTGTGTAGACATACCTTTTGTGATTTAGCTCGCAGGAGTGTTTATAAAATGGACAGCTATCTTTTCGAGGCCTGAGTCACCTCCTACAAAGGTCTGTGCTTCACTGGCTGAAGAAGCAAGATATCTGATATTGGGGTTGAGCCAGGGTCTCCACATCCACAGCAGTGCAACATATATTTAGTGAGATACGTAAATTCAAAACCACACATCTCTGTACCAATATTCTGTCACTAAAGTAATCAAATAATACTTAAGTGCAACATTGCATCTAGATCACAAATAGCCAAGATCTAAGAGGTGTTAAAAAGCTGCACACAGGAAGCTACTTGCAGTGCATAATAACAACTTTATTGCATGTGCCACTAGATGGTAATCTTTAGCTATGCTAACTATGCACACACGCATATATAAACTATTTTTTATGTACAGTGTTTTTTATATATAAGTAGGGAGGTCATCGTTGCCAACTCATGATTTTAAGATGAGTCTCACGATATTTGGTGATTTTTCTTAAAGCTCCAACCTCTGCAAATCATGTGAATAGGCGAGAATCTCAGTTTTCTTAAAAATAATTTTAATAAAAGTAAATTTGTAGTCCTTAAGAAGAAAAGTTTGAAAATGACGCAAGTGTACCCTTCTAAAGCACCAAAAAGAAATAAAAAAGATAAAAAAACTCATGATTTGTAAGCCACCCATGATTTTTGAATAGTTGGGGTTGGCAAAACTAAAAAGTGGTACAGAAATTGGGGTACAAATAGGAGAAGGCCTCAATCCCAAAGTTGCACAGGGAGCCAGTGGAGGGGCCAATGTGTCTGGAGATCAGATTTGCTGAACTGTGTTCCCAAACTTTTTACTATGGTGACTCACCAACTGCATTTTATTGGAGTTTTTTTGTGTGTGACCCTCTCAGGGACTGTATTCATGGAAGAGGCCCAAAAATCATAAGCCAGCATCCTTCTCTTCATCGCCCCACTGAGGGGCATTGACTACATGCAGTAGGATCCTCTGCCTTGTATCTTCATGGCAATTTTAGCATTGGAAGGAAATGATCACATGATTCTACATGTTCACGCACTATAACCTCAGAATTTCACAGTGTGTCTTGCTGTTTTTGTTATCTCTCCACTTACAGTATAGTGAGTTGCACTGTATTGTGAGCCGAGAGGGTATTTAAAGACAAATTGTTTTTATTCTAACAATTTATTGGCATGTTCTGTTGCTTTCTTAGGCAGTTGTTCAAGGGTATTTTCAGAAAGCAGTGACATGTTTGCAACGCTGCAAAGATATGTTGACAAGGCTGCCAAAACAGGTCAGTGAAATCAGTTCTTTTGTGTCCTTCCAAAAGTTTAATATTAACAAGAAAGAAAGCAGCTTTTCAAGGAGCTACTGATGTCTCAGAAAATTCTGAAAAATACTTATTAAGACAATTCTCTGTACATCTATTCTGTGTCTTTCCTTTGCTTGTTCTTTTGTACTAAGGACATTTGTTTCTTCAAAGTTCACCTGCTCTTGCTGCTTCCTGCAGTTCCCGTTGGCCGGGAATGGTGAACTGAGGCCACTGGGAACTGCGGGTGGCTGTCCCTGCGGACGGTCAATGTAAACAAACTATCTCGCGGCCCGCCACCAGATTACCCTGACGGGCCGCATGCAGCCTGCGGGTCACAGGTTGCCCACCACTACTCTACAGTGTAAGTAATAAAATCTAAAGGGTTCAGAGTAACAGCCATGTTAGTCTGTATTCGCAAAAAGAAAAGGAGGACTTGTGGCACCTTAGAGACTAACCAATTTATTTGAGCATAAGCTTTCGTGAGCTACAGCTCACTTCATCGGATGTGTCCGATGAAGTGAGCTGTAGCTCACGAAAGCTTATGCTCAAATAAGTTGATTAGTCTCTAAAATCTAAAGGGATGGATGAAGGCTGAAATATGACTTTTGAAAGTGAAATGTGGTACTGTGCATGTTGTGGTTGAATGGGATTTAACTGGTTTCTGTGAAAATCTCTGCATATCCTTAAGAGTATCTGAGTGTAACTGATTTGAGGAGTTTTGCTTTCATTCTAGTTGCATGGACAAAGCTGCAATCATTGGATGAGTCATTAAAGTGACTCACTGGGGTATTTGTATTGCTCCTTTTCATTTCATTTTAAATGTTACATGAAACTCCTCCATTAAGTAATGTTAAACTTGATGGCTTAGGACAGCGGCTCTCAACCTTTCCTGGGAAGGTCTCTAGGTAATGTTTTAAGAGGGAGTTCGGTCAGAGGATGGGTCTTCACCGACTCTGATAATTGAATCTTGAATGTCACTGGATTGATCTGCTTGAGAATCTTGGATGGGCTTAGGTATTGGTGATCCAGCTTAGCTGATGCTCAGGTTGATTTGAGATTCTGAGTTGATAACCAGACCTTGCTGGTTGATAACCGGATCAGATGACCAATGCTAAAGTTAGGTGCAGCCTGGTGACCCCAATCAGCTTAATGCTTGTAGACCACATCTGCTTGCAGAAGTTCACGCTGTAAAGTGCGTGCTGACTGCTGGCTAGTTGGTTCTGTTAAGACAGGTGTGGGTCAAGAAGCCATCCTCTTTTCTTAGCAGCATTACAATAAGCTATTGGCAGTCTTGATGCCTAGCTAGATAAATGCATCCAGCCCAGTTGGGGATTCTGTCTGTGCCACTCCTCCTTGAGTCTATCCCAGCTGGAAGGGACAGCACTGAGCTGCCTTGTTCCAGTTTGTGTCTGTTACCAGGTGCTGAAAATCTGCAGCGTAGTGAGCAACCAGCTGGCATCCTTGCTTCAATACCTGGTGCATGGCTTCTGCTGTATGTTACCATTTGGGTTGTTGAAGGTCATTGAAGTGGCTTGGACAAATTCCTTGAACTGACTCAAGAGGGGACTAGATTTCTCAAGCAGTGGAGAATCCCAGGTCAATGCTTCCCCAGTCTGCAGACTAATGACGAGTCCCACTATGGTTTGGTAGGCAGGAAATGACTGTTGGCACAGCAGGAACAGGAACTGGCGCTGGTTTAAGAACCCACAGTATTTTCCACAGTCCCTATCAAGCTTGTCAGACAGTTGGGATCTTGGGTACTCAGGGAGCCTGAGTCACTGATGACGTGGCTTGTGCCTGAAGGGCATGGACCTGGCTTTAATAGATTCTTCAGGGTGCTCGCTAACTCTGCCAAAGAGGCATCAACTTTAGTGTGGTCCATTGTGCAGCTAAATTACATCTTGTCTTTTTGGGCTGCTCAAACTTTCACGGACCAGGGTGTGGGCAGTTATGCCTAGTGATTGGAGCAGTGGCGGTCAGACCTAGTGGTTGGAATCAGTGTCAGAGGCCAGGGGCATTGCTGAGGATCAGAGATGGAGCTAGGAACCAGGGGTCAGGGCCAGAGCTGGGAACTGAGCAGGGGTGGAGCAAGGCTGGGAAGAAGGCATATAGGATCACAGCTGCAGGCGTAAGTGTTGAGCCGCCAGCAACTTGTTGCTGCTGCTGAGCTTAAATGCAGACCTGTAGCGATCTTGAAGCCAGTTGGGTGGGCTGGGCTGGCCAGTCAGGTGATTCTGCTGCCAAACTGGCTAGCCCCAGGTAGAGCCCTGCAAATCTGCAGATATCCGCTTCATATCCACAGACCGTTTTTGCGGATAGTGGATCGGCTGCAGATACAACTGGGCAGGGTTCTAGTCATTGGTGGCGCCTGGCTCGCGGTGTCCAGCTCGGGCAGCCTGGGGGGCGCAGCATGCTCAGGACTGGCAGCCAGTGGCTGGGCAGCAGATCAGAGTTGGGGCTGTCCAGCACCCGCTCGTCGTGCTACTTCCTGTCCAGCAGCTTGGGCCCCTCAGGCAGTGCCAGCGTCCCCATCATGGCCTGGCGCGGCAACATTGGCCACGCTCCCAGTCCCAGGCCCGGCCCACCGGCTCCTCGGCAGCAGGGCCTGTCCCCGGCCCTGGGGATTGGAGTGGGCGGGGCCCTGGCGCCCCATCCCTCCAACGCACTGCGATGCAACACGCACTGATCTGCCATGTGCCATCGCTTGCGAGCCCCCTGGGAACAGCATGCGATGCAACGCTCCTTCCTCCCAGCAACCCCTTCTGCAGTGCCTCTTCTCCTCGAGACCCGCCCCCACCTTGCCCCTTACCCCCAGTCCCCATCCTCGTGCTGCCTCTTCCCTGTCAGACCCCGCTCCTCCACTCCCTCTTTCCCTCCTCCCCCTGTTGCTAGCCCTGTGAGATGGCTTGTTGCTATGGATGTGGGTGCGGCTGTGGATACAGGTAGAAGACGGCTAGTGGATTGGATTGTGGGTTGATCCTGGCAGATTCAGATTGGGTGTGGATCCACGTTTTTGTATCTGCGCAGGGCTCTAGTCCGAGGCTTAACTGAGGTAACTCAGGTTCCTAACACTTACTCACAGAGGAGCTGATGAAGCAGCAGTATTCTGAAATATCAAACATTGGAAGAACCTTTTCGCCCAAACTGTACAGTGCAATAGTTCCTGCTTTTGTGATGGGTTTTTATTCTCTCCCAAGTGTTTAGCTCTCTGGTGTTTCCTATTCTAATTTCTTGTGTTTTTTAGTTGTCCCTGTTCAAGTACTCTTGTTGTATTTATTGATGGAAGTGGGCTGCAACATGTACTCAATCAGTTCTACTGTTATGTGTGACCTTGAGGGATTTATTTATTAATGCTGCTTTAGTTTCCCATAGAACAACAATACAACAATTTTAGTCAGATTCCTTTTCCTCCTATAAAATCAGCTCTGATAGTGGTGGGTGTAGCTTTGATATAAAAAGTATTTTAAGTGTGCCTGAGACTCAACTGCCTTAGATTTCAGAAAGTCATTACAAGAACCTAACAGGAGAAGCACTTTTTTTTAATTGCAGACCTGTTATCTATCAATCCTCTGCTATAACTTTGGAGTGGAAACCTATGAACAGAAGGGGTATGAACAGAGCTCCTTCTGGCTCAGGTAATGTAAAAAGGAAAACAAAATGCAAAGTATTTTTTTCTGAGAAAATAGCAAATGCGGTTGAAGGAATAGGAAAAAGCAATTTTTAGTTTTTGGATTTCATTGAAAAAATGCAAAATTTTGTTTAAAAAAAAATTCTTTGTGGAACATTTTTTTTTGGAAAAAGCAGTTTCCTGATGGGGAAAAAGTTGTTTGAAAATTTTCATATAGCTCTAGTATTAAATGAATCAATCTGTAACCCTTTTGCCAGTCAGAGTTGGCAGGAACAAGGGCCGGGTTCAGTATCTAACGGTTCCTTTTCAATAATACAACACAAAACCGTCTTGAGTCCCCACCCAGTGACCTGCGACAATTACACACCACCCCATGGGCACCACTAAGAGGCCGTATTTCCCTTCTCACAAACACAGAGTCTGAGTTAGCAAAAAACAAAACAAAACTTTTTAGTAAAAGGAGGGAAGTAACTTAGCATTAATTTGGGAAAACACTGCAAACAAGGTTCATAAACATAAACTATGAGCGAAAGACCCACCCCGCAAGTAAGTTGGGCAGTGTCCTTTTCCCCTCGGGTTCTTAAGTGGAGCAACCCAAAAGTCTGTTTAACATGCCTGACCCTTCTCTGCACCCCACTCACAGTTGCTGTTCTTGGTCAGTGCAGCCCCAGAGTTCAGCGGTGCATCTGCAGAGATCACCTCCCACACTGGAGGGGTGGAGGGGGTGGTAAGGAGGCACATTACATGCGCCGCTGCTCGGGCACTCAGTCGCCACACCTCTCCCTGCCAGCCACCCCACTGGCCACTTGCCACGCCTCTCCACCAGCCACCCTGCTGGCCGCTCCTCTCCACCAGCCGCCTTGCTGGCTGCTCACTGTACCTCTCTGCCAGCCACCCTGCTGGACACTCACCAAGATGTCTCAGGGTCCACCACTTAACACAGCTCTCAGTGATTTCAGTTGTTAGTGGGGGAGCCCCACTGCTGGTGCACACTGGGCAGTCTCTTACATCAGAGACACTGTCCCAAAGCAGGTCTAATTCTTAGACCTAGGTATCATGATTTCAGCTCTGCAGCATATAACAAGACTGTCGGTTGAGTCTAAATTGGTGTTTTTATTACACAGTTGAGAGAGGAAGGGTCAAATGGTGTCTAGGAGCCTTAAGCAGGGCCCACACCACCAGGTGCAAGTACCTGTCCCCACCCCTTCTCAACTCACTGGGTTTTGGAACCCATGTTCCCTGCCTACCAAGTGCTGTTTCGTTGAAGGTGAGTCCCTCCAGCAGGGTATGCCAGGTACAGTTCTGCTGCCCTCGATTCACACAACAAGGGTAACAACCCTTTATTACTCCTGCCCCAATAACAAGGAGACTGGGGATCCAACACCAGCCAAAAGTGATCATTTGGGCAAGCAATCACATCATACTGAGCACTAGGCAGAGTAGGTGTGCCCATGCAAACGAGATCAGCTCCTGAAGTCCTCTTCCACAGCTCATCACAGATGTCAGGAGAGAGCTCATTCAGACTCTGCTTACAAATCTAAAGCTCTACTTGGCTGAGCAAAGCTAGGCCTACACTCAGCTCAGTGGCATTTCTCTGTTTACAGGCACATCCTTTCATGTCAACCTCAGTGTTATCTCAACATCAGGAATCCCTTTCACATGGATTTTCATGTTCTGACATGAGGTCCCTTCTTTGCATGTAGAAATATTCATGGCTCTCCTTAATTCTATCCATACCACTTATTCTCCCAAGGAGGCTGTGCTCTAGGGGGATTGTTCCCAGCTATTTCCCCTTTCATAATGCCATAGTGATGGTTGCACCTTAAGAGATGTGGAAAGTGTAGAAAAATGCAGAAAAATAATTCATGTCAGCATTACATGCGTTTGCTAAAAGTAGTCTTTGAATTGCTCATAAAAGAGTTACATACCAAAAGCCATAATTATACTGTTGATGAAAGTTTGTTTCATGTATTAGTTCTCCCTACTTTAGTGTTCTCAGCCACATTCATTGGGCTACAAGGGCTCAGGCAATTCCACAACTGGCTGGGTGCCTTTACTACTCATTCACTGTTACATGTGACCTTGACAGATTTATTAGGTTTCCAATGTTGACATCTTGGAGAGACTCCACAAAACAGCAACACAAATGATTAAGAAGCTGGAGAAATTGGATTATGAGGAAAGATAAAATGAATTGTCTGCCTATTTGGGCTAAATGACAGCATGCTAAGTATCTACATATAGGGTGTAAATTCCAATGTGGGAAAGGAATTGTAAGGGGTGGTAAGGTGGGGACCAAGAAAGCAGTGCAATAAAATTAAGAAAGGAACATTTAGGCTATCAGGAAAAATTATCTTGTGCCAGACTCAGAAAATTAGAATAGATTTTAAAAAAAATTATTCAGAAGAAATCAATTTGACAATGCCTCCTTTAATCTCAAACAATTAATGATCATAGATATTGAGTCAAGGAAGTCTTGAAGTAGTGTTTAGGGTTCATTAAAACTGATATTTTGGAGAACATCTCTTTATTTTGTTCTCTTTACTTAGAAGATGGAATACTAAGTGCTCACAAACACCAGTGAGAAAATCTTTGGAGTACAGAACTAACCATTGCAAAGCACAAACATTTGCCTGGATAGAATGTTATAGCACCATCTAGTGGGATTAATGTTATCTCATACTGAGAAAGTATCAGATCTGGGAATAAATTCCTGTAGACAGAGGCAGATTAAGGTTTTGTGGGGCCTTGGGCCAGAGCATGTGGGGGCCCTCCTCTGCACACTTTCTGCCTGTGGCCCTGCCCAGGGTCCCACACCATTCTGTCCCTTTCCCCCATTCCACCCACAGTCCTTCCCTATTCCACCCGCTCACTGCAGCCCCCCTTTGCTCCTTTCTCCCCCCCACCCCTGTGGCCCCAAGACCAGAGAAGCTCTGTCCCCCGTGGAGGGCGCTGGGGCCGCAGCGGGGAGTGAGAGCTCTCCCAGCCCTGAGGCCGCAGCAGGGAGCCAGACCTCCTCCAGTCCCAGGGCGGCAGCTGCCATCCGGGGTCTTGCCGCTGGGGCTTCCTGTGCCACTTGGGGCTTCAAACGGGGAGTGGGGCCGGGGCGCTGGGGTTTCCCCCGCCCCACCCCACCTCCCAGCACTGCTGCCAGGGAGCAGAGTGGGGTTAGGCGTGGGGGCTTCCCCTGTCTGCTCGGTGCTGCTGCCAGGGAGCAGAGCAGGGTCGGGGTGTGGGGGCTTGCCCTGCCCTGCCCGGTGCTCCTGCTGGGGAGAGGGGTCAGGGCTCGGAGACTCGGCCCTGCCCCGGTGCGTGTCCGCTGGGGGCAGGGCACCCTATTCTGAGGCCCCCCCAGTTGGCTGGGGCCCATTGGCTAATCCATCACTGCCCACAGATGTAATTTGTTTTTGCATCCCTAAAGTTTTTGCACTCATGTCCCATTTGTTACCTAGCTTCAGTTTTATGGAATTACCCACAGGCATTCACCTCAGAGGCCTTTTATACTGTGATTTAGTGTTTAGAACAAGGACTGGGAATCAAGACTCCTAGGTTCTGTTTCTGGATCTGCTACTGATTTGACATGACCTTGAAAGCAGGTCACTTACCTTCTATGTGGTTTAGGGCTTGTCTACACTTGAAACACTACAGTGGCACCGCGGCAGTGGTGCAACTGCACCGCTGTAAGCTCTTCAGTATAGACACTACCTGTGCTGTTGGGAGGGGTTCTCCCATCTTCATAGGCAATCCAACTCCCCAACAGGTGGTAGCTAAGTTGACAGAAGAATTCTTCCATTCGCCTAGCGCTGTCTACACTGGGTGTTAAGTCAGTTTAACTTAACTGCTCTGGGGTGTGGATTTTTCACACCCGTGAGTGATGTAGCTGGGTTGACTTAACTTTTTAGTGTAGACCAGGCCTAAATTTCCTCATCTGTATAGTGGGAATGACATTTCTGTTATTCTGAGAGGTATTGGTGACTGCTTGGGTCACACTCCTCTTTGAGCTTAGGGTGAGAATGCACCCTGTAGTTAACATGAGTATCAGAATGTGTTAAACAGAAGCACCTCACCTAAGACAAAATGGGGTTGTGAACCCATCCAGGAGTTTAGATTGAGTGGGCAGAGTGGTTTTGCTGAACAATGTGTGTGTATGAGAGGGAAGGCAGAGCACACACAAACTGAGAACACACAACACAGAGAGAGAGGCAGAGACAAAAAGCAAGAAAGCCAAGCAGCAGTCTGTGAGCACAGCATGACCTGAGAAAAGTCAGTGAGAGCTTTTCAGACTGTTGGCTAAAAAGACTTTGGGGTACAAGCTAAGAAATTGATTCTTTTGTTCTTGGTTTCTCCTGTGTTTGGAGAAGCAGGACTTTGTACATTCCTTGTAAATAAACAAGATTGCATCAAATAAAATATCGGACTCCATCAATTTCTACTTCCAACTGGAACATCTCCAGGGCCCAGAAATTTGACTAGCCACTCAGTTCAAAAAGGGGCAGCACTACGTATCTACCTCAAAGTGGGGTTATGAAGCTTAATTAACTTACTTGAAAACAGCAGAAAGAACTTAGTTTAATTCAGATTTGGGGATTTAGAAGGCAAATTAAATCCTGTCTGTTCTTAGATAATGGTGAAGATTATGTATGATTGTGTGCTCTGTCTTGTTGTTGTTGTCTTGTCCTATGATAATCATATCAGGCTGTGAAGTTCAAGAATGAATTCAGTTACTCTTACAGCGTCCTTTGTAAGGACACCTTGAGCCAAAGTGCTAAATCCGAAGAGTATCACTTTCTTTACCATATGACATTCAAAAGTGTTAGCAGGTGTTAGAGCCTGCTTCTGACACAGCTTGCACAGTTGACATATCTTGGTCCTATCTCTATTGATTTTTATTCCTGTGATGTGCCCTGTCTGCAGTCTCATGGATATTATTAAAGGATATTATTTTCTGATGCTTTTATATCAATCAGAGGATCTTTTATCTTGTGACCATTTATTTTAGCTAATATTTTCCTCTGTGCTCTATGTGGCCCTAATAATCAATGAAATGGAAAAGGTAAGTATGAGTTCACTGCGTAGTCCAGAAAGCTGACTGAGTTCTTCTTACATCTCTTAGCCCATACAATTCTTATCTTTTCTTTTAAACTGTAGCCAGAGCTATGATATTGGGAAAATGGATAAGAAGTATTCTCCTGGGGAAGAAATGCAGGTAAGAAATAAACATACAGAAACTTCTGAATTACACACAGTCTAATAGCAGGATGTCATTAGTGCCAGTCCTGCTCTGCAACCCCCAGTGCCTCTCTTTGCCAGTCTTGGACTTCCCCTCATAGCTCTGCCAGTGGTTATCCATCCTGATCTTTAGCACTTCCTGCTATTTTAGTCCCACAGAATGGTAGTGTAGTGTAAATAATTCTCCACTAGGTACTAGGCTGAGTCTGAGACCGAGTCATTGCTATGTGTGTCCTTAGTCATATTTGAACCTAGATTTTCATAAAGACGTAAAGCTTGTGCATTAATACTTTGCTCCAGCTAGTGTATTTGGAGAAGAATTACGTTATAACCCATAGGCTCTGTCTTGACTGGGGAAAGTGGTCAATTTAGGTTAGGTTTAGTGAATGTGGTGTTACTTGATCTTTTCCCTAGTTTAAATGAACTTTGAACTTGACCAGCTAAATTAAGCTAAAGATTATCCTGCATCTACAGAAGGGAAAAGGTCAAGTTTAGGTCAGGCTTAGCTAGCACGTTTACTAAAAGCCTGACCTAAACTTAACCAGTTTACCATGTCAAGACAAATCTTCAGAAGGGATAAGAATACAATTGTTATATGATGCTAGTGCCTAGCAGTCCCAATCAAGGAGCAACACATTGTGCTTGGCACTGTACCTCTAGTAACAGAGAAGACAGTCCCTGGCCCAGTGTGCTTCAGTGAATATTATCCACAGCTTATATTTCCATCTCCTTTATTTCCACTCTTTTGTGCAATATTTAAGTGTTGTTTTTGGTTATTTCATTTGAGTTTAATTATTCACTTTGTCTTTTCTTTCTAGGCTAAAGTGCTGCGGTTATTAGCCACTGTCTATTTGGAGTGGGATTGCGAACAGTATCAAGACAAGGCTCTCAGGGCTATAAGCCTGGCTAACGAGGTTGTAACTTATTGTGATGTCTAAGCAGGCTGGATTGATTTAATACACAAATTTTAATAATGATTTAAATTGGCAAGCAGGAAACCTTGATTTAAATAATTGATTTTAATCTTGTTTTGCATTTGTGTTTTTAGTTATTTTCCTAAAGAAAGGTTGGTTATCATTGGTTGGTAACCATTAAAACATATTGATTTGGAACTAAATATGGCATTTACACTAAATTTTGGTTCTTCTTTTTGCTACCATATATTTGTTTAAACAGTTATATAGCTTAATTTCCATTTATTCAGATTCTCAATTTTTTCATTTTTGTTTTGCACCATTTACTATTTTCTAACATTTCTTATTTACTAGGTTATTATTAATTTTTACTTATGATTTGTGTCAGGCTCTGTTTGGATGGACATTCAGATTACCTTAAATGTGCTGGACACATAGGAAAAAAAGTTTATCAAAACATATTTTGAGATTGAAACTGTTTTATTAAACTGTAGTTAGTGAAGTGAACGGATTGTTTCTAGTCACCATGTTCTTCAAGATTTTAGAATTAATAGATCTCATCCTCTCACACCCAGTGTTTATTCTTAGATTATAAGAGGAAAACAAGCTTTCCTGCTTTTTCAGCTCCCACTGGTTTCTTCAATTTAATGACTAGATCATTCAAAGTTAACTGGTTAAATAAACTCAAGTGAAGAAAATAGTCTCTCTGAACCCGCAGGAAAAGATACTGCTGTCAAAAAACGGTTTCGCAAACTCTGGCTCTAGGTGCTTACCAGTGACTTCCATCAGTTCAGTCGTTCGCCTTTCTTCAAAACTGATAGCAAATATATCCTGCTTAATAGTGTTTTTTATTTAAATTTAAATTATCTTAATAGATGTTAGTAAGTTTTGGTCTTAACATAGGTTGTCATAATTTAAAATTTACTTTTAAATAGGTTTATTTTTAAAAACACACTTGTATTTAATTTAATATTTTTTATTAAAATAAATTGATTTTTTTAAATATTTAAACAAAAACATTGATTTTTGTCTACCTCAGGTCTAAACCATCACCAAAGTCATTTCCAATACATTTGGCTTATACTCACAACACTGTGGGATAAATTCACCCATGGTGTCAAGTATCGGTGGTAGCCGTGTTAGCACTGTATCCACAAAAACAACAAGGAGTCCGGTGGCACCTTAAAGACTAACAGATTTATTTGGGCATAAACTTTCGTGGGTTAAAAATCCACTTCTTCAGATGCATGGAGTGAAAATTACAGATGCAGGCATTATTATACTGACACATGAAGAGAAGGGAGTTACCTCACAAGTGGAGAACCAGTGCTGACAGGGCCAATTCTATCAGAGTGGATGTAGTCCACTCCCAATCATTGATGAGGAGGTGTCAATTCCAGGAGAGGCAAAGCTGCTTTTGTAGTGAGCCAGCCACTCCCAGTCCCTATTCAAGACCAAATTAAAGGTGTTAAATTTGTAAATGAATTTTAATTTTGCAGTTTCTCTTTGAAATCTGTTTCTGAAGCTTTTTTGTTCAAGTATGGCTACTTTTAAATCTGAAGTCAATGGAGCGCCATCAGAGATAACTTTGGCTCGCTCTATACATTTTGTGTTTTTTCTGATTCATTTGCCATGTTCACAAACTGGTGTAGTGCTGGTAGCTTTCATTAAGAAGAAGCCCTGCTGAATGTGCAGATCATGCATCTGTCTTTCTGCTATGTATTTCCATCAGTAGTAGATGCCTGTTGATAATAATGGTCAGACCATTTTTTTGGCATGGACGCATAAAATCTGCACATACAGAATAGAGTTCAGTGGTGTCCAGCTGAGATGTAGAACACCTGGTTTTTCAAATGACAGACTGGAAGACTATTGCCCTTGGGTCACAGTGTGTGACCATGATAAAATAGTGCTCCTGTAGAATTCTCTTTCCCATATGAACATGCCAAATTAATTTCATTCCTCCTTCCCTTTGGGTTAGCCTGTGCAAATGACGTTTCAGTAGAATTAATCTTTGGCTGGACATCTTTACATTTCCATTTCTTTGGCTTAAAAATGAATTGTAAATTCAAAATTTTGATTAAGATTTTAATGATTTTAAGTAAAAGCTAAAATCCAACTTTACCTGCAGCAAATGCTGTCGAGGCTTTCAGTCAAGTGATATAGTGTGGCTTAGAGGCAATGGAGAATGTATCTTAGGATATCCCCCCATCACCGTAGTATCTGAAGGCCTTACAATCTGTGTGGTAGACAAGTACTATTTATCCTCATTTTACAGATGGGGAACTAGGGCACAAAGAGAGGCAAAATGGCTTGTCCCAAGTAACCTAGCAAGTCTGTAGAGGAGCAAGGACCTGAAACCAGGTCTCACAAGTCTAAGGGCATGGCTACACTTGCAAGTTAGAGCGCATTAAAGCAGCCCCGTGCACTCTAACTCACGACGTGTCCACACTGGCAAGGCACGTGGAGCGCTCTGACTCCGCGGCTAGAGTGCTCCTGGTACTGCACCTCGGCGAGTGGAATAACGTTTGATGCGCCCCCGCTGGAGCGCCAGTGTGGACGCCCCGGTCTGTTAATGCGCTCTGATCGGCCTCCAGAAGTGTCCTACAAAGAGCTGGACGCGGTACTTGGGGGTGACCCCACCTCCACTCTGAGTACTACGATGGACACTTCAGAGCCCAGTTCAATAAGGCAGGAGGAGGAGGAGGAAAGCAGGAGCGAGGGTGCTGAGGAGGAGGAAGACACCCTGGAATCCCTAGATGCATACAGCCAGGAGCTGTTCTCAAGCCAAGAGGAAGGTAGCCAGTTGTGCGGCTGGTGCTTGGGGAAGAACAAACACCAGAGGATGTGCCCGGTAAGTGGCTTTTATTTTGGGAAGGAAGTCATTTGGTGCGGGCTCTTGGGGCAAGGAGGGTTAGGGCTGCATGCATGCCTAGATGCTTAATAGGGCATTGATGTGCTCTCTCACATCATGGTAATCAGCCTCAGTGATCTCTTCAAAGGTCTCATCCACAACTTGGGCAATGTGCTTGTGCAGGTTTCTCGGGAGAGCCACTGTGGTTCTTGTCCCAGTCAGGCTAACATGTCCGTGCCACTGTGCCGTGAGAGGCGGGGGGACCATTTCTGCACACAGACAAGCTGCATATGGGTCAGGGCGGAAGCTGCATTGCAGTAGAAGACCCTCCCTTGCTTCCTAGGTCACCCTCAGCAGTGAGATATCTTCCAGGACGAACTCCTGTGGAAAATGTGGGGACAGTGTTCAGTATAGGGGCTCCCTGCAGCTTTTGGCTCTCCCCAAGGCACAGAAACCCAGAGGACAGTACAGCCGTGAAACAGTCAGTCACGCTTGTGCTTACTCACTATTTTGGGGCTCCCGTGGGTTATATGCGCTCGCTTTGGGACAGGCAAATTATGCTATTGTGTAGACTGTGCTTGCCCTTAAGTAGGGGGGAATCATTGCTCTGTCTGGTGTGAACAATGCTGCCTCTGTTAAATGTTACATTTTGCCTTTATAGATGCAACCTTGAGATCTCAGCCGTCCGAGTTATCACCGTCCGAAAGACTCCAAAAAATTAGGAAGAGGCCACATAGAAGCAAAGAGGACATACTGCATGAAGTAATGCAGCAGCCCCTTAACGAGAATCTAAAAGCGCAGGAGTGGAGGAAGAGTGAAAGGAGGATCCGCCAGCAGAATGAGGAGCGCTGGCACAAAAGCGCGGAGCTCTGGCAGCAAAGCACGGATCGGCTGATAAGCATCATGGAGCGCAAAGCGGACTCGATGCAGGTGCTCATAGCACTGCAGACAGAGCAGATCCGCGCCTGCCCCCCTGCTGTAGCCCTTGTCCCAAAACTCTTTCCCTTGTGCCCCCATGTCACCACCAACCTGCTTTCCCCAACATCTGGTTTCTTATTGCCACCAGCTGCTTCCAACACCTGTAGCTTCACCACCCAACCCTGCAAACTACAAACCTTACCCACTGCACTCAACCCCCATCACCATGCAGTATAGCCACCCTGAAGTGCAGCACTCATTGCACAGCACTCCAGACAGGAAGGCTGAGTATGATAACAGGACATACGCAAATGTGTGATTGTACTGTTCACCACCCCACCTCCTTGCCCTTTCTTTTTCCCAAGCCGTTGTGTTTCTTTTCAATAAATGAGTTTTCTTTTCAATAAATGGATTTTTTGGCTTTGAAAACATTCTTTATTATTGCATAAAGTAAATGATACCTTAGCCCAGGAAAGCAAAAGGCACTGCAAGTCAGTGTAGCAAACACAGATTTCTATTATCATTGGAACCACTGCACTTCACTCCTGTGCAAGGCACCGAACATTACCGGTGGCTTTCAGCCTCAGGTTGCTCCCTCATGGCATCCCTAATCCTTGCAGGCCTGCACTGGGCCCCTCTAATAACCCTGCTCTCTTGCTGTTCAAATTCAGCCTCCAGGTGTTGAACCTCTGAGTTCCATGCCTGAGTGAATCTTTCACCCTTCCCTTCACAAATGTTATGGAGAGTAAAGCACGTGGCTATAACTGTGGGGATGTTGTCATCGGCCAGGTCCAGCTTCCCATACAGAGAGTGCCAGCGGCCCTTTAAACGGCCAAAAGCACACTCCACAGTCATTCTGCACCAGCTCAGCCTGTTGTTGAACTGCTGCTGGCTGCTGTCAAGGTTCCCTGTGTAGGGTTTCATGAGCCATGGCATTAAAGGGTAAGCGGGGTCTCCAAGAATCACAATCAGCATTTCGACTTCCCCTACGATGATCTTCTGGTCTGGGAAAAACATCCCGGCTTGCAGCTTCCTGAACAGGCCAGTGTTCCGAAAGATGTGTGAGTCATGCACCTTTCCGGGCCAGCCTGTGTTAATGTCAGTGAAATGCCCACAGTGATCCACAAGCGCCTGGAGAACCATAGAGAAATACCCCTTCCGATTAATGTACTCAGAGGCTAGGTGGGCTGGTGCCGGAATTGGAATATGTGTGCCATCTATCGCCCCTCTGCAGTTAGGGAAACCCGTTTGTGCAAAGCCAGCCACAGTGTCATGCACGTTACCCAGAGTGACAGTTCTTCTGAGCAGGACGCGATTAATGGCCCTGCACATTGGGACAGGACCCAGGATGCCCTGCGCCCCCCGTTCCCACAAGCTACAGTGCCAGAATGGGAAGAGGTGCTCTGTGGGATAGCTGCCCATAATGCACTGCTCCCAGTGCCGCTGCAAGTGCTGCAAATGTGGCCACACCAGTGCACTTGCAGCTGTCAGTGTGGACAGACTGCAGCACTTTCCCTGCTGCCCTCTCTGAAGGCTGGTTTAACTCAAAGCGCTCTACGTCTGCAAGTGTAGCCATGCCCTTACACTATTGTCTAACCACTATATCATCCTTCCTCTCCTGAGAAGTACATGGAAGGTGTCGAAGACTAGGAGGGAAAGTTTGTACTAGATTCTGAAATGCACAGCAATCCAGCGAGGACTGGAGGGAACTGTTTCCACTTTTCCCATGTGTTATAATATTAAGGGAACTTATAATTCTTTTTGCTTTGTTATAAAAATCACACAGATAAACGCTGCAAATAGACATCATCACAAAATGTGCTCGGTTTAGTTTTATTGCATATACTTCACAGAATTTTGCACAATGTTGTATGAGTTAAACCACAAAAGTGGCTAAACAACAAAGTAAATGAAACAGTGAGAGGCAAAAAGGCATCCTTTAAAAAATGGAAGTTAAATTCTAGTGAGGAAAATAGAAAGGAGCATAAACACTGGCAAATGAAGTGTAAAAATACAATTAGGAAGGCCAAAAAAGAATTTGAGGGCCTTTTTTTCTGGACTCCAGGTTTCAGGCAGTTTGTTCAAGTGTCAAAGATTTGAAGGTTCACCCGATCATGGCATGAAACAGTTTAAGTCTTCTGGCTCACATGGCCTCTTGCACCTATGTGGTTCAATAGACCAGACTGTGACTCAGAACTCTGCAGGTCTGGCTGGCATCAGTTTACTTGCCAAGCCGCCCTCAATTGGACTTTGTGGTAAGAATGTCCTCTCATGTCATCACCTACCTAGGTTGGTGGACAGATCCAGACAGTGTATGTGTAGGCATTCCATTTGCCCATTCACAACCAATTCTAACCCTAACCCTAACCCTAGTGCATTCCATTTGCCCATTCACAACCAATTCTAACCCTAACCCTAATCCTAGTGACAGATGCTTCAGCCCTGGGATGGGGAGCCCATCTTGGATGTCAGAAGGGACTTGGCATTTTACCCAGATAGAACCAGACATGTTTGGAAATTTTCCCAGCTGTTCATAGCAGTGACTGACAGATTAAGAGGGCAGTCATTGACCCAGAGAATTTCTTCCTGGATTGTATCTTGTATACAAATGTTATGATTTGACTAATATTGCTCTGCCTGTCAGTCACAGCTCATTTAACAAGATCAAAATCAACCTTGGTAGTCTTTCTGGAACAAGTTCTAATTGCAGACATTTGTAAACCAAAAACAACCTGGTCCTCAGTCTACACGTTTGCCTCCCACTATGCTGTGGCTCAAGATGGCAGAGATAATGCTAGAGTGGGTTGAGTTGTTCTCCAACCTTTATTGAAATAGACTCTGAGTCCACCTCCTATTCTCTGTCTTGTGAGTCACTAAGAGTGGAATGCACATGTGCAATCAATCAAATAAGAAAAAATGGTTACTAACCTGTTCTGTGTTAGTTCTTTGAGATTTGTTGCATATATCCATTCTATGACATGCCTTCCTATGCTTCTCCATCGGAGTTACGGTAAGAAGGAAGAGAAAGAGGCTAGCGAGAACTCTGCTTTTCATACGTGCATGCAGTGGTGCGCACCAGTGGGGGAGCCCTAGCTGCCCAATGGGCACTGCTGAGGGAAAAAGTTTCCAGTGACAATGTGGTGGACGTGCAGACACCAAGAGTGGAATGGACACGTGAAACATGTCTTGAAGAACAATTACACAATAGGTTAGTTACGTTTTTCTCAGGTGCACTTTCTGTTGATAATCAAGTGTGGGAAAGAGGTCATGGCATGCAAACCCATAAGCATTTGAAGTATTAGTCTATTCAGGTTTTTATTTTCCTGCCACCACAGTAGTTTCTAAGCACTGAAGTGCACAGTCTCCTAAACTGCCTGGAATCCTACCTGTTATTAATTCTACATTAATCCAGTCAATTCAAGCCCTTGTAGGGGAGGAATGAATTCTGCCAGAATGTAAACATTCAGAACACTCTCAGCCTTTGTTCTGAAATGTCTATAGATGGATCCAGCAAGATCAGGTTACTGCATTTCACTCTTGAGACCTACTCAGAACCTCTTGGCAACATAAAAATTAAGAAAGAAAAATGAAAATTTAGACACTGAGTGTGTCAGAAATTTGCATCTCCTCCCAGAAGGAAAGATTGCCAGTTACGTAGCCATTGCTTGGGACATTTAAAACTAGATTGGAGAATACTGTGGAGACTATGGGCACGTCTTCACTGGCAACGTGCAGCGCTTTAACGTGGCTTATGGAGTCTCAGCACAACGACTACAGAAAGTCTAAGAAAACCACCTCCAGGAGGGGCGCAGCTCCCAGCGCTGGTGCACTGTCTACACTGGCACTTCACAGCGCTGAAACTTGCAGCGCTCGGGGGGGCTGAGTTCACACCCCTGAGCGAGAAAGTTGCAGCGCTGTAAAGTGCCAGTGTAGACAAGCCCTGTGTTGTTGGGGGAAAAGCCTGTCCTGGCTAGAATTTCCTGACATTCTTTCATGTTTGTGAATGTGCTGGACTCTTGATAGGATTCAGCTGAAATTGTTTCCTGAGTTTCAAAAAATAATCTGGCTGTTCATATAATGTCATTGTTTTTCAATATGCAGGAGAATATGCATCCAGCTGGGTTTTTCTTGAAAATTAAAATCCTTCTGAAAAGTGGAGCATCTGATGAAGACGTCAGGACAGGTATCACAGCTCCTTATGTAATGTGGTTCAGAATAATGTCATTGTATTCCAGGCCCAAGAAGTAAGAATGAATGATGTGGGAGAGAGTTGAAATTAATCTCTTATCTGTTGTAGAAGGGGACTTATTTGCTGAATGTCACAGCCTGGTTTTGGGATGTATGTGGTGTGGAAATCTGTCTAAAATTATTATAGCAATCTTTGGGAATACAAATGCTATTGAGGGCCTGGTGTAACTTTGAGTAAAAGGAAAAAGTTTCTTTTGCTGCTGAGTGAGTTACATTCATTTGCTGGGAGAGGACTTGTTAGTACTAAGGTAGTGAAAAGACAGCTGTGTAAAAATGTTGGTGGTTTTAGACTTTGGGCTGTATTCACTTAGGGTGAAATTAAATTCTGTGCAGAAGGCCAGCACAGTTACTCCTCTGCTTGTGGGGTAAGATACTACTTCACATGAGTAAGGATACAGAGTCTGGCTGAGTATAAGTAGAGTGGTCAAGATAGCGATTGGCCATGTGTTGATAAAATAAAGTTCTCCTTCGAGTAGTGTCCCTATGAGTACTCCACTGTAGCTGTGTCCCTGTGCTGCTGATTGGGTGAACTTCGGTAGCAGTGTCTGTTGGGCTCACACAGGTGGTACCTCTCCTCATGCTGTGCCGGGAGGCTAGTCAGTGCGCTTGGGCTAACTGTCCTCAGTTCTTTCTCTACCGCCCCAGCTAGAGATGGAGCCATTAACTGTCCATTAGCACGTTTCAGAGTAACAGCCGTGTTAGTCTGTATTCACAAAAAGAAAAGGAGTACTTGTGGCACCTTAGAGACTAACCAATTTATTTGAGCATGAGCTTTCGTGAGCTACAGCTCACTTTATCGGATGCATACCGTGGAAACTGCAGCAGACATTATATACACACAGAGATCATGAAACAATACCTCCTCCCACCCCACTGTCCTGCTGGTAATAGCTTATCTAAAGTGATCATCAAGTTGGGCCATTTCCAGCACAAATCCAGGTTTTCTCACCCTCCACCTCCCCCCCCCAAACTCACTCTCCTGCTGGTAATAGCCCATCCAAAGTGACAACTCTCTTCACAATGTGCATGATAATCAAGGTGGGCCATTTCCTGCACAAATCCAGGTTCTCTCATCCCCTCACCCCCCTCCAAAAACCACACACACAAACTCACTATCCTGCTGGTAATAGCTCATCCAAAGTGACCACTCTCCCTACAATGTGCATGATAATCAAGGTGGGCCATTTCCAGCACAAATCCAGTTTTTCTCACCCCTCCCCCCCCATACACACACAACCTCACTCTCCTGCTGGTAATAGCTCATCCAAAGTGACCACTCTCCCTACAATGTGCATGGTAATCAAGGTGGGCCATGTCCAGCACAAATCCAGGCTTTCTCACCCCCCCCTCTTTTCTTTTCCGGACACACACACACACACACAAACTCACTCTCCTGCTGGCGATAGCTCATCCAAACTGACCACTCTCCAAGTTTAAATCCAAGATTAACCAGAACGTCTGGAGGGGGTGGGGGGGTGGTAGGAAAAAACAAGGGGAAATAGGCTACCTTGCATAATGACTTAGCCACTCCCAGTCTCTATTTAAGCCTAAATTAATAGTATCCAATTTGCAAATGAATTCCAATTCAGCAGTTTCTCGCTGGAGTCCGGATTTGAAGTTTTTTTGTTTTAAGATAGTGACCTTCATGTCTGTGATTGCGTGACCAGAGAGATTGAAGTGTTCTCCGACTGGTTTATGAATGTTATAATTCTTGACATCTGATTTGTGTCCATTTATTCTTTTACGTAGAGACTGTCCAGTTTGACCAATGTACATGGCAGAGGGGCATTGCTGGCACATGATGGTATATATCACATTGGTGGATGTGCAGGTGAACGAGCCTCTGATAGTGTGGCTGATGTTATTAGGCCCTGTGATGGTGTCCCCTGAATAGATATGTGGGCACAGTTGGCAACGGTCTTTGTTGCAAGGATAAGTTCCTGGGTTAGTGGTTCTGTTGTGTGGTATGTGGTTGTTGGTGAGTATTTGCTTCAGGTTGCGGGGCTGTCTGTAGGCAAGGACTGGCCTGTCTCCCAAGATTTGTGAGAGTGTTGGGTCATCCTTTAGGATAGGTTGTAGATCCTTAATAATGCGTTGGAGGGGTTTTAGTTGGGGGCTGAAGGTGACGGCTAGTGGCGTTCTGTTATTTTCTTTGTTAGGCTTGTCCTGTAGTAGGTGACTTCTGGGAACTCTTCTGGCTCTATCAATCTGTTCCTTAACTCTTCTTTCAGTTGTTAATTTTTAGCTTCTAAAAGTTCTTTAGCCTTCCCTTATCTTTATTTTGGCCCTGCCAGAAGAAAAGAAGAAAAAAGAAAAGAAAAAGGACTTTGTTTTTCCAGCGTCCCTGGTGGGAATGGGGGACCCCGCTGGACAAGGTTATGCTTGGCTCTCGGGGCTTCAAGAAGTGTTATACTTGAGCAAGGTTGCAAGGTTTCAGAGTAACAGCCGTGTTAGTCTGTATTTGCAAAAAGAAAAGGAGTAGTTGTGGCACCTTAGAGACTAACCAACCTACTTGAGCTAAGCTTTTGTGAGGTGTCCGATGAGGTGAGCGTGGCTCATGAAAGCTTGTGCTCAAGAAGGTTGGTTAGTCTCTAAGGTGCCACAAGTCCTCCTTTTCTTTTTGCGAATACTCGAGCAAGGCAATCCCAGTCACGGACAAGCACTCTCAATACATTCGCTGCCTTGGCGGGGGCCACATTCAGCAAAAGTGTTCCCTCTGCCAACAACTTCGACTGAAATCCCGCAAAGACCAAGAGCTTCACCAGAAGATCATCTTCATGGAGGAGGATCTCCGACCACAGCCCCAAGTCAGGCGTGAGTCTTCCTCCCAGCCTTCGACTTCAAAGCATAGTGGGTCGAGAAAGTGGTCTGGGAACTCCTCTCAAAAGCTAAAAAAGAGAGTGAGAAGTCTCCTCAGCGAGCCATGGGATAACTGAAACTGATCACCATCTTGCTCAGTATCCTTGGCACTGCAGGCACTGAGGTCGTCAGGCACCCATACCTCATGGCGACCATTGGCACCCAGAGCCGCTGATAGGCCCACGTAAACTTTGGTCATGGGCACCGAATCTCTGGTATGGAAGGATAAGGGAAAATGCCCTAAACTGCTCCCAGAATGTGAACCGTCATTGGTACCACCGGTGGCACTGACCCAGCTGGCACCAGACAGATCGGCATGGGCAAGGTCTCCATCCCCTCTGGCACCGCCACCGATTCTGGGATGCTTGGTGCCAACAGAACTCCAGCAGACCGGGGACCTGGTTATATTGGAAGTTCAGAACTCGCCGCCCCTCGGTACTGAGATGATGGCACTGAGCCATGGTCACTCAAGAGGTATTTCCCTACAATCCTGGTACGCACCACCATGGTCAAGCAAAGGATCTGACAGTGAATCAGATGGACTTCTGAGTACTCCTCCGAGGCTCCATATGGGACCCAATACCAACAGAGTCCAGGAATGTACCACCAGATGGCACTGCTGACATCCTGGTATGGTCACCCATGGTCACCTCCACCACGCCCTATGCCACCACAGTGGCCCTACAGGGACCACTGGACAGCTCATCACCAGCCTTCCTCCAGGACACCACGTGTCATCAGAGAACCTCACAGACAGGCTCCCTCAGCTATAGAATCGTGAGCCTCAGTATCCTTAGAGGTTGTGGAGCTGGAGATGGATGCTGAGGAGGAGATCGCACCCAATGCCATATCCTCCTCTTCACTAGATAAGGCGGTCATGCCATCACAACCCCCCATAGCAGATGATTTTCACCTATTCCAGGAGCTGGCAAAGAGAGTAACCTCCTCCTTCATATACCATTGGAGGAGGTTAAGGATACGCACCACCAACTTATTGATATCCTCCACGTCTCATCCACCTCCAAAGTCATCCTCCCAATTATGAGGCCATCCTAGACCCTGCTAAGGCTCTGTGGGAACTCCAGGCCTCGATGGTCCTGACTTGCAAGCAAGTGGACAAAAAATACTGTGTCCTCACAAAGGAATCAGAGTTCCTATTTGCCCACCCACCCTTAGATGCTGTGAATTCTCGTGGTTGTCAGCACCACTTTAGAATGATGCCCTATGACAGAGGTTGGTCACATCTTGATCTCTTTGGTAGTAAAATGTACTCCTCAGCCACCTTTCGGTTCCGAATTGCAAACTACCAGGCACTTCTGGCAAATAATGATTACACAAATTACAGGACTTTATTGATAAAAGTGCCAGAGAGCTCCTAGGATTCCTTCAAGGCTATCATCCAGGAAGGCCAACTGGTGGCAAAAACAACTCAACAGTCGACTCTCAACGCTGCCGACATGGCTGCCAGGACTGTCTCCACTCCGGTGGTGATGAGGTGCGTGTCATGGCTTCACCTCTTGGGTTTCCTGAAGGAGGTGCAGACAATGGTGGAAGACCTCCCCTTTGAAGGGATGAAACTCTTTGCCAAGAAGACCGATGCCTCCCTCCACTCCCTGAAGGGTTCCAGGGCCACTCTCAGATCACTGGGAATTTATACACTGGGGCAAAAGAGACGATTCAGCTCACAATACCAACACAGACAGTATTCAGCAGTGTTCCCAGTGCAGCAGCATTCTGAGCTTTAGAGGAAGAAGAGGAGATTCTCGAAGTGGAAGCCCTCAGGCTCCCAGTCCTTGATCTAACTGCCTGCCCTTAAACTCCACTTTTGACGGGGAGGTTGGGGTGCCATGAGACCACTCCTCACCACTGTTCCCTCTAAGCTGTGCACGTGCGCACACAGATCCTAAACCCCGTGCACACAGTGAAACACCACATGCACAAAAATTTGCACAGAAGAAATTTTTTACGCACGTGGCCTGTCAAAAATTAGAGGGAATGTTGCCCTCACTATCACCTGTGACCACACACCTATTTGGCCACTGTTTGGCAGCATTCCACAGAGCCTGGGAGTGCATAACATTGGACAGATGAGTCCTAAAGATTGTCAGATCTGGATATTCCATCCATTTCACCTCCTATCTCCTCCACAACACTCTTCCCTGTCCCGCTTCAGGGACCCTTCCCACGGGAGTCTACCATGGCAGGAGATAGACTGCCTCCTGCAGTTAGGAGCCATAGAACCAGTACCTCAACATCTACGAGGCTAGGGGTTCTCCATTCTGTACTTCTTCAGCCTCCCTTACTTTTGGGTATTGAGACCCATCCTGGACCTAAGAACTCTCAATAAGTTTGTCAAAACTCAGATATTCAAGATGGTCACACCATTAACGATCATTCTGTCACTGGAACAGGGAGCCTGGTTTTCAGCCCTCAACTCACAAGATGCCTATTTTTACATCTCAGTACTACTGGCTCACAGACGTTCCCTCAGGTTCACTCTGGGAAACAACCATTACCAATACAGAGTCCTTCCCTTCCGACTTTCATTGCCCCCGAGAGTATTTTCCAAAGTTCTCCGTAGTGGTCACCCATTTAAGATCTCAAGGGATGATGATCTACCCTTACCTAGAGGATTGTCTCCTCAGTGTCTGGTTGCTTCAGAAGGCTCGTCGAGCCACTGAAGAGACAATAACCTTGTTCATGGAACTGGGAGTACAGATCAACTCGCAGAAGTCAACCCTTATGCCAGTGCAATGCCTGGAATTTAGAGGGGCCGACCTAGATGCACTACAAGCCAAAGCCTTCCTACCTCAGGACAGATTTCACTCCCTGGTATCTCTTATAGACACGACTCAATACAGCCCTCAAGTGCCAGCCAGAATCTTCCTCCAGCTTCTGGGGCATATGCGCTGCCAGCATGGCGGTTATTCCTCATGCCAGACTTCACATGTGATGCCTACAGCTGTGGTTCAGCTTGGTTTACAGACTGAACAGGCACAGTCTGGCCAAACTCTGTCACTACCCACCAGGGTCAAAAACTCCCTGGACTGGTGAAAAGACCCAACCAATGTATGCAAAGGGATCCTCTCCCTACAGGGGCCACCTTTGTCACTCCTTACCATGGACGCATCCCTCCTAGGATAAGGCGCACATTTAAACAGTCTCACAGCACAAGGCAGATGGTCGCTGGCAGAGATCTCCCTTCATATCAATCTCCTCGAACTTAGAACCGTCAGGAATGCCTGCACCAATTTCCTCCTGCTGATAGCAGGCTCACATATAAAGGTCCTGACGGACAACATAGCCTGCATGTATTACATCAACCTCCAAGGAGGAGCCCGATCACCCTCTCTATTCGCAGAGGCGATGAAACTATGGAATTGGGGCATCTCTCACAGTTTCACCTGGGCCACGGCTTACCTCCCAGGCATGATAGCATACAAAGTCAGTTGCACATTCCTGCATGACCACGAGTGGGAGATGCACCCATCAATACTTCAGGGCTTGTTCACACGGCGGGGAACACTGTCCACGGATCTGTTCGCCACTTACCAGAACAAGAAGTGTCCCTGATACTGTTCCAGGGTGGTGATTGGACAACGATCTCTAGGCAATGCTCTCCTCCTTCCATGGGACAAAGACCTTCTTTACACCTTCCCTCTGTTTCCTCTTCTGCTGAAGGTCCTGCTCAAGATAAAGAGGATGGGCCTCACGTGATTCTGATCACCCCTACCTGGATGAGACAGACCTGGTACCCTTACCAAATGCAGCTTGTGATGTGCCCGCCGATCTCCCTTCTGACCATCCTACACCTCCTCATACAGGACAAGGGGCACACCATGCATCCCAACTTGGGGATCCTCTGACTCAAAGCATGGCTTCTATGTGGTTCCAACTCCTAGAAAGCTCATGCTCAAAGGAAGCACAAGAGCTCCTACTACACAGTAGAAAGTTCTCCACACAATGCACTTACCTGCAGAAGTGGTCCAGGTTCCAGATTTGGTGCATGTCCCAGCAACTCTGTCTAGAGTTGGCAACTCTTCCACATATTCTGAAATATGCCCTGACCCTTAAAAAATCAGGACTATCCCTGAACTCTCTCAAAGTCCACCTCGCTGATTACAGTATTTCACCATTCCATAGAGGGGTACTCGGTAATTTTGCAACTAACCATAAAAAGGTTCCTGAAAGGAATAACAAACATCTTCCCTCAGCCTAGACTTCCCTTCCCCTCTTGGGATCTAAATCTAGTATAAAAGGGCTGACTAGGCCCCCATTTGAACCCATGGCCACCTGTTCGCTAACTCATCTGTCCATGAAAATGGTCTTTCTAGTCGCAATTACCTTGGCTAGAAGAATAGGGGAGATAGCAGCTTTAATGACACATCCTCTGTACATGGTATTCTTCCTGGAGGAGGTCACGCTTAGGCCACATCTGAAGTTCCTCCCTAAAGTGACCTCCTGTTTCCACATGAACCAGTCTATTCACCTTCCCACCTTCTGCTCCAAGCCTCACTGGGAAAATAGGGAGGCCATACTACATACCGTGGACATTAGGAGAGCCCTTGCATTCTACCTCGATAGAACAAAAGCCTTCAGGTAATCCCCTAGATTGTTTCTCTCTATGGCAGACAGGTCAGCGATATCAGCCCAATAACTTTCTAAGTGGGTCTCAAATTGTGTTACAGAGTGCAGATTCATTACATGACCCCTCTGGACTCGATCCATACACACTCCACAAGATCAGTCTCTTCATCTGTTCCTTCTTAAAGCATGTTTCCATCTTGGAGATCTGGAGAGTGGCGACTTGGGCTTTGGTCTGTACCTTCACAGAACGTTATGCGATCACTGAGGACTCTGCCTCTGATGCCATATTTGGCTCCACTGTTCTTTCTTCTGTGACCAATCCGACTCCGAAGTCTCAGCCCTCCACGGGAACACCCGTAGGGACACAACTCGAAGAAGTTACTCACCGTGTTCAGTAACGATGGTTCTTCAAGATGTTCTCCACTACCTTCCCTCCTCCCATCTACTTTGGAGTTCTCACTATGACTCTGCAGTAGAGAAGGAACTGAGGATGGTTAGCTCGCGTGCACTGGCTAGCCTCATGGCACAGCACAAGGAGAGACAGTGCGTGTGTGGGCTCAACAGACACTGCTACTGATGTTCTCCAATCAGCAGCTCAGGGATGCAGACACACCTGCAGTGGAACACCCATAGGGACACATATATTGAAGAACCATTGTTACCACACAGGGTGAATAACTTCTTGTGTTAACACAGGTTTGTTTGTTTCATATAGGATATATAAACTATTCTTACTTGCTCTTCAGACTTGTCAACACAGTATAAGTCAACTAGTTTCTCTGTTGGTATCACAGCAGAAGAGTGTCTTCAGGAGGGATTTGAATTCAGAGAACTTGGTGGCTCAGGAAGAACTTTCTGTTCATAGATGGTGAGCTGTTCAGGGCAGGCACCGTGCTGTCTTCTCTGGAAAGCACCAAGTACACAGTGGGCACTTCCAGAAATAAATTTTGGTCTCTAGGTAACTGGTTTGAATTCTGTCAGATTGAAATTCACCTTCAGATGGCTGTTGAGGAATTTCAGTCCAGTTTCTAGGGACAGGTGTCCAAAACCCACCATCATGCTAACTTGCTCTTTTGTTGCAGTCTTAACTGAGAGTCCACGGAGACTGAACTCCCCACAGTCATTGAAATGGTCCCTCCAGGCCAGGTGGGAGGCATATTGTGAAGGGACAGCTTGAGGAGGAAGCTTGTATTGTTGTTGTCCTTTCTGTTTGTGTTCTTATGAGAGACAGATGACTTGAGTCTCCAGAGCTGTCAACTTGGCACCTTTCACTAGCCTCAAATTCATTTTGAAAACATGAAAAGAAAATGAAAAAAAGAACATGTTTAACTGTTGCCTAGTTTTAGAACTATGATTTTTTTCCTAAGAAGACAAAAGACTTGACAGTGAGTGTGAAGGTATATACTTTATGGGACAGGCTGAGGCAGCCTGGAGTGTAATCAAGGAGGTCCTGCCTTGCACTAAGACTGGGCTATTTAAACAGGAACAGGAAGTTAAGCAGAGAAGAGGAGAGTAGAAGCTAGGCAGGCTGCAGCGGCTGGTGTTTTTTTAATCTAAGACTCTAGGAGACTGGTTAAGATAGACTCAAATACTTTGTTTTGTGGACTTAAGTATGGGAGCTCTGATCTGCGGTCATTAGATGAGGACCTTATGAACGGTTTATTGTAATTGTTGACCTGAAACCTTATGAAAAGGAGACATGCTTTTTTGTTCATGTATGCTGGCTTCTCCTTGCTCCAGGCTGTTAAAACAAACCTAATGCTGTCCCAATTGGGGGAAATTAAAGTGGAGCATACCCACAACACCATACCAGGCTGCAAGGGGGAGCATAGGGACAGCCCACATCTTTACAGTGAGCAGATACATTTCCTCAGTGACTCAGTAATCCCCACTGTTTCTTCTCTCTAGCTGCTGCTGAACTTCTGCATCATGAAGTGTCACTAGATTTCTGTTTGAACACTGCTAAGCTGCTTCTGGAACATGAGAGGTACAGAACTTCAGCATCCACTACTTGAGGGAGAACATACATTGCCTGGGCTTCCCAGTATTCTTACGAAGTGATACCCAACAACAGGAGAGCTAAGTTGTAGAAATAGTGTGTCAGGGGCATGATACAGTGTGAGTTGGGATGGAAGAGAGAGTTGCTACACCTTATCCTACATTAGCATAAGTAGGTCCCTAGGGTGACTAGATAGCAAGTGTGAAAAATCGGGACAGGGTGTGGGGGGTAATAGGTGCCTATATATGAAAAAGCCCCGAATATTGGGGCTGTCCCTATAAAATCGGGATATCTGGTCACCCTAGTTGTCCCTGTGCAGCCTTAATTTGTGCCTTGGCTTGGCAGCCCTGACTTGTGGAGCTGCTTCCTCCACTCTGTCCAAGCACAGCTCAGGGTGAATGTTGAATCAGGGGTGCTATATTTTTAGCTATACCCTTTTATCTGGAGAGATGCTGTAGTTCAAGGACTGTTTTAAATTTCCATTACAAATTCTGTTGTCAGGTCATCCGAGTTCAGGTAGCTTGGCAGTACTACGGTGCACTGAAGTGTGAGACGTTTGTTCAGAGCAACTTGTGCCAATTGTTTCTCTGGCATGTGAGTTCAGACACCGATGTGATGTGCTTGAGGCTCTGAGGAAGGAGATTATACTTTCTTGGGCCCCAGTTATGAAGTTGTGTTGGCATTTATTTGGCCTATCTTTCAACAATTAGATAAGAGAATGTGAGAAAAGGAGCAAAGGGAGATTTCTGGCAGCCAGCAGGAAAGCTATGATGGACCAACAAAAGCTATTTTGAGGGAATCTCCTCCAGGATTCTCCCATTTACTCCATAGACACTGTGACCACAGATATAGTTCTCTTGAGGGTGTTGCAAAGGGCTCCCTTCTGCAGGGTTTGAACATGTTATCCCATAGTGCTTCTATGACTTGCCAGCAAAGGATTGAGCATAGTGCCAAACTCTTGTCCCCTATGTGATAATACATTTCTAGACTGTCTTAATCAAGGACTTAAGCTCTTGAAATACTATTCTTGGGGCCTGCAGTTCTGGAAACAAACCCATAAAAAGGTTAGGTTATAAGCAATATGTCTGTGAGCAGGGAATTCCCATTTCCACACTGGTGTCCTCTGTTTCTCCCTCTGTGTTTATGCAGGATACATATCTTGGAATCACATAGGCTATCGAGGTTAGAATTTTAGCCTTAATGCTGGATTTATTTCCTTTTGGCAGGGTTAACCAGACTTTGAATGTTTCTTAAATGTAGATGTTTATGGACTGACATGTTACAGGGGTGTCCTGGAGCCAAATGAGCAATTACTGGTTAGGGCACTAGTTCCCAGTCTGCTTTGTTGACCACAAGGGATCCACAGAGCCTTTGAGAGTCAGGAATTGAGGGTGGCTCATAGAAGCGGTGGAGCATCTTTCTGCTATGACCTGGTCCTCAGAATGAAAAAGCTGGAGAATCACTGGGTTAAACCATCTAGATTCTTTTCTGTGAAAAGCAATCTAAGTGAAAAACATATTTTATGGGATGTATATATTGGGCCCCAGAATGGGAAGTCAACAGCTCCTTCTGCACAACTCCCTTAAAAATGCATCTCTGTGAATAGGGAATTCGTTGGTTTTGATTTTCTGAAGTCCATCTCTGGGCGGTTTGCGTCGTCACCTGACCTCGGAAAAATCATTTTACTCCACATCGAGTTTCTGTTACAGAGGATGAAGGAGCCTCTAGCCAAGCAAAAAATTGAAGACATCATTACAGGTCAGTGTCCAACTTCTGTTGTCGATTGCTGATGACAGGGCTTACTTGACTTAAGCAATTGATTTACCTCTTCTCTCTCCTTAACCCCTACTCTCCTCCTCCTTCCTTTATATCTTTTTCTTACTCTTTGCCATGTATTATATATGGTAAATTACATATTTATTACTAGCAGGTCATGCTGCTGTACCAGATTTGGACTGCTGGAGCTTCCTTCTCAGAGAGGTGCAGACTGATGTGTTCACTATAAGATCCTTTAATGTTATGCCAGGTATTCACTGAATGCATCCAATGAAGTGAGCTGTAGCTCACGAAAGCTTATGCTCAAATAAATTTGTTAGTCTCTAAGGTGCCACAAGTACTCCTTTTCTTTTTGTTAAATAAAGTATGGTTTCAGAGTAACAGCCATCTTAGTCTGTATCCACAAAAAGAAAAGGAGGACTTGTGGCACCTTAGCGACTAACAAATTTATTTGAGCATAAGCTTTCGTGAGCTACAGCTCACTTCATCGGATGCATTCAGTGGAAAATACAGTGGGGAGATTTATATACACAGAGAACATGAAACAATGGGTGTTACCATACACACTGTAAGGAGAGTGATCAGGTAAGGCGAGCTATTACCAGCAGGAGAGCAGGGGAGAAAAAGCCTTTTGTAGTGATAATCAAGGTGGGCCATTTCCAGCAGTCGACAAGAACATCTGAGGAACAGTGTGGGGGTGGGGGGGGGCGGGGGCGGGGGTGGGGGAATAAACATGGGGAAATAGTTTTACTTTGTGTAATGACACATCCACTCCCAGTCTTTATTCAAGCCTAAGTTAATTGTATCCAGTTTGAAAATTAATTCCAATTCAGCAGTCTCTCGTTGGAGTCTGTTTTGAAGTTTTTTTTGTTGAAGAATTGCCACTTTTAGGTCTGTAATCGAGTGACCAAAGAGATTGAAGTGTTCTCCGACTGGTTTTTAAATCTTATAATTCTTGACGTCTGATTTGTGTCCATTTATTCTTTTACGTAAAGACTGTCCAGTGTGGCCAATGTACATGGCAAAGGGGCATTGCTGGCACATGATGGCATATATCACATTGGTAGATGTGCAGGTGAACGAGCCTCTGATAGTGTGGCTGATGTGATTAGGCCCTATGATGGTGTCCCCTGAATACATATGTGGACACAGTTGGCAACGGGTTTTGTTGCAAGGATACGTTCCTGGGTTAGTGTTTCTGTTGTGTGGTTGCCGGTGAGTATTTGCTTCAGGTTGGGGGACTATCTGTAAGCAAGGACTGGCCTGTCTCCCAAGATCTGTGAGAGTGATGGGTCATCCTTCAGGATAGGCTGTAGATCCTTGATGATACATTGGAGAGGTTTTAGTTGGGGGCTGAAGGTGACGGCTAGTGGCGTTCTGTTATTTTCTTTGTTCGGCCTGTTCTGTAGTAGGTAACTTCTGGGTACTCTTCTGGCTCTGTCAATCTGTTTCTTCACTTCAGCAGGTGGGTATTGTAGTTGTAAGAATGCTTGATAGAGATCTTGTAGGTGTTTGTCTCTGTCTGAGGGGTTCGAGCAAATGAGTTGTATGATAGAGCTTGGCTGTAGACAATGGATCATGTGGTATGGTCTGGATGAAAGCTGGAGGCATGTAGGTAGGCACAACGGTCAGTATAGGGTATAGGGTGGTGTTTATGTGACCGTCGCTTATTAACACCGTAGTGTCCAGGAAGTGGATCTCTTGTGTGGACTGGTCCAGACTGAGGTTGATGGTGGGATGGAAATTGTTGAAATCATGGTGGAATTCCTCAAGGGCTTCTTTTCCATGGGTCCAGATGATGAAGACGTCATCAATGTAGCGCAAGTAGAGTAGGGGCTTTAGGGGATGAGAGCTGAGGAAGCGTTGTTCTAAGTCAGCCATAAAAATGTTGGCATCCTGTGGGGCCATGCGGGTACCCATAGCAGTGCCGCTGATTTGAAGGTATACATTGTCCCCAATGTGAAATAGTTATGGGTGAGGACAAAGTCACAAAGTTCAGCCACCAGGTTTGCTGTGACATTATCGGGGATAGTGTTCCTGACGGCTTGTAGTCCATCTTTGTGTGGAATGTTGGTGTAGAGGGCTTCTACATCCATAGTGGCTAGGATGGTGTTTTCAGGAAGATCACTGATGGATTGTAGTTTCCTCAGGAAGTCAGTGGTGTCTCGAAGGTAGCTGGGAGTGCTGGTAGCATAGGGCCTGAGGAGGGAGTCTACATAGCCAGACAATCCTGCTGTCAGGGTGCCAATGCCTGAGATGATGGGGCGTCCAGGATTTCCAGCTTTATGGATCTTGGGTAGCAGATATAATACCCCTGGTCAGGTTTCCAGGGGTGTGTCTGTGCGGATTTGTTTTTGTGCTTTTTCAGGGAGTTTCTTGAGCAAATGGTGTAGTTTCTTTTGGTAACCCTCAGTGGGATCAGAGGGTAATGGCTTGTAGAAAGTGGTTTTGGAGAGCTGCTGAGCAGCCTCTTGTTCATATTCCAACCTATTCATGATGACAACAGCACCTCCTTTGTCAGCCTTTTTTATTATGATGTCAGAGTTGTTTCTGAGGCTGTGGATGGCATTGTGTTCTGCACGGCTGAGGTTATGGGGCAAGTGATGCTGCTTTTCCACAATTTCAGTCTGTGCATGTCGGCGGAAGAACTCTATGTAGAAGTCCAGTCTGTTGTTTCGACCTTCAGGAGGAGTCCACCCAGAATCCCTCTTTTTGTAGTCTTGGTAGGAAGGTTTCTGTGGGTTAGTATGCTGTTCAGAGGTGTGTTGGAAAAATTCCTTGAGTTGGAGACGTCGAAAATAGGATTCTAGGTCACCACAGAACTGTATCATGTTCATGGGGGTGGAGGGGCAGAAGGAGAGGCCCTGAGAGAGGACAGATTCTTCTGCTGGGCTAAGAGTATAGTTGGATAGATTAACAATATTGCTAGGTGGGTTAAGAGAACCACTGTTGTGGCCCCTTGGGGCATGTAGTAGTTTAGATAGTTTAGGGTCCTTTTTCTTTTGTAGAGAAGCAAAGTCTTTGTTGTAAATGGCTTGTCTAGTTTTTGTAAAGTCCAGCTATGAGGAAGTTTGTGTGGAAGGTTGTTTTTTTATAAATAAAGTATGTTAAAGTATAAATAAAGTGCCACCTAGTGGCTGAACAGTATAATACAGGTTAGCATTCCATTACATATCTCCCTTTAAATTCTACATTCCTACCATTTACAAAATTTACACTATCACGGTGTCTTTGAAGTTCAGTATGGATCGGTCTGTTACATGTCTATGAATTATGCTAGTTTCTAGTTACAATATTTGAAAGCATAACAGCTTAGTCATCTGGCTGTCCATTAGGGGCAAAGACTGGCTGTGGTTGGTTTAGAATCCTCAAGTCATCTTCTTGTTCTTCATCTGTCAGCTCTGTTGGTTTTGCTTTCTGAGGAACAAACTGTAGATGTCGATGGTTTCTGTTGATCTCTCTACTCGTAGTCTTGATCACAATGATCTGGATGCTGAATTATCTTTTCTTGACAACAGCTGGAGTTGTCCATCCTTTTTCTCCATCCAATTTGAAATGAACACGGTCAGAACCATCCTTTGGGTACGGCGAATCGGGTGACTGCTCTGGTCCCCATGCTTTGGGGGGCCCCACGGGCCGGCGTGGTCAGTCCTGGACGTGATGGTTCGGTCCCAGAAGTGATGGCTGCGTCACTTCTGCCCCGGGGCCTACCCCCCCAGGGATGGCCCTGAAGACACTCAACATGTTCTAGACCCGGCAGTTCTCTAACTGACTGTTGTGTATTGAAAAAGTGATCATAAGTTCTTTTTGCCTTTTTATCTGATTTGGCTACTCTCTTTGTGGCTAGTCACTTTGGAGATATGATTATTTTCCAAAGTTGAAATAGTAGTTCTGAATTGTGTTCCTATCAGGAGTTGTGTAGGAGTATATCTAGTAACTGCTATTGGCGTTCCTCTGTAATTGAGAAGAGCAAGGAGTGGCTCTTCCTACTGTCGGATTTTCTTGGCTGTCTTTACAACTCTCTCAGCTTCTCCATTCGCTTTTGGTGATGTGGGCTGCTAGTAATGTGATCAAAATCATATTTTGTTTGGAATGACTTAAATTCTGCTGCAGTGAATTGTGCTCTGTTGTCCATCATTAGTTATTCTGAAATACCAAAGTAAGCAAAAGTGCACTTCAACTTCTTGATAATACTGTGAAATGTAAGTTCTTTCACGTTCATTTATTCTATGTACCTGGAAAAATAGTACACTACAATGTAATGATGTCCTCTGAATTTGGGTAATTTTTAAGCTAGTCTTTTCCAAGGTCTGTCTGGTAGAGGTGTTTGTACGTGGTATGGTTCAGCATTGTCTTTTAAGTTCAATTGTACTGGATCTCCTTTCAAAAGTCCAGTATAATCAAATCCTCCGTTGAGTTCTTCCAACTTTCTCATTAGGCCCATCATGGCTGCCATGCTGGAGCTGAGAAAGTTGTTGGTCTTTAATCCTTTCATCAAATGCACTCTGAATGCAAAGCTTTTGTCTTTGTAAGTTATTTCCGTGGTTAAATGACCCATGCAGTTCAGAGTACAGTAACTCCTCACTTAATGTTGTAGTTATGTTCCTGAAAAATGCTACTTTAAGTGAAACGATGTTAAGTGAATCCAATTTCTCTATAAGAATTAACATAAATGGGGGGGCTAGGTTCCAGGGAAATTTTTTTCGCCAGATGAAAGACTGTATTTTATATATTGTATATATATTGTGACAGACTCAGACCAGAAGGATATAAGAGAGTAGTAGAAGGCAGGTATATCAGCTTCAGAATGAGCAGGTCCCTGTTCCCTGGAGAGCCAAACAAAGGCTAATCCAGGCTAATCAAGACACCTGATGCCAATTAACCAGTTAAGGTCATTAGGTTAATGGGGACAGCTGGAACCAATCAAGGTCTCACTCATACTGCTTAAAAGTTTGCCTTTCCAGTTCCCGTGGGGGAAAGCCCAGGTGAAAGGAGCTGTAGGAGAGGAAGCATTGCTGAATCCTGAGGTAAGGGTGAAGCTAGGAAAAGGGGATCACAGGGAAGTGGCCCAGGGAATCAAAGCAGCGTCAGTGGTGAAGGGGAAACCGCCAACAGCTGCTACCATTAGGGTCCCTGGGCTGAAACCTGGAGTAGAGGGCAGGACCGGGTTCCCTCTTTCCCCCCATGCTTTACAGAGAGGGGAAACAGACTTTGGTCCCGGCAGGAGCCCAAACTACACCTACTGAGCTCTAAGGAGTAACATAACAGAGACTGTGGGTATTCCACCTTCCCACCTCCCATACTGGCCTGTGATGAAAGTAGCTCAATAAGCTGTGACCTTTGCCACTATACAAAGAAAGGGAGGTCATATTGAGGGCCCAAGTGAGCTTCTGAGGCCACCGATTCCGCCTGGAAGCACGGGACCCACCAATACAGGCTTGGAGCTTTGTCACAATATATATACACACACATATACACAGTATAAGTTTTAAACAATTTAATACTGTACACAGCAATGAAGATTGTGAAGCTTGGTTGATGTGGTGGAGTCAGAGGATGGATGGATGGATTCACCAAGGGAAGGTCATGCCTGACTAATCTAATCGCCTTTTATGATGAGATTACTGGTTCTGTGGATGAAGGGAAAGCAGTGGATGTATTGTTTCTTGACTTTAGCAAAGCTTTTGACACGGTCTCCCATAGTATTCTTGTCAGCAAGTTAAGGAAGTATGGGCTGGATGAATGCACTATAAGGTGGGTAGAAAGCTGGCTAAATTGTCGGGCTCAACGGGTAGTGATCAATGGCTCCATGTCTAGTTGGCAGCCGGTATCAAGTGGAGTGCCCCAAGGGTCGGTCCTGGGGCCGGTTTTATTTAATATCTTCATAAATGATCTGGAGGATGGTGTGGATTGCACTCTCAGCAAATTTGCGGATGATACTAAACTGGGAGGAGTGGTAGATACGCTGGAGGGGAGGGATAGGATACAGAAGGACCTAGACCAATTGGAAGATTGGGCCAAAAGGAATCTGATGAGGTTCAATAAGGATAAGTGCAGGGTCCTGCACTTAGGACGGAAGAACCCAATGCACAGCTACAGACTAGGGACCGAATGGCTAGGCAGCAGTTCTGTGGAAAAGGACCTAGGGGTGACAGTGGACGAGAAGCTGGATATGAGTCAGCAGTGTGCCCTTGTTGCCAAGAAGGCCAATGGCATTTTGGGATGTATAAGTAGGGGCATAGCGAGCAGATCGAGGGACGTGATCGTTCCCCTCTGTTCGACATTGGTGAGGCCTCATCTGGAGTACTGTGTGCAGTTTTGGGCCCCACACTTCAAGAAGGATGTGGATAAATTGGAGAGAGTCCAGCGAAGGGCAACAAAAATGATTAGGGGACTGGAACACATGAGTTATGAGGAGAGGCTGAGGGAGCTGGGATTGTTTAGCCTGCAGAAGAGAAGAATGAGGGGGGATTTGATAGCTGCTTTCAACTACCTGAAAGGGGGTTCCAAAGAGGATGGCTCTAGACTGTTCTCAATGGTAGCAGATGACAGAACGAGGAGTAATGGTCTCAAGTTGCAGTGGGGGAGGTTTAGGTTGGATATTAGGAAAAACTTTTTCACTAAGAGGGTGGTGAAACACTGGAATGCGTTACCTAGGGAGGTGGTAGAATCTCCTTCCTTAGAGGTTTTTAAGGTCAGGCTTGACAAAGCCCTGGCTGGGATGATTTAACTGGGAATTGGTCCTGCTTTGAGCAGGGGGTTGGACTAGATGACCTTCTGGGGTCCCTTCCAACCCTGATATTCTATGATTCTATGAGGGTGGGACATTTCCCAGGGAATGTCTTACTGCTAAATGATGAACTAGCACTCGGCTGAGCCCTCAAGGGTTAACACATTGTTGTCAGTGTAGCCTCACACTCTACAAGGCAGCACAAATGGAGGGAAGAGACACAGCATGACAGTGGCTGCAGACATTCCCTGTGAAAACTGAACGTGATGATGAACCCATGCTATCTCACTGGAGCGCACCACTCCCTCCACTCTCCAAAGTGCTGGGGTGTGTGTGCATGTGTGTGTGAGACAGAGACACACACACTGTCTCTGTGTGTGTGTGTGTGTGTGAGAGAGAGAGACAGAGACAGACACACACACTGTGTGTGTGTGTGTGTTAGAGAGAGAGAGGGAGAGACAGAGACACACATCCTGTGTGTGTGAGAGAGAGATGCGCATTGCCCCTTTAAGTATGTGGCCCGCACTCTAAGTACACTACCTTTTTAAGTAGATCAGCAAGTTGACAGCAGCTGCTGCCAGCAAGCTCCTTCCGTCCTGAACCCTGTTGTGTCCGTCCGTCCCCGCTCAGTGGAGATGGGATACAGGAGCGGGGAGCAGGGGGAGGGGGACACCCTGACATCAGCACTCCTCTTCCCCCCCACCCACCTGCACAGCAAGCAGGAGGCTCCCGGGAGCAGCTCCAAGGCAGAGGGCAGGAGCAGCACATGGCAGCTGGGGGAGGGACACTTGAACTGCCCAGCAATTGATAGCCTGCTAGGCGGCTGCCATATGGGGACCTGATAGGGGGGCTGCCGGTCCACCCTGGTTCCAAGCCCCAACCAGCTCCAACAGGCTGCTCTTTCTGCAAGCAGTGGACAAAGCAGGTGGCTGCCAAACAACGTTATAAGGGAGTGTTGCACAGCTTTAAACAAACATGTTCTCTGACTGATCAACAACATAACAACAAAACAACGTTAAGTGAGGAGTTCCTGTACCTCTAGGGCTAATCAGGACTGTGGCTGATGACTTTAGCTCTGGGAGGGGTTGAAGGTTATTGTAAGTTGTCAGTCCCTTCTGAGAAGACTCGGATGTCTGCCTGTGAGTCAGTTTTAAAGTCAAAAAGAAAAGGAGTACTTGTGGCACCTTAGAGACTAACCAATTTATTTGAGCATGGTTAGTCTCTAAGGTGCCACAAGTCCTCCTTTTCTTTTTGTGAATACAGACTAACACGGCTGTTACTCTGAAACCAGTTTTAAAGTCAATAGTCTTTCCATGAATATTCAGTTTCACTTTCCAGGGAGACTCTGTGTCATCACATGTGACAGATCCGAGAAACAATGGCTCTTGATTGTAATATCGGTCAACTCCCTGATTGCTTTGGTACAGCAAACAACTGCAAAATGTCCATATTTTGTGCATTATTACACTTTGCGCCTTTTGCTGAACATGCATCATCTCTTGGGATATGAATTTTTCCACATCTTTTGCATTTAGGCTGTAATGCTTTGGTGTTTCACTGCAATTTGTCCCTCTTAGCCTCGGAGTTATCTCTCCTTGCCTCAGGGGTCTTTATGGTAATGACTTGTAGCACTCATGCTGCATCTCTTAAGAGCATCTAAGGCCTGTGCTATGCTAGGAATTTACATCGGTACAGCCACGTCTCCCAGAGGTGTGAAAAACTGCACCCCTGAGAAACATAGCTATACTGACCTAATCCCAGGTGTAGACAGTGCTAGGTCAATGGAAGAATTCTGTCGATCTAGCTACTGCCTCTTGGGGAGGTGGATTACATATGCTGATTGGAGAATCCCTCCCATAGGTAGTGTCTACACTGAAGTGCTACAACGGCGCAGCTGTGCCACTGTAGCGTTTTAAGCATAGACAAGTCCAAAGAGAGTTTTTTGTTTTTTTCAAGTCTGGCAAGTTGCTCTTAGTTTTTGCTGTGTCACCAGCTCAGACTGCTTTGCTGTTTGAATACTCTTTCATAATCCACATTTCTCGGAGACATAAAGTTTGCATCAAACGTACCCAGAGCCTTTTCATAGTTATCTTTATGACTGTCTTCAGTAAAGTCAATGGATTTAAAGAAATGCTCTGCCTGTTTCCCCATATCATAAATTGAAGAGCATACCTGTATATCTTCAGTTTCTTTACGGAATTCTATAGCAATTCAAAATCTTGCAAAATACTGCTTCCAGTCTGTCCATTGTGAAGGTTTGTCAAAGCTGAAGTTCTCTGGGACATTAAAGAGCAGCAAGTTGATGAGATCCTGCATCTTTTGTGGCATCTTTCCTGTTATCTGCAACCTTAGTTGCTGTTTTCCTTCTGTTACTGTTCTCTGGCACTAGTTTACTTCTGAAACTATGTCACATATTTCTGGTACATGGTAAGTTTTAGGGCTGCTATTACGCAGGTCAGGCTTGTGTACCAGACATAGACTGGCCACAGAGCTTGCTGCTCAGAGAGAGAGAGAGAGACCAGATACGTTCACTGTAAGATCCTTTAATGTTCTTCCAGGTGTTGCTGGGGTTAGGTTAAATAAGGCATGTTACAGTACCACCTAGTGGCTGAACAGTATAATACAGTTTAGTATTCCATTACACTCTCCCTCTTGTAAGGAGAGTGATCACTTTAGATAAGCTATTACCAGCAGGAGAGTGGGGTGGGAGGAGGTATTTTTTCATGCTTTGTGTGTATATAAAAAGATCTTCTACACTTTCCACAGTATGCATCCGATGAAGTGAGCTGTAGCTCACGAAAGCTTATGCTCAAATAAATTGGTTAGTCTCTAAGGTGCCACAAGTACTCCTTTTCTTTTTTTGTCTCTGGGGTGGAACTCATACTATATGTTTACAACAGTATTGCTCATTCTCATTGTAAGCATGGGCCTGTCATTGACAGGTAATTAAAGATGCCTCTCACTGTGGTTGTTCTTCAAGTGCTTGTCCGTATATATATTCCAGTGTTGGTATGCATGTGCCCATTGCACACCAGAAGGATGATTTGGCCAGCAGTGTCTGTTGAAGTGACTCATTATTAGTATTTACTATTGTGCTAGGTGGTGTACAAACAAAACAAAAAGAGAGACTGTCACGAAAGCTTATGCTCAAATAAATTTGTTAGTCTCTAAGGTGCCACAAGTACTCCTTTTCTTTTTGCGAATACAGACTAACACAGCTGTTACTCTGAAACAAATAATTTACAATCTAAGAGTAAGACAAGAGACAACAGATGGAAACAGACAAACTGGGGGAATACCAGGAAACAATAAAACAGCATTGGTCAGCTTGATGGGCTGTGGTCTCAGCACACCAATAGCCTAACCATTGTCAAATTTTTTTATAGGCTTCATGAGAAAGGAGAATTTTAAGGAGGGATTTGAAAGTGATGTGAATATCCTTGTGCTTCCAACTGAGTGCATAAAGGGTGGGTCACCCCAACTTCCCTCAGAGTTTGCAGTGATTTCCTCTTTGCACACTGCATGGCCTCTTTCTTATGCAAATTTATGTAAATAGATAGGTACTTAGTTAAATTAGTTTAGTGATAGAGTTTCCTTTTTTCTTTGTAAGGAGACTGGTTTTTGTTTCTTTATGTGGGAGGTATTCTTGGTACTACTTCAGTCATCATGGCCGAATATAAATCCCCAGGTGTTAAAGACTACCCATTCGTCACAGGAGCAATGCCCTTGAACAATGAGCATTCTAGATATTTGACTTTTCTGGGTGTGGCACATATCACAGATTGATGTGCCACCTGCAGATTGTTCTCAGAGAACCCAGAGGGTGAGAGAGTCTCATCAACAATTGCTGTTAGATAGATTGATGCATCCAGCCTCTGACATTGGTCTGCTGGGGTGGAACCATATGATTAGTTGTCTTAAAAGAGTCTTTCAGCTGCTGCCGCTAGAGGACCTGCCATCTTGAGTGTACAAGGCCCACCATCTAACTCAGATAAATCCTCAAATGACAGAGGAAGAAAGGTGCACAAAATTCAGAGAGAGAAGAGACAGAGATCTTCTCTTCCGGGCCTTTCAGCCTGCAAGAGCCATAAATTCTCTGTTTTTTTAACCTAAGGGTACTTTGAGACCAAAATGGGTTCTTCTAGCTTCTGTTTAGGCAGTGGAATCCGTCCCTCAGGATTGGCTACTCTGTTAACTCAAAAAGAAAAGGAGTACTTGTGGCACCTTAGAGACTAACCAATTTATTAGAGCATAAGCTTTCGTGAGCTACAGCTCACTTCATCAGATGCATCAGCTGTAGCTCACGAAAGCTTATGCTCTAATAAATTGGTTAGTCTCTAAGGTGCCACAAGTACTCCTTTTCTTTTTGCGAATACAGACTAACACGGCTGTTACTCTGAAATCTGTTAACTCAGAGATCCTCCATTTTTGACCCTGCAATGTTAAAATTCCAATGTTGATGACTGTGGCATAGGTGACTACTGTTCCGATGGCCCCTGTACTGACTGTTTCAGGATTGTCTTGTCCAGTACTGACTTTAGCAACACCATTATTCTCAGAACTGACATCTGCATTGAGTGTATCACAGACATCGACCTCACCCAGTGCCAAGGGCCTACTTGGTATTTAAGGATCTCTTTATATCCTTGGTACTGGACTTACCTTCAGGGTCACTAATAGGGGAATCTGCACCGATGTCGGTATCAGCTCCAGTACCTAGTAGATCTTTGATAGTCCCAAGAACACAGTCAGGATGGTTGCCAAACACACCAACCGGTACTGCCCTGCCTCTGCATGAGGGGCATTCTTTCTCCAGTCCAGAGGATGAGAACAGCAGACAAGCTTCATCAGCCAGATCTCTTGGGTTGAAGTATTCATGGTCATCCATGCAAGGCAGGGATTCTTTTTTTTCACTATCAGGGACACAGGAACCTAGGAAGGATAATCCTTGATATCCTCCCCTTGGACACCAGCCTGATAGGTTTATCAGCTCCCTTGGCCTTATTGGGCCCCTTGAGGCATCCCTTGTGCTCAGAGAATTCCATCTTCTCAATTTGTTTCTTGACTTTAGCAAAGCTTTTGACACGATCTCCCATAGTATTCTTGTCAGCAAGTTAAGGAAGTATGGGCTGGATGAATGCACTATAAGGTGGGTAGAAAGCTGGCTAAATTGTCGGGCTCAACGGGTAGTGATCAATGGCTCCATGTCTAGTTGGCAGCCGGTATCAAGTGGAGTGCCCCAAGGGTCGGTCCTGGGGCCGGTTTTATTCAATATCTTCATAAATGATCTGGAGGATGGTGTGGATTGCACTCTCAGCAAATTTGCGGATGATACTAAACTGGGAGGAGTGGTAGATACGCTGGAGGGGAGGGATAGGATACAGAAGGACCTAGACCAATTGGAAGATTGGGCCAAAAGGAATCTGATGAGGTTCAATAAGGATAAGTGCAGGGTCCTGCACTTAGGACGGAAGAACCCAATGCACAGCTACAGACTAGGGACCAAATGGCTAGGCAGCAGTTCTGCGGAAAAGGACCTAGGGGTGACAGTGGACGAGAAGCTGGATATGAGTCAGCAGTGTGCCCTTGTTGCCAAGAAGGCCAATGGCATTTTGGGATGTATAAGTAGGGGCATAGCGAGCAGATCGAGGGACGTGATCGTTCCCCTCTGTTCGACATTGGTGAGGCCTCATCTGGAGTACTGTGTCCAGTTTTGGGCCCCACACTTCAAGAAGGATGTGGATAAATTGGAGAGAGTCCAGCGAAGGGCAACAAAAATGATTAGGGGACTGGAACACATGAGTTATGAGGAGAGGCTGAGGGAGCTGGGATTGTTTAGCCTGCAGAAGAGAAGAATGAGGGGGGATTTGATAGCTGCTTTCAACTACCTGAAAGGGGGTTCCAAAGAGGATGGCTCTAGACTGTTCTCAATGGTAGCAGATGACAGAACGAGGAGTAATGGTCTCAAGTTGCAGTGGGGGAGGTTTAGATTGGATATAAGGAAAAACTTTTTCACTAAGAGGGTGGTGAAACACTGGAATGCGTTACCTAGGGAGGTGGTAGAATCTCCTTCCTTAGAGGTTTTTAAGGTCAGGCTTGACAAAGCCCTGGCTGGGATGATTTAACTGGGAATTGGTCCTGCTTTGAGCAGGGGGTTGGACTAGATGACCTTCTGGGGTCTCTTCCAACCCTGATATTCTATGATTCTATGATTCTATGATCTGCATCTCAGTCTGGACCCAGTTTTCTCTCCTCAGCTTCCTGAGAAGGAATCATGTGCCTGATTACATCTCATGAGGAATTACAAACAGGGAAACATCCTACTTCTGCTCACATTTCTTTCAGAAGAAGTGGTAATGTCAGAATTATCTGTGTCCACTCAAGATAACTGTAACTCATTTCAGGCTGTGATGAGGAGAACTGCCTGTAGTGATTTCTGTAGAGGTAGTCGAAGACAAACCTCACAAACTCCCTTTTTGAGTTTGTCAACACCTCTGTCCCAGATTGTTTGTTTCTACCCATAAATGAGGGTCTGTTAGACCCTGCCATACTACTGTGGCAAACCCCTGCCTTGTTGGCCTCAACATCCATCAGGGTAGATTGCCAATATAAGGTTCCCTCAAAAGATTTTGGAGAGTTTTATACTAGGGCTGTCAAATAATTGCAGTTAACTCACATGATTAACTACAAAATTAATTGCAATTAAAAAAAAGTAATCATGATTAATTGCAGTTTTAATTGCACTGTTAAACAATAGAATATCAATTGAAATTTATTAAATATTTTGGATATTTTTCTACATTTTCAAATATATTGATTTCAGTTACAACACAGAATACAAAGTGTACAGTGCTCACTTTATATTATTTTTATTACACATATTTACTCTATACAAATGATAAACAAAAGAAATAGTATTTTTCAGTTCACCTCATACAAGTACTGTAGTGCAATCTCTTTATTGTGAAAGTGCAATTTACAAATGTACATTTTTTTTGTTTCATAACTGCACTTAAAAACAAAACAATATAAGACTTTAGAGTCTACAAGTCCACACAGTCCTACTTCTTGTTCAGTCAGTCACTAAGACAATCAGGTTTGTTTACATTTGTTTACATTTATGGGAGATTATTTACAATGTCATCTGAAAGTGAGACCAGGCGTTCGCATGGCACTTTAGTAGCCGGCATTGCAATATATTTACGTGCCAGACATGCTAAACATTCATATGCCCCTTCATGCTTCAGCCACCATTCCAGAGGACATGGTTCCATGCTGATGATGCTCGTTAAAAAAATAATATGTTAATTAAATTTTGACTGAATTCCTTGGGGGAGAATAGTATGTCTGCTACTCTGTTTTACCTGCATTCTGCCATATATTTCATCTTATAGCAGTCTTGGATGATGACCCAGCACATGTTGTTCGTTTTAAGAACACTTTCACTGCAGATTTGACAAAACAGAAAGAAGGTACCAATGTGAGATTTCTAAAGATAGCTACAGCACTCGACCCAAGGTTTAAGATTTTGAAGTGCCTTCCAAAATCTGAGGGACAAGGTGTGGAACATACTTTCAGATGTCTTAAAAGAGCAACAGTCCGATGCGGAAACTACAGAACCCAAACCACCAAAAAAGAAAATCAACCTTCTGCTGGTGGCATCTGACTCAGACGATGAAAGTGAACATGTGTTGGTCTGCGCTGCTTTGGATCATTATCAAGCAGAACCTGTCATCAGTAGGGATGTGTGTTCTCTGGAATGGTGGTTGAAGATGAAGAGACATATGAATCTTTAGCGCATTGGCACATAAATATCTTGTGATGCTGGCTGTGACCACAGCGGGGAAAGGAGCAGAACGTCAGCAGCTACTCTGGCGGTTGTACCGCCCCCTGCCCTGCCCCCCCAGCCCTGTCCTCCGGTGGAGCTGCTGCTGTACAGATGGAGCCCCCGGCTCCTCGAACCTGGCGTGGGGCCCCCGGCTCCTTCTGTGTCTTTCCAGTATGCCATACCGGCTATAAATATCTTGCTGGTACGGCATACTGGAGCCTACTGCTGTACATGCGCTGCTGATATATATATGTAACCCCTTGGGGTTTAGAGAGCATGGCCCCTTTAAATCTTTTCCCTAGTGGGGCAGGGGAGCAGTGAGAGAAAGGAGGGAAACTTGGGAGTGTGGTTCTGGAGCCCGAGGACAGAAGGGCTGAAGCTGGGAGGCCCTGGACAAAACGTGAAGGAGAGAGAACCTGCCTAAGTCCTGGGAAGGACAGAGCGGCCGATCGGGGACATCCCAGGACAGGAGCCAGGAGGAGCACTGTGCCAGGGAGGAATCGCCTGAGAAGGACAGGCCAGATCTGGACCCAGTATCACTGCCGCCCAGAGCTGCATGGGGCTGTGAGTACTGGGGCTGGTGACTCTGCACTGGGAATAAGGAGGGAGGCTGCTAGCTAGTTAAGTGGGAAGGTGGTTGCTCTGCGTGGCTTTGCAGAAAGCGGCAGAAGAGGGCACCGGAGGGGTTTGTTGGGGAAAGTTCACTGGTGCTGAAGACGACCAGGAGCACCCAAGACTCACCATTGAACTGGAACTTTGCTCAGGACTCCTGAACTCTATGTGCAGGTGCATTGCTCAGTGTCTGCCCTTTCAGACTGTGATACCACTGGGCCTGTGGGGCCTTGGTTTGGATGCAGCCCTGTTCTACTGCTCCCCCTATACTTCCCCTTGTTGTTTTTCTCCTCTCATCCCTCTGTAAATAAATATCTCTATTATATCCATTGTACTTTTCCTGTGGGTGTGTGTGTTCACTCTGGGGGGTTTGGAACACGTGCCCCTGGGGTGGAGGGAATTTTTCCTGCTGCATTTCTGCGCATGCCGTCTCTTGGCCAGAGCTGCCTGCAGAGCAGACTCCATCTTGGCCACGAGGGCACTAAAGTTACGTGTATATGTGTGTGTGTGTGTGTATGTATACACACACATACACGCGCACACCCGCTCCCCCCCAAGATCTGCCCCACCACATCCCTGTTACCAAAGAGTCTATTAACATCAAGTTTCTGTATGGCAAAGGAACAGAGGGGCAATTGGGGTGGCCTACTCTTTATGCCTTCAGTTCAGTATGTGAGGACGCTCAGGGTGCAGGCACTGCTGCAATGGACATTGTGGTCCAAGAATCTGTTTGGAGTGCACTGGGCTCATGCGCACCAATAGTGGAATTCATCTTGAAGAATGACAGTTATTGTACAGTAGGTAATAGTTTCTTCTTTATTTAAGACCTTGTTATTGCTTAATTTCAATCACTTCTCAGGTCACTATACTGGAAAACAGCTGTCACCTGAAATACTGAACCGGCTGCACATCATTCTGTGGGACAGAGCTGCCAAGAGCTATGAGGTTTGGAAACAAACATGGTCTTTGTTTTTTGCTTTAAAAAAACAATGAAGGATCACTGTTATAGGGTGATACTGGCCATTTAAGAGAGAGCAGGGCTAGTGCACCTGTGACTCATCAGCTACAGCAACTGGATTTTACAAGAGGGCACTTGTAAATGGAAGATACCTGGTGAGTCAAGGGGAACCTGAGAGACAGGAAAGGGGGCTGGTGAGAGCTGCCTGGGAGAGACAGTTATCAGAGACAACACCACATACCTAATATAGAACCTTAAGTCACTGTGCTGTTAACTTTTAGTCATGATGAATATTGACCATTTATTCATACCCTTTGTTTCTCATCTCCGAAGCAGTTTGTAATCCACGACAATACTTTGCCTCTCACCCCATGACAACTAAGTTTCTTTAAGGATCCTAGCCAAAGGCTTTTTGAAGCCCTAAATAAATTGTTAATTGGTTCTCCTTTATCTACTACTTTATTGACACGTTCAAAGAATTCTCACAGACAAGACATGATTTTCCTTTGCAGAAACCATGCTGGTTAGACCCTGTTATATTTAATGAAGTGAAAGTCTGTAACGCAATCCAATGGCTGGAAGTTGAAGCTAGACAAATCAAGACTAGCAATAAGGTGTAAATTTTTAACAGGCTGATAAACCACTTGGAACAGTTTACCAAGGGTCATGGTGGATTCTCCATCACGGGCAGTTTTTAAATCAAGATTGAATGTTTTTCTAAAAGATCTGCTCTAGGAATTATTTTGAGGATGTTTGATGGTCTGTGCCCTATGGGAAGTCAGACTAGATGAGGGGAGTGGTCCCTTATGGCCTTGGAATCTATGAATGTATGTGACTATTTCAACCTTTTGATTCTTATGAAGCCTGATTTATTTAGCTTAGGAAAACGTAGTCAATTTAAACTTCAGTGTGACTGTTTGTTTGTTTGTTTATTTATTTATTTTCTAGGCAAAAAACTACTCTGAAGCCCTTCAGTGGTATAACTATTCTCTCAGCTTCTATTCATCTGGGCAGATAGATCAGAACTTGGCTAAGTTGCAGAGGAATATGGCTTCCTGCTACTTTCATCTGAAACAACTTGAAAAAGTGTTTATTTTTTTTGTGGTATTGCAGTGTCAATGGGACTTGATTTCAAATTGTGAAAGGGTAAAAGGGAATGGAAGTTTGTTCTGTAGCTTTTCTGTGTTGAGTTACATGATTACACTTAGGACTTCAAGTTTTAAAAATGTACCCACTTAATTATTAATATCTTTGTTTTCATTAGGGTCCCCCCACTTCTAGGTGCTATACCAACATAATAGGGGGCATGATTTCTGCCACAAACAGCTTACAATCTAAAGAAATGATAGAGTAGAGAGAAGGGGTCCAACGGATAAATAAAATGGCAAAAGTGGAGATTTGTCATATTTTGATAATAAAATGTTTTTGATACTAATATGTTTTAAAATGGAAATATAAAACTATCCCCATTTGCTACCTGACATAGACATTATTAGTTGGGTCATTTATTGAGGGTATCATGGTAGAAGTTTTTTCTTCAGAGTGGGCAATGGTGTTGTGCACCAGCTCAGAGAGATGAAGCAGCATGACTGCATCACTGGTGGAACAGACAGATGGGGAGCAATGTAAAAAGACACAAAGGTGGAAAAGTTGGGAGAGCCTTGAAGGACAAGAAGTTTGAGCCTGATGTGGTGGGAAAGCTGCTGTACAGCAAGGCTGCCTTGGAGTTGCTGGTAAATGGACTGTCTTGTGTAAAGTTATATTCCAGCATGTCATCAGACCACTAACTTCAAGTGAGCTGAGTAACAAAATGATTGCAATGAAGTATGCATTACAGAGAGGGAGCTTTAACAGCTGTAAAGACCTAGAGAGATCTTAGCATAACAACTAGTGTCACCAGAGCAGACTCATAACTAGTATCATCTGTGTGTAAGTCTAAAAATCTTTCTACTCCTAAGATAGGACTTACAAAGTGAATTAATTTTGTCTAAATTAAAAAAGCATCTTGAGCACTTGCTTTAAGTGATCACTAGATGGAGGTCTAAGCTATGTTTGTACTTTACAAATGATGTACAAACTTGTCTGCTGATACTGCCTATGTGGTCTCTAATTCTGAATGGAGAGCAGAGACATGTCTTGAGGTGCAGCCAGAGTTGCCCCTTGAAGTTAGACTCACAGCAACTAGTGTGATATTCTCATTGAAGTTGAGGACTGTTCATTTTCCTGTGTACACACCAACCTGACACTGTGAGTCTCATGTCCTGTAGCACAGTGAGAGTCTTTTGGAAATTCACTATATTCTACGAATGTGTGTGACAGATGTTAGGGGAGCAGTGCTGCAGCCTCATGTGTCCCACCCAGTTAAATTTCTGTAACTGAAGACTTTATAGAAAAGGGGAGAGTTAAAAAAGCTGGGAAAATAGTGGACAATTTACTTGAGTCTGGTCTCTGGAAGGGCAGAGTTGCTTTTTGGAATTCTTCTAGACCGGTGTTTCTCAAATGTGGCCACCAGGGGCTTTTCTTGTGGCTACAACCTCCTGGGCTGTGATGGGGGAGGGTGGGAGCAGTGGCTCCTCCCCCACCCTGGTGCTCCTGGATGCCTTGGTGTTGGTTGCTGGGGTTTCCAGCAAGTATTGGGCCCTGCTTGCCTCCCTCTAGAGACACCTGGGGCACAATGCTGGAGGAGCAGGCAGCTGGTGAGTTCCGCACCTTCTCAGAGGTATGGGGCTCAGGATTTGGGCTTAAGCCCAGGGGTGGCAGGAATGTAGGTTCTGGCTGTGAGGCTTCAGGTTCCAGCCCCAGGCTCTGGCTGCACCCCATCGCCCCAACCCCTGATGTCTCCCCCGATCCCCATCCTGGGCTTAATTTGTACTCAGACTTGCCAGGACTGAATAAGTCTGCTGTGAAAAATGATACTTGCATGTTTGTTAATATCACTTTTCACAGCAGACTTACTAGCTAGCAATAAATAAATTACAATGATTTGGATATGTATATGTGCATATTTATTTGTTTTTCCTTAAGCTAATTAAGTATTTTAGGAAAAAGTGTGAGAGCGGCCACCAGGAAGAGTTGGTGGCCGTACTCTGAGGCCACCAAATAATTTGTCCTGAGAACCCTTGCTCTAGACACCATGCTAATAAACACCGTATTAGAACTGGTGCATAGTTGCAGATATTGTTAAAAATTGCCTAGGTGTTTACATTCTAGGCCTCTGTTTTGAGATCTCATAACTTTTAAAAACTTTAATCTTTTGGGCTGAAGTTTTCCAGATCTGGTACGTGCCTGAAGGTGAAACTTGGAGTAAAAAAAATTCAACTGTTTGTGAGTAGAAGGAGAAAGAAAAAAATCATTTTTCCCCACTAGAAAGAAATTCTTTCAATTTATTTTAGAGCTTTACAAGCAAAATGGCTGAGGGTATAACGTGTAAATGTAACTGGGAAACAGCCCTCACTGTGGAGAAGTGCCTTTATATATTCTTATGATAGAGGGTTTTGATTTGGCTAAATCAGAAGAATTTGAACATCACACTGCACATTCGTAGGACATTTTTAACAGTAGCTCTTTAAAACAATGTTTGATCAGAAACTAGGCTGTACTATACATGTGTGTCTTAAGGGGCCCTTTAATCTAACATACAAAGACATATAAGAAGTTCCAGAGTCTGGAAGTTGAAGTTAGAAAAATTCAAATTGGAAATAAGAAATTTTCACAGTCAAAAAGTTGCAATTAACCATTGAAACAGTACTATGTGATCATGTAATTAAAGCCTATGATAGTATGTAAACATGAGGGGACCAACTTAAGGTTGCACAATGAACCTTAATTATGGCATTGCCTAACTTGAGTGCTTGGCTCTGCAACCTTAATGTTATTTTAGTGTTGTTTTGTGATATAATTTCATATTTAAAAAAAGCAAAAACAAAATAATAATTATATCATTAGGAACTATACTGACCTCCAACTTGTGTCATCAGCAGGGTTTGTGACCATTAGATCCACAGCACTGACCTTTGCCACTTGAACTACTGGTAGCAGTAGGAAAGGAGTACTTGTGGCATCTTAGAGACTAGCAAATTTATTTGAGCATATGCTTTCGTGAGTACAGCTCACGAAAGCTTATGCTCAAATAAATTTGTTAGTCTCTAAGGTGCCACAAGTACTCCTTTTCTTTTTGCGAATACAGACTAACACAGCTGCTACTCTGAAACCTGGTAGCAGTAATCAGCTATTAACATCTCCATGGACCAGCCACTAGAGGGGGATGAAGACACACATTTTAGCAGTGGGTTTCACAGCTATTTACTGACAGCAGAAAAATGTAGAGACTCAGGACATCAGGGTTCAATTCTGGCTTCTGAAGGAGAGTTTTCTATAGTGGTTGTAGACCTGTCTGTCCCTGTGCTTCCAGCTGTCCCAGTCCCCTTTTTCTCATATATACCCTCTGCTCCTGTCCACCCCTCCACCCTTGCTTTTGCCCCCATCCTCCTCTACTCTTACCCTATTCCCCACTTCCACTCCAGCTCCTGCCTCCCTCTGTGCCGATCCACCTTCCTCCCGCCCCAACTTCTACTTCCCTCCCCCTGCATGGTTCCTGAAATCCCTTCTTCTTGCACACCATTCTTCATCCCTCTGAATTCAAGTCAGGTTTGGCTGCATCCTCTTTCACCATGCTCAGCCTGCTTGCTAGCATCAGGAGCATTGAGATAATAGAAGAGACAGTCTCCCTGCTCTCAGTTGCTGTGCCCAGTGCCACGTCAGCCCCAGGCTGCTAGAAGGAGCAATTTCAGCAAAAGACCTCCTCACCACCTCCAGGCTGGGCTGGAACATACTTAGTGCAGATGGAATCATCAGAAAATGTAGCTGACAAACTCTAAGAAGTCTCTACTGATTAGTTTCTATAGATTGAGATTTTTGAAAGGCTCCTAGCTTGGCAAATTTGGGTGAAATTTTCAAGGAACAGCAAAAGGTGAATCTCTGATACTAGGAGAACTGCCCTGACAAATTTAAAATTCTTTCTCCAAAGCATGAGGGCTCTAGAACTTCTTAATGAAATGGTTGTAATACTCTTTTAATTTGGGCCAAACAATATATTTTCCCTAATCTCATTCTCAGAAATGGCTGAACCATTTGACATGAAACTTTCTAAAAAAATTCAACCAGAGGCAGACACTCAGCATGGAAAATTCTAGCTTGAAGGGACAAAGTTTGGCAATGTTATAAGCAAATGGAAATAGTATTTTGAAGTGTCAGACAGTGTTAACTATTGATGGCACTACTAGCCTTCTTCACTTTGTTATGCTGTGCCACGAGGTGGGTCCTCGGCAGTACCATAGAACCCTGGCTCTCTGGATCTTAAAGCAGAAGCCTTGACTGCGTGAATTAAAAGGTTTCACTCTGTTAGCCAGCTCATCAATCTCTATATGTTTCCCACTAGAGAGGGACAGAGCATCTAGAGAGGGACAGAGCATCACACTATGTGGGTATGGGTTACATGTTCCACCTAGATGAGGAAGCTTGCCTGAGTTTTAGAAGTCCATCCAGGTCTAATCCCCGTACATGCCCTGACAGCAGAGGTTGAACCTGGGACTTCTACATCTAAATGCAAGAGCCTGAACTGCCAGAGCTGAGTGATCCACATCTGAGAATCAGGGATGCAGCAAGCTCATCAACCTTTGTGTCCCAGCCACCACTAGACAGGGACAAAGCACAACACTATTACACTATTATCTAACCTTGGATACATGTGGCAACTTCTGTTTCCGTGTACTGCTGTGTATGCCAAGTAGAGTCCAGGAGAGTCATTTCTAAACAAGATGCTCTGCAGACCCCTACCTCATTCAAGGTGAATTTCACCCCATCCAGAGGGTCAGCACAGTGAGACTGTAATAGAGCTTAGGCCTTGTGCTTAGGCCTTCTGCACTGGGTTGAATTTCACTCTTACTTAGCTCACAAGGTGAAACTTTCATGGTTGTGGAAAAAATGGTCTGATGTTATACTGTATCAGTTGACAGGTTTCACAGTGGTAGGTGTGTTAGTCTGTATCAACAAAAAGAACAAGGAGTACTTGTGGCACCTTAGAGACTAACCAATTTATTTGAGCATAAACTTTCGTGGGCTAAAACTCACTTCATCGGATGCATGCAGTACAGCATGCATCCGATAAAGTGGGTTTTAGCCCATGAAAGTTTATACTCAGATAAATTTTTTAGTCTCTAAGGTGCCACAAGTACTCCTGGTTCTTTTTGTAACAGTTGATAAATAGTGTGTGACCCTGGAATTAAAGACTGTATTTGTTAAGGGGTCAGAATTAAGGGTGTGTTTGCAACTGTAATTTTAGCATTTCTTGAGTTTTAAATGTTTAACTGCTCCACAGCTCAAAAGCTTATTTTTGTGACTTTTAGTTTGTTTTTCAACTCTGGATAACTTTTCTTTTGTCTGTAAAGCACCAACCTTTATATAGCTGTGGAGCTGTATAAACAACACGTATATAATCATTAATATGTTCTCTCTCAGTTTAGCGCACCCCTGCTACAATGTGTGTTACTGACTCCTCGTCATGACTGCGATAAAATCCTGTTAATCTTTTCTGTCAACAGGCAAAAGAGGCAGTGAAGGAGGCAGAGAGGTGTGATCCCAGCAGCATCTTCACTCAGTTCAGTGTGTATAAGGTTGCAGTCTTGGAGGGTAACACTGAAAAAGGTAGAAACAGTCAGAAGGGTAATATGTTGCTGTGTACATATGAACACATGATTATTTTGCAGTTTTATTGATTTGGTATTTTCCCAACAAAAAAACCACCTTTGACTTAGCCTGTTTTTCCACCTATGCCCCAAATTCCTTTCTCCCCTTCACCTTGAAACTAATTGAAAATGCTGTCTGCATCACTGCCTCAAGTTTGTCTTCCCCAGCTACATCCTAGAGCATCTCCAATCTAACTTCTGCCCTTTCCACTGAAACTGCTCTCACCAAAGTCGCTAATCACCTTCTCTTGGCCAAATGTCAGTGCATCAGTTGCATTGTTGATTTCCTTGGTCTCTGTTGCTTTTGACAATGTTGATCATCCTCTTCTTGATTTCTTATCTACCCTGGGCTTTTGTGATACTGTACTTTCCTAAGTCTCCTCTTATCTCTCTTACCATTCTGTCAGGTTTTTTGATGGGTGGTCCTCCTCTCTCCCACTTTCTGATGGGATCTCATAGGTCTCCATCTCCAACCCCCTCCTTTTCTTCCATATGTTGTATTCTGGGTCAGTGATTCTCAGCCGGTGGTCCACGGACTCTTGGGGGTCACAGACTATGTCTGCTCTTACTCTCAGACTTGACTCTTTTTTCTACCTTCCTTTCTGGGGGGTCATAATCTGAGTCTTTTTGATTACAAGTAGCTTGTTTGCTGACCAGGTATGTTCACTATCTGCAGCTCCTTTGTGCTGTCATTTATGGGCAGTTGTCGCTTTCCCCTATCAGCTAGGTAATTTGCATCGACACAGATGCTTTTTAGCTTGCTTTTGGATCCAAAGCCATCAGCAGAGCTCAGAGACTCTGTCTTAAAAGGGACACAGTGAACTTCCACCTGAGTTTTGATTACTTTCCACTTTTAACTCCTGCTTTTAAAACACAAAGCGATCTGAAAAAGAAAACACAACCTATTGTGGCTCCTTTTTGGAGCCCTAATAGGATTTTAATTAAGTAGCATGGTTTGCTTGCATTTTTTTCTTTTAACCCCTTCTACAATATACACTGCATATGTCAGGAAAATGCACATTTTTTCATAGTTTAACTTCTGCAACATTATATTAACCATATTATAAGCTGTAACTGTTTCTTTTATGCTCACAGTTTTCATGTACCCTTATCAAAGTGGCAGTCTGATTACTCAGAGCCAATTTCAGTGTTCCTAAGATTGCTTCTTTGTGCACCTCACTCCTGCTGTTGCTGCAGAGGGTACTGTCTTTTTCATTTCTTATTCTTTTACTGCAGCTTTTATCTGCTACTTCGTTTAAAAAAAAAATCCAGAATCTCTCCCTATTCTCCTGATTGGTCTTTAAAAAGATATTGAACTTTATAAAGCATTGAGGTACCTTAAGGGTTAAATATCAAAGCCAAACAACACTAATTACCTGTGTCTGGCAAAAAGCGTTTGTCAGTTTTGCATCTTTGAATAAAAGATTCAAATGGAATTTTAGTGGTATCATTTAAAAAAAAACAACTGCAAACCAAACCAATTAATCTTAAACCAACAAAACAAGAGTTTTACAAACCAGTAGTGTTGATTTAGGTCCTTAAAACCTCACATATTTACACAATATATTTGCACACACACACAGATACATACATACACATACATACATTCTCTTTTTCTTAACATCCCTTGCACTACTCTAATAATTTTTCCAGAGCTGTACATAGATTACATTCCCTTTTATACATTTGGGGGCAGTTAAGTTCCAATAGAAACCCCTTACGTTCTTTTAGCGAATTTGACTAAACTGTCCATAGTCAAATGATTTAAATCCGATTGTCTCTTTGCCTGGATTATTTACATTCCTTCGGAAAAGGGCCAGTTTTTCCTTTGAATGGCTGCAAAGAAACCAAGAATTCTCTTCCTATAACACTTTTTCTTTTTAACATTTTCACAACTTTCAACTGTTTAATTTCCTCCAGCCTCTGCAGATTTAACTTGTCACTCTTTTTCCTTAAATCACGTGTTTATCTCCCAGAATGACACTTTCATCAGCTCAGATTATCACCATTCCAGGTATTGTCCGAGGGATCTGAATTCCTCATGCTTGTACTTACTCCTTCCCTTATTCCTGCCACTAAGTCCCTCAGGGCTCCCAACCTGTTTTCCAGTCTCTTTATCTGTTGCCTGCCTTCTTGTCTGGGCCCAATCCTGCTTTCCTCACTAGAGCCTCCACATTTATTTGACAAATAAAATTTGCAGAATTTTGCAGAATTTTAAAATATTGTGCTCATAATTTTTTGACGCATAATTTTTAATTGTTTGGAGCAGAATGCCCTCAGGAGTAACTCTTGTTGGTATGAGCCAAAACATGGGTGAATGGAGCCCCACCCGGCCTATGGGTTATATATTAGAGGGAGTGTTCTGCTTTCTGCGACAACCTGACATTTGGACAAGATTGGGGTGCTAGACAAGGTTTCCATTGTTTGGCAACACTGTCTGCAGTAGCCAGAAAAAAACAGGTTAACACCTTTCTAGCCAGCACTGTGCTTAACTGTGGAGAAATGCTAACATATTTACCTAGTCAGAACAGGTTTCCCAGGGGAAACGTGTGAAAATTAGTTGAAGATGTCAGCCTTTCCACAAATCAGTATAATATTTATGTTGAAATATCAGAGTACAGCTACTTTCATGTGCTTCTATGAAAAATTCTGCTAACAGCTGGTTTCTTGTGTATTTCAGCTGTGGAGGCAGTTGTTGCAATGGGGAAGTTAGCAGCAAAACCAGCTCAGCATGAAGATAAGCTACTAGCAGATGGAAGTGCAGCCACCAGCCTTCTGAGTTTAGCTGCCCAGATTGCTTTAGAGGTAGGTAGAGCTGATAATATTTTCTTGGACTTCTGCTTCATTGTCAAATAAACATAGCAGTTGTAGCCTGTCCAACTTGTATTTTTTCTTGCTATGTTCTACACAAGAGAAGACTTGGCTATGTAAACTCAAGTGTGTTGAATAAAGTGAAGCAGAGGTTTATTTCAAACCAAAGAAATAAAGTTTTAAAAGAATTCTTAAGGAAAATTCCTGAGCTATAGACGTTAGTAGATGGACATTGCTTCAGATGCTTCCTTAGGTCTCTCTTCTGTCACAAGCAATGGAATTTCTGTTGTCTTCTATGGCTTGATTGCTGAAGATGCTCAATTCAGAAGGAAGAAAAGGAGTACTTGTGGCACCTTAGAGACTAACAAATTTATTTGAGCATAAGCTTTCGTGAGCTACAGCTCACTTCATCGGATGCATTCAGTGGAAAATACAGTGGGGAGATTTTATATACACAGATTTCAGAGTAACAGTCGTGTTAGTCTGTACTCGCAAAAAGAAAAGGAGTACTTGTGGCACCTTAGAGACTAACCAATTTATTTGAGCATAAGCTTTCGTGAGCTACAGCTCACTTCATCGGATGCATACCGTGGAAACAGCAGCAGACTTCATATATACACAGAGAATGTGAAACAATACCTCCTCCCACCCCACTGTCCTGCTGGTAATAGCTTATCTAAAGTGATCATCAGGTGGGCCATTTCCAGCACAAATCCAGGTTTTCTCACCCTCCACCCCCCCACACAAATTCACTCTCCTGCTGGTGATAGCCCATCCAAAGTGACAACTCTTTACACAATGTGCATGACAATCAAGTTGGGCTATTTCCTGCACAAATCCAGGTTTTCTCACATCCCCCCCCCACCCCCATACACACACAAACTCACTCTCCTGCTGGTAATAGCTCATCCAAACTGACCACTCTCCAAGTTTAAATCCAAGTTAAACCAGAACATCTTGGGGGGGGGGGTAGGAAAAAACAAGAGGACACAGGCTACCTTGCATAATGACTTAGCCACTCCCAGTCTCTATTTAAGCCTAAATTAATAGTATCCAATTTGCAAATGAATTCCAATTCAGCAGTTTCTCGCTGGAGTCTGGATTTGAAGTTTTTTTGTTTTAAGATAGCGACCTTCATGTCTGTGATTGCGTGACCAGAGAGATTGAAGTGTTCTCCGACTGGTTTATGAATGTTATAATTCTTGACATCTGATTTGTGTCCATTTATTCTTTTACGTAGAGACTGTCCAGTTTGACCAATGTACATGGCAGAGGGGCATTGCTGGCACATGATGGCATATATCACATTGGTGGATGTGCAGGTGAACGAGCCTCTGATAGTGTGGCTGATGTTATTAGGCCCTGTGATGGTGTCCCCTGAATACATATGTGGACACAGTTGGCAACGGGCTTTGTTGCAAGGATAAGTTCCTGGGTTAGTGGTTCTGTTGTGTGGTATGTGGTTGTTGGTGAGTATTTGCTTCAGGTTGCGGGGCTGTCTGTAGGCAAGGACTGGCCTGTCTCCCAAGATTTGTGAGAGTGCTGGGTCATCCTTTAGGATAGGTTGTAGATCCTTAATAATGCGTTGGAGGGGTTTTAGTTGGGGGCTGAAGGTGACGGCTAGTGGCGTTCTGTTATTTTCTTTGTTAGGCCTGTCCTGTAATAGGTAACTTCTGGGAACTCTTCTGGCTCTATCAATCTGTTTCTTTACTTCTGCAGGTGGGTATTGTAGTTGTAAGAAAGCTTGACAGAGATCTTGTAGGTGTTTGTCTCTGTCTGAGGGGTTCGAGCAAATGCGGTTGTATCGCAGAGCTTGGCTGTAGACGATGGATCGTGTGGTGTGGTCAGGGTGAAAGCTGGAGGCATGCAGGTAGGAATAGCGGTCAGTAGGTTTCCGGTATAGGGTGGTGTTTATGTGACCATTGTTTATTAGCACTGTAGTGTCCAGGAAGTGGATCTCTTGTGTGGACTGGACCAGGCTGAGGTTGGTGGTGGGATGGAAATTGTTGAAATCATGGTGGAATTCCTCAAGGGCTTCTTTTCCATGGGTCCAGATGATGAAGATGTCATCAATATAGCGCAAGTAGAGTAGGGGCTTTAGGGGACGAGAGCTGAGGAAGCGTTGTTCTAAATCAGCCATAAAAATGTTGGCATCCTGTGGGGCCATGCGGGTACCCATAGCAGTGCCGCTGATCTGAAGGTATACATTGTCCCCAAATGTGAAATAGTTATGGGTAAGGACAAAGTCACAAAGTTCAGCCACCAGGTTAGCCGTGACATTATCGGGGATAGTGTTCTTGACGGCGTGTAGTCCATCTTTGTGTGGAATGTTGGTGTAGAGGGCTTCTACATCCATAGTGGCCAGGATGGTGTTATCAGGAAGATCACCGATGGATTGAAGTTTCCTCAGGAAGTCAGTGGTGTCTCGAAGGTAGCTGGGAGTGCTGGTAGCGTAGGGCCTGAGGAGGGAGTCTACATAGCGAGACAATCCTGCTGTCAGGGTGCCAATGCCTGAGATGATGGGGCACCCAGGATTTCCAGGTTTATGGATCTTGGGTAGTAGATAGAATATCCCAGGTCGGGGTTCCAGGGGTGTGTCTGTGCGGATTTGATCTTGTGCTTTTTCAGGAAGTTTCTTGAGCAAATGCTGTAGTTGCTTTTGGTAACTCTCAGTGGGATCATAGGGTAATGGCTTGTAGAAACTCGTGTTGGAGAGCTGCCGAGCAGCCTCTTGTTCATATTCCGACCTATTCATGATGACGACAGCACCTCCTTTGTCAGCCTTTTTGATTATGATGTCAGAGTTGTTTCTGAGGCTGTGGATGGCATTGCGTTCCACATGGCTGAGGTTATGGGGCAAGTGATGCTGCTTTTCCACAATTTCAGCCCGTGCACGTCGGCGGAAGCACTCTATGTAGAAGTCCAGTCTGCTGTTTCGACCTTCAGGAGGAGTCCACCTAGAATCCCTCTTTCTGTAGTGTTGGTAGGGAGACCTCTGTGGATTAGTATGCTGTTCAGAGGTATTTTGGAAATATTCCTTGAGTCGGAGACGTCGAAAATAGGATTCTAGGTCACCACAGATTGTCATGCACATTGTGTAAAGAGTTGTCACTTTGGATGGGCTATCACCAGCAGGAGAGTGAATTTGTGTGTGTGTGTGTGGGGAATAAACATGGGGAAGTAGTTTTACTTTGTGTAATGACACATCCACTCCCAGTCTTTATTCAAGCCTAAATTAATTGTATCCAGTTTGCAAATTAATTCCAATTCAGCAGTCTCTCATTGGAGTCTGTTTGTGAAGTATTTTTGTTGAAGAATTGCCACTTTTAGGTCTGTAATCGAGTGACCAAAGAGATTAAAGTGTTCTCCGACTGGTTTTTGAATGTTATAATTTTTGACGTCTGATTTGTGTCCATTTATTCTTTTACGTAGAGACTGTCCAGTTTGGCCAGTGTACGTGGCAGAGGGGCATTCCTGGCACATGATGGCATATATCATGTAGAACCCCGAGTGGGGGTATTCTATCTGCTACCCAAGATCCATAAACCTGGAAATCCTGGACGCCGCATCATCTCAGGCATTGGCACCCTGACAGCAGGATTCTCTGGCTATGTAGACTCCCTCCTCAGGCCCTATGCTACCAGCACTCCCAGCTACCTTTGAGACACCATTGACTTCCTGAGGAAACTACAATCCATCAGTGATCTTCCTGAAAACACCATCCTAGCCACTATGGATGTAGAAGCCCTCTACACCAACATTCCACACAAAGATGGACTACAAGCCGTCAGGAACACTATCCCCGATAATGTCACGGCTAACCTGGTGGCTGAACTTTGTGACTTTGTCCTTACCCATAACTATTTTACATTTGGGGACAATGTATACCTTCAAATCAGCGGCACTGCTATGGGTACCCGCATGGCCCCACAGGATGCCAACATTTTTATGGCTGACTTAGAACAACGCTTCCTCAGCTCTCGTCCTCTAAAGCCCCTACTCTACTTGCGCTACATTGATGACGTCTTCATCATCTGGACCCATGGAAAAGAAGCCCTTGAGGAATTCCACCATGATTTCAACAATTTCCATCCCACCATCAACCTCAGTTTGGACCAGTCCACACAAGAGATCCACTTCCTGGACACTACGGTGTTAATAAGCGACGGTCACATAAACACCACCCTATACCCTATTCTGACCGCTATGCTTACCTACATGCCTCCAGCTTTCATCCAGACCATACCACATCATCCATTGTCTACAGCCAAGCTCTACCATACAACCGCATTTGCTCGAACCCCTCAGACAGAGACAAACACCTACAAGATCTGTATCAAGCGTTCTTACAACTACAGTACCCACCTGCTGAAGTGAAGAAACAGATTGACAGAGCCAGAAGAGTACCCAGAAGTTACCTACTACAGGACAGGCCCAACAAAGAAAATAACAGAACGCCACTAGCCATCACCTTCAGCCTCCAATTAAAACCTCTTCAATGCATCATTAAGGATCTACAACCTATCCTGAAGGATGACCCATCACTCTCACAGATCTTGGGAGACAGGCCAGTCCTTGCTTACAGATAGTCCCCCAACCTGAAGCAAATACTCACCAGCAACCACTCAACGGAAACACTAACCCAGGAACGTATCCTTGCAACAAAGCCCGTTGCCAACTGTGTCCACATATGTATTCAGGGGACACCATCATAGGGCCTAATCACATCAGCCACACTATCAGAGGCTCATTCACCTGTACATCCACCAATGTGATATATGCCATCATGTGCCAGCAATGCCCCTTTGCCATGTACATTGGCCAAACTGGACAGTCTTTACGTAAAAGAATAAATGGACACAAATCAGACGTCAAGAATTATAACTTTTAAAAACCAGTCAGAGAGCACTTCAATCTCTTTGGTCACTCGATTACAGACCTAAAAGTGGCAATTTTTCAACAAAAATACTTCACAAACAGACTCCAATGAGAGACTGCTGAATTGGAATTAATTTTCAAACTGGATAAAATTAATTTAGGCTTGAATAAAGACTGGGAATGGATGTGTCATTACACAAAGTAAAACTATTTCCCCATGTTTATTTCATCCTCCCTACTGTTCCTCACACATTCTTGTCAACTGCTGGAAATGGCCCACCTTGATTATCACTAGAAAAGCTCCCCCGCCCCACCTCTCCTGCTGGTAATATCTCACCTTACATGATTGCTCTCGTTACAGTGTGTATGGTAACACCCATTGTTTCATGTTCTCTGTGTATATAAAATCTCCCCACTGTATTTTCCACTGCATGCATCCGATGAAGTGAGCTGTAGCTCACGAAAGCTTATGCTCAAATAAATTTGTTAGTGTCTAAGGTGCCACAAGTACTCCTTTTCTTTTTGTGGATACAGACTAACATAGTTGCTACTCTGAATTCAGAAGGAGAAGCTGCTTATATGTTCTTAAGGAGCTCAGATTCTGGGGTTGGGAAATCCTGAAGGACTATGAAAAGTTACTTGTCCCTCTTGTTTGTCTGTGAGCAGTGACTGAATGGTGTGTGCACTGAATGAATGAATATTGGCATATATAGAGCAGCTCTTTTAGCTATCTCTTGGGCTTTGCTAATAATATCCCAGGTTCTAATGGCTTCCCCAAGCTGTATTGATCCTGTTCTGTCTATGGACTGATTATGCAAGGAATCACAGGATCTTTCCTTAAGATTTTTTCCCTTGCATCTGGCGATGTTTCTTATGCAGAATCCTCTTGCCTTTCCCCCACGAGAAGGGCATATAAACCCAGCAAACATTTTCCAGTTGTGGGTAGGATGGCGTTGTTTGAGGATTGGCACAGCTTTTAGAAAACGTGTTTGTTACTTGTTTTCAGACTGAACAACAGGCTGTGGCTATCAAAGCTTTGGAGTATTTATCTCAGCACTCACAAGATTGCCAACAAGTGTTCACAGCTTTAAAGTGAGTATTTGAGATACCCGTAAAGGAAGGGAATTTCTGCTGCTTTTCTTTCTTTTAATTTTTTACATCTGATGAATTTTTAGTTTTCATGAAGGTGAAGAACTGAGCAGGTGATGTGTATTATGCTAGCCAGCAGCTCCTATGCTGTTCAAATTCAGAGCATCCCATGACATTGCAAAACATACCTCAATCCTGAACTGCCACACCTTTAGCCAAGCCTGTCATAGGCCTCTCTTGAGCAGTGGATGCCAGTTGCTCTGAGTTTAATGTTGTTTTTGTGATGTGGACAAATGACCAGTAGTGACTAGAATGAAACTACAACAAATGCATTTGACTTGCTAGCGATGATCTCCAGAGGTGAAAAGACTGATTTGGTATCTAGCCCTAGAACTTGGGTTTGTTGATAACTAAGTAATTTTTTAAAATATCATGTTAAAATATTCTACCCTATTTTAAGAATAATAATTATAAGACAAACATATTTCTTCTATTGTTTACCCCAAGCCAGCCAGGCATTGATTTAGCAAAGTGGAGGACAAAATAAATGGTGAGGATGGGAAAAATCTTACAAAGTTCTTAATCCCAATCTGATACCCTGTATCTTTCAGTAGGTATATTGAATTAATGGCATGGAGAAGAGCTGGGAAAATGTTGTCTCTTGTTGGGGCTGAAAAGGCACAAAATACTGATGGAGATTTAATTTCTGAGTCTCATTTTCTGTGTTTCTCTTGCATGTAGGTGTTTGGTTCGCCTTGTGTTGTCAAAAGTCATGGCAGAACCCAAAGAGAATAGGTGAGGCCATTTGCTAAATACATTTCTGTACTATGACTGCCCACTTAAAAAGGTATATATGGTTTTTATTTTCTTAACGTGATTATGGGACCAGTCCCTATTCAAGTCAAACACCAATTGACATAACCGAATAAGAACTTCAGGGACTGGGCCTAGTGGCATCAAGTGCGAACATCTCTTCACCTTCTATAACTTTCCTCCAAGTACCTGCACTCCTCCCCCTCTCCTGTTAACTGGATGCGAGCATGATACTAAATCAGTCCTCAGTGGGGAATGTGGATCAGGCTCTCTGAGGTTGACATCTCCGGTTGACATTTGGAGGATGTGCCTGTCAAGAGCTCTGAGAACTGTGTGGTCTTCCCTGCCAGAGATCAAGCATTTTTCAACTCTGTGTTGAGTGCCCAAAAGCCCGGGAAAGGAATACTGTTGATGGTAGACAATGGGTCTCCTTGGACTGGGCTCTATCACTTTGCTATGACCCAAGTTGGAGTTAGTGCCATACAGCTTAGTTCTGATATTGCAAGGAAACAAGGCTATGAAAACGAAACTTGGAAGATGAGTCTGTGGCCTCCCTTCTGAAAATCTCCTACAACACTCATCCTTTGGACCTACAGATCTACAGGTCTATAATGCTCTTACTCTTACTACGGGCCTGCAATGCTGCTACTCCAGGTCTTACAACACTATGGGTTTTGAGTCTATATGCTTTTGACAAAAGCAGGAGTACTGTATCTGTAATTAAAGTTATTGTATTCTGTCATACCATATAAAATAATAAAGGTTTGTAAAACTGGATTTTTCTTCCACTCTAGGACTAAATATATGGACATGCTTGTGACTTACTTGACCTCAGGTGCGTAGTTTAATTTCCATTTTCTGTGGTTGTACATCTATGAACATGTTGATGGTACAGTTAATGCTGTGTGTTTCTGCTCTGGAAAGCCTGCAGACTAGAGCTGGAAGAGCTTCATTCCTAATAGGGCCAGTAACAGTGTTAGCTGCGTTCCTCAGACAAAAGGCTCCCCCGTCCTACACAGTTTCCCCTTGGGGAAAAGTTACTTATGATCACAAATGCAGTCAAAACAATCAGGTACCAGCCACACTAGCAGGCTTAGGAGCTTCAGTCTGGGATGGCCCGAAGTGACAGTTCTCTACTCTCTCTGCATGGTTAGGGCTCAAAACAGCATCTTTATTAGGCAAACAGGAGCTATGACAAAAGAAAAGGTTGTTCTGTTGTTATGAGTTTTCAGTGTGAATTTATAAATTTGGTAGTTAAAGGCCAAGTGCTGGGCTCTTCATTGTCCTAGCTATTTACAAGAAGAGGATTGTTTATATTAAAGTGACTTCTGTTCTTCCTCTGAAATGTAGAAACTGCAGAAAATAATATAAAGTTGGTAAGAGAAGTGAGGGGCTAATTACAATACTGACACTCACTTCAGTTTACCCCTCGCCTCCCTCCCAAAGAATCCCTCTTCTTCTTCGAGTAGTGTTCCTATGGGTGATCCAGTGTAGTTGTGTCTCATCCCTGCGCTGCTGATCAGAGAACTTTGGTAGCAATGTCTGTTGGGCCCACAAACGTGCTGTTTCTCCTTGTGCTGCACCACGAGGCAAACCAGTTTGTGCAGGCTAACTGTCCTCAGTTCGCAACCACCCCAACTAGAGATGGAGCCTTTAGCTGCTTGTTAGCGGATCATTAGCTCTCCTTTTCAGTTGTTAATCTTTAGATTTTAGAAACCCTTTAGCCTTCTTTTGACTTTTATTTGGCAGTGCCTTTAAAAAAAACCATCAACAAAAAGAAGAAAGAAAGACTTTATTCTTGTGTGGACCCCAAGTGTTGGGTGACCTCCCTGGATAAGGATATGCCTGGCTCTCTGGGCTTCAAGAATTGTCACACTTCCAGAGAAACAATCCCAGTTTTGGACAAGCACTCCTCTTGCATTCACTGTCTCGGAGTGGGCCACATCCAACAAAAGTGTTCCCTCTGCCAGTAGTTCCAACCGAGATCCCACAAGGACAGAGAGCTCTGCCAGAAAATCATCTTTATAGTAGCGGCTCTCTGACCCCAGCCCTCCAGTGGATGTGACTCTTTTCTTCAACCTTGATTTTGAAGGACAGTGAGTCAAAGAAATGGTCTGGGGACTCCTCTCACAAGTTGAAAAAGAGAGTGGGAAGACCCCGCAGCAAGCCCAGGGATACCTCAAAGCAATCACCACCTTGCTTGGTGTCCTCCGCGTCGCTGGCACCAAGATCACCCTGCACCCACGTCTCACGGCGCATGTCCAGTACCGTTGATAGGCCCATGGACCGTTTGGGGACAGACACCGAATCTTCGGTAGAGATACACAAGGGCAAATGCCCTAAGACGCTCCCGGTATGCGAGCTGTCAGTACTGCCAGCAGCATTGGTCCATGCAGCACTGGAGAGATTGGTATGGGTGAAGTTCCCATCTGCCCTGGCACCACCACCGATGCCAGGACACTTGGTACAGGTAGAATTCCATCAGGCTGGTGACCTGGCTTTGTTGACTTTCGGCACCTAGAGAGCTCATGCTGAAAAGAAGTACAAGAGGTTCTCCTGCACAGCAGAAAGTCCTCCATAGGACACTCTTACCTGCAGAAATGGTCCAAGTTTCAGATTTGGTGCACGTCCCACCAAACCTCTTCAGTGTCAGCAACTCTTCCGCATATTCTGGAATATACCCGACTGTTAAAAAATTGGGGTTATCCCTGAGCTCCCTGAATGTCCACCTAGCAGCTATTATAGCATTTCACCAACCCGTAGAAGAGTATTGTACTATCACACCCGACAACTAAGAGGTTCCACCTCTTCATAGGCAGGTATCCTAAGAACATGAGCCAGTCACTCAAGACAGTTAAGAAAAGGTCTTTGAGTCCCTGTAGCGAGCTCTGATCAAGCTGGACACAATCGCCAGCTCCATCGGGATCACTGGTACCAACGGCGCCGAAGACGCCTAAAGCTAGTATCCATGGAATGCCCGGTACCGAGCTGACAGAGCAAGTTGTTCTGCCCAAAGACCTGATGGGTATGGGCAAAGAAGTACCGGTACCATGAGGGCTTGAACGACATGGAATATCCGCCCTGGGGAAGGCTACGTGGGCATGGACATCAGCACTGGCACCAACCCCAGTGCATATGGCACTGACTGACCGTACAACCAGGTCCACATCTCCAGTGCCATCAGTACAGACCTCTTGGCACTGACAACCGCCACCAATACCGACGCCCTTTGCACCACCATATTTCCAATGCTCAGTGGATCTCTTGGTGTCTGATGCACTGGACTCACCCCTGCTCAGTACCAGGGTCCTCTCACCAAGTTCTCCCAAAGTATTGGATTTGATGACATCTCCCTGCTGGTTTCAGAGTAGCAGCCGTGTTAGTCTGTATTCGCAAAAAGAAAAGGAGTACTTGTGGCACCTTAGAGACTAACAAATTTATCTGAACATAAGCTTTCGTAAGCTACAGCTCACTTCATTGGATGCATTCCCTGCTGTGCACCACCTTTTTCATCATTCGAGTTGGAAAGTGAGTGAGCGGGCTTGGGTTCCCATTAGGACTGTCAATTAACTCAAGTGATTAATTCCTGAATCATAGAATCATAGAATATCAGGGTTGGAAGGGACCTCAGGAGGTCATCTAGTCGAACCCCCTGCTCAAAAGCAGGACCCATCCCCAATTAAATCATCCCAGCCAGGGCTTTGTCAAGCCTGACCTTAAAAACTTCTAAGGAAGGAGATTCCACCACCTCCCTAGGCAACGCATTCCAGTGTTTCACCACCCTCCTAGTGAAAAAGTTTTTCTTAATATCCAACCTAAACCTCCCCCACTGCAACTTGAGACCATTACTCCTTGTCCTGTCCTCTTCCACCACTGAGAATAGTCTAGAACCATCCTCTCTGGAACCACCTCTCAGGTAGTTGAAAGCAGCTATCAAATCCCCCCTCATTCTTCTCTTCCGCAGACTAAACAATCCCAGTTCCCTCAGCCTCTCCTCATAAGTCATGTGTTCCTGACCCCTAATCATTTTTGTTGCCCTTCGCTGGACTCTCTCCAATTTATCCACATCCTTCTTGTAGTGTGGGGCCCAAAACTGGACACAGTACTCCAGATGAGGCCTCACCAATGTCGAATAGAGGGGGACGATCACGTCCCTCGATCTGCTTGCTATGCCCCTACTTATACATCCCAAAATGCCATTGGCCTTCTTGGCAACAAGGGCACACTGCTGACTCATATCCAGCTTCTCGTCCACTGTAACCCATAGGTCCTTTTCCGCAGAACTGCTGCCTAGCCATTCGGTCCCTAGTCTGTAGCTGTGCATTGGGTTCTTCCGTCCTAAGTGCAGGACCCTGCATTTATCCTTATTGAACCTCATCAGATTTCTTTTGGCCCAATTCTCCAATTTGTCTAGGTCCCTCTGTATTCTATCCCTGCCCTCCAGCGTATCTACCACTCCTCCTAGTTTAGTATCATCCGCAAATTTGCTGAGTGCAATCCACACCATCCTCCAGATCATTTATGAAGATATTGAACAAAACCGGCCCCAGGACCGACCCCTGGGGCACTCCACTTGACACCGGCTGCCAACTAGAAATGGAGCCATTGATCACTACCCGTTGAGCCCAACAATCTAGCCAACTTTCTACCCACCTTATAGTGCATTCATCCAGCCCGTACTTCTTTAACTTGCTGGCAAGAATACTGTGGGAGACAGTGTCAAAAGCTTTGCTAAAGTCAAGAAACAATACATCCACTGCTTTCCCTTCATCCACAGAACCAGTAATCTCATCATAGAAGGCGATTAGATTAGTCAGGCATGACCTTCCCTTGGTGAATCCATGCTGACTGTTCCTGCTCACTTTCCTCTCATGTAAGTGCTTCAGGATTGATTCTTTGAGGACCTGCTCCATGATTTTTCCGGGGACTGAGGTGAGGCTGACTGGCCTGTAGTTCCCAGGATCCTCCTTCTTCCCTTTTTTAAAGATTGGCACTACATTAGCCTTTTTCCAGTCATCTGGGACTTCCCCCGTTCGCCATGAGTTTTCAAAGATAATGGCCAATGGCTCTGCAATCACAGCCGCCAGTTCCTTTAGCACTCTCGGATGCAACTCGTCCGGCCCCATGGACTTGTACACGTCCAGCTTTTCTATATAGTCCCTAACCACCTCTTTCTCCACAGAGGGCTGGCCATCTACTCCCCATGTTGTGATGCCCAGCGCAGCAGTCTGGGAGCTGACCTTGTTCGTGAAGACAGAGGCAAAAAAAGCATTAAGTACATTAGCTTTTTCCACATCCTCTGTCACTAGGTTGCCTCCATCATTCATTAAGGGGCCCACACTTTCCTTGGCTTTCTTCTTGTTGCCAACATACCTGAAGAAACCCTTCTTGTTACTCTTGACATCTCTCACTAGCTGCAGCTCCAGCTGCGATTTGGCCTTCCTGATTTCATTCCTACATGCCCGAGCAATATTTTTATACTCTTCCCTGGTCATATGTCCAACCTTCCACTTCTTGTAAGCTTCTTTTTTATGTTTAAGATTCGCTAGGATTTCACCGTTAAGCCAAGCTGGTCGCCTGCCATATTTACTATTCTTTTGACACATCGGGATGGTTTGTCCCTGTAACCTCAACAGGGTTCCTTGAAATACAGCCAGCTCTCCTGGACTCCTTTCCCCTTCATGTTAGTCCCCCAGGGGATCCTACCCATCCGTTCCCTGAGGGAGTCAGTCTGCTTTCTTGAAGTCCAGGGTCCGTATCCTGCTGCTTACCTTTCTTCCCTGAAGAACATTACTACACTGGAAGACTATACTAATTCAGTGTTCCAGGAACCATCTCACTTACAACCATCAGGTAGGATTGACCCGGAATGGACAGCTCCACCATTCCAACAGGAGCAATTTTCAGATTCGGACAAATCTGAAACCTCTGGTAATAGGTGGTCCCTACTTCATTCCCACAGAGAGAGTCAAGCCTGGACAGGCAATCCAGGACTTACAGTTGCTACTCTTATGGACATGACCTCCCTAGGAACTGATGGATCTCCATGCCTTGGGGTCCCCCTCAAACAGTTGGCCCCTCTTTTTGGCCTTAGATCCCAATACCACATGTATATGACCCACTCAGGAGTCTTTCCCCTCTTCTCCCATGCATCAACAACTGGTTCCACTGGAGTATGAGGAGGAGGAGGATGTTGAACCAGAACCGCAGGTACCGATGATTCCAGTGGGAATCCCATCCTGTTGCCTGGAGGAGGTGGTCTCTCCTTCTTCACCATCCCCACCAGCTGACCATAAGCAACAGCAGGACTTATTATGAAGAGTGACTAACAATCTCCAGATATCTCTGGAGGAAGTCCAAGACTTGGTAGCCAAATATGTCTTTAATAACTACTCTAGGTTGGCGGCCTTTCAGCAGAAACTTTCCTCTCAGGACAGAGCCCAGTTCCTCTCTCTTTTAAAGGAGGGCAGGTTGGTGATATAAATGGCCCTTCTGGCTGCAGTTGATGTAGCAGATACACCATCCAGAAACTTGGTCACGGATATTGTTATGAGGAGGAACTTGTGATTGCAATCCTCAGGTTTCCCCAGGGAGGTGCAAAATATCATCCAAGGTCTTCTCTTTGATGAGTCCAACCTTTTTAATGAGAAGACTGATGACGCTCTCAATAACCCTCTGCTTCCTGGGGATCTACACACCAGTCTTAAGGAGGAAGCACCAAAGGGAAATCTATAAACCAAGACCACCTCCTCCTCATACATTCTACTATCAGTGTTCTGCTGAGCCTCCCCGTAAGCAACAGAAGACACAGAGAACCTGCTTTTTGGCCCCCTCTATCACTGCGACCCAATCCCAGCCCACTACTAGGAGCCACTTTGATGTTTTAATTGAGATCTGCTTGTCGTCTCTGATGCCACCTGCCCCTTCTTCTGTCACCTATGGAGGCTGTCTCACTCTGTTCGCCCGCAAATGGGAGCTAATCATGACGGACAGTTGGGTCTTGGAAGATTGTCCATCAGGGATACTCCATAGAGTTCCTTTCCCTCCCTTCCTCCTTCACAAACCCCCTTCCCAGTCCCCCTTTGAGGACCATTCTCATTAGGTGATTCATCATCAAGAAACAGAATTCCTATTGCACCAAGGGTCAGTAGAGCTCATCCTGCCTCAGTATCAAGGAATTGGGTACTATTCTCTGTATTTCCTAATTCCCAGAAAAGAAGATGAGTGGAGACCCATTTTGGATCTTTGACAACTCAACATCTTCATTGGGAAGTTGAAAATCAGGGTGGTTACACTGGTATCAGTAATACCCTCTTGTTAAGAAAAGATGTGGTTCGTGGTTCTCGACACGAAGGAAGCATATTTTCATATAGACACCCCTCCCACAAGGTTCCTACATTTTATGGGGGTCCAGGAGCACTTCCAATTCTGAGTCCTCCCCTTCAGACTAGTGATGGCCCCCAGCATGCTTATGAATGTTTTCTTCATGGTGGCGACCCAGATGAGACATCAGGGCCACACAGTCTTTCTGTATCTCAACTATTGACTCCTGGTAGGTCACTCATGATGGAATGTCAGCTCAGCTATTCAATGCCTTATTCAAAGTCTTGCAGCTCTGGAGGTTGTGTGAACAGAGAAATGTCCCTTTTATCCCCCACAAAGACAATAAACTTTACAGGGGCAATGTTGGACTCTGTTTCTGAAAGTGTCAACATTGTAACATATGCATCCCTTCTAGAGTGGGATGTCCACCTGAACAGTCACATTGTGTAGGGCACATGGAACCTGCAGGAGGCCAGATTACATATCAACATCCTGGAACTGCAGGCAGTCTACCTTGCATGCAAGGCCTTCCTCCCACTCATTTGCTCCACATCCCAGTGATGTTGAGCAATATCACCGCTGTGGTCTATATACACAAACAAGGAGGAGCGAGATTTCTTTCACTTTGTCTGGAGGCAGTTGGGCTTTGGAATTGTTGCATGAGGCACATCATCACCATCCAGGTAGCATACCTCCTGGGAGTTCACAACTCCTTAGCAGACAATCTTAGCAGGCACTTCTTGGTGGACCACGAGTGGGGAAATCCAGGATTGTTCTGTCAGAAATATTCACGCAGTGGGGCTTAGCTCTATCGGACCTCTTTGTATTATAAACGAACAAAAAAAATTCCTCGTTATTGTTCTAGAGGATCCATAGGCTGTGACACCCAAGGTAATACTCTTGTTTATCATGGAAAAGTGGTTTCAGGTATGCCTTTCCTCCCACTCCCCTGATTCCCCAGGTGCTGAGAAAGATATGTTGCAAAGAGGCCATGTCATTCTTCTAGTACCCTACTGGCCCAGACAGTTTTGTTTCCCAGAGCTTCTGACAATGTCAGTCCACCCTCCAATTAAAATCCACCCCTTCCCAGAACTTCTGATGCAGGACAGGGGCAGGGTCAAACACCCCAACCGAGGCTCTCTTCACCTCATGGCCTTGATGTTTGGATCAGTGTTGGAAGTAGAGGGCTCTTGTTCGTTCCCTCTCCAAGCTATACTTACCCAGCGTAGCAATGAATCCTGAACCTGTTATTTGGCTAAATGGAAATGCTTCTCCACCTTGATGCAGCACAGTCAGTCTCACCCAGTCTTCCCAAGCATCCCTATTGTTTTAGATTACCTCCTGTTTCTAATAAACTCTGGTCTCTCAATCAGCTCGTTATGAGTACATGGAGCACCCATTAGTGCCTTCCTCCTTTCAGTAGAGGGTGGTCTGTCTTTACTCACCCAACAGGGGAATGAGAGACAGGGACTGGATCACTTGATGATTACCTGTTTTGTTCATTCCCTCTGGGACAGCTGGCATTGACCACTGTCAGATGACAGGATACGGGCTAGATGGACCGTTGGTCTGACCCAGTATGGCTGTTCTTATGTAACTACGACACAGTTCATGAAGGGACTTGTAAGGCCTCATGGCCAGTCATTAAACCCACACCACTATGAGATCTGAACCTTGTGCTGTCAAAACTTACTGGTCCTTTGAACTCTTAGCAACATGTTCCACGTCCCTCCTATCCATGAAGGTGGCGTTTTTAGTGGCCATCATTTTGGCCAGGAGGGTCAGGAAACTGGGAGCTCTCATGGTGGACCCCCTCCCCTTTATATTATTCCATAAGAACAAAGTATCCCTTCACCTTCACCCTAAATTTCTACCGAAGATCATCTATGCATTCCACCGTAACCAGTGTATTCACTTACATGTTCTTTTTCTGAAACTCTGCTTTCTGCTTTGTCTGAAGAGAAGAGACTTCACTCCTTCAACATCAGATGTGCATTGGCCTTTTACCTGCAAAAAAACGAGGCCATCAGGAAGTCTCCGAGACTCTCTGTCGCGATAGCAGAGAGATCCCGTGGTCAAGCTAAATCCTCTCAGAAGATTTCTAAGTGGGTTCTGTTTGTATTATTGAATGCTACAAACTGGCATGCATTCTGCCTCCCTGCGGTATAGTGGCCCACTCCATGAGAGAGCAGGCTGCCACGGCAACATCCCTGCAGCAGGTCCCGATACAGGACATATGCAGAGCAGCCACCTGGAGCTCCATACACACGTTTGCTAGGCATTATGTTCTAGCTGTGGATGCAGCAGTGGGATCTGTAGTACTGCACACATATTTGTTTCTGGCTTCCTTGCGCACATGTCCAATCTGAGAACTGCTTGTCAGTCACCCATGTGTGGAATATACATAGGGACCAGCACTTGAAGATAAAATGAAGGTTACTTACTGTAACTGAAAGTTCTTTGAGATGTGTGGTCTATATCTATTACCCTCCCTGCCCTCTGTTCCTTCTACTTCAGCTCTGGATTGGATTCGTGGTAAGAAGAGGAACTGTGGGGGCACTGACCCTCACTGCCTCATGTACCCTCGCTCAGGAGCACGAGGTGATCTTTTGTGCAGGTACAGGCCAATGGACAATGCTTGTTAAAATCTGTGAGCTCGGGCGCATGGTGTGCATCGTGGGCAGCGCATGAACGGCTGGCTGGAGAAGGCTAGCCCCTGGCCCTGCCCCTTCCACCTAAGGCCCTGCCCCTTCTGCGCCCCTGGAACACAGAGCCCCCCCACTGCAGCTGTCGGCCCCCGCCCCAGGCTGGCTAGTGCCCGCAGCCTCCCCAGCCCTGGAGCGCTGGGAGGCAGAGCATGCAGCAGCGCCACTGCAGCCTCCCCCGCCCCAGAGCATGGTGTTGCCGCAGCCCCCCCAGCCCTGGAGAGCCGGGAGGGAGAGCGCGTGGCACCGGGAGGGAGAGCGCGTGGCACGGCCACAGCCCCGGGAAGGTGGGCGGCATGACCCCAGCCACTGGAGCTCAGCGGCACCCTCAGAGCGGGACCCTCGGGGTGGAGTGTGGGCGGGGCCACGCCTGGCTGTTTGGGGAGGCACAGTCTCCCCTGCCCACCACTCATGGTGTGCATGCATATCCTATGTGTGAAATACAGGGACCACACATCTCAAAGAATTTCCAGTTACAGGAAGTAACCTCTCTTTTTACTAGACATTTTCTCTCCTCTCTGCCTGTCTTGGAAGCCCCTGAGAAAATATACATTTAGTCCTGTAGCTGCTGTAGTTACCATGACCATGTCAGGGAGAGTGAAGAGCTCATGTAATAGAATCATAGGGCTAGAAGGGATCTCGAGAGGTCATCTAGTCCAGTCCTCTGCATTCATGGCAGGACTAAGTATTATCTAGACCATCCCTGACAGGTGTCTGTCTAACCTGCTCTTAAAAATCTCCAATGACAGAGATTCCACAACCTTCCTAGGCAGTTTATTCCAGTGCTTAACCACCCTGACAGTTAGCAAGCTTTTCCTAACGTCCTTGCTGCAGCTTAAGCCCATTGCTTCTTGTCCTATCCTCAGAGGCTAAGGAGAATATTTTTTCTCCTTCCTCCTTGTAACAACCTTTTATGTACTGGAAAACTGTTATCATGTCCCCCCTCGGTCTTCTCTTTTCCAGACTAAACAAGCTCAGTTATTTGAATCTTCCCTCATAGGTCATGTTTTCTAGACCTTTAATAATTTTTGTTGCACTTCTCTGGACTTTCTCCAATTTGTCTACATCTTTCCTGAAATGTGGCACACAGAACTGGATACAATACTCCAGCTGAGGCCTAATCAGCGTGGAATAGAGCAGAAGAATTACTTCTTGTGTCTTGCTTACAACACTCCTGCTAATACATCCCAGAACGATGTTTGCTTTTTTTGCAACAGTATTACACTGTTGGCTCATATTTAGCTTGTGAGCCACTATGACTCCCAGATCCCTTTCTGCAGTACTCCTTCCTAGGCAGTCATGTCCTATTTTGTAGGTGTGCAACTGATTGTTCCTTCCTAAGTGGAGTACTTTGCCTTTGTCCACGTTGAATTTCATCCTGTTTTTTTCAGACCATTTCTCCAGTTTGTCCAGATCATTTTGAATTTTAATTCTATCCTCCACTGAAGAAGTTTCTTCCACTGGACTCAAGTGGGACCCTAAGAATAGTATTTCAGAGGGCTGAGGGGATTAATTTTCTTGCCCCAACCTCCTCCCATCAGATTAAGCCAAACCCCACAGACCCCAGTTGGGCCCCAATGTCAATGAATTTCTTGGTGAAGGGGCATGACTCATTTTGTTTGTATGTCCCTTGTGACAGTCCTGCCTATCTAGCTGGAAATGCTAGTTTGGGCACATTCTAATGTTTTTCTGTGAGCTCTCTCTAAATATATTAGATCAAACCTATGAGTGGTACCCCACATGCTGAAATACTCAGATTTCTGAAGCCCCAGAAATGTGTGTTATAGTTAATATTGGGCATAGGAAATGCAGTTGTTCTGCTCAGGAAATGTTTCATATCTGTCAAATGACATGTTTCTGCAGCACATCAGAGACTTGCTGAGTCTTTCACAGAAGGGAGTATGACACTGGACATGAGGACCCGTGAGGCTCACTGGTTTAGAAAAATAGGTGAGTAGCACTGCCAGCATGTAAACAGAGGGAGGAAAGGGCAAAGGGTTGGGAATAAAAACCAGTTTGTGAAGAACTAACACTTGGTGATCTCTGACTCTTCCTGCAGCAAAGTTTTGACTTACAGAATAAATTTCTTATGGAAACTTAGGGCTTGTCTACACTTAACAGGGGATTGACATGCGGCAATCGATGCATCGGCGGTCGATTTAGTGGCTCCATTGAAGACCCGCTAAATTGACCGCAGATCGCTCTCCCGTCGACTCCTGTACTCCACCTGAACAAGACACGCAAGGGGAGTTGACGGGAGAGCATCTCCCATCGACATTGCGTAGTGTGGACCCTGCGGCAAGTAGATCTAAGTACGTCGACTTCAGCTACGTTATTCACGTAGCTGAAGTTGCGTAACTTAGATCTATCTCCCCCCATAGTGCAGACAAGGCCTAAGATCTGATTTAGGGAAGGCATGACCCAAGGAAGAGGGTAACATGCAGGTCAGAATCTGCAAATCACTGTAGAATCTGAGCAGCTGATTGGGCCAGTTAGATACTCAGATTCTTCAGTGATGGGAATGACACAACTGTCAAGAGGGATAGATCACTGATGAATCTTTATGGGAGTGGTATGCTTAATTCTCTTCTGAATGTACTTGTCAGGATAGAAACTGTATGCAGAGCAGTCTGAAATGATTGCCTTTTATGGCTCTGGGGATGGTATTGGATACTTTCAGCTAGATTCTGTGTAAATCTGTAGTAAATCCATTAAAGTTAAAGGAATTATTCTAGTTTCATACTGGAGTAATTTAGATCAGAATCTGGCTTTTCTTTATTCAACTTGATGTGAATGGATTTAATGGCAGAATGATTAGTTGTTGAAATAACGGATTTGAAATAATGAATAATCTATATTAATAGCATCTACTGACAGTATTTCCTGCTGTTGTTAAATGAGCCCTATGACGGGTTCAATCACAGAGACCCCCTTGGGACTGTCACCTGACATGCTGAAGTTACCTCTGAGCCCGTTTTCCCTGCCAGCTTGGGACTCGAGAACCCTGCCTTGTTGACCCAGACACGCTAGCCTGCTGCAACACAGACCCAGGGCTGGTCCATGCCCCCAAAGCTGCAGACTTTAACCAAAAACTGCTCAGCGGTCACCTATCTCCAGCACCCAGATACCCAGCTCGCAATGGGATCCAAACCCCAAATAAATGTGTTTTACTCTGTATGAAGCTTATACGGGGTAAACTAATAAATTGTCCACCCTCTATAACACTGATAGAGAGATATGCACAGCTGTTTGCTCCCCCAGGTATTAATCACTTACTCTGAGTTCACTAATAAACAAAAGTGATTTTATTAAGTATAAAAAGTAGGATTTAAGTGGTTTCAAGTAGTAACAGACAGAACAAAGTAAGTCACCAAGCAAAATAGAGCAAAACCACGCAAGTCTAAGCTAATACATTAAGAATTTGTTTACAGGTAAAATCTCACCCTTAGAGATATTCTAATAAGCCTCTTTCACAGACTAGACTTCTTCCTAGTCTTTCCCAATCTTTCCCCTGGTACAGTCCTTGTTAGTTCCAGCTCAGGTGGTAATTAGGGGATTTCTCATGACTGGCAGCCCCCTTTGTTCTGTTCCACCCCCTTTTATAGCTTTAGCCCAAGGCAGGAATCTCTCTGGGTCCCCACCCCTCCTTCTAAATGGAAAAGCACCAGGTTTAAGATGGATTCCAGTATCATGTGACATAGTGACATGTCACTGTAAGATCTCATTCTTCATTACACAGGAAGGCTTGCAGGTAAATAAACCCATTCACAACCAAATGTCCGAGTCAATGGGATCCATCAAGATCCTAAACCACCATTAATGGCCCACACTTTGCATAATTACAATAGGGTCTCAGGGTAATTCTTTCATATTTCTAGGTTTCAGAGTAACAGCCGTGTTAGTCTGTATTCGCAAAAAGAAAAGGAGTACTTGTGGCACCTTAGAGTCTCTAAGGTGCCACAAGTACTCCTTTTCTTGTTTCATATTTCTAGTTTCAGATACAAGAATGATACATTCATACAAATAGGATGAATATATTCAGTAGGTTATAACATTTGTAATGATACCTTACAAGAGACCTTTTGCATAAAGCATAATCCAGTTACATCATATTCACATTCATAAAGCATGTGGAGTGCAATGTCACAAGCCCCATGTTTAAAATGTAATACTGGGCCCGAAATGCCTGTCACTGGAGATTTTATGGGCACAGATTATACCAGGCTGAAGGTTTTTATTCTAGTCTCCTGTCTTATTGATTTTATGAGCTTGGAACTTGGCTGTACAGTTCGAGAACTGCCCAGGAACAATGAGGGATTTCTTTGTACTGTCGTTCAAGGTATGTGCTCTGCCTAGTATTATCTGTGATGTGATAGATGATGTCGTGCAGGTGGCTTTGTTACAAGCTCCAAACAAATACATCAGATGTTTCCTTAGAGCAGTGCTACTCAAAGTGGGTCCGCGAGCCACCGGCTGCCAGTATGCGCACACATTGGAAAAAAAAATTGCCGGTCCCCCACATCAGATAGCTTGAGAAGCACTGTCTTAGAGAGCTTCAGTTGGGTACCCTGGGGGTTAGATGCTTTGGTCACCCAGAGGAAAATCATTGACAACTTCAGATTTTGGAATTATAGTCACACTTTACGTTATGTGGTTTAAAAACTGGAATTCAAAACATTTAAATTAAAAGGACAATTTCAAACACCAGGTGATCACTGAAGTTTGGCCACTGATGCAAATCTATTACACAGACAACTCTTCTCCATCTCCTCTGCATGCAGAACTCCCTTTTAACATTATGGTTTATATACATGTTAATAGAGAGGGGCCCCAAAGTTGTTAGACCTCTGATATTGTAAATAATCCTCTGGTTTAATTAATACGCATTGTCCAGTGTACTACACCTGATTAATTACTAAGAACCTAATTGTTAAGGTTCAACCATCATCCATTCAGTAGGCTATTCATGTACTTATCAATTACATACACATTATACCTCAGTAAATACACTTGTAATAATCAGTTCTTCAAGTAGTGTCCTGTTGGGTGCTCCACTTCAGGTATACTTCCACCCCTTGCACCTTTAATCGGAGGTTTTTGGTGGTGGTGCCTGTTCGGCCATGCACACACCCTATGGTTTCTTGTGCCCCGTGCTGAGGCTATACATGGTTGCACGGATAAGCTACCCTCAGTTTCTTCTCAACCATCTCTGCCTGAGATGGAGCACTAGTGTGCCTGACTTTCAAAGTCTCTTAGCCTAGTTGCCCTTCTTTAGCTTCTTGTTTTTTCTTTAGTTATTTCATTTACTTTTTATTTAGGAGTTTAGGGGGGACTTTCTCTTGATCCCTTTTCCCTTTTGGGAGGGAGACATTCCCCTTTTACATACTGTTGTCCTGGGATATGCTAGACTCTCCAGGTGTCAAGTGGTGCATTTCTTGCCAAGAGGCCATCCTTGTCAGTGACGGGCATTCCTGTTGTATCTGCTGCGTGGGAGAGTCTCAGATCCTCCAAAAGTAATCCATCTGCACTTCTTTTTACGGCAGGGCAAGAAAAAACCAGGACCTAAAAGTGAGACTCCTCATGATGGAGCATTCCCTCCAACCAGCCTCAGATCCAGGCTTGCCCCGCAGACATCAGTTGCTGAATTAAGATAGTGCCATGTTCATCTGGGTCTACCCGAGATAAATCCATGGAGAAGACCCACAGAAAATAGTCATTCTCCACAGAAAAAGTCAAACGCAAAAAAGACCTTGGTCCCTGCAGAGTAAGGGGACCTCATGTCCCACCCTGGATATGGCTGTGGCTCCAGACATTCTTGGTATGGATCCTGTGCCTGGGGTTCTGGGCTCAGCAGAGAAAAAGGGCAGCAAGCATGCCTCGGTAACTAAAACCTTTGGTGCCGCACAAGCAGGACACTGCCTTATCAAATCATTCCACCTCTAAGATAACGGAACCCACAACTCCTTCAGTACTATCTACATCTAAATTGACCACTGAGATACCGCAAAGACACCATGCCTCTCATATGATCTTGGCACCCCCCAAGGCATTCTCATTGGTATTGTCCACTTTGACTGGAGTGGACTTGCCAGAGCAGCATATATTCTCGGTACCGACAACAGAACAAGTTTGGATTCTTGCTGGATCTGTTTGTTTCGGAGGAGCTGGAGTTTCCCTTGTTAGTTGGTACTGAGAGATTATTGGTACCGAGACAAGCCCAGTCACCAATGTGGGACATTTCTCCAGTACCACTTGATTCTCACTTGCAGAGTATGCTGGAACTCCCCTTCTTGAAGAGGAGGAATTTTCCTCCAATTTGAATATTTTGATCTAGGATTCCTCTGACACTTCAGACAAGGGATTTCTATCCTGGCACTTTTGAGAAGATGGGGGAGTTGCACCAAAGACAGCCCCATGTTCCCCCGACCTGGTTCAAGCACCAGGTGATGCCATCACCAGTGCCTTTTGGACCTCTCCAGTGGCCATATTGGGATCACTGGGCGACATATCCTCAGCAATTATCCCATGCCCCTCGTCTCTCTCATGGGGAATACAGAGTGACATGCTCCCCTACTCAAGCTGTGCCTCCTCCATTACCTCAGGCACAAAAATCTTTTAGCAGGAGGCTAGGGTAGAGAAAGAGGGAACTCCCCAAACAAATATTTCTTCATCTTCCCCAATGAAGTGGCTATGCTTCCCCACTGACTGTGACTGATGACTTCACACATGTCCAATAGTTAATGAAGCATGTTGCGGAGTCCCTCCATATTCTCTTGGAAGAAGTCATGGAGTCACAACATAAGCTTCTGGACATCCCCCAGTGGACTGCCTCTACCCGAGTTGCCCTGCCTATTAATGAGGCTCTGATGGATCCTGCAAAATCCATCTGGCGGACTGCTGCAACAATTCTGCTGATCTGTAAATGGGCCAATAAGAAATAATATGTCCCAGCTAAAGACTCTGAATTTCTGTTCATCCGTCCAACTCTGAACTCCCTGCAGCAGTGAACAAATGTGCCAGACAACATTATGCAAAGGCCACACCATATGATAAGGACCAAAAATGCCTCCATCTATTTGGCAGAAAGACCTACTCATCCATGACTCTTCAATTTAGGATCATCAACTCTTAAGTTTTTATGGCTAAATACCATACACTCAAATTATGCCAAATTCATCACTTTTATTGAGCATTTGCCGGGTGATCAGCATGACCAGTTTCAGGCTATTATTGACTCGTGTCATCTGTTAGCTAGAACATTGCTACGTCTCGTTGGATACATTCGACGCTGCCGCTCAATCCATCTCTACTGCAGTAATCATGAAGAGGGCATCCTGGCTCCATATGTCTGGATTCTCAAGGGAGGTCCTAAACACTGTTGAGGACCTTCCCTTCAGTGGTCTCAAACTGTTTTCTGAGTTCTCTGATGATTTGCTGCATACTTTTAAGGATTCCAGAGCCATGCTGAGATCTCTCGGGATTTACAGATCTACAAACAAACGAAGGTTTAGTAGATCCCAGATGGCTCAAAGATCCCAGCATGCTTCATTCTCAGGATCCCAGAGACTGTATGAACTGCATAAGAAAAAATTGAGATTCCAGAGAAAGGAACCACTTGCTCCCTATATGCCTGCTGCTGAACCATCATCGTCACTTAAGCACTACTTTTAATGGCCTGGTCAAGGTCCTGAAACTATCCCACAACACTGAGATGCGTGTATACTATTTTACTCGTCTTTCACCTTTTGGAAACCATCTCTCCACTTTCTTTCTGCATAGGAGAGACTCACATTGGACAAATGGGTGCTGGAGGTTATAAGATTAGGTATGCTATCCATTTTACCTCCCTCCCCTATACCCAGTTCCCTTCCCTGTCCCTCTGCTGGGAGCCCTCTCATGAGCCCCTGTTAAAGCAAGAAGTTGACTCACTTCTACAAATGGGTGCTGTAGAACCAGTTCCTGTTCAGCACAGAGGGAAGGGGTTTTATTTTAACCACTTTCTAACCACTTCCTGAAAAAGAACAGAGGGGCAGAGAGTCATTTTAGATCTAAGGCAGGGGTCTCAAACATGCGGCCCGCGGGGCTATTTCCTGCTGCCCGCCAGCTCCCCGCAGTCCCCACCCCCCAATGTTTACCTAGAGAGGCTCCAGCCCGACACGCACCGGGGGCAGGGCAGGTTCCCTGCCTGCCTGTCCTGCCCCCACACCGCTCCAGGAAGTGGCTGGGACCTGGGGGAAGGGGGTGCCCGGGGTCTGTGTGTTGCTCTTGCTCCAGGCACCGCCCCCAGCAGCTCCCATTGGCCTATGGGAGCTGCTGGGGACGGTGCCTGGAAGCAACAGCAACGCATAGACCCCTGTGGCCCCCCCACAGGTTCTGGCTGCTTCCCGGAGTGGCATGGGAGCAGGCAGGGAACCTGCCCTGCCCCTGGTGCGCACCGGGCCAAAGCCCGCCCCCCGAACCCTTCTTGCAGCCGAACCCTCTGCCCTGAGCCCCCTGCTGCACCCCACACCCCTCCTGCAGCCCGACCCCCTGCCCTGAGCCCCCGCCGCACCCCTCCTGCACCCTGACCCCCTGCCCTGAGCCCCCTGCTGCACCCCACACCCCTCCTGCACCCTGACCCCCTGCCCTGAGCCCCCTGCTGCTCCCTGCACCCCAATCCTCTGCCCTGAGCTCCCTGCCACACCCTGCACCCTGACCCCCTGCTGCACCCCTCAACCCTCCTGCACCCCACACCCCAACTCCCTGCACTGAGCCCCCGCCACACCCCTCCTGCAGGTGGTGGAGGAGGGGGTGGAGTTGGGGTGGGGATTTCAGGGAAGGGGTTGGAATGGGGGCAGGGAAGGGGTGGGAAGAGGCGGGGCAGGGGTGGGGCCTCATGAAAGGGGTTGAGTGGGGGCAGGGCCGAGGGTGACGTGTGCGGAGATGTCAGTAATGCGGCCCTTGGGCCAATGTACTAGTCCTCATGTGGCCCTCGTGGTCATTTGAGTTTGAGACCCCTGATCTAAGGGCTTGTCTACACTGGCACTTTACAGCACTGCAACTTTCTCGCTCAGGGGTGTAAAAAAACACCCCCTGAGCGCAGCAAGTTTCAGTGCTGGAAAGCATCAGTGTGGACAGTGCACTAGCGCTGGGAGCCGCGCTCCCAGCGCTGGTAGCTACGCCCCTCGTGGAGCTGGGTTTTTTAGAGTGCTGGGAGACCTCTCTCCCAGCACTCTGCAGTGACTACACAAGCCACATTAAAACGCGGTCACAGCAGCGCTTTAGCATTGTGAGTGTAGAGTAGCCCTAAGAGTCCCCAACAATTTTGTTAGGTCTCAAAAATTCAGGATGGTATCCGGCACAGCTGTAATTCTGTCATTAGAACCAGGAAAATGGTTTATGACCCTCGATCATAATAGGATGCTTATTTTCATATTGCAATTCACCTGTCTCACAAATGATTCCTGTACTTTTCAGTAGGCCAGAATGACTTTTAGTATTGAGTACTCCCATTCGGCCTTTTGTCTGCCCCAAAAGCATTCTCAGCAGTGCTGGAGGTGGTCACAGCTTACCTCTGACATCGGGAAATTATAGTTTTTCCATACTTTGGCAACTGGCTACTCAAGAGCTAGTCTTACAATGAGGTCTTTGACACCATAAAGATGATGAGGCCCTATTCCATGAGCTAGGGTTGCAGCTCAACATTGAGAAATCCATTCTGAGCCCAGTAGAAAGAATAGAGTTCATGGGAGTCTCCTTGGGCACTATTTCAGACAGGGCTTATCTTCCCTCCAACAAATTCTTGACATTAGAAAATCTCATCTCAAAGATTCAAGTCAGTCTACAGACATCAATAAGAAGTTGTCTTTAATTACTCAGACCCATGGCAGCCTGCACCTTTGTGATGCCATATGCCAGCTTCCAGACGTGGTTCAGTACTGTTTATACTCTGAACAAACACAGTATGAGCAAATTAGTGTTGGTCCCTCATCAGGTACAAGGCTCTCTCAATTTTTGAAGGGACCCAGACAATGTCTGCATGGGGATTCTGTTAGTTTTACTTACTCCCTCTATCAGCGTAACAATGGATGCATCCCTGATGGGTTGGGGACACATTTGGGAACCCTCACCACCCAGGGCAAATGGTCTGCCCAAGAGACGTGACTACACGCCAACCTCCTTAAACTGAGGGCAGTCAGGAATGCCTATATCTGTTTCCTGCCTGTAATCAGGAACAAATCTATAAAGATTCTGACAGACAACATAGTTGGCATGTTCTATATCAACAGATATGGAGGAGCCAGGTCCCCTTCCCTTTGTGCCAAAGAGGTAAAGTTCTGCAAATGATGCATAGCCATTTCCATCCTTATTTTGGCAACTTACCTTCTGGGGATACAGACCAGCTTAGCAGATGACCTTGGTAGGCATTTCTCCCAGAACTACAAATGCGAGTTGAATCCTCAAATTCTCAGTCAAATTTTTCAGACTTGGGTTCCCCCCCCGAAATAGACCTCTTTGCCATGGTGATCAACAAGAAATGCAAAAAAATGTTTTCAAGGGGGAACTTGGGTACTCTCTCTTTGGGAGGTGCCTTCCTCCTTCCATGGACAAGAAACCTTCTATATGCTTTTCCCCCAGAACCATTTATTCTGAAAGTGATCAGCAAGATCAAACACAACAAAGCCAGAATTATATGCTTTGAGCAGGGGGTTGGACTAGATGACCTCCTGAGGTCCCTTCCAACCCTGATATTCTATGATTCTGTGATTCTATTTTAATAGTCCCAACATGTCCAAGACAGAGATGGTATCCTTACCTGATTCACCTAGGTGACTGTCAGGTGATCAGCCTCCCCTCCATTCCTCATCTTCTTTCCCACGGCACCGGCTGTACTTTTCATCCCAACCTGAAGATACTTCACCTCAAAGCTTGGCTCCTTGATGGTTCATGGGACTAGAATCAACTTGCTCCAAGAAGGTAAACAGGTATAATTGAACAGTGGGAAAGAGTCCACAAAGTACACTTATCTCCGCAAGTGGAAAAGATTCAGCCTGTGGTGTGTCCAGTGAGGTGTTCCTTCGGTTTATTCTTCTCTCTCAATCAGTCCTTGATTAGCGCCTACAGCTAAAAAGATGGAATTATCTATGAACTCTATCTGGGTCCACTTGACTATAACAGCTTTTCGTTTAGTAGCTGAGGGATTCTCATTCTTTACCCATCCTACAACTGTAAGGGTTCTTAGAGGATTGGGGAACATTTTTCACCTAGTTAAGAAACCCACACCTTTCTGGGATTTGAATTTAGTACTTAAATGCCATATGAGGCCTCCTTTTGAGCCAATGGCTACATCTTTCCTCATCAGTTTATCTTTTAGACAGCATTTTTGGTTGCTTTCACCTCAGCTTGTAGGGTGGGAGAAATAGGGTTTCTATGGCAGATTCTCCATTTTATAGTATTTTCCAAGGATAAAGTTTCATTATGCCCACACCCTACATTTTTACCCAACATGTCATATAAATTTCGCATCAACCAGGTTATCCACCTTCTGTTTTTTCCCCAAGCCTCATCAGATGAGAGAGGAGGCAGTTTTGCACACTTTGAATGTTAGGAGGGTGGTAGGCTTTTATGTAGACAAAACTAAATCACTCAGGAAATCACCCAGACTGTTTGTGGCTATTGCAGATAGATCCAAAGGTTTGGCGATTTCCACCCAGAGACTCTCTAGGTGGATCTCTGACTATATCATATTGTGCTATAAATCGTCAGATATATAGGTTCCTTCTAGAGTTTTGGCCTGTTCCACAAGATCTCTATCTACTTCTATGGTATTACACAAGAATGTCTCTATTCTGGACATTTTGTAAGGCTACTATTTGGTCTTACATACATACCTTCTTCAACCATTATTCAGTGGTTTAGTCTTCTAGATGCTGCTGTTGGAAATGCTGGGTTGTCTTGAGTCTTGACTTGGCTCTGAAGTTCCCCTCTCCAGCCTGGGGTACTGCTCAGTAATCACCTTGGTAAGCACCGTAGGGGCCCTCCTGAAAGAAGGAGAGGTTACTCACCCTGTGCAGTAACTGGAGATGTGTCCCTCTACGCGCGCTCCACTACCCATCCTCCTTATTCTCTGTTTTGGAGAATCCTCTGGGGGCATCATAGTAGAGAAGGAGCTGAGGGCGGTTCGCCCGGGCAGCCCTGTATAGCCTCAGAGTGGGGGATGAGGAAGCGTAGGGCACATGCACAGGCCGAATCGGCACTATCACCAAAACTCTCTGATTAAAGGCGCCTGGGGTGTGAGTACGCCCGAAGTGCTGCGTCCACAGGGACATGTCTCAAAGAAATCCACGTACTGTACAAGGTGAGTAACCTCTCTTTATTCATACTCCTGTAATTATCCAAATAAACTTACACTTCGTTATGTATAAAATATACCAGAAATATGTTGTATTACAATTACCTGAAGTCTGGTCTATAAACAACTCCTCTCTGTAGAACTGGGTTCTGTACAGGACAGGTTCATCCCAGCCAGCTACCTGAACACTTGTGACTTGAGGCTGAAGCTAAAAGCAGGGTTCTAGGAATACTGTTTAATCTTCAAAACTACACAACCATCTGTCAATCCTGATTTCAGAGCAAGTGCAACATTATCTGTTCTACCAGTAAAGGTGGGCAAACAAGGGCTTCTTTAGCTGGGAAAAGCTGTCAATGAGAAGAACACAGACATGTAGTTTAAGCCCCAAATCTATGAGGGGAAGGATATTTCTAGATATCTTAGACTTACTGAATAATTTAAGGTTTCAGAGTAGCAGCCGTGTTAGTCTGTATCCACAAAAAGAAAAGGAGGACTTGTGGCACCTTATAGACTAACAAATTTATTTGAGCATAAGCTTTCGTGAGCTACAGCTCACTTCATCGGAAGAGCTGCTATTTGGTGGAGGTTTGAAATAGTGTGAACTCCCGCAGTTACTGTAATGTCCAACCCCTTCTGGGATAAATGGACATGCAGTATCTGTGTACTTACCGCCCAAAATGTTGTGATAAATGTGTCCTTCTCCAGCACCTCCTAGTGCAGGCACAGCATGTGTGTGACAGTCAGAGTCCCATCGAAGATTAGTTTTCATTGCATCTTCAAAAGACTCTGATTTTCAGACTATTGTAGGGATGTCAGGCTGGGAGATTTCAAAATTCTCAGTGAATCACATATTTGAATTCTGTTCAGGTTGTAATATATCCCTCATCATAGTAGTAATTGAGCATCTTCCAGAAGTGTGGTAAGCGATGTGACTAGACCCTGTCATGTGTGGTTCATTCTTTCTGTATTCCTCTCCCCAGGGAGGAGAGTTTCTGTGTCTGGGGGTTATTTCTTTTCTTCAAAGTAATGTAATATATTAAATGTACACTGTGCTCTCTGTTTATATTAACAAGGCAGGTAGAATTGTACCTTGCACCAGGAGTGGAAGGATAGTGAGGGTTATGATGGTCTTTAGTGCCTGTGGGTGTATGTTCCACAGTTCGATATTGGCCCCTGAGAAAGTTCTGTCTCTTTCACAGATGAACCTTACCTATGCAATTTTATTGTATTGTAGTTTTGGCCCTCATCCCAGACTTTAGGCTCTAAGGCATTGTGGGAACAAAGGGTTGAGTGCCTTAAAAAGTGACTGAATTAATATCCATCAACATAAGAGAGAGAGAGAAAGTTTGGATTAAACTTATTTACACTAGTCTAAATCTGGCGTAATTTTATTGAAATCATTAGAGTTATTCCAGATTTTCACTGTTCTAACAGATCAGAATCTGGCCTAAAGACTTTAAAATCTGTCTTAAAATAAATTCAAAATCAGGGAGTTTCCCCTGGAAATAGTGAGACTTGCCAGATCCGCACATACAGCCCTTAGAGTCATAGATTCATAGATATTTAGGTCAGAAGGGACCATTATGATCATCTAGTCTGACCTCCTGCACAACGCAGGCCACAGAATTTCACCCACCACTCCTGCGAAAAACCTCTCACCTATGTCTGAGCTATTGAAGTCCTCAAATCGTGGTTTAAAGACTTCAAGGAGCAGAGAATCCTCCAGCAAGTGACCCGTACCCCAGGCTACAGAGGAAGGCGAAAAACCTCCAGGGCCTCTTCCAATCTGCCCTGGAGGAAAATTCCTTCCCGACCCCAGATATGGCGATCAGCTAAACCCTGAGCATATGGGCAAGATTCACCAGCCAAATACTACAGAAAAATTTTTCCTGGGTAACTCAGATCTCACCCCATCTAATATCCCATCACAGGCCATTGGGCCTATTTACCATAAATATTTAATTACCAAAAGCATGTTATCCCATCATACCATCTCCTCCATAAACTCCCTTCTTTGGGAGGTGGGAGCCTTTTGCGTAGTAGAGACACGTTTAAAATAAGTGTTGCCATTTTCAGAATGGGAAGGCATATTTGGAGGTTGTACAATGTTCCTGTAAACAAAAAATGTCTGTTAATTTCAGCTCTATACAGACCATGGGAAAAAACAATGTCTGTCCATCAGAAAAGGAGAAAGTGATTTTGAGAGCTAGCAATACAGGAAAAATATAAAAGAATGATTGAGAGTATCCATTTAATGTATGTGATGTTATAGCCTTGTTGGTTCCAGGATATTAGAGAGACAAGGTGGGTGAGGTAATATCTTTTATTGGACCAACTGCTGTTGGTGAGAGAGACAAGCTTTCGAGCCTAGAATTATAGAATCATAGAATATCAGGGTTGGAAGGGACCTCAGGAGGTCATCTAGTCCAACCCCGTGCTCAAAGCAGGACCAATCCTCAACTAAATTATCCCAGCCACGGCTTTGTCAAGCCTGACCTTCAAAACCTCAAAGGAAGGAGGTTCCACCACCTCCCTAGGTAACGCATTCCAGTGCTTCGCCACCTTCCTAGTGAAAATGTTTTTCCTAATATCCAACCTAAACCTCCCCCACTGAAACTTGAGACCATTACTCCTTGTTCTGTCATCTGCTACCACTGAGAACAGTCTAGATCCATCCTTTTCAGGTAGTTGAAAGCAGCTATCAAATCCCCCCTCATTCTTCTCTTCTGCAGACTAAATAATCCCAGTTCCCTCAGCCTCTCCTCATAAATCATGTGTTCCAGTCCCCTAATCATTTTTGTTGCCCTCCGCTGGACGCTTTCCAATTTTTCCACATCCTTCTTGTGGTGTGGGGCCCAAATCTGGACACAGTACTCCAGATGAGGCCTCACCAATGTTGAATAGAGGGGAACGATCACATCCCTCGATCTGCTGGCAGTGCCCCTACTTATACAGCCCAAAATGCCGTTAGCCTTCTTGGCAACAAGGGCACACTGTTGACTCATATCCAGCTTCTCGTCCACTGTAACCCGTAGGTCCTTTTCTGCAGAACTGCTGCCGAGCCATTCAGTCCCTAGTCTGTAGCAGTGCATGGGATTCTTCCATCCTAAGTGCAGGACTCTGCACTTGTCCTTGTTGAACCTCATCAGATTTCTTTTGGCCCAATCCTCCAATTTGTCTAGGTCCCTCTGTATCCTATCCCTACCCTCCAGCATATCTACCACTCCTCCCAGTTTAGTGTCATCTGCAAACTTGCTGAGGGTGAAATCCACACCATCCTCCAGATCATTAATGAAGATATTGAACAAAACCGGCCCCAGGACCGACCCTTGGGACACTCCGCTTGATACCGGCTGCCAACTAGACATGGGAGCATTGATCACTACCCGTTGAGCCCGATGATCTAGCCAGCTTTCTATCCACCTTATAGTCCATTCATCCAGCCCATACTACTTTAACTTGCTGGCAAGGATACTGTGGGAGACCATATCAGAAGCTTTGCTAAAGTGAACCTGAAGAAGAGCTCTGTGTAAGCTTGAAATTTTGTCTCTCTGACCAGCAGAGGTTGTTCCAATAGAAGATAATCCTCACCCGCCTAGTGTCCCTTTAAGTAAAATGTGTCCCCCAGTTGTGCTGTCAGCATTGCTGCTGCTGTTGTATAAACCCAGGACAAAACAGAAAGGCCCAGAAGGGTCAGCTTCAACGGAAGTGATGTAATCAGTGCTCTCCAGGTGGAAAAAGATGAGTGGGAAGGAAGGAAATGGTACTTGAGCCTCTGGAAAAGTGTCACAAACAGTGGGAGATAAAGGAAAAATGGAAATGATAAGTAAACTACTTTCTTTCTATCACTGCAGTAGAAAATGTTTCTTTCTTTGTTGATTGCTAGCCGTGACCTGGCAGTATCCTCGCTGACTATTCATGTTTCTGTTTTAGTTCTCCCAGTTTTGTCCATCTGATACAGCTGTTCTGATTGCCCAGAAGACATGCTTGCTGTTGGCTGCAGCAGTTGATCTGGAAATGGGGCGATGCAGTTTAACACTCACTGAACAGGTAGAGTGCTGGCCCTTTACATATGGGGCAGGTGAACATCTGGCTTTTAATGTACCCTAAACATAGCTTCTTTCGGTGTTTTATAATTCTCAGTTATTTCACGTAGGATGGGAGCTTGAAAATACAATCCTTTCACAATATAGAGTAAATTTTCATGTTGCTTTACAACCGATATAAGATATTGGACCAAATTCTCAGCTGCTGTAAATTGATTTTGTTGACTTCAATGGAGCTAAATGGATGTACACTATCAGAGGATCTGGGCCAGTGTCCCTGCCCCAAGGAGTTTACATTACAATCTACATTAAGATAACATGTATGAAGGGGTGATGACAAACCAGGGTGGAACAGGAAGATTAAGACTATAGCAGTAGGATTATGCAGTTGCTGAGGTGGTGATGTGAATATTATGAAGGTCACAGTTTTTATTTTCTGATGCATACACACATCCTGGAGGAGAATATTTAGATTAATAGGTTGTGGAAGAAGTACAGAAATCTGTTGAGTGGTGATAAGTGCAAAAGTTTGCTGAGCAGGGTTCAGTGCTTGGGCCTCTGTCTTTTCTGCAGAGAACACTGCACAGAAATAGGTTTCTTTTTTAAAAACACTCTGGGAGTGACTGTCCTATGAGTACTAGTCCTAATTGTGACACTACGCTCTTGCCTTTGCACCTCTTTGACAAGGAGTGAGAGCCCAGCCATGCAGAACAGACCAGTGCTGCTAGTTGCTCTCATTTTGTTTGCAACCTATGCATGGCCCTTCTTACAACTATGTATGGTGTCAGGTCATAATACCATTCTGGATTCCAGGGTTTGATTTCCGGTACAAATATAGGTGATAATGCCCTCTGTTACTCTGCCAAGGGGCCTGATGTTCAATTTCTCATTCCTGGTCAGATTATCGTGCCCTGTGCTACTGCTGTGCTGGGAACTTGGGTTCAGTGTCTGATACCGGTCTCTTACTCACTAGACAGGCTGCAATCATTGTACTGCATAGACAGGAATGTTCAACTTTTTTGAGAATGTCTTGCACTCAGTAGCAATGTTTTCTGGCTGATGGTTCATATAAGCCATGTCCCTTAGAGTCGTCTTAGTGCTATGTGCCTGGACCAATGGAGCCTCAAGTGTGATGGATCCTTGATGCTTTGAATGGGGTGTAGCGGTCTCTCCTAAAGAAGAAGAAAAAGAAAACTGGGTGCAGATGATGCATTAGAGTTAGCCTGGCTTTTCACTTATTATGTAGCCAGGTACTCTGGAGGCTTCTCTACTGTAGTTTGCTGTGAGATTTATATTCATGTTTCTTTTTAAAAACATAGTTTAAAAATAATGTATTAATTTTACAAAATAGATTGAGCTTCTGTCTCAGGCCCTTCATCACATCCAGGCATGCAGGGAAATCTGGAATGTTCTGAAGCTAACAGGTAAGTTAGAAATTCTGTTTGATTATGTAGTATAGCAGTACTTAGAGCCAATGACTAGAGCAGCCTGTACAAAAATTCCCAGGTTCTTTAAAACAAAAGTTTACTCTGCCAAACCTGTTTCCTTGCACTGTGCAGTTTAACAGGAGAAAAAATGCCTAGATTTCCCAATTTAACTGAAGTGGCACATTAGGATTCAAATTCATGGATTAGGTACTGTACCAAAAGTCAGAGAACTGTCTGATGCCTTTTCTTCTCTGGATCTCCAGCAGGAAGAGCATACAGGAAGGCTCTGGGGGGCGGGATAGCTTAGTGATTTGAGTATTGGCCTTCTAAACCCAGGGTTGTGAGTTTAATCCTTGAGGGGGCCATTTAGGGATCTGGGGCAAAAATTGGGGATTGGTCCTGCTTTGAGCAGTGCATTGAACTAGATGACCTCTTGAGGTCCCTTCCAACCCTGATATTCTATGATTCTAAAAGAAAAACTTGTGTGGGTTCATGTGTTGTTTTCTTGAAGATAATAGAATAAGGATAAGATGTTAGTGTAAACTTTCTCTTGCCATTGCAGGCTCATTATGGGGCACTAAAATGCTCAACATAGTTATAGTGCAGATGGGAAAAGTAACTTTATGAACAGGACAGGTATTTCAGTATGCAGCCCTCTCCGGACTGAGAATGAATCCCTCTTCTCTTCTCCCAGGCTCTAACTTGACCTGAACCTGAGCTCCTCTAAGTAGGAAGAGGCATATTTATATGGTTCAGCCCTGCCTCTTTTCATTACCACCAGCCAGTGACAGGGTTTGTTATATGTCTGCTTTCCATTAACCTGAGTAACTTGAGTCACTCTCAACTTTCTGTGTGTACCTACATGGCGGCAAGTATTCCTGGATTTTCATAAGTGATCTCTCTTCTGCCAGCCATCTCCACCCTCTGACAAACAGAGGCTAGGGACACCATTCCTTACCCATCCCAGCTAATAGCCATTAATAGACTTAGCCTCCATGAATTTATCCAGTTCTCTTTTAAACCCTGTTATAGTCCTAACCTTCACAACCTCCTCAGACAAGGAGTTCCACCGGTTGACTGTGCGCTGTGTGAAGAAGAACTTCCTTTTATTTGTTTTAAACCTGTTGCCCATTAATTTCATTTGCTGACCCCTTATTCTTATATTATAGGAACAAGTAAATCACTTTTCCTTTTTCACTTTCTCCACACCACTCATGATTTTATAGACCTCTATCATATCCCCCCTTAACCTCCTCTTTTCCAAGCTGAAAAGTCCTAGCCTCTTTAATCTCTCCTCATATGGGACCCGATCCAAACCCCTAATCATTTTAGTTACCCTTTTCTGAACCTTTTCTAATGCTAGTATATCTTTTTTGAGATGAGGAGACCACATCTGTATGCTGTATTCAAGATGTGGGCGTGCCATGGATTTATACAAGGGCAATAAGATATTCTCCGTCTTATTCTCTATCCCTTTTTAAATGATTCCTAACATCCTGCTTGCTTTTTTGACTGCCGCTGCACACTGCGTGGACGTCGTCAGAGAACTATCCATGATGACTCCAAGATCTTTCTCCTGATTAGCTGTAGCTAAATTAGCCCTCATTGTATTGTATGTATAGGTGGGATTATTTTTTCCACTGTGCATTACTTTACATTTATCCACATTAAATTTCATTTGCCATTTTGTTGCCCAATCACTTAGTTTTGTGAGAGCTTTCTGAAGTTCTTCACAGTCTGCTTTGGTCTTAACTATCTTGAGCAGTTTAGCATCATCTGCAAACTTTGCCACCTCGCTGTTTACGCTTTTGATAAGTCCCTTTTCTCTTTTGATGAGTCCCTTTGCACATGCAGTGTAAAATCTACAGGTACTGTTTTATATGCAGTTAATTAACCCCTTCAGTACCATTGGGATAGGGTGAAACACACAGGACAAAACAATACTCAGATAGGCATCATGATGTTTTCTTACGATGATTATCACACAATTGAACTGATTCAGCCTATATCTTGTGCAGCACTCGAAAAGTTAACAGCTCAGGGTGGCACATACATAGTTTTCAGCAGGAGATACATACTTGCCATACTGAGTGTGTGAAACTGGGGGTGGGCAACTTTTATTGAAGTGCTGGTGGGAACTGAAGTGAATCTGTTAGAGTGGGTCACATTTAGTGGAGTCACTGTGGTGATAAATTTGGCTCACTATGTTGACTGCCTGGTTTCCAAGGAAAAGTGAAATTACAAATCCAGATGACTGTAATGAGTTGTAATTATGTTGTAGTTAGTAGCACCAGCAAAGAGGACAGATGACTCTGGAATAATTTCTAAGATGACACCAAAGAAAAAACAATACATTTTACTAAATATGTTCTCTTTATTCTTAAAATGACTTTTTTTTTTCAAAAGCATCTAATTTTCACACTGTATCACATTGGCAAATATTCCTCTTAGCCCACAGGGACCTTTATGAATGGGAATTTATTTTTGCAATCTCCTGGTGGCAGTGGGGCATAATGTTTGCTCTTAAGTTTGTGCTGACTATTTTCTGGGTGTCCTGAGTGGGCCAATTTTCAGCTATAGTTTCAAATGTAATCTACTAACAGGAAAGATTTATTATAAAGAAATAAGAAGAGAGTTCTTAAATGGTAAATCAATCAGATACATACAGAGACTTCAAAGTCCATATATCAGGTTCTTAGCAGTATTGGTGAGTTTGCTGGCTTGAAAGTCCCTCTGGAACACATCCACAGCTTGGATGGATCATTCAGTCCTTTGTTCAATGCTTCAGCTTGTAGAAAAGTTATTCCAGAGGTAAAAAGCAGGAATGAAGACAAAATGGAGAAGATGCAGCTGCTTTTTATATTCTTTTGCCATGTGGCAGGTACTTCCTTTTTCCCAAACACAAGCTTCACAGCACATGGCATGGAAAAGCCTTAGAGTTCTGTGTCCACAGACATGCCCCTACATGTCTTGCTGACTCATAAGGTGTAGCCCCTGGCTTCTTTCTATAGGTTCATTATACCATTGATGACCCTTGGTGGGCCATCGAACAGGCTAGGCATTGCTGATGCCAATCTGTCTGGGGTAGGGTTGCCAACTTTCTACTTGCACAAAACCAAACACCCTTGCCCTGCCCCACCCCTTCTCCAAGGCCCCGCCCAGTCTCCCTCCATCCCCTCTCCCTCTGTCACTCACTCTCCCCACCCTCACTTGCTTATTTTCACTGGACTGACTCCAGCGGTTGGGGTGTGGGAGGGGGTGAGGGCTCCGGATGTGGGTATAGGCTCTTGGGTGCAGCCAGGGATGAGGGATTTGGGGTGTAGGAGGGGGCTCCGGGCTGGGGCTGAGGGGTTCAGAGTGCGGGAGGGGCTCCGGGCTGGGGCGCATCAGGGAGGTGAGGGTTCTGGCTGAGGGTGCTGGCTCTGGGGTGGAGCCAGGGATAAGGGATTTGGAGTGCAGGAGGTTGCTTGAGGCTGTGGGGTGGAACCGAGGAATTCAGCGTATGAGAGGAGACTGGGCTGAGGCAGGGGGTTGGGGTGTGGGAGGGGATACAGGTGCTGGGCTGGGGGTGCAGAAATGAGTGGTTCAGGGTGCGGGAGGGGGCTCCAGGCTGGGGCAGCGGGTTGGGATGGGGTTACAGGCTCTGGGCTAGGGATCCAGAAATGCGTGGTGCTGACCAGAGCCACCAGGATCCCTTTTCGATCAGGCATTCCGGTTGAAAACCAGACACCTGGCAACCCTAGTTTGGGAGTGTCATCCAGATACAGCACAAGTTTGGAAATACAGCTGTACCCTACATATCTATAACTCATCATACAAAGGTGATGCAAACATATAAATGAGATTATCATACTTGGCCAATTATAACATTTTCACAGATACCTTATACGGCATATCTGGTCAGATTCATTGCAATTCTATAATATTGGTATCAATAACATCACAGTGTTCTGCATATTCCATACAGCGTCACATATTCAAATGTCAATCTGATTGTTTTTCACTGGAGTGCCGTGTAATGAGTGCTGCACTTCAGGCTGGCTCAAATTCATGGTGATGGGGGTTGAGTGCAGTGGGTAAGGTTTGTAGTTTGCAGGGCTGGGTGGTGAAGCTACAGGTGTTGGAGGCAGCTGGTGGCAATAAGAAACCAGATGTTGGGGAAAGTGGGTTGGTGGTGACATGGGGGCACAAGGGATAGAGTTTTGGGACAAGGGCTGCAGTGGGGATTGGGGGGGCAGGCGTGGATCTGCTCTGTCTGCAGTGTTGTGAGCGCCTGCATCGAGTCCACTTGGAGGTCCATAATGCTTAGGAGCTGCTGCGTGGTTTGTTGCCAGTGATCCACATTCCCCTGGCGGAGCCTCCTTTTGGTCTCCCGCCACTCCTGTACTTTTTGACTTCATGCAGAAGGTCCTCCTTACTTCTTCCAGCTGCTTCCTGATTCTTTGCAGCCTTTCGGCCGTTGATAACAAGGACCGCTGGGATCTCAAGGTTGCATCTGTAAAGCCAAAATGCAACACTTAACAGAGGCAGCATTGTTCACATTAGACAGAGCAATGATTTGGCTGAACTTAAAGACAAGCACAGTGCACACAATCGCAGAAAATGCCCGTCCCAAAGATAGCGAGCGCACATAACCCACAGGGGCCCCAAAATGGTAAGTAACCACGGGGCAAGGGGGACTGATTATTTCAGGGCCACACTGTCCTCTAGGGTTCTTTGCCTTGGGGAGAGCCAGCAGCTGCAGAGGGCCCCAATACTAAAAACTGTCTCCACATTTTCCACAGGAGTTCGTCCTGGAAGCTATCTCGCTGCTGAGAGTAACCTGGGAAGCAAGGGAGGGTCTTCAACTACAATGGTGCTTCCGCCCTGGCCCTTATGCAGCTTGCCTGTGTGCAACAGTGGTCCCCCCAGCCCTGCATGGCACAGTGGTGCAGACATGTTAGCCTGACTGGGACAAGGAGTACAGTAGCTTTACCAAGGAACCTGTGCAAGTGGATTGCCCAGCTTCTGCATGAGACATTCAGTGAGATAACTGAGGCCGATTACCACGATGTGAGAGACCACATCAACGCCTTATTCCTCATCTAGGCATGCACGCAGCCCTACCCCTTCTTTTTGTAACACTCCTTGCCCCAACAGCCTGCACTGAACAACTTCCTACCCAAAATAAAAGCTGCTTACTGGGCACCTCCTCTGCTGTTTGTTCTTCCACAAGCACCGTCTGCTGCAACTGGCTACCTTCCTCCTGGCTTGAAAACAGCTCCTGGCTGCATGCATCTAGGGATGCCGGGCTGTCCTCTGGCTCTGGACCCACCTCCTCCTCAGCACCCTCACTCCCACTTTCCTCCTCCTGCCTTGTTGCCCTCTGGGCTGCCAGGGCCTCTGAAGTGTCCATGGTGCTCTTCGAATTGGAGGTGGGGTCGCCCCCAAGTATCTTGTCCAGCTCTTTGTAGAAACAGCAGGTCATGGGCGCAGCACCAGTGCGGCGGTTTGCCTCCCGCGCTTTGTGGTAGGCATTCCGCAGCTCCTTCACTTTAACCCTGCACTACACTGCGTCCCGGTCATGGCCCCTTTCTATCATGGCCCTTGATATCTGCCCGTAGGTATCATAATTCCTACGGCTAGAGTGTAGCTGGGACTGGACAGCTTCCTCCCCCAAACAGTGATGAGGTCCAGCACCTCACCATTGCTTCATATATTATACCAATAAAATAAAAACCAGCAGGATCTTATTAAAGGGGATAAGGCAAAATGCCACAGTTATTGTGAATACAGAAAGAATCATAGTCAGCAGTTAGTTATAGCTATAACATTCCATTCAATTTCATATTTATTCACACATTCATTCATACACACACACGGGTTCTGCAAGGTTGTTATCATAGTTACCAGCCTTAGAGTTGCTCGTGCCAAGCCACTGGCCAGGTGGCCTGGACATGAGGAGGGAGCAGGGCCTTGTCAGATGCGCATCTGATGCTCCTGGAAGTTGGTTTGCAGACCCCAAAGTTCTCAGTTTCTAGAGTCCATTTTTTAGGAATTTATTTCTATGCCAGTCTATGGGAATTGCTTCATCATGCTGTTGCTGAATCAATCAGCAGATGGCACATTCCTGACGGCTCCGTGCTGCTCGATGTTATCTTGTTCTTCGGTTCTCCCATCCTTGAGGCTGTTGGGTGGATTCTAGTCTGCCCTCCGGGGGTCCTCTGGTTGTTTCCAGTTGACGCCTTCTTCGGCCGATCGACACTGGATTCTTAGGCTGGTACCTCCCTGATCATTTATTATCCACACCAAGCATCCATCCACATACATCCTCTGTCTCTATTTTAATCACAATTGTTAACAAAGCGAGATGAATACAACAAAAGAGCGGGGGGGGGGGGTCTCTGTGTGTTGTTTCTGTTGTTACAAAGTATCGCTTTGAGTTGCTCTCTCTGGGTGAGTAGTTGTTACAAAGTATTGCTTTGAGAACAGACTCTGTCTTAGGATGTACTAACACAATTAGCAGCTTGCAAGTTTCACACAGAGAGGGAGAGAAACAGTAAAAACAAGAGACCAAAAACCAAGAGACCTCTTAATTAGTAATACCCTGGAATTTAAATTATGGGGAATCAAACTCATTTGTGATTTTAATACAGAACTTCTTTAATATGATCCAACATAACACATACTGGGGATCACCTGGCACCTGGAGGCATGGTCACCTGGAAAGATGTGCTGAGAGGACTGTACGCCTGGCTGAGCAAACAGGAAGGGGAATTTCAAAATTCCAAGAGAATTTAAAGGGCGAGTCTGACGGTTGGTCGCTTGAGGGCAGGGCAGTAGAGTTCAAAGTGATGACCAGAGTGGTTAGAACAGGCATTGTGGGACACTTCATGGAGGCTGATAAGAGCGCATTAATAGACCAGGGTGTCCACACTGGCACCGCGGCGCTGCAGCCGGGGCACAGCAAGCGTTATGCTTCTCGTGGAGGTGGATTACCAGGGGTGCTCCAGCCACAGAGTCCGGACGCTCTACGTGCCTTGCCAGTGTGGACACCTCAGGAGTGAGGGCACCCGAGGCTGATTTAATGCGTTCCAACTCACAAGTGTAGCCAAGGCCTAAGAAAGTTGCTTGCTTTTGAGGTAGTCCTCTCTATGTAGGTGTAATTTACTCAGGATTATTCACTCCAGATTAATGCCGGGAGAAAACTTCAGGAGTTTAATCTGTGCTGTATGTATTTATGCGGTTCAAACATGGTTGTTAAACCTCATAGTTTGTTCCTTACTTTTAAGTCTCAGTGCCTTGGTTTAAGGATTTTCCTGGTACTGAGGGCAAAGCTGCACCTTGCAGCTTCATTTCATAAACTGACTATAACAGATTGACTAATAACAGGCAATACTGTGTGTCCTCTGCAGGAGATTTCTCCAAAGACCCAACAGACACATTGCTGCTGGTTTATGAATTTGAAGCAAGAGCCAAACTCAATGATCCAGAACTGGACAGCCTGCTGGAATTGGTGTGGGAACTGCCACAAATAGAGACTAAGATTCTAGAAACCATTGCTTGTAAGGGCCCTATTTACATTTCCATAGTTGTTAAGGTCATGTAAAGAAACTTGGCCATGACTGCATCTTATGATATTCTTTCTCTTTCATTTGGAGTGAGTAGGATTATTACTCTGTAGCAGTGAAAATCTATGCAAAATCCAGGCATACTGTGTTGCCTGGAGGAGGTATTTGTGATCACTGTAGTACCCAGAGATCTCCATATTTTGAAGTATCAACCTGTTGGTGATACATATGGAATGTGAGTCAGAGCCTTACAGACTCCCTCCATCTCAAAAATCCAAAACCTTTTCATAGAGTTTAAGGCCAGAAGGAACCATTATGATTGTCTAGGCTGACCTCCTGCCTGACACAGGCCAGACAGTGTCCCCTAGTGGTTCCTGTATCCAGGCCAATAACTTCTGATTGAGCAAGAGCAGATCCTTCAGAAGATGTCCAGTCTTGACTTAAAATCCAAAGATAATGGAGAAGCTTGTACCTGGCATTTGCTGTACTGCTCTGTCTCCTCATCGCAAAGCTCTAGCGATGCCTTTTGGAACTTGAGCATTTAGAATGGGCTTTCAGGAAGGTGAGGGAGTATCTTAGAACCCAAATGACAAATTGTTTACATTTCACTTATTTTGAAACTATTAGCGTAGATCAGGGAATGACTCCTAGATTCTGCATTTCTCTCTCTTTTTTTTTTTTTTTTTTTAAAATCAGCCATGGTATTGCCAGGAAATGTAAAACAAAACCAAATAGCCATTGTTAATGTAGGACACCTCTGTTTTTGTGTTGCTGCAGCAGACATAGCCAGTCAACACAGAGACCTCTCATTAACTACAGAACCTATTTTCTTAAGCTCTGCAACTATCATTTATGATCTTGTGACAAGAAGGAAGTAAAGCCATGCTGGCTTGTGCTCTGCACCAGCAGTCACTAGTACTGAGCAGCTCCTCAGGACAAGAATACAATTGCTGCTTATGAAATAACATTTCTGTTATACAAATCTAGAGTCATTCATTTATCATAGGGGACCCTGAAACAGTGCAGTGACCAATGTGCGGGAGGTCTGACCTTGTTCATTTTAATTTTCCTTCTCCATGTTCTTTTGTTTTTCAAGCATTAGCGATGGAGTCTCCTGCTTATTATCCCTCTGTGTGTAAGAGGGCCCTCAAGAGCGCTCTGACCCTTCATAGGAAACAGGAAGCCATTGATGCTGTGAGAGTCAGGTTAGTGTTCACACCAATTACTGCTAGAAGGACTGAGGCCGGTAATGTGCACAGGCAGTCAGGTGGTCATGTATCCCATCAACTGGCCATTGTTTTTCCTTGATGTATGTCAAACTATTCCAGTGAGGGATTGGCAGGGAAGGAAGACAAATAAGGGAATCAGTTGTTGATTGCATGTTAGATCCCTTTCTCTGTGGTCTCTGATTTTTGCCTTGTGGGGCAGGAACCTGTCTGTATTATGACTGTGAGGCACACAGTAACATCTTAGTTACTTGATAGAAGTAGTAGTAATGAGCACAAGGGTTATGATGATAAACAGAAGGGGTCAAACTCTTTATGTCAATAGCCACACTGACTTCAGTGGATCTGCTTACTTGAATAAGGCTGCGTTTTCACTGCAGAGTTAACTTGGGTGATCAGCATGCAGGTTAGCCTAGTCCAGCTGTGAACAGCCAGTGACTGCTTAAAACATGATGCTCAAGAGATGAGCCCATGTTCATTGAATAAAATCCACTCTCACTTAGGCCTTGTCTACACTACAGAGTTTTGTCAATGCAAGTTATGCCGACGATCAAAAACCAGTATAATTACATCACTTTTGCATGTTCACACAACGCTCCTTCTGTGGCAGAGCGCGTCCGCAGTTGTTGCTCTAGCATCGACAGTGAGAGCAGTGCACTGTGGGTAGCTATCCCACTGGACTACTTGACACCTTCTGCAGCTAGAAGTTGTGGGAAGGTGGAGTGGATCACAGCGTATCATGGATGCGGGATCAACGTCCTATGATGCACTTTTTTTCTGTCCCACCATTCCAACTGCATTTCACAGCATTTTTCAATTTCCCCCATTTACTGTTTACCTGCCATATCTGAAAGCATGGACCCTACAATGTTCTCTACTGTTGTGGTCACTGTAGATGAACACATCACGACTGATTATGCAATATATCATGAGCATCCAATGTTAACAGGAATCCGAGGTGCCTGACCTGCTGTGTGCCATGGAAAGAAACAACACCAGATTACTTTTGACATTCATGGAGCAGCTGCACACGGTGGACCGTCGCTTTTGGGCTCGGGAAACAAGCACTGCGTGGTGGGATTGCATTGTTATGCAGGTGTGGGATGATGAGCAGTGACTGCAGAACTTTTGGACGCAGAAAGCTACCTTCCTGGAACTGTGCACAGAGCTTGGCCCAGCACTGTGGGGCAAGGACACCAAAATAAGAGCTGCCCTCTCTGTGGAGAAGAGCATGATGATCACTGTGTGGAAGCTGGCAACTACAGACTGCTACCAGTCAGTCGTGACTCAGTTTGGAGTTGGGAAGTCCACCATTGGGGCTGCGTGAATGCAAGTGTGCAGGGCAGGTAATCACATCCTGCTACAAAGGACTGTGACTGTTGGCAATGTGTGTGAAATAGTAGATGGCTTTGTAGCAGTGGGATTCCCTAACTGCGGCAAGGCGATAGATGGCATGCAGAGTCCAATTTTGGCCCCGGACCATGTTGTGACGTAGTACATCAGTACAAAGGGGTACCTCTCCATGGTATTGCAGGCGCTTGTTGATCACTGGACGTGTCACTGACATCAATGCGGCATGGTCCAGGAAGGTCCATGACACATGCATCTTCAGGAACACTGGCGTGTACATAAAGCTGTAAGCAGAGACTTTCTTTTCAGATCAGAAGTTTTCACTGGAGTCTTTTGAAATGCCCATGGTGATCCTGGAAGACCGAGCATACCCTTTACTCTCATGGCTCAGGAACTTTTACTCAGGAAACCTGGACAGCAGCAAGGAGCGCTTCAACAAGAGGCTGAGCAAGTGCAGAATGACCATGGAATGTGCCTTTGGCAGATTAAAAGCACACTGGTGCTGCCTTTATGGCATGTTAAACCCAAATGAAGAAAATATTCCCATGGTCATAGCAGCCTGCTGTGTGCTGAATAATATTTGTGAGGCTAAGGGTGAAAAGTTTCTCCTGGGGTGGAGTGTGGAGGCGAATTGCCTAGTGGCTGATTTTGAGCAGCCAGATACCAGAGCTATTAGAGGGGCACAATGGGGAGCTACCTGAATCAGAGAGGCTTTGAGGCACCATTTTGACAATGAACACCAGTAATGTGTCTTTCTATACAGCACTCCGCCATGCTGTGTTAATTTGCCGCCTTTCTTGAAATTTTGATGATTTCTGACCATGATTTGTAGTCAGCAAATGATCAGATTACAACTGTGTATTAATTCAAACACCGTATGTAGGAGACAAAGATTGGTTATCTTTCAGAGAGTATGTTTTTATTAAATACCAATTAACAACACACACAAAAGGATTGGTGGAAAGGGGGATAACAATGATGGGCAGTGTAGACCCTTATTGCTGTCTGTAAGTCCAGCTATCATTTTGGAAGCTGTCCGAAGGGGTGGAGCGAATAGGGTACTGAGTTGGGCGGAAAGTTGAAAGGAATGTGTGGGAGGAGTTTGGGGATGGCATGGAAAGCAGTTCTGTATCAGCTGTGGGGGGTTGGAGGGACGAGCACGCATTAATTCTGCAAGCAGCATGATTAGAGACTTTAACATCTCCATTTGCTCCTCCATCACTTTTATCATCCGCTCCTGGCCCATTAAAATTCACTCCTGGCTCTCCTTGCTGTCCTGTTTTATAATTTTCTTTTAAACTCTCTTTCCATGCCCTGCATTCTTGGTTTTTGGCCTCTGAGGATTGGAACATCTCTTGAAACATGTCCTCCTTGCTCGCTGCCTTATCTGGAAGACAATGAGGAGTCCGGTGGCACCTTAAAGACTAACAGATTTATTTGGGCATAAGCTTTTGTGGGTAAAAAAAACACTTCTTCAGATGCAGCTGAAGAAGTGGTTTTTTAACCCGTGAAAGCTTATGCCCAAATAAATCTGTTAGTCTTTAAGGTGCCACCGGACTCCTCATTTTTGTGTGGATACAGACTAACATGGCTACCCCTCTGATACTTATCTGGTAGAGGTGCTCTGCTGGTGTGTAGGGTGTTCCTCTGAAGGCCACATCTGTAGAAGCACAAGAAACAGTAAACAGAAGCATGATTGTTTAGTGCATGCAAAGCATCAAATCATTATAGTAAGATGCACCTCCTTTGAGATATGAATCAGTTTCTCGCTATCCGTTGCCAAGCACACATCTCAGCAAAAGCCCTAAACATGGTGAGTTCAGCCCCAGGGAGCACTTAGATGGGACAAAGGGTCTAGGAGGCAACTAGGGACAATATTGTAAATTCTGCCACTATTTTCCACAGGCGGGGGTCACTGAAGCTGATATTTCACTCCTAAGGGTATGCAAGCATGCATCTCCTACATGTGTACGGCTTCAGACGGAGTTCCCATGCTGCTTGTCTGTGTGCTGTGTTGGTCCATGAGTGATTGCCAACTGGTGTGGCAGAGTTTCCTAAAATGACAGGAGGAACAAAGCAGCTCTGCCAAGGAATCTTTGTCTGATGATGGGCGAGTACATCCAGGAAAGTTTCCTAGAGATCTCTCTAGAGGATTCCTATGAAATCTCGGTGTGCATTAACACACTGTTCTGCTGCATTGCTTAGTTGCACAGGGGAATGCGAATCACATGCAGACACAGCTAGTCTTGTACATTTCTATCCCTTCACCCACTTCTAGACTATAACAAAGCAAAGGACAGCTCTACCTCATATAACCAAGCAGCATCAACTCAAAAAGATCACTTACCAGAGCTCCCCTCTCCTGCTTCATGCACGCCAGAGATGGACTGCTGGGACAGGCTCGACCCCTCTGGAGTGGAAAAGAGGTCCTGCTGTGTGCTCCACATCATCCTCCAACTTGACCTCTTTGTCCATGACTTCATCCTCAGGGTTGAATCTCCAGCCCCGCCAGAGTAACCACATGGCTTGTGGCAGAGGAGTTGGGGTCACTGCCGAGGATGGCATCCAGCTCCTTATAGAAGCGGCAAGTCTTCGGGCAGCACCAGAGCAACAATTTGACTCCCTTGCCTTCTGGTGTGCTTGCCTCAGCTCCTTTAGCTTCACATGGCACTGATGCATGTCCCATTCATAGCCCTTATCCAACATGCCACAAGAAATCTGACCATAGATACTGAAGTTCCTACAGCTGGAGCGTAGCTGGGACTGCAAAGCCTCCTCCCCACAGTGCCAGCAGATCCAACACCTCGGGTGTACTCTGAGCAGGAGAGCATTTTGCTGTGGGGTGATGCCGTAGTCAGCTGGGAAGATGCAATGTGAGCTGTCCATACTGAGCAAACAGGAAATGGAATTTCAGAAATTCCCAGGTGCAGGGCAGCAGAGTTCAAACTGCTGACCAGAGCGGTCAGAATGGGCATTGTGGGACACCTCCTGGAGACCATTTACAGCGACATAACCAAGCACAGTGTCTACATTGACACTTTGTTGATATTTTGCTCCAAAAAGCTCTATGCCTCTCGTCAAGGTGGTTTTATTTTGTTGGCAAAGCAGGAGAGTTTTGTCAGCGGAAGGAGCATTATAGTGTGTATATCTCCACTGTTGTGTTGACGAAAGCTGACTTTTGTTGACAAAACTCTATAATATAGACAAGACCTTAATAGACACCCTTTTTCCAGACATACTGTGAGCTTCTGGGTACAGGGACTCTGTTTCCTCTCTGAGCTCTTCAAAGGTGAGCTCATTAGTGCTGATAATGGTAACGGAGTAGGTTTGTGTACTTGTGCTGCACACATACAGTATGTAAGGAGGAAATCTTCCGTTGGCTTTGTTTAACTAATGTTTTAATATGATGTTATACGTCACTTGACCACTAGTGCAGACAAAGGTAGTCATGTTTAAAAATGTGTTAGCTGGTTATAATTAACCCTAGAGCCTCCAAGAAGGAGACTGGCAAGGAGCTGGTTCCATCCAAACATGCCTGTGCTTCCTTTGTGTTGCAGAGCTTTGGAACAAAAAGAGAGTTCATGCCAAGGCCCCTCTTGCTAGATCATGCAGTCCAGGGCAAGCAGCTTTGGACTAAAGGTGTCCCAGATAAAAGACTCAGGCTTATGCAAGAACAGAGAGTGTGCTATGTAAATTAGTGCCAAGTAGGGAGCTGCTGCTTGGTGACAGGGCAGTAGTGGCTGAGGTTGCTGCAATTTTGGTTGTCTCTGCTCAAGATAAACAGGACTTGTGCCCATTTTGTAAGTTAGTAAATTACACAGACAATACCCTGACTCCATGTCACCAAATTCCCTTCAAGTGGGAGACTAACCTGCTGCAAGGCTCCAATAGCTGCTACTACAAATGGGCAACACTAGTCATGTTAGGATTACCCATGACTAAGGCTGCAAGTTTGTCATGGCGGTCATGGAAGTCATGGATTCTGAGACTTTCCAGGAACTCTGTGACTTCTGCAGCAGCTTGTGTGGCTGTCCCAAGAGCCACCTGAGCAGCTTGGGCAGTCCCTGGGCCAGCTGCACAGGCCACCACTGGGGCAGTTTTGGGCCACCCCCCGCCCAGCAGCACCAGGAGTTTGGGTGTGGAGGGGGCTCAGGGCTGGGGCACAAGAGGGTATGAGGGCTCTGGGTGGTGCTTACCTTGTGGGGCTTCCCCAGAAACGGCAACGTGTCTAACCCTCAGCTCCTAGCTCTGCACACTGCTACCGCCCACAGGCACCACTCTCACAGCTCCCATTGGCTGCGGTTCCAGGCCAATGGGAGCTGCGGAGCCGGTGCATGGGGGGGGCAGTACAGGGAGCTAGGTGCTGAGGAAGGGACATGTTGCCGCTTGCGAGGAGCTGGGTAGGGAGCCTGCCAGCCCTGCCAACCCCCTCCCCCCCAGCACCAGTGGGGGTCCTGGCTGCTCCCCCCTTAGCACCTGCAGCACCCCCTCCTGAGCACCTACAGCACCCCCAGGCTGCCCCACCTCCCAAACACTTGTGGCGCCCCTGGGCTGCTCCCCCCACCTCAAGGTTTAGTCAGGGGTATATAGTACAAGTCATGGACAGGTCACAGGCCGTGAATTTTTGTTTACTGCCCCTGACCTGTCCATGATTTTTATTAAAAATTCCCATGACTAAAACATAGCCTTACCCCTGACTAGTCAACACTTTTTTCAACATGATTATCTTTGTTGCACTAGTGTTTAACAACAGAAAGCATGTTAAGTAAACAGATTTTAATTAACACTAACACAATTTATATTCACAGTGGTAACTAAGCCAATGAAGATGATTGGCTACAAATAGGTGCCAGTAAGCAGTTTTGGCTTTATACTGTGACATGCTCCATAGGGCATACTGCAGCTGGATGCGTGTGTTGTAGTCCTCTCAAAAGAAATTAAGTGAAGAGAACTGAGGGGAAAGCCACATGGGTTGGGAGGAGTTAGCTTTAAAGATAGGATGCCATATATATGGTATAGTGGTTCTGAGCAACCAGCTGCCCAGGGTACCTGCTGTAGATGGAATCTGAACTACCACCTGACGTCCTTTTGCCTCAGATTCCATTCCCTGTAATGGAATTCCCTCTTCTGCTCCCCCTGCACCTGAACTGCCACTGCAGTGCTCTGTGAATCACTCTGCTAAAGTCAGGTTTCAGAGTAACAGCCGTGTTAGTCTGTATTCACAAAAAGAAAAGGAGTACTTGTGGCACCTTAGAGACTAACCAATTTATTAGAGCATAAGCTTTCGTGAGCTACAGCTCACTTCATCAGATGCATATCGTGGAAACTGCAGCAGACTTTATAAAGTCCAGGCTGAGCTATCATGAAGGAGCTGCCTTTTCCCTTAATGAGCAGGAAGAACCATTTCAAGGTGCATGCGTTTGCTGTTGTTTTTCTTTATTTCAAAGGGAAGCAAGGCATGCAGGGCCCTGTAGTTAGCTCCCTCTTAGTGAGATTGGGATAGGAATAGCTGCTTTCCCCTTTCTTTCAGTTGGGCAACTCCTATAAAATACAATAGCTGCTCCCTCCCATCTATAGACTGCAGGAAGGAGCTCAGACCCAGGGCAAGGACGTCCTTCTGCTTTCAGAAAGGGGCAGGGTACAAAGCAGTGTCGTGCAGACAACATGGAGACACAAGCCACAGTGCTGCTGCTGTTAAAACTCAGCTCATTTGTTCCGTGGCTGGTGGCTTTGCTGAGTAATCAACGACGCCTATTCCACAGGGTATTTAACAAGTTTCCTCTTTGTTGCTGTTTTGATTCCCAGCAAATGTCTGCACAGCTTGGTTCACCTTTCTCTGCCAACTGGAGTGACAGACACAGATGCTTGTGTGCTGGAGGAGGTGTGGGGCTACTTTGAAGACGCTCTGAGCATTGTAGGCACCACAGTAAGTAGAACAGAAAAACAAAAGATTGGAAATGATGCTGAGTAAGCTTTAAAAAGCCCTCACCGGAATGAGAGCAATCATCAAACAAACCTTAAAATATTTAGGTTCTCACATGCAGGGGCACCAAGTAAGGGGGTTGGGGGAAGTGGCTCTAGCCTCCGCTGAGTTTAGTACCGAGGTCTGCAGTCACAGCGCGTTCCCTAGCCCCAGAGGGAGCTCTTAACGGCGACACAGCTTGAGTGTGATATGTGATGAGTAATGTGCTGCTCCCAGCTTCCGCCCCTGGGTCAGGGAGTTTGCTTATAAACAGAGGCAGGGTGATTAAGATAACAAAAGACTTGTCCTTAATGAAATGTCCTAAATGATCCTGAAAGCATTGCTAGGCACTGAAATTAATAGGCAGCCGATTTAAAACAAACAAAAGGAAGTATTTCTTCACAGTCAACCTGTGGAACTCTTTGTTAGGGGATGTGGTGAAGGCCAAAATATAACAGGGTTCCAGTAAGAACTAGATAAGTTCATGGAGGACAGGTCCATCAATGGCTACTAGTCAGGGTGCACAGGGATCCAATACCATGTTCTGTGTATCCCTAGCCTCTGTTTGTCAAAAGCTGGGACTGGGCGACAGGGGATGAATCACTTGATGATTCCCTGTTCATCCCTCTGAAGCACTTGATATTGGCCACTATTGGAAGACAGGATACTGGGCAAGATGGACTAGAAGCTTACTCTCCACTCCATTATCCAAGCCACCAATGAAAATATTGAAAAGTGTCAGACCCAGGATGGACCCCAGTAGATATGCCCTCCCAGTTTGACAGCAAACCAGTCATAACTAGTCTTTGAGTACATTCTTTCAACCAGTTGTGCACCCACCTTATAATAATTTTATCTAGACCACATTTCCCTAGTTTGTTTAGATGAATATGTGGGACTGTGTCAAAAACCTTGTTAAAAATCAAGATAATAGAATCAGAAGGGACCACAATAGTCAGCTAATCTAACTCCCTGCCAACATGAAGGATTTGTTGCGTCTAAACCATCCAAGAAAGGGGATTATCCAGCTTCTTTTTGAAAACCTCCTGTGAAGCAGTCTGTTCCATTGTCCTACTGTTCTTACAGTTAGGAATTTTTTTCTGAAATTTAATCTAAATCTGCTATGCAGTAGTTTGAACCCATTGCCTATTACATGCCCTCTGTGGCAAAAAAGAGAACAACTTTTCTTCATTTTTTGTGGCAGCCTTTCAAATATCTGAAGATGGCTATCATAACCCCCCTTAATCTCCTCTCTTCCAAACTAAACATGCTCAGTTCCTTTGCTCATATGGCTTATCATAGAATATCAGGGTTGGAAGGGACCTCTGGAGGTCATCTAGTCCAACCCCCTGCTCAAAGCAGGACCAATCCCCAACTAAATCATCCCAGCCAGGGCTTTGTCAAGCCTGACCTTAAAAATATGTAAGGCAGGAGATTCCACCACCTCCCTAGGTAACGCATTCCAGTGTTTCACCACCCTCCTAGTGAAAAAGTTTTTCCTAATATCCAGCCTAAACCTCCCCCACTGCAACTTGAGACCATTACTCCTTGTTCTGTCATCAGCTACCACTGAGAACAGTCTAGACCCATCCTCTTTGGAACCCCCTTTCAGGTAGTTGAAAGCAGCTATCAAATCCCCTCTCATTCTTCTCTTCCGCAGACTAAACAATCCCAGTTCCCTCAGCCTCTCCTCATACGTCATGTGTTCCAGTCCCCTAATCATTTTTGTTGTCTTCCGCTGGACTCTTTCCAATTTTTCCACATCCTTTTTGTAATGTAGGGCCCAAAACTGGACACAGTACTCCAGATGAGGCCTCACCAATGTCAAATAGAGGGGAACCACCACGTCCCTCGATCTGCTGGCAGTGCCCCTACTTATACACCCCAAAATGCCATTGGCCTTCTTGGCAACAAGGGCACACTGCTGACTCCTATCCAGCTTCTCGTCCACTGTAACCCCTAGGTCCTTTTCTGCAGAACTGCTGCCGAGCCATTCGGTCCCTAGTCTGTAGCGGTGCATGGGGTTCTTCCATCCTAAGTGCAGGATTCTGCATTTGTCCTTGTTGAACCTCATCAGATTTATTTTGGCCCAATCCTCTAATTTGTCTAGGTCCCTCTGTATCCTATCCCTGCCCTCCAGCGTATCTACCTCTCCTCCCAGTTTAGTCTCATCTGCAAACTTGCTGAGGGTGCAATCCACACCATCCTCCAGATCATTTATGAAGATATTGAACAAAACCAGCCCGAGGACCGACCCTTGGGGCACTCCACTTGATACCGGCTGCCAACTAGACATGGAGCCATTGATCACTACCCGTTGAGCCCGACAATCTAGCCAACTTTCTATCCACCTTATAGTCCATTCATCCAGGCTTTAATTCGATCGTCTTTGTCACTTGCCTTGGGATCCTTTCCAGTTTCTCTACATCCTTTCTATACACTGGTGACCAAAATTTTGCACAGTGTGCAAACCAACACCTAACCAACGCTAAGTAGAGCGACACTATCACTTCCCATGACTTGCCTCTGTGAATGCAACGTAAAATTGCATTTGCTTTTTTTGCAACAGCATCACATTGCTGACTCATGTTGAGGTTGTGATCCACCACAACTCCCAGATCCTTCTCAGCCATGCTGCTGCCAAGCCAGTTTTCCCCCATTCTGTATTTGGTTTTTCTTTCCTAATTGTAGCACCTTAGATTTGTCTTTGTTGAACTTCATCTTGGCTATAGCCCAGTTCTCCAATTTTTCAAGATCACTCTGAATTTTAACTCTATCCTCTAGAGTATTAGCAACCCGCTTAGTTTTGTGTCATGTGCAAACTTGATCAGTCTGCTCTCTATGCCTACATCTAGCTCAGTAATATTGATATTAAACATCACCAGACCCAGAACAGACCCCTGTGGAACCCCACTTGAGCCCACCCTCCAATCCAACATCAGTCCATTAATATAGTTACTCTGTTTGCAGTTGGTTAACCAATTATGTATCCACTTAATTGTAGTTCTGTCAAGCCTGCATTTCTCCATCTTATCAGAATGTCATGGGGGACTGTCAGAGGCCTTGCTGAAGTCCAGGTATATTATGTCTACTGCATTCCCCCATCCACCAAATCAGTTACCCTATCAAAGAAGGAAATCAAGGTGGTTTGGCATGCTTTGTTCTTGGTAAATCCATCTTGGCTGCTAGTGATTATCTCTTCATCTTCCAGATATTCGCAAATTAAATATTTTATACATTGTTCTAGTTGCTTCCCAGGTATTGAAGTCAGGCTGACTGATCTATCGTTCACTGACTCCTCCTTTTCCCCCCTTTTAAAGATTGGCACAATGTTAGCCCTTCTTCAATCTTCCGGGACCTCTGCTGTCATCCATGAATTTGTAAATATTGCCAGTGACTCCGAGATTTCTTCAGCTAATTCCTTCAGTACCCTTGGGTGAATAGCATTTGACCCTGCTGATATGAATTCATTCAAATTAGTCACAACATATATCACATCTACTGCATTCCCCTATCCACTAGGCCAGGTACTCCATAAAAGAAGGAAATTAGGTTGGCTTGGCATGATTTTTTCTTGACAAATCCATGCTAGGTTTTCCTTATAACCCTATTATCCTCTAGAGTGCTTACAAACAGATTGCTTAATAATTGTTCCATTATCCTTCCAGGTATCAAAGTCAGGCTGTCTAGTTTATACATTCCCTGGGTTTGCTTTTAAAGGAAGAGATACTATGTTTGCCCTTCTCCAGTCCTCAGTGTGAGGCTGGGTGAAATTTGGCTTGCAATACTGGCATTGATGAATCAACTGTTTATTAAATTTCCTTGTGGGTTTTTTAAATTCCTGTTTTTCAAATGACCTGGAAATGGTTTTCCCTGCTATCAGTACTTGCTATAATGCACTTACTTTTCAGGACCTTGTCTCCATGGGGACTGGAGAGTGAAATCTGCAGTCTGTTCAGGCCTTGTTAGTCCCCACTGGTTTTCTGTGCATTCTTGATAGGCCTGAAGTATAAACCAGACAGTGGAAATAGCTAGTACCAAGGAGACTGTCAGGGTTCCCTCCCCACTCTGAACTCTGGGGTACAGATGTGGGGACCCGCATGAAAGACCTCCTAAGCTTATTTCTACCAGCTTAGGTTAAAAGCTTCCTCAAGGCACAAATTCTTCCTAGTCCTTGGATGGTATGCTGCTACCACCAAGTGAGTTAGACAAAGATTCAGGAAAAGGACCACTTGGAGTTCCTGTTTCCCCAAAATATCCCCCCAAACCCCTTTACCCCCTTTCCTGGGGAGGCTTGAGAATAATATACCAACCAAATAGGTAAACAAGGTGAGCACAGACCAGACCCTTGAGTTTTTAGGACACTAAAAACCAATCAAGTTCTTAAAAACAGAACTTTATTATAAAGAAAAAAGTAAAAGAAGCACCTCTGTGAAATCAGGATGGAAGGTAATTTTACAGGGTAATAAAATTTAAAACACAGAGGATTCCCCTCTAGGCAAAACGTTAAAGTTACAAAAAACAGGAATAAACCTCCCTCTTAACATAGGGAAAATTCACAAGCTAAAACAAAAGATAAGCTAACGCATTTCCTTGCTATTACTTAAAATTTTTGTAATCTTGGATGCTTATTTCAGAGATGGTTTTTCCTGCCCTGGTCCCTCTCTGTCTGAGAGAGAACACAAAGAGAGCCCAAAACAAAACCTTCCCCCACAGATTTGAAAGGATCTTCTTCCCTTATTGGTCCTTTTGGTCAGGTGCCAGCCAGGTTATTTGAGCTTCTTAACCCCTTACAGGTAAGGGAGGGATTTTATGCTACCCTTAGCTGTATGTTTATGACAGAGCCAAAGCAAGATTTGGCCTTAGCTTATTTTCATCCATGAGATTCTAAGCAATATGCTTCTTATTCAGCATCAGTGAGGAGGCTCAGGAAGGAGGAGGAGGATTAATTTGTTGATTTTTCCCACATCATATTGGTTTCCCGCTAACTGGTAGCGATCTGGGTTTTCAAGCTTCCATATGGAGATTGTCACTAAGGGCAGCTCTCATCCTGGTGTAGTCCTGTGCTGCAAGACAGGGACTAGCTTGGCACACGATTCCAGGGATGTGATCTTCGACATCCTGAAATTCTGGAACTACTGCAGGTCATTCCAGGTCTGCATAACAATCAGTTCCCCTCATTCAGTGCATGTTGAAAATGTTACTGCTGCGATTTCAGCCACTCTACAAATAGATCACAAGAGTGCATGCGCCACTTTCAAATGCAAGTTCTCCGGCCACGTGCAGCCACCATGGGTCATCCCCAGTACCACAGGATTGCACGTTCTGTCCTAAGAATAGACAAGCATGCCACATTCCTCGCCCATGTTGGCAGTAAGCAGTTCGGAAGTGGTGCAGGTGAGTGGTGAATTATAGGAAAAACAATAGGGAATTCTGGCTTTTGCATGCCCAGGGTGAAGAACTTCCTTCTGTTTCTCTATTCTAGTAATATGACAGGTTTCAGAGTAACAGCCGTGTTAGTCTGTATTTGCAAAAAGAAAAGGAGTACTTGTGGCACCTTAGAGACTAACCAATTTATTTGAGCATGAGCTTTCGTGAGCTACAGCTCACTTCATCGGATGCATACTGTGGAAACTGCAGCAGACTTTATATACACACAGAGATCATGAAACAATACCTCCTCCCACCCCACTGTCCTGCTGGTAATAGCTTATCTAAAGTGATCATCAAGTTGGGCCATTTCACATTGTGTAGAGAGTTGTCACTTTGGATGGGCTATTACCAGCAGGAGAGTGAGTTTGTGTGTGGGGGGGTGGAGGGTGAGAAAACCTGGATTTGTGCTGGAAATGGCCCAACTTGATGATCACTTTAGATAAGCTATTACCAGCAGGACAGTGGGGTGGGAGGAGGTATTGTTTCATATTCTCTGTGTGTATATAAAGTCTGCTGCAGTTTCCACGGTATGCATCCGATGAAGTGAGCTGTAGCTCACGAAAGCTCATGCTCAAATAAATTGGTTAGTCTCTAAGGTGCCACAAGTACTCCTTTTCTTTATTCTAGTAATAAACTCAAATGCACCCTAGACCAGGCATCTTTAAGAGTGAGAAGCCTAATCTTTGCATTGTTGCTTTGCCTTGCTGGCTACTTTAGGATGATTACCCAGAGGTGGAGACCCTTTGGCTGATGACCAGAGCCTGGAATACAGGAATATTTCAGTACAGTGTTGGTAAATACAAGGAGGCTGAGCACTGGTGTGGGCTGGGTATGCGCTTTCTGAATCACCTGAGATCCCTGAAGAGCAGCTACGAAAGCCAGGTGAGTGTGAGCAGAAGGCAGGGGGGCGAAAAGCATAGAAGGAACTGCTCCAAAGGGAAATGGACAAGGTAGAAGAAGTCACTAGATGCTTAAGCAACACGAGCTATTGTGGGGCTAAGCCTGGAATTGTGTTCCAGAGCTGCAGCTTCAACTGTCTAAACCCAAGGGGAAGAGAGGACACAATGGATGCGGCCCACAGGCAGAAAGAGGAATTTATAGTCCTGATACTAGTGAGCTTGTGCAAGCAGCTGAGTGGAGGTATTTTTCAGCTCAGCTGTGAGCAAACCTTTGGCTCTATGCTGGCTTCTCCTTGTGCAGGGTGGCCAAATTGCAGCCCGCGCACTATATGCTGCCACAGCATTCTACAGTGGGACATATTTCACAGACATGTGGGAGGCATGAAAAGTTCAGATCCCAGCATGCAGTGAGGCTGGCTGCTCAGATAAAGATGGAGACACTAGTTATTGCTGCAGGTTGCACTCCTCTATCCATGATGAGGCCAGCTGCCCTCTGCTCCATTTTAGACACAGCTTTGGACAAGCTCCCAGAGTGACCCTCACTGAGGCAAAGCTTGTGTGCTGCCATGGTGGGGCGTTGCATTCAGTATGAGGGGCCATAGGAGTCTTAGGATCAGGGCAGAAACTGTTAGGGAAAAGAATAAATGTTTGAACGTGAGAGGTAGGGGAGAAAAACTTGGGTAAAGTTCTCTGACAGGTGTTGTACAGGAGCTCAGATTGGATGATCACAATGAATCATAGAATCATAGAATCTCAGGGTTGGAAGGGACCCCAGAAGGTCATCTAGTCCAACCCCCTGCTCAAAGCAGGACCAATTCCCAGTTAAATCATCCCAGCCAGGGCTTTGTCAAGCCTGACCTTAAAAACCTCTAAGGAAGGAGATTCTACCACCTCCCTAGGTAACGCATTCCAGTGTTTCACCACCCTCTTAGTGAAAAAGTTTTTCCTAATATCCAATCTAAACCTCCCCCACTGCAACTTGAGACCATTACTCCTCGTTCTGTCATCTGCTACCATTGAGAACAGTCTAGAGCCATCCTCTTTGGAACCCCCTTTCAGGTAGTTGAAAGCAGCTATCAAATCCCCCCTCATTCTTCTCTTCTGCAGGCTAAACAATCCCAGCTCCCTCAGCCTCTCCTCATAACTCATGTGTTCCAGTCCCCTAATCATTTTTGTTGCCCTTCGCTGGACTCTCTCCAATTTATCCACATCCTTCTTGAAGTGTGGGGCCCAAAACTGGACACAGTACTCCAGATGAGGCCTCACCAATGTCGAATAGAGGGGAACGATCACGTCCCTCGATCTGCTCGCTATGCCCCTACTTATACATCCCAAAATGCCATTGGCCTTCTTGGCAACAAGGGCACACTGCTGACTCATATCCAGCTTCTCGTCCACTGTCACCCCTAGGTCCTTTTCTGCAGAACTGCTGCCTAGCCATTCGGTCCCTAGTCTGTAGCTGTGCATTGGGTTCTTCCGTCCTAAGTGCAGGACCCTGCACTTATCCTTATTGAACCTCATCAGATTCCTTTTGGCCCAATCTTCCAATTGGTCTAGGTCCTTCTGTATCCTATCCCTCCCCTCCAGCGTATCTACCACTCCTCCCAGTTTAGTATCATCCGCAAATTTGCTGAGAGTGCAATCCACACCATCCTCCAGATCATTTATGAAGATATTGAATAAAACCGGCCCCAGGACCGACCCCTGGGGCACTCCACTTGATACCGGCTGCCAACTAGACATGGAGCCATTGATCACTACCCGTTGAGCCCGACAATTTAGCCAGCTTTCTACCCACCTTATGGTGCATTCATCCAGCCCATACTTCCTTAACTTGCTGACAAGAATACTATGGGAGACCGTGTCAAAAGCTTTGCTAAAGTCAAGAAACAATACATCCACTGCTTTCCCTTCATCCACAGAACCAGTAATCTCATCATAAAAGGCGATTAGATTAGTCAGGCATGACCTTCCCTTGGTGAATCCATGCTGGCTGTTCCTGATCACTTTCCTCTCATGCAAGTGCTTCAGGATTGATTCTTTGAGGACCTGCTCCATGATTTTTCCAGGGACTGAGGTGAGGCTGACTGGCCTGTAGTTCCCAGGATCTTCCTTCTTCCCTTTTTTAAAGATTGGCACTACATTAGCCTTTTTCCAGTCATCCGGGACTTCCCCGGTTCGCCACGAGTTTTCAAAGATAATGGCCAGTGGCTCTGCAATCACAGCCGCCAATTCCTTCAGCACTCTCGGATGCAACTCGTCCGGCCCCATGGACTTGTGCACGTCCAGCTTTTCTAAATAGTCCCTAACCGCCTCTATCTCCACAGAGGGCTGGCCATCTCTTCCGCATTTTGTGATGCCCAGCGCAGCAGTCTGGGAGCTGACCTTGTTAGTGAAAACAGAGGCAAAAAAAGCATTGAGTACATTAGCTTTTTCCACATCCTCTGTCACTAGGTTGCCTCCCTCATTCAGTAAGGGGCCCACACATTCCTTGGCTTTCTTCTTGTTGCCAACATACCTGAAGAAACCCTTCTTGTTACTCTTGACATCTCTGGCTAGCTGCAGCTCCAGGTGCGATTTGGCCCTCCTGATAACATTCCTACATGCCCGAGCAATATTTTTATACTCTTCCCTGGTCATATGTCCAACCTTCCACTTCTTGTAAGCTTCGTTTTTATGTTTAAGATCCGCTAGGATTTCACCATTAAGCCAAGTTGGTCGCCTGCCATATTTACTATTCTTTCGACTCATCGGGATGGTTTGTCCCTGTAACCTCAACAGGGATTCCTTGAAATACAGCCAGCTCTCCTGGACTCCTTTCCCCTTCAAGTTAGAAAAGACAATGGTCTTTTCCCCTTCAAGTTAGAAAAGACAATGGTCTTTTCTGCTCTCTTCCCCATTCACTGCATCCCCAAGCAGTTACCAATCTTTTTTAATAAGATTGCTGATCATTTAACTGAGCCTCTTATCACAGTACTGGGAAACGGTAATCTAACCCATCACACTCATGCAGCTACAAGCAATGAAACATTAGAAGCAGTACAGCTAAAAATGGAAGTAGACAGATGGAGAGGACATTCTGCAAAAAGGCAGGTGCTGTAACTAACTAAAAAGAAAACAAAAGGATTTTCTATACCCACATGTAGCACCAGTATCTCTAACAGTGGGATGGTGTGCTGGTTTAATCAAACCAGGGTGACTGTGTGTGTAGACGCTTACATTGTTGCTCTAAGCCAGGTTTAAGCTAAACTGAACTGCCATAAGCCTGGCACTAAGTGATGTAACTAACTTGCGGCAGCATCCCACCTTTAGTGAAATCAGTGCTACTTCTGGATGTAGACCAGGCATGGCTCTGCAGGGCAGGACACTTCAGTGAGCAGCCCTCTGTAGAAAGCTGTATAGCTTTTCTTAGCCCTTTACCAAGCAAGTTTCTTTCTGCTGCTCTGTTACTTTTGGGTCCATTGTCCTTAGGGCTGCCCATCCCTACTGCAGGAATTTAGAGACTGGATAATGTGTGCAGTCATCATGCATTATCCTACACACACTCCTACACTGGCTCCAGTTTAACACTGATCGGTTGTGGGCTGGTCAGTACTTTTTGTGCCCATTTAATTGTATCACTTTTTGAAACAGATACAGTCCCTAGTGTGGCTGCAGTTGTAAATAGGGCTGTCGATTAATCGCAGTTAAATCAGGTGATTAACTCAACAAAATTAATTGATTAAAAAAATCACAATTAATTGCAGTTTTAATTGCGCTGTTAAATGCGAATCCCAGTAGAATCCCAATTGATATTTATTAAATATTTTTGGATGTTTTTCTACATTTTCAAATATACTGACTGCAATTACTACACAAAGTGTACGGTGCTCACTTTATATTGTTATTTTTGATTACAAATATTTGCAATGTAAAAATGATAAAAAACAGTATTTTTTAATTCACCTCATACAAGTACTGTAGTGCAATCTCGTTATCGTGAAAGTGCAACTTACAAATGTAGTTTTTTTTGTTACATAACTACTCAAAACCAAAACAGTGTAGAACTTTATAGAGCCCCCAAGTCCACTCAGTCCTACTTCTTGTTCAGCCAACCGCTAAGACAAACAAATTTGTTTACATTTGCAGGCGATAATGCTGCCCACTTATTTACAATGTCACCTGAAAGTGAGAACAATTGTTCGCATGGCATTTTTGTAGCCAGCATTGCAAGGAATTTATATTCCAGATATGCTAAACGTTTGTATGCCCCTTCATGCTTCAGCCACCATTCCAGAGGACATGCTTCCATGCTGATGATGCTCGTTAAAAAGTGTTAATTAAATTTGTGACTGAACTCCTTGGGGGAGAATTGTATGCCTCCTGCTCCGTTTTACCTGCATTCTGCCATATATTTCACGTTATAGCAGTCTCAGATGATGACCCAGCACATGTTCATTTTAAGAACACTTTCACTGTAGATTTGACAAAATGCAAAGATGGCACTATTGTGAGATTTCTAAGGATTGATACAGCACCTGACCCAAGGTTTAAGACTCTGAAGTGCCTTCCAAACTCTGAGAGGGACGAAGTGTGGAGCACATGCTTTCAGATGTCTTAAAAGAGCAACCCTCTGACGTTAACCTGAAACACCAAAAATCAACCTTCTGCTGGTGGCATCTGACTCAGCCTTTTATATGCCTTGGTCTGCACTGCTTTGAGTCGTTATCGAGCAGAACCCGACATCAGTATGGATGCATGTCCTCATGAAGGGACATCTGAATCTTTTGTGCCTCTGGCATGTAAATATTTTGCGATGCCTGCTACAACAGTGCCATGCGAACACCTGTTCTCACTTTCAGGTGACACTGTAAACAAGAAGTGGGAGCATTATCTCCTGCAAATGTAAACATACTTTTTTATCTGAGCAATTGGTTGAACAAGAAGTAGGACTGAATGGACTTGTAGGATCTGAAGTTTTATACTGTTTTGTTTTTGAATGCAGTTATTTTTTGTACATAATTCTACATTTGTAAGTTCAACTTTCATGATAGAGAGACTGCATTATAGTACTTGTAATGGGGGAATTCAAAAATACTATTTTTTTTTTACAGTGCAAATATTTGTAATCAAAAATAAAGTGAGCAGTGCACATTTTGTATTCTGTGTTGTAATTGAGATCAGTATACTTAAAAATGTAGAAAACATCCAAAATATTTAAATAAATGGTATTCTGTTATTAACAGCACAATTTTTTTGTTAATCACTTGACAGCCCTCGTTGAAAGTTATACGACTATAAGCACCTTTCCACTGTATAAATGAGGGGTGGGCTGTACTGATTTCTAAACAGTTATAGTTACATTGGTTAAAAAACCAACTGTATATACACCAGTGTGTAGTTCAGGTCATAGGGACAAGCTCTGACCCCTTCCCCTCTAATTGAATGGCAGCACTTTGCTTTTCTTTATCCGCTCAGAGGACTGTTGTGATTCTATTCCCCAGATGACTGGTCTTTACAGTGAGGTGCTGGATAAGTTGGACAGAGCAAAAGGGTTCCTTCCAAATGAAGACCACCACTAGGTGCAGCAAGCCAGGAGGATGGCACCCCCGTAAACATTCAGCTGGATAGCAGAGGCTGCTAGCCGTTCAGCGATTGCTGGGACCAGCATCCAGGCCCTGCTCCCGTTGGCCATTTTAAAGATATGTACTTTTAAGGAAGTTTTTATGGGCGAGATGTAACTGTTTCCCGTCAGGGACTTGTATTCATGCTATAGAGCTATGTAACAGTAAGAAGCTGAGTCGTAACTTAATGAGATGGGGCTGCTGTTGTAGAGCCAGGCTAGTTTAAATGTTTAAAGGTTGGAAGTAGCAATGTGACCAATAAAAGGGTTCCAGCACCATGTGCATCTTGTGGCTGCCACAGCTGTCTTCCTACATAAATATTTACTGGGTTGTTTAGTTTTCAGTCCATTTCAGTATGGTCAGGCATTTAGAACTGCTGGCCAGGATTGCAACTATCAATCACTTTGTTATAATAAAGAGAATAGGTGGTTCGCACACACAAAATGCTAAAGCTCTGGCTAGCACTGCTGTTTATAAGCTGCTAAATATAACATACTGAGTTAGTCACCGTTCACCCTTAACCTCCCCAAAAGCAGTACACAGGCTGGATACTCTACCCACAGCCGAATGGATTGGGTGAGTAGACACCACCCCACCAGCTAAAATTTAATAGGACTAATACAGCCTTACCTAAAGAGCGTGGTGCAGCCTCTGTTTAACAGGCAGCAGTATCGCTCGGTAAAACTGGTGTACAGCCGCCATTTCAAAAAAGCAAATAGAATGTTGGAGGTGGTCACACACAGAACTGAAAACATTGGTTACATGCTCACTTAAAGCAGCTTGAGTTGTGATTACCTTCTAAGAGACAGCCGAGTGGGGAAGGAGAGAACCTTCGGGAGAACCTACAGTGTCAATATATTTCAGCCAGGGCAGCCCTCTAGTAAGCAGACATGAGAAACTATCAAGTAAGTGGGCATGTCATGGGGGGTGGCCCACAGAGTCGTAGCCTCATTCATCTGCATGCACCGCAACTGCTCTTCGTTACGTTAGGGACCACTGGGTTGAGAAGGGCAGGGGGTAGTCGCAGCACACTGCTGCGCCTCATGCTGAGCTAGGAGAGAGGCACTGGCAGTCAAGTCGTCTCAAGATTTGGACCACTCGCTCTACCCCTAATGACCATGAGGGACAGTGACTATTTCAAGGTAATCTGAGAAAACGTGTGGATTTTAGAGCACTTCACTATAGTATTGCTACTGCCACTTAGAAAAGATCACTCCGGCTTTACTGAAGGGGTCAGCTTTGCTGCTATTCGGAAGGAAAGCCGAGAATCAGCGTCACAGTGCAACACTGGCAGAGGACTTCGTTCAGCTGGACGTGCACAGGATCAGCAGCTGGTGCTTAACTCCCACACCAGTGCACAATTGGCAGACCACAAGGAAAATGGCCAAGTCCAGGCTACACTGCATCCACCCCTGCAATTAAGTGCTGTATGAAAGGGCTTTATTAGCAGAGCCCTGGCTCATGGTCAGAGATGCTTCTGAACGTAAAAGGAAGGCTGCAACGTTACTCTGTATAGTTAAAGTATTATTTCTATAGGCCTGACATAACAGGGTGCCTGTTCCCACTCAAGCATTCTTCTTCCCTCACTCCTCCCCCCCCCCAACAAAAAAAAAATCATTTAAGCCAAACATTGGATTATTTGCCTTCTGGTTTCACACTTTTCTCTACAACAATCTGGGCAGAAGCAGGTATTCACATGACTCCAGGAACGGCTTTCATTTAAAACAACATAAACGCCAAGCCCTCCTGGCGGTATAGAGAAGCTTAGAAATGTGAAGCTTAAAGGCTCAACAACCAGAGGGCAAATAAAAACCCAACATTTAGTTTTAAAAATCATGGCCTAAAGTCAAGCTAATGGTTTTGGGGGCCTGATTAATGACCAGTCTGCAGCGTGACACCCCATCTCCACCCAGCCGCTGGAAGCCAACCCTTATCTAAGCCTCCTCCTGAGGTGTTCTACAGCTGAGCTCATTTCCTGAAGACTGACACAAGCTGATGCCATTGCAGCATTCACAGAAACCGACTTACATTATATACATTGCACTAGATGCTTTTCAGTATGGCTCAGGTCAGCAGTGAGAGGCTTTGTTTCAACGCTAGTTAGTCAGAATTGAATTTACGTAGTAGACTTAGAAGAATTACTTACCCTAAAGTAACTGTGATTCCATGATATGTTGTAGTCAGTATGGATCCACCTCTTGTATGTGAGACCTGTATTTCTTTGAATAGCAGTCGTTGTTGGGGGGGCTGCACCTGTGCCCTATGCTGTCTCATGCTCCCTATGAAGGCAGAAAGGGCAGAGTGACTGACCCCTCATCAGTTCCCTTGCAGTTCAAAGCCTGTAGTAGTTGTGAACTTGGAAAAATGACGATGGAGGGTGAGTTTTTGGATATGCACTGACATCTTGAAGAATCACAGTTACCTTAGAATAAGGAAAGGAGTACTTGTGGCACCTTAGAGACTAGCCAATTTATTAGAGCATAAGCTTTCGTGAGCTACAGCTCACAGCTCACGAAAGCTTATGCTCTAATAAATTGGTTAGTCTCTAAGGTGCCACAAGTACTCCTTTTCTTTTTGCGAATACAGACTAACACGGCTGTTACTCTGAAACCTGTCTTAGAATAAGGAACCATCCCTTTGAGTATGTGTCAGTGTGGAGCTGGGGAGCATGGATCAGTGTTCATGTCGTGCTCCCTGTCAGTACCTGGCTCAGGCCAGGGAAGCTAATGATCCAACCAGCAGACCAAATTCGGTGATGAATACTAGTCACATGCCACCTGAGGCACGTTGCGCATACACTAAGAAGGTGTGGAATTCACTGTTGGAGACTGGCAAATATTCCTCCCTGATGGTGAGAGAGTGGAGTTCTAGCCATATCAGTCAAACAACAATTGGAGTATTGCCCTGCCAAATAGGCATTTGCCCAGGTAGCCATGTCAAAGGCAATGTTCAACAAAATTCAGTGAGTTACTCCAAGCTGAAGCTTTACCGACCCGAGAGGTTGGACTGTTCCTGAAGCAAGTGGTCGACGTCCTCTGCCCTGCTGGAGAGCACCTTGATGTTTGGCGGGACAGGCTCAGTAGTCAGCTAATAGCAGATAGACATACGCTGTGAGATCAAGTTGGAGATTCTCTGTGAAAAGACTGCGTGACTGGAAATAGCCACAAAGAGGGAGGGAGAAAGCAAGAAAGGCTTCCAATCCAGGTATTATAGCAAAGCCCTGCTGACGTCCAGATTCTGCAGCTTCTTCTCGGTATCAAGAATGCATCATGAAGACTGACACGGTGAGTGACTGGTTCAGGTGAAAGTCAGACCATCTCAGGGATGACCTTGGGATGTGTCCTGACCACTACTGTGTCCCTATAGAAGGACATAACCTGTCTAACCTGAGGGCAAGAATGAGGGAGGACCTTAAGGCATTTCAATACTGTTTGATGAGAGACAGTTTCGTGACTGTACCAACGTGTGGCACACTGATATTGCTGCTAGGTTGACCTTGAGAGTGTTAAATGCCAATCCATCCTGTTTTAGTAGCAGCACATAATCAAGGATTGTCGGTGTATATTCCTGTACTAGGTCCATGTTCTTTTGGACCACCCGTGTGGAAAAATCTGTTCCATTTGGAGAGGTAAATCTTCTTGGCGGATGGACTTCCTGCTTTGGATGAGAATTTTCTGAATGTCTCTCTTTTAGTTGTGGTCAGTCAGCCAGCATCAAAGCAGTCAGATGCAGTGACTGCGGGTCTAGGTACAGGAGTTGACCTTAGTTCTGGGATATTACATCTAGATTGGCTGGGAGATAGCTTTGGCCATCAGCCCTGCTTCAGGTTGCCACATGGACAGCTATCTCGGCCAGTAAGGGACTATCAGGATGACTTTAGTTTTGTCGTGCCTGATCTTGTATACTATTTTAGAGATCTGGGCAATTGGTAGGAAGGGATATATGTATCCTTGAAACCACCGAAGGAGAAAATTATCTGGCAACAAGACTAGGCTCATGCTTCTGCTTGAGCAGAAGTTTAAAGGACAATTCCCCCCACCTCTGCTCTTCCATGATAGACCTTAGCTGCCTGACGGAGCCGTTCAGTAACCAGTTGTGAATGGTCACTGCATGTCTGCTTGAGAAATCTGCTCAGTCACTGCTGACCCCTGGTACATGTAGAGCCTGCAGGGTTAACCTGTGTTGGTGACACTGCTTCCAGAGCTTGATGGCTTCCTGACAAAGAGGGAATGGTTGAGTGCCTCTTTGTTTGTTTACATGGTGAAGTGCAGCCATGTCAATCAGAATTTGCATTGTGGAGTTTTGCAGAACAGGTGGAAATGCTAGCTAGGCTGGGCTGATGGCTCTCAACTCCAGACATTCATGTGTAGCTGTTACTTGTTTTGAGACAATTTCTTGTAGCTGCAGCTGGTTGAGGTGGGTACCCCAACCTGGCCCTGAAGCATCTGTGATAAGTGTCAGTTGGGGTGGGGGCAGAGAAAGGAACCACCTTTCCATTTATTTACTGGGTCTAGCCACCAAGCGAGCTCTTGTAGGACTTGAAGCAGGACCGTTACCCTTCTGTTCATGTTGTGTTCGGATGGGAAGACCTTTACACCATAGAGTAATTAAGCTATGGAGCTTGCTGCCATGCGGTATTATTAGGACGGAGCATTCAGTACAATTCAAGAAAGACTTCAACACTTGTATGGTATCTGCATTTACAGCAGGCTTGGATATGTTTGTAAGCTATGTGACTACCCATGCTTCAGGACATGAGCCAACCACTAACAGCCCGACTGAGGAAGGAACCTCTACCATGTCATGCTATTTTGTTACTTGTCTTTCCTGAGGCTTTTACGCCTGAAGGATCAGGTATACACACCACTGTCAGAGACCAGACTAGAGGGACTATTGATCTTTTCAGTCTGACAATCACTAATATGCTAACTAAACAAAAAATTAAGTATGTGGACAATAACCTGAGACTCGTCAGTAAACTACCTCGTGCTTTCTGCTACCAGTTCTTCAAAAGCCACTTTATTCCTGCATCTCCAGCTTCTGAAAGGAAAACTGCCAGGCAAGAGCTTTCAATCACTCCAACTAAATCAAAACTCAATTATTCAATTACACTGTATTAGAAATAACCGTACAAGAAGCCGCTTCTTTAAAAAATGTCTTATGAGCTAGTAGAATGGGGAAAGTTCAGCTCATCTACATGACCTGGAAATTAGCTCTCTCTAACTTTTTATAAGTTTCAATTTAACAAGTTAAACCAACCATTAAATTAGGTCAATGTTTTTTTTAAATTAAGTTTTACTTTGAAACCCTAATTTCCAGCCCTTTGATGTGGGAGCAGATTTTTTTTTTTTTTTGGATTCTGAGGCTGGGCCTGCGACCGGGATTGTAAATTGATGCACCATTAAAATAGTAGCCTCTCCCCATGAGAGCAGATAACCCATTCACGCACGGAACGAGCACGCTGGGAATTTCAAAAATAGGTTTTAACTACATTTAGTAAAGACAACTCCATCCCCAACATTTTACTTCAATGTAACTGTGTCACTATAACTTCTGCCCGTCAATATTGTACAAATAGCATGTTTGACTAAGTTAAATTTTAGTATGACCCTCCCCCTCAGCTTCATATTCCTATCAGTGAAAAACAAGCCACTTCCCCTCCCTCCTTTTCAGTATAGGCAGGACCAGATGCAGCAGGGATTTCATAAAGGCACATAATTTCCACTGATAAAAAGTGGTACAGCTAATCCCCCACATGGCATGAGAATCTGTGGCCTGCAAGCAATCAAGGGGCTTTGGTCCAGCTGTGTTGGCTGAATATATTATGCTGCAGTGGCATTGGTAAAGCTGCAGAGGGGGCCTTCTTGTTGCTATAGTCACTAATCTAAACCCAACAACTGCTCTTTTTCAGGATTGATCTTTAGGGGCCACCCCCTCCCACCTGGAACCCTAAACATTTTCAGGCTTTGGCATGTTGAGCGTAACCCTTCGGTTCACTGCAGGCCAGCTAGACTAAACTCAGGTGCCAGGATCAACCTCCAAATGGCAGGGATTCACTACACAATAAAAGGTTTTTACAAGAAGGTTTCTGAGTCAGAGTTCATTGCAACTCTCTGTTTATTAAAAATATATGTCTCCTTGGAAGAAACACTGGTAACCAACTAGTGTCATGACTGATTGGATACTTTCACCTATGCCATAGAGTACACTGGCCTTTTTCTCCATGTGACTAGAAGAGAGAGAGACAGACTCTTAGAAGAAAGTAAAGGAACTAGAACCTTGTGACTAGCATCTTAGGTACTTGCTCCTATTTCACCTATGCCACCTCTCCAGAGAATGGGGCTTGTGGCATCCAGAGCAGAACCAATAGAGCAGGCAGTAGCTATAAATACTAGACATCGGTCCATGGCCAGAATCTCCTCCCATTGAGAGACTCTAGCTCAGCAGCAGTCCTCCCTCCTTTAGCGCCACTTCTTAACAGCAGTCGTGCCATCAATGAGCTTTGCAGCATTGCTTTAGGCTCACAGGGCTGCCAAATCCCGTTTGGTCTCCAGCGATTGACAACCGTCACCGAAGGAATCACTTCTCACTTACCAGAATGTGTCTCTACAAACTTACAGCGGTCCTCACTCGTATTTAAAACTGAGGCCACTGCACAAAACACACAGACACAAACAGCTATCTATCACCTCAGGGAGAGGACAGCATTAGTACGGTGTTGTCTAGCTGGAAACAGCAGTGGTCTGATCCTATTAGGTTAGGTCAGCAACACCTTGGTTTCCTTCTGTAGCATCCAACTGTCACCACATGGAAAGGAGGAAGACATACCTGCTCACATTTTTATGGTGACCTCCGTTGCTCTGGTAGACAGGAATGTGGCATGGAGAATGTTTACATTTTTCCCTGCAGGGGAGAGGGCTCTTGCACTAGAATTAGGGATACTTGAAAAACAAAATCTAGATTGGAAAATCCACAAATCCTTTTGGAAGCTCTTTTCCTGAGGTGGAGCCATATTCGAATGCACACACCTGAGCTTCTCAAAAGCAGCAGCCTCTCAGTCCAAGGAAGACTACCTGTCTGTTGTCTTACACCACTCACCTGGTCACAAGATCTCTTGATAAAACAGCATGATGGTACAATTCTGTCTGTATTTCCATACCCAACAGACTGCAAAGCTCCTAAGACTTTCTGAAAGTGGATCCCAAACTTCAGAACAGGCTTTATGCAGACACTTGTCAGTAGTAGAAATATTAAACAGAAGAGGTGAACAAGCACTGTCTGCCAAGCTCTGAGTCCCAGGGACTCAGGAAGGGGCACTGCTGCATTGCATGCACAGCTGCTCCACAGCGAAGGTCCTCACCCCTTGCAGGGGAAATGGCAGTTTTCATGGTTACTAAAATTCTGAACTCTGTATTAAATTCCATTATTCATTTGGGAAGATGTGAGCTTCCATCCCAGGAACAGCTATGGTCTTCTTCCAGCAGCAGAGGGGAATTCCAGTGTGCTTCCATGAGGAAGACTGGAATTCCCTCACCATATAACATACCCAATTCAAATCCAGTCTAAGGGCCCCAGGGAGACCAGATGGATGGCATTTGCTGCATCCACATTGAAGTGTTCCGGCAGCAGCACAGATCAGCCAGCTTGCTCATTCCATATGGTCTGTAGATTATTTCCTAACTATGACACCCTGGGTCTGGATTCTATTTACAAGGTAACCATCTTAAAAAATAAGTTAAAAAAATGGATTTTATACCCACAGGTCATTATTAACGTGAGAAAATTCTAATAAAAAAGCTGACACAACACCACAATATGGTTTTGGTTTAACATCTGCTTAAAAAAATAGAACAAAAAGGAAACCTCTCATGCAAACACATTAGGTGGTGTGTAAAACAATGTGCAATTTAATAACGTCTTATCCGTTCTCTCTCGCTCTGCAACCTCCTGCTCAGCCTGGGTCTTCGTTTCACTCAGATCAGCGGCTACAGGTTATTCTGGACCCTTGGCCCCCTCTACACGCACACAGCATCCCAGTTCCTCTGATCTACCCCAAAGATCTGGGCTTTGGTTCTCAGAAACCTGACCAGATGTGAGAAGCATCCAAAGCATCCAGTACCGTTTCAATCTCTTCTTGACCAGAGTGGGACTTCCCGTGCCCAGTGACTGGGATACAATAATTCAAAAGATCCTTGCAATAATATAGTACCATTTTAGGAGGTCCCTCAGGTTTTCTAGTCCACATATATATAATATATATATAATATCTTTATGTATTATATATAAATTACATATACAGATAAATAAAATGCTTTCTGTTGTACTGTTCAGAGCTACAAGGCAGTGACACATGCTTGGAGAAATGCCGCCGGAAGCTCCAGTCCTAGCTTATTTTCAAAAAATCCATTGTTTCAGTCGTTCTTTACATAAGTCCTCAGCCGCCTCCTCCCATCTCGCTTCTTGGGTTAAGTTTTAATAATAATAAAAAACGACTTGAATGGGATCTCATCCGTCTCTAATGGAGCAGCGGGAAGGTCCATGCAGGAATGGTGGGGACAGTCACGTGGTAAGCGAGATTGATTCATCCCAACAAAAAGAAACAGGACTAGAAAACTCAATCTTGCGACGATCTAAAAAAGGGGGCGGGAGAAGTATTCATGTCCCCCCCCCTTGGGGCATAGGTGAGGGAGGGATTTCAGACATCTGCTCACAAGGAAGTTGATGGGGGAAGTCTTCAGAGTTTCTCAGAGGATGGGACCCAGATGTAGTGCCCAGACTGGTCCTCAATGATCTGTTTGATTTTGTTGTATATCTCTTCCAGAGAGTCTCCTTGTACAATGGCTAAAAGGGGAAAGAACAAGCCAGTCAGTCAACATCAGGCCGCACTGCACCACACCTGCATGGGCTGTGCTAAAGTCCTTGCCCGGCTAGTGGAGCAAACCAGCCAGAGGGATGGGAGGGGACGGTGCGGCACAGCTGCCAGCAGACCTGAGCGAATCCTGTAAGTAGTTCTGGATTTGCACTAGGTGAACAACAGGCAAACAGGGACATGGAGATTTAAGGATACAGAGTACCTCCAAGCAGATTAATCCTAGGGAGAGCTCATGCTGATCTCAGGTTGGCATATTCTCATGTGAGCAAAGTACCAACTAGTGTCTCAACAATGGGCTGGGAATCAACTTTTCAGACAATTTCATTAAAACACACTAGGTACAGGGCCTTTGGGAGCTCAGTGTCCATTACTTCATCCACCTTTGAGCAGGAGCTGCAGGCACTTTCATAAAGAGGGACTCAGCACAGCTTCCAGCAGGTCCAGGGACCTAGTTTAGTTTCCAACTCCCAAGGGGAGAAGTTCTTGGGGCTTCCTGGGAGAGGATTCCCCAGCCAAGCACATCTCACTGCCCAAAAGTTCACAGCATGTGTTTTCCCTTTTGCAATCCCATTTTATTTCTCTGATATCACCCTAGGGGATCACAACCCCTCCCTGTTGTTGTTACCTTCACTTAACTGTAGGTGATTGGTTTTGCCGTTTTGAGTTGGGACTCAACGCTTAATGAAACCAGGCAGATTTGGCTTTTTCTCTCCTCAGAGCTCATTTGCTCCAGCCCCCAGATCATTTTGTTGCTTTTTGTTAGACTCCTCACAATTTGTCAATTTTTCTGGCTCCCACATCACACCAGAGCCCTACAGACAGGCAGCCTATCCCCCCTCCATGATCCATGACACGAGGCCTTTCTACATGCAGCCCAGAATCACAGTGGCTCTTTTGCAGCCATCTTACATTTCAAAATAATCTAATCTGCTCTCCCTTATTGCTGCAGGGCTCACTCTGCCATTCCCGCTCCCCAGGGTTCCCCTGCCCAGCAAAATCCCATTCCATTATTTCCTGCCCATGTTTCCAGCCTCCAGGAATGTCACCCGGGAATGTCACCCATGTGCTGCTCACCCTGTTTCCATGATCACTAAATAAGGTCTGCCTAACTCCAGCCTCTGCTGCTCCCAAAGAGGCACCTCTCTCTCCTTGAGATGCTCCCAGTTATCGGCACCCTATTTATGGGTTTTACCCAAGTTTTCAGCTCAATGAGCCAATTTGAACTTATTTTCTGCATGAAACTGTCTGTTGGTAGCAAATAAAGACACAGTGTGCCTTGCCTACATTTCCCCTAGCTGTTGGCATGAGCGTATCAAAAAGCAACCCCAAAAGCACTGGGAATTCCTTGGGCTTCTCCTGCTCGCCTTTGTGAAAGGATAATATTCTGGGGAGGGTTTTAACCTCCCAGTAACTGGCCCATTCTACCCTGAACTCCTCCTCTGCCAGGTGTTTTGGCTGAGAAAGTTCCTAGGGTAGCAGTCAGGCATACAAAATGGCAACTGGTGGGATCACTCCTTTCCTGTCAAGCTGGTAACACGTTTGCTCCCCTTCAACCTTGGTGCCTCCAAAGCTGCCCATTATTTTCCAGAAATAATGGTGTGGTACAGCACGTCCACTATTTTCCTTCACGCGCGAGAACACCTGCTGCACTGGGCAGCTGATCTGTGGAGGCACAAGTTGCCAAGTACTCCCTTACTGGCCCTTCAGCAAATGCTCCTTCTCTTCCTGAGCAGCCAAGCTGCCATGCTTTTCTTGAAGACAGACTGTAAAAAGCAGTTCAGTCTTCACCCATCAAGTCCTAATTCCATCCTTCAACTCTTTTAAATGGTCCTTCTCTCTCTAGTGCTCCCTGCCCTCATGTGAAATCCATGGTCCCATGCAGCCCTTCAGCAGCATTCATTAAGTCTTGCTTGTTTAGTGGCCCCCTTTCTCCTTGCTGCCTTCAGCATTTCAGAGAATCCTGTATGGCTGCCTCCCTCTGCGTCTCCAGGGCAGGTTTGCCATTACCTCCAGATAGCTGAAGGACCCCTTCACGAAGCCACATTCACAGACTCGTATCCATTTCTTGCTTCTTTTGTTTTCGGAGGGGCGGGACAATTTCCCGTGACCCTAACAGCAAGGTGGTGCTGATGGGGTCATTCCTGGCCATCCAGGACTCTTACCTGTAAAATACTCTCCAAACTCCTGCTCCAGTTTCATGGCTTTGTCAAAGACCTTGTTGGCTTGTTCATACGTCTGTCTTCGGTTCATCTCCCTGCCAGGCATGGATGAGAACAGTCTGAATGTGTTTCTTTTTACTTAAAACAACAAGCCAAAAGCTACTGCCACCACCAGTGCCGGGAACCCTCCATGCATCGGTGAGCTAGGCCCTGTGCAGCCGCTACAGAGTTCTGTTGCAAGAGACTGGGTAACGTATCTAATTTCACATGCTCTCTTGCTGCCCTATGCAATACAACTCCAGCTCCAGCAATTCCTTCCAGCACCAACATCTTCACCCAAAAAACAGAGGTATGCCTGGAAGCCCAGGCAATCCCTAGCCTTCTGCTGCAGTCCACGTGACCCCAGAACCTTGTAGTGCAAACTAGCAGAGGGCACAGAGGAGTCACAGTTTTAGAGAGATTCCATGGGTTGGATATAATTCGCAAAAGGATGGTGTCTGAGGTCTCTGTAGAGAGCCAATAGCCCACTGGTCATCAATCACTGTGAAATGGATGGATGGATCATATTTAAGGATTTGTGTGTCTATACTGAAAATTATGTTTTTAAGAGACAGGTAACCAGGAGGTGACATGTTTCGGACAGGTTCCTTTCAGGCATGGGGTAACAGATGCTTATCTCCTTATCTCGCCATTGTGCGTTGCGTCTGCCAATTTAGGCCTATTTGCACACGGAGCCAGATGCTGATGAAGAGATTTCACAATCTACCAGAAAGGAGTGTACAGAGAAAAGACTGTCAGCAGGGGGTGTCCTGCTTAGAAATAAGGGCAGTGGATTGTTCTATCTGGAGGTGCAGACAGGCACCTGGGATCTTTCATTAAGGAGGCAAGCTGACAGTGTGACTTATTTAAAACCCTAGCCAAGCCTGAGTGTAAAACACTAGAAGAACTTTGAGTGACCATTGCTCTGTAAGAGAGAAAAGCAGCTAGTGCCGTAAGTGTAGGTTCTACAATGCACATTATGATCTATTTTTATAGATAACACTTGTTTCTAATACTTCTGCTGCGGTCACTGAGCGTCTCCCAAACAGCAGAGGCGTTAAGAACGCCCGTCACTGGTCAGGACAGCCTTGCAGTGAGAGAAGCGCCTTTTAAATCCCAGGGAGCCCGGCATCCCTGAGCAAAATAAGCAAAAATAGGCAAAGATTTTATATCTATAAAATACTTTTAAAAAATTGATAAAAGGGAACAACTGTTCTAAGAACTATAAAACACTACCAAAGAACTAACTATATACTAACTAACTGCTAAATTCACCATTAAAGAGAACATGCACCCAGTAGACATGGTCAGACTGAGGGCTGTTCGTCCATGCAGCCCTTTATACTTTCCGCACAGGGCACAAGGGTGTGGGGGCATTGCTAGCAAAAATCTCTGATGCAAGGCACAGGCGCCCCTGAAGCAGAGCACCCACAGGACACTAGTTGAAGGACAGATTTCATGATTTCAAGGAAAGGAAGGCGTGAGAGCAGCAGAATAAGCACAAAGGACAAATTCAGACAACTGGTAGATAAGGTCCCATGGGAAAAAAAATCTAAAGGGACAAAGGAGTTGAGGAGAGCTGGCAGCTTGTCAAGGAGACAATATTTAAGGCACAACAGCAGGCTATCCCAATGGGAAGGAAAGACAGAAAAAATAGGAGAAGGTCATGACGACTCCATCAGGAACTCTCTAATGACCTGAAAAGAGGTATCCTACAAAAACTGGAAACACGGATGAAGAGTACAAAAGAATAGCACAAACCTGTAGTGACAAAATCAGAAAGGCTAAAGCACAAAATGAGTTACACCTAACAAGGGACATAAAAGGCAGAAAGAAGAGGTTCTTTAAATACATTAGGAGCAAAGAAAGGTGAAGGAAAGTGTAAGTTCTCTACTTAATGGGTAAAGAGAGCTAACAAAGGATGTGAAGAAAGCAGAGGTATTAATTGCCTATTTTGATTCAGTCTTCACTAAAAAGGTAAACTACAACCAGATAATTAACACAATTAATATTAAAAACAATGGAGAAGGAACAAAACAAAATAGGAAAAGATCAGGTTAAAGAATATTTAGATAAGCTAGCTGTATTCAAGTCAGCAGGGCCTGATGAAATTCACCCAAGGGTACTTTAGGAACCAGCTAAAGCGAACTTGGAACCATTTGCAATTATCTTCTAGAACTCATGACGGACTTGTGAGATCCCAGACGATCGAAGAAGGGCAAACATAGTACCTGTCTTTAAAAGGGGGAACAAAGAGGACCCAGGGAAGTATAGAGTAGTCAATCACCTTATCTTCGATACCGGGGTATATACTATAACAAATCGATTTGTAAGCACCTAGACAATTATGGGGTTATATTATCAAGAACAAATCATGCTAAACCAACCTAATTTTCTTTGATGGGGTACCTGGCCTAGTGGATAGGGGAAAGCAGTACAAGTGATATATCCTGATTTTAGTAAGACACTTGGCACACTCTCTCAGATGACACTCTCAAAAGCAAACTAGGGAAATGTGGTATAAATGAAATTAAATATAAGATAGGTGTACAACTGGTTGAAACACCGCATTCAATGGTTCACTGTCGAACTGGGAGGAACATATGCAGTGGAGTCCTGCAAGGGTCAGCCCTGGGTCTGGTACTATTCAATATTTTCATGAATGACTTGGATAATGGAGAGTAAAATATGCTCATAAAAATCTGCAGATGACACCAAGCGTGGAGGAGCTGCAAGCACTTTGAAGGACAGGATTAGAATTCAAAAGGACTATTGCAAATTGGAGAACTAGTTTGAAATCAACAAGAAAAATTCAGTAAAGAAAAGTGTAAGGTATTACACTTCGGAAGGGAAAACCAAACGGACAGTATATGGTTATAACGGGGCAGGTGGTGTCACTGCTGAAAAGGATCTGGGGGCTGGATCACTAATTGAACACAAGTCAATGTGATGTGGTTGTGAAAAAAGCTAAGGTCATAAGAAAGACATGATAAGTAACTGGCCTGGATTACATGGCTCTGTGAGACCTTAACTGGAGTACTCTGCCCAGTTTTGGGCACAATACCTAAAAAAATGTGGACAAATTAGAGAGTGTCCAGAGTAGAGCAACAAAATGATAAAAGGGCTAGAAAACCTGATCTGTGAAGAAAGGTTGAACAAACTGGGCTTGTTTAGTCTTAAGGAAAGATGACTAATGGAGATCCTGGTAACAATATGTGAAGGGATATTACAAAGAGGATGGAGATCAATTGTTCTCCATGTCCATCGGTTAAGTAGCGATGGTCTTAAACTGCAGCAAGGAAAATTTCAGAAAAACTTTCAGAATGTACAAACATAAAGATGGCTGTACTTAGTCAGACCAATGGTCCATCTAGCCCAGTATCCTGTCTTCTGAGAGTAGCTGGTGCCAGATACTTCAGAGGGAATGAACAGAACAGGGCAATTTATTGAGTGGTCCATCCCATCATCCAGTCCCAACTTCTGGGAGTCAGAGACAAGGGACACCCAGAGCATGGGGTTGCATCCTTGACCATCTTGGGCTAATAGCCATTGATTGAGCTATCCTCCATGAATTTATCCAATTCTTTTGTGAATTATACTTTTATTGAATTATACAAGTTATAGTTTTGGCCTTCACATCCCCTGGCAAGGAGTTCCACAGGCTGACTGTGCTTTGAGTGAAGTACTTCCTTATGTTTGTTGTAAACTGTTGCCAATTGAATCCATTGATGACCCCTTGTTCATGTGTTATGAGGAGAAAATGACCCTTCCTGATTCACTGTCTCCACACCAGTCATGACTGTATAGACCTCCATCACACCCCTCTGAGCCATCTCATTTCTGAACTGCACAGCCCCAGGCTTTTAATCTCTCCTCATATGGAAGCTGTTCCATACCCCTCATCATTTTTGTTGCCCTTCTCTGCACCTTTTCCACATCTAATATATCTTTTTTGAGATGGGGCGCAGAGATCTACATGCAGTATTCAAGATGTGGGCGTACCATGGATTTATATAGAGGCAATATGACATTTTCGTTTTATTATCTATCCCCTTCCTATTGGTTCCTAACATTCTGTTCACTTTTTTGATTGCTGCTGCACATTGAACAGATGTTTTCAGAGAACCATCCACAAGGACTCCACGATCTCTTTCTTGAGTGGTAACTGCTAGTTTAGACCCCATCATTGTGTATGTATAATTGGGATTATGTTTTCCAGTGTGCATTACTTCACGTTTATCTACACTAAATTTCATCTGCCATTTTGTTGCCTAGTCACTCCGTCCTGTGAGATCCCTTTGTAACTCTTCGCAGTCAGCTTTGAACTTAACTATTTTGAGTAATTTTGTATTGTCTGCAAACTTTGCCACCTCACTGTTTACCCCTTTTTCCAGATCATTTATGAACACGCTGAATAGGACTGGTCCCAGGACTGGGGGACACCGCTATTTACCTCTCTCCACTGAGAAAACTTTCTAATTCAGAGGATAGTTAAGTTCTGGAATAGGATCCCACGGAAAGTCATGGAATCCCTTCATTGGAGATTTTTAACAACAGGTTGGACAAACACCTGTCAAGGATGCTCTTAAGTATCTCTGGTCCTGCCTCAGTGCAGGGGGCTGGACTAGATGACCTCTTGTGGTACCTTCCAGCCTGACATTTCTGTGATTCTATGACCGTGACAGTAGCAGCCTTTCCCGCACCCCTTTTCTGAATTAGAAGCAATAGGAGTGCAGGCTCCTGGTCCCTACAGCTAGCAGACCCAAGGGGTAGGTGGCAAATATGCACTTACATGAGAGCTTCAATGGATTTTGGCTTGATGAAAATGGCAATAGAGTAAAGTTGTGCTTGTTGCAACCTCTTGATGGCGTTGCCAGACACGTCCAGGATGCAGTGCTTCCCCTGGCAGGGCACAAGAGGGGACCAGCGTCATTCAGTCACACCTACCTCTGGCTTTCCCTCTCTGAAAGCAGCCTGGAGCAGGAGGACGAGGGATGGAACATGCCAAACCCCAGCGTGGGCCCCCAACTTGGGCAGGTGGCAGCACCCAGGAGAAGGGACGGGGGCTTCTTTTCAACATTCAGGACATTGTTTACAAACCAGCAATGGGCTCTGTCATGCTCTGAGCACAGAGCATTTCTGTTGTTCTACCCACTGCGAAGAACCCTTGCATCAGTGCTTGTGAAGATAAAGCAGGCTCTGGTGCTGCTAATGGTGGCCTTGGTAGCCCGGTGGCTTAGGAGGCCTGAGTTCTGCAGGACTCCTGCCTGGGGAGGGTGGGTGGGTTTAGCGGCAGAGCACTGGGCAGTCTGGGGTTCTGGAACAAGGCCACATGGCTTGGCAGGAATCCCTGTCCAATTGGCTCTTGCTGCACATACAGTTACATAGACAATGGATGCAGGCGCGAGAAGGTCAGAAATCATTTGGGTGAGCTGTGGGCTTCCCTGGAGCAGTGTCACTGCCTCCACATTTACACTCACTCTCTCTGCAACTGCCCGCACCGACTGGATACTGGTCCCATAGAGATTGTCATTGAACTGCCCAGCCTCTATGAACTTGTTGTCCTGAATATCTTTCTCCATCTGTTCTCGGGATACAACAAAGTGATAGTCCTGCCCATCCACCTCATTCTCACGCCGAGGCCTGGTAGTGTCTGAAAGAGAGGGGGGCTTCATGAGACAGAGCCCACCGCAACCAGGCACCTTCCCTCCTCCAAAGCTCAGCCCGCACCGACAGCAACCCTACCTTGCCTCTCTTCGCCACCACATGGCTCAGATGCAGCAGGCAGGAGAAACAGCGGCTGCCCAGAGCTGCACTGGATCACTAACTCACCACCCCAGAGACACACACAAACACCAACACTTACGTGGCACACAGGAGCCAAACTTGTGTGGAAACTCGGAGATGAGGTCATCGTTGACTCGGTCTTTCATTGGCCCCAGGATGATCACTGGCCTCGCATAGTGAACTGGAAACAAGAAAAGCCACGACGCTGAGGCTGAGTCTCTGATCCTAGTAGCTGCTCCCACACTCACTGAAGCCTGGAGTGGGCCATGTGGCTCCAGAATACTTGTGGTCAATACACCACGGCCATTCACACAGCACTCACGCTTGTGGTCTGTGGAAATACTGAAGGCTCTTTTCCTGCAGTGGGGACTAAGCTCAGCAAAGCTCCAAGTCTACCCAAGGACAGAACCCTTCTCATTCTAGAACAAGGACACCTTTCCCATGCACACGGAAACAGCTTCCAGGGACTTGTCTTTGGGCTCAGCCCATAGAGTGCATCAGCAACACGCACAAAGAGGCAAATGGTGCAGAACACAATAGTGCTTATTACCTCTTCTCCTATGTGCCTCCACGTGCACTTCCATGTTCGCTCCTCCGTTAGAGCACCCGAATTGTTGCCTCAACACACCCTTCTTCCCAAGCCCTTCCACCACAGCCGCTCAGACAAGCGCGGAAGGCTGACCCCAGCCGGGATCGTGGTGAACAGTGGCCCGCAAGCTGCAGGGGAGGAATGCACCTCTTCTCCACAGGCATGCTGCTGGCACTTACGCCCCTCGTGTCTGGAGATTATGACATGCTAATCTCTGGCTGGGGGACCAGCGAACTGCCGCTCACGGGTGAACAGCTGCCTCAAGTTGGTACAGATGAAGCACCAACAATGTGCTAGGTGTTTTAAAAAGAAATGGGCCCTCCCAGCCTCCGGCCCCAGGCACTCAACCTGACGCAGTCACGAGGGGCAGCATGGCTGGGGCATGGATCAGACAGAGTGTGTGGGTGGCCTGTGGTGAAGGCGGGCACTTGGTCCCAGGAGGACCCAAGGCTCTGGAACGGCAGAGCAGAGAGGGCTGGGCTGGCGCAGGGCGTTACATTTTTAGCAATGGCGGTTTCAGAGCCAGCGTTTCAAGCGTTTGCCATTTACCAAAGAGGCATGTCATGAGCAGTGTCCGCTAGCTGTGTGTAGACACTTCTCAACACCACCACACGCTGTAGAGCTGGGACTCAAGACCACCGCACACTCCAGACCTCATCCCATACTTACTTTCTTGCCGTGTCACTGGTTCATATGACAGGATAGTGTCCTCTTGTCCTTCTGGAATAGAGCCAGGGAGAAGCAGGTAAGTGTTTGCAGGGGCCTCTCCTGCCTCAACCCTTTGCCACCAGAAAGCAGCATGAAGGCAATAGCCAGCCAGGAGCCACCACACACAGAAGTGCCCCCAAGGCCTCTGGGTTGCCCGCCCCACCAGACAGCAAAGCGCACAGGAGAGTCCCAGCCTGGAGTGCTGCTCCTGATCAGGACTGCCTCAGGGCGGTGTTCCATTCCGACTGTCCCAGGAAGACCCAACAGTACGTGAGCGAGAGCCATTCCCATCACACTGCTCCTGCAGCCAACCCAAAGGCTAATCTGTGGCCAGCAGGTGGGGCTGCACTCTAAGCCCAGCTGGCCCATGACTTGGTCACACATTTGCTTCATGGCCGTTTGTCTGGAATACTTCTGCAAACACCAGAGGGCACTCTTTCTGCAGGCTGTGACCCAGCCTAAAGACCAAGAGTCCTCCCCTTCCCATGACTCCCTCCAGCCCAGAGGGGCAACCTGGCCGCTATCTGCTTTGAGGATCCTATTCCACAGCCTGACTGCTCTCTGGGTTACCGGGCTGAACGACACCTGGAATAGCCACTTTCTGGGCTCAGAGCCAAGCAGGACCAACTCAGCCATTCATCCTTTCTGGCTAGCTGTATGGAACCCATTCCTCTCCGTGTGCGGGGAGACCATAAGCCCCAGCTCCCATCTGCTCTGTGGGGACACTCCAGAGACCCTGGATCCCTGGCACCAATTTCCCTTCCTGCTGGGTGCTGGCTGTTTGAAGCCTTGTGGGAGGAAAGGTGCTGGGGACACTGCCCTCATTACACACACTGCTTCGGCTCTGTGCTCGGCCATTCTGAGCTGCCTGACCACCACCACCACCATGTTTGGTTCAGAGCATCCCGGCAGGGCAAACTGGGGACACGGTGGGGCAGCAGCAGTTCCTAGCTGGAAGCGTCAGATGTGCAGCTGCAGCTTTGTCACAGGAGGAGAGAGACGCCTCGGGCAGAATGCGCGTTATGGCTGCAGCAGAAGCTGTTAGTCCCCCTGCAGGGCTTGTGCTGTAGATGGGCTGCAGAGCGCTAGCAGCTGGTAGAGATCTTCCTCTCCGAGCACAAGCTTTCCAAGACCTATGGGGTGTTATCCCAGGGGTTGGAAGTCAGGACACAGGAGCCACGGGGCACCCCAAAGCCAGAGTGCTTGGGGGCAGAATCTTCTGCTGGGACAGCTCCAAGAGCGAACCTTAACACCTCATGGCACCCATGTCCCTGCATCCCATCGCTGACACTAGGGATACTGCTAACCGGCCCTGGTAAAAAGCTCCCAACCCCTCGAGGGAGCTGGCCACAACATCTCTAGGACCTTCAGTTCAAGTGGCCAAAGGAAGCATCGGCCTCCGAACAGGAAACATCATGGGGACAACAGAGGAGTGAAAATGCTTAGAACACGAACACACACACACACACACACACACACACACAGAGACACAGAGGTGAGAGACAGCAGGAGAGAAAGACACTTACTGGAACTGCTCTCGCTGTCACTGGTGTTTGATGTCACGCCCTCTGCAAACCAACAAGAAAAAGACGCCAATTCAGAACACCTGCAGCCAGGAACTCACGAAGGGCACATGGGGTAGGAGACAGACAGTCACCGAATGCTAGTGGCCACAGGACACAGGTAGAGGGCATGGGCGAGCACAGCCTTGGGGCCCCCACAGCTGATGGCAGCCTGTGGACCCAGCGAGACTCCTCTCACAGATTCAGCCCCCATCCCTTACTCCTGCATTAGAACTGGCATTTCCAGATGTAGGGCATCACTGTAGGAGGTTCATTTCAGGGTCCTTCAGTCAGTAGCTTCAACAGGGAAATCCAGTTAACTATGTCTGGGGCACTTTCACGAGCGTGAAAGGGAGAAGATGTGAACGCCGGAGGCAGGGCTTTCTCCGCAGCCAGTAGGCACGAGCTCACAGCTAACTGGGTTCCCTTTCCCCAGGCAGAGTGCACAGGAAAGGAAAGCAACTCAGCGTGAACAGCTCTGCCCTGGCAGTAGTAATGGCCTCCCCAGGTAATGCACTAGGCCTCATCCTGCATCGTCTCCAAGAGCAGGGAACTGGCCCCCCTTGAGGATACAGCATAAACCCACACAGAGAGGGGTGGTGCATGGGGCAGGGCCCTGCCAGCTGTCCAGTCAAGTTTCAGTTTGAGAGTCCCCATTGGGCCAGGTGTCATGCAGGGAGGGGGAGTGGAGGAGGGAAGCTGCCGTAGCACATGGATACACCTGCACAAACCCTAAAGCAAAGTGCAAGTCTGACAAGGGCCAACCAGCCAGGGGGTGGGAGGGAGGAGAGAGACTCACAGAGACAAGACACTGACAAGACGGAACAGAGTTCGGGGCCTTGCTTGTTTAGGCCATTTCCAATGCTGCGGCCCCTCCGCAGAAGCTGGGTCACTCACTTGGCCTGCACCTCCCCCTGGCTGCATGCTCCCAGGTGCATGGGGCTGCGCTGGTCCCTAAGGTGTGGGCAGCCATGGGACTGCTTGCATAAAGCTGGCCTCTAACTGGAAGCTGCGAAGATTGTCTCCCCAAAGGGAGTCAGTGAGTCAGGAAGAGGAGCAGTTCCACAGCTCAGGGTACATGTGCAAGCACCTGGCACGGAGAGCAGGCAGGTAGCACTTCACAAAGCAGGTAGCTGCGTCTTGAAGTGCCTGCAGGCCAGGTCACTTGTCCCTGATTGCATGCCAGCAGCAGTCTCCAGGGCAGGCATGACACTAACTCATCTGGGCTGGCATTAAACCAGGGAGTCAGCCGGATCCAAGCTCCAGCTGTGACCATCAGTCTAACAAGAGGAAACAGAGCAGCTCACCCTGCAATCTGGAGGGACGGGGCACAGTCAGGGCAGGATTAGGGAATTCTAACTCTCCACGTGAGCAGGCACAAGGGGCAGTTCTCCCTCCCCCCAGAGCCCAGCCCCCTCCACCTCCACTGATGGGGACTGGAACCCACAGCCTCAGAACCAAGAGCAAAGCCTTCAGAGCGCGTAGTGCTGTACATCAAGAGCAGCACTCACTCCCAGTGCCTGGATCCCAGCCTCCCCCCAGGCACAGTGCCAGACATGGAGAGCGAACGATGTGCATTTAAATGAGACTTACTCAGGTTCTTTGCTCCATAATAATCGTCACTTAACCCAGGGAAGTCCTGATTTCATAGACCGCAGGAAGGGGCAGAGAGCCAGAGAGGGGAGTAAGAGACAGAGAGAAGAGAGGAAGAAGACAGAGCCAGGTGAGCATTAGTGACAGGAGTGCAGAACAGCTGAGAGCTGCAATTGCAAGTGAGGTTACAAAATTCAGAAGTGTCTTTGCTGGGGCAGGCAACACATCCAGCCTTTGCACTGCGGAGCTGAGCAGTGTTCTCTCGCCCAGCCAATGGCCATCTCAGGGCCTTCAACCAGCCCCCACAGGGCTAAGGGCAGCCATGCCAAAACCACGGCCCAGAGACCAATGGTACCAGTGTGCCAGACTCCTTCTCAGGCTACCTGCTCATTGAATGCACTCTGGAAGGTGCTCACTGAGGAACAGTTGGCCTCCTGGAGCAGGCTAACACATTCTCCACCCTCCTGAGTGAGCTGCTCCAATTCCAGAGGTGCTGTTGGCAAGTTGAGGGGAGGCCTTCCCAAGATTGTGGCTCACTCAGCTTTTTGATGGACTGGTGAAGGCCAGGTATGTTTCATCTCCCACTCCAGGTGTCTGAGGGATCGTCCGTGCTCCAGAGCCCTCTGCCCACACCCACTCTCTAGTACAGTCCCAGGTGGAGCCTTTCAGCTTCCCTGGAAGGGTTGAGGAGCACTTCAAACTCCTCTGCAGGTCTTTGCTTCAGCTCCCCATATCCCAACATTTCCACATGCGGAGCGCGCAGGGGAAGGACTCTGCTCCCTGACCAGCACTCCACAAGCAGATTTAGTCAAGTGCTGTGAAGCATTTCAAGGGAGGGAGACTGGCTGCAAGTTTCTACCTATAACAGGAACTAGACAGGGAGTGGGGTCCCATTTCAGCCTGTCCTCACCCCCACACCGTGAGCACATGCTAACCTGGAGCTGGCAGAGAATGGGCCCTCAAAAAAGACGTTAGAGAGCCCAGAGGCAGGTAGTGAATCCCCTTTAGTCATGAATTCAGTTATGTTCCACCCTCTACAAGCAAGCCACCACCCATCTCAACGACCCCAGACCACAAACCCTTCCAGGAGGGAAAGCAGCAAGCCAAGCCCCCTCCCCAGGGACTCTCCAACTCCCCCACCAATCCCTACAACCACTGGTCCCAGGCATGTTGGTGCACTGTCAGCTGTGTACCCTGAGCAGAGTGGGTGCTGGGACTTAACAAGTCGCTGGCAAAGTGGGGGAGCCGAGAGAGGGGCCCTCCCTCCCAAGGAGGGTTTGTATATTCATTCAGCCAGTGCAGTTTGGGTCTGGCTGACCTTAGTTCTGACACCTGCAACCACACATAGGCAGATGCATCTAGCAAGTGCACTGGGCAGCCAAATCACCAACCATCCTACCCCCGAGGCCTCGGGGTATGCAGGTGCACACACAGCTTTTATGGCTGAAGTCAGGCCCAGGAAGGAACAAGGGGCGTGCTGGACTTACCCAGAGCCAGATTTTCAGAAAAGCGCAGCAGGCTGGGTACTGAACTCATTTGACAATCTGGCTACTCTCTCCATAAACACACCAGAGGGAGATCTGTGCCAGTGAAGCGAGACACCATGCAGGCAGTGTGCGGACAGGCTCTTGGCCCTGGCCCCAACTGCACTGAGCCGCAGAGCAGAGACCATTCAGAGCAGTGCACCATGACATGGGAATACAGCATGGCAGGTGGATTTGCTCTGCTTGGCCCTGCCTCCTCTCCCACCCGTGAGGACCACAGCTGCCGACAAAGCACCCAATGTATTACTGACAGCAGATGATGTGTAGCAAGTGCAGAGGAAAGACAGCGCAAGTTAGGAATACCTCCCTCAGTGGCTCACTGGCCAGCAAGTCCTTCTGTAGGAGTACGTCGTAGGCGGTTTGCGTGTTAAACCCTTCAGCTCCTCAGAGGACCGTGGTCCACACGCATCTCTCTGATTCGAATAGACTGTGCTTTCCTAAGCCAGAGTGCATAGCCTTTTGCTCCCAGACACTGTGCAGTTTTCACCACACTGACTTTTTAACACATGCTCAGTTCAACTGTTGCTCTGTGGAGAACGTGCTGCGGGGGGCGGAGGGGGGAAGCCTCTGACCGTCCTGGTCTCTCTGCTCCATTTGCCCCACTCTGAACACCCTCCATTCAACACAGGGGATTTGCCAGGGGTGTCAGAGCAGAGGCCCTGGATCACAGCCATCCACCATCAGAGCATGGCCCCAGCCAGGGTTTGTCCTCACGTGGAGCTTCCTAGCGCCATGTGGGAAGCGGGATGGGCGAGACGCCATGAATAGATGTGACCTTCCAGCAGGGAGAGTGCAATGAGGCTGCCAGCCAGGGGTTCATGCCTTACCACCCTCTTGGGAAATGGAGCCGTCCCTCCAGGAGCCAGACACACTACGGAACGTGCAGCTGTCTCTGCAGGCAGCTGGAATTCCTCCAGAAAGGGAGCCAGGCACAGGACAGCTCTGCAGGCCACAGAGATTCGCCCACAGAGGTGCTTCTGGAGCAGATGGTCACATAACAAAAGGTGGCTGGATTCACTACTCCTAATGGGTTCGTGCAGATGAGCACTGCCAGGTTCTCACCATAGACAGCAAGGGTGTTTCCCAATTCCAGGAGCAGGACAAAGGGCTGCACCCTCTCACACCTGCCCATTTACAACATTAAACACGAGCCTTTGAGCACCATATTCCCTCACCTTGTTCTGAGGGCGGGGGAAGGCAGAGCCCCCCGAGAGCACATTAGGGGGAGAGTGGGGGAAGGCAGAGCCCCTGGCACATCAGGGAGAGCAGAGAAAGGCAGAGTAGAGGTTTGATCACGTCCTGAGAAGTTGTGAAAGGATGAAAACACCAAACAACTGAGAATGTGCCAGGTAGGTCTCCATCGCCCAGAGGCTGGACAGAAATCCTGGGCCATGGCCAGAGGCAGCTAGACTGGCAGCAGCTGGGAGAGGCAGTTTTGCTGACATAGCACCTATGGCTGGGAGTTGAGCACTAGGGAAGGGATGAGGCAGGTAGGAGAGACGTCCCCTTCTCTACAGGCAGACAGGCCGGGGTTGGCTTTGCCCAGGGACACGCATTGTTCTATGCTCTCTCTATAATGCCAGCCATGGCTGTGATGGCCAGAGCTCAGCCTGAGTGCCACTGTACCTGGAACAGCTTCGGAGGAGAGGGCAAGGCAGGATCTCCGCTTCCACCATTGCTATGCAGCGGGAGAAGAGGCAACACTCCATTTGAGTCTCCTGAGCTTGGGAAGCCATTGCAGGCTCTGGGTCTGTCTCTCAATATGGGTGGGAAGCCACTGGGATACTCTGGGAGGTACAGCCAGAGCTTGGTAAGCAGTTTCAGAGGGACCCATTGGTCCCACAGCAAGTCCCATCCTGCCTCTATCTGCTTGCTGAGCCAGTTCCAAATGAGAAGGCTCTCAGAACAGTCCTCAAAGGGCGGAGTCATGCTGTTTGGCCCAATACAAGGTGATTCCCAGCTATTTTGAATGGAGGCTCTTTGCCGAGGGAAATGCACTCAGCCCAGCTTGCCACACAGGGAGCAGGTGCTGGGGTTTGGGTGGGGATTGCACACTTTGCCCTCTCTGGCCAGCGGCTACTTACGTTCCTGTCCGCTGCTCTCTTGGGCCAGGTTCTCTTTGCTCTTGTAAAATGGAAACTTTCGGGAGAGGCGGAAACTCTTTTTACGTTTCGTTTTGATCGACTGTGAAGAACATGGAGATGGAAGGGAGGACAGAAAAAACAAATGGCGTTTAACGCATGCACGAAAAATTAAAATGAAGAGACAATGAGGATCTGTGGCAGGGCAATCACCCTCAAATGAAATCATGGAGATTACATGGAAACTATAATGCAGGAGAAAAATTAAGTGTAGAGAAAAATGTTGTAGGGATGTTGGAAGGTTGACTACCCAATCCGCTTTCCACAGGAGCAAGGCCATGTCCCTAAAAGCCCCCTTTCTTGCCTGAAGTGTTGTTTATTAAGCAGCAAGGCTCTGACCTCCAGCCACCCGTTGTAGGGAAGTCACAAGCGCCTGTGCAAGAAGGTCTGAAGTCAGCTCCACCCAGCTAGGGTATTTTGTGATACACTTTTTGTTCACAAGCAATCTAGGGCTTGACCACCAGCTTATGGGGTCACACACAGTGTCATAGGGAGGTTCTGCTACACACTCGAGTGTCTTTGTCCAAATGGCCTGGCCATCCCAGGCTGCCAGCTCTGTAGATTTGTAGCCAAAACCCATGCAGCCCAGGAGGGGATCTGCTGTGCAGTTTGAACAGAAGCCTAAGAGGCAGCCCAGCCACACACAACTTGAGTCCAACTGGTCTCAGCTGCTCTCTACTCAGGAATGCTCTGCCTATCTTCCCAAGTGAGAAGCATTACAACATTAGCCTCGGATGCTCCTTGGCCCCTCTAGCTACCGCCTCAGGCCATCCCGGGCACCGCTGCTCTGGCACTTACCCTGTTGGACTCAATCATCCCAGTCCGGGCATGGAACTTCACTGTTTTCAATCGTGCACGCTCCTTCTTTTCCACCCTGATTAAAGTCAAATGAGAGAAAGCCCTAGTTCATGTGTGTGCAGCTCGCTGCCCTGCCCTGGTCCTCTCCATACGGTGCCTGATGAGCTACATTGGTGGGCAGCAAAGGGCAGAGGGTCACCTCTGCACCCCAATGGTCACCGCCGCATCCAGGGACTAAAGCTCCCTCTGGCACCCAAACCACCTGACCATGCCACCTGTAAGGAGAGAACACTTGGAGGCAGCTCTGGGCAAATTGAGCAGCTTCTGCTGTTAGCAGCGATTTGATCAGGCAGCTTGTCATGAGTCTAACCAGCGCCAGGAATCTGGAGGGGAGAGGAGCCAGTGGGGAGCCCAGCCCTCAATAAGCTGAACAGCTGAAGAGTGTGCCCTATATAAAGAGCCCCTCAGGGGGAAGGAGAGGGTGTGGGCTGCCCCTTTCCAGGCACTCCCGAGGAAGGTCAGATGGATGAATTGATAGACAGACATGTCGCACAGAGGCACACAGCAGAACAGCTTGCCTCTACGAGGGATCAGGGTGAGGACACAGAAAGCCTCTCCCCTCCCCTCAGCTGGTCCCCCTGGAACTAGGAATGGGATTTATGCTAGGTCACCGCCCTCCCGTGTGCAGAGGCTGCCCGGGGAGCAAGCTCCACTAGAGAGGCTGAATTTTGCCCCAGGCCTTCATCCCGTCACACTGGAAAGCTGCCCAAAGGACATTCTCAGTCTCTGCAGACCAGAACCCTCCCCTCCCGCAGCAGGCAGATCCGGTTCTGCCAGCAAGAATTGGGCACTGCCCCTGCAGCAAGCAGAGCTCACCTGTACCCACCGGCACCTGCACGTTCCAACCCCTCTGCCCGGCGACAGAGGGGAGTGAAACCTTGCTCCTGTCTCACACACCCCAGCATCTCTTTCGACATTAAACCCACAGAAACCACAAGCAGAGCTGGTGGTTAGCTGGTTCCTCCTCTCTCTGGGCTCTGTGGTTTTACATTGGATGGGACCTGGCTCACAGACAGATCCTCAGTGGTACAAGGCACATGCTGCATGGCTCAGGCATCAGGGGTCTTGAGCTCCTCAGGGCTAGCAAGGCTGGGGACTCCTGAACCCCAGTTTTCAACCATGGCAGAGCCAGACTCTCATCTGGCTGAACAGGACCAACTGCTCTTCTCGTCTCCTCAGCTGCTCTTCAGGGAAGTCACAATCCAGGTCACTTCAGGAGAAAGGGTCTCACTGCAGACCTATCACCAACCCCTGCTTCATATTCGCCCCGACCTTGATGGTGCACAGCCCCACGGGGGACCAGTGAGAGCCGCCTCCTGGCAGCTGCCAGTGAGGGTGTCACACATACAATTGGGGGTGGGAGTCACTGGCATCACCACCACCGATGGCTCCTAGCAGCTGGAGCAGGTCCATGCAATGCCACATAGGTGCAGTCCCTGCGCTTGGCCAGATCCATTGTGGAGAATGGGGAGAGGGGAACAGGGCTGCTGCAACGACACTCACCTTTTTTTGCTGGGGATGACCCCAATCTGCTCACTTTCTCCGTGGGGGGTCACTAGTCTCGCTTGCCACCACTCATCATCTGAGGCATTGATAACATGCAGAATGTCCCCATAGGAGAAGCTGAGCCCCTGGCTCGGCAGGCAGCTGTCCCGGGTCCTGTCATAGTCAAACAGGGCTCTGCAAAGGAACAGAAGAAGTGAGACTCTCCCCTACTGACAGTGGTGCAGGCCACTCCAGCAGGCGAGTCTGCCATAGCCAGTGGCTACTGGACGGCAGGTGTGTCAGACCAGGGCAGACCAGGCAACATTCCATAACCTGCTGGGGCTGGGCACCCCAAGGGAACCTGGCCAGGGTGGAGTCACGCGTTTGGGACCCTCAGTAACCAGTTAATTCCTTATTCAGACCTGGCTCTGCTGTGAGTAACTCTCCCAGCTGGAGACATTGACCCAACAAACAGAAACTGCCTGCATAAGCCCAGCCACCCGCATGGTGAGCCGTTTCCTGGGCAAGTGATACCCCTGCTATGATAGAATTTGAGGCCCCTTTGTCCCCCTCCATTCCAGCAGGACCCTCTGACCAGTGCTGTGCTCCCCTGGCTCAGAGGGGAGGGAGGCCAGAGATGTGAACAGCACATTGAAAAGATAGATTTTAAAAACTCCTGCAGGCTTCCAGGATCTCTGGTTTCCTAGTAACATAGAGCAGGTGGGTTTATTTAACCTGCCAGGGTCTCTCTAACATCCCGTAACTTCTTCAAGCAGTTTCAGCCCTAACCAACGTTAACGATAAAACATCTGCATTGTCCATACACACCACACTCGGGCTTCCCTCTCCAAGGGATGATGGGAAAATTCACTGTAGACAGTCAGCCATAAGCTCCCCTTGCTGATGAAGTATTGTAACAGGTCAGACACCAGAGACTCCTACAACATGGTGAGGGGTTATTTTCAATCATTAGAGAAGCCCTCCCGATGTGCTTGTAGAAATGTAAACTGGCTGAAACATGAGAAGAAACTGGGGAAGTAATAACCAGCAGAGGCTGTTGGACCAAGGGGGCAGGAAAAGAGATTGGGGGAGGCCAAAAGTCAGATTTATCTAATTCCCTTCCATCAGATGAACCTGCCCTCCAGATGCACACAAAGGTGGACGGACAGAGCATGGAGATGCCACCCTTGTTCTCATTGTTTAACACCACCAGTATCCCTGGATGCAAGAGGAACCTTGGATTGCAGGAGGAGGGGGGAGGGGGTGAGAGACCTGAGGCTTTGGCGCTCAGAACACAGTTGCAGAGTATGTGCAGTCTGGGCTTCTTTTGTTTCTTGAAATACCTAAACCATGGACCAAAGATCCCAAATGCTGGCATCAGCCTCACTGAGTGTGCTCACCCTGCAGGGCTGGTCACCAGCCTGCCTTATTAGACAAGAGGGACACACGCGACTTTTGAAGACACTTCTTTCTTTGTCACTTTGTGAATTAATTTTCTTTGTTACAACACTGAGTCCTGCTCCCTGCTCCAGTGGTTTAAACAGCAGGAGGCTGTACTGAGCTTGTTCTGATGCAGCCCAGATTTCCTTGAGTAAGTTACGGATAAAAGAAAGCACATCATCTCTGATCTCTCTTCCAGAGAGACCCACTATCCTCAGGTTCCTTCTTCTTGCTCCATCCGCCAGGTCTGTCAATTCTTCCTTCAGCCAATCACTTGCATTTGTTTTTTACTGATTCAACATGAAACTAGAGATTCTCTGCCTTCAATACTCCCAATCCAGCAGAATTTCTTGAGAAAGTCACGCTCCAAATCAGCTCCACTTACATTCACTCTTTCATGCAGTGTCATTTGTTCAGAAAATACATGGGCCTTTTTGCATGTCTAAGAACATTTTTTGTATTGCAGCATCAGGGTTTCCATCCTCACTGCTTGGGGCCCAGAAAGGCTCGGAATGGCCCATTCCACATCAGAGCAGTCTCCCAACAACTGCTTTCCTGCTCTGGGTTTGGAAAAGTTGCTATTTAATATTTTGTATGGGATTAAATGAGTCCCAAGGGTGCCTTTCCACTCCTGATCAGCTGAGCTGAGAAGCTAGCAGCCTTCTTCCCCTGCCCCCTCCCCCAGGACCTCTCCTTGGGACGTTTTAGGCTGGCTACATACTGTATGCGAAGCAGTAAAAGCCAAATGGCTGTAACCTACATTGTGTGTGCAATTATTAACTGACAACAAACTTTATCAGACCAATAAAGCTGAAGCCTGTGCAAGCCAAGGAATGCCACAGTTAAAACACGAGAGAGAAATATTCAAATATCACAACACGCATTCTAAAAGCAACTCAGCTCTTGCGCTTGCCAGCTTCAATCTGCCGGTGTCCAATACCCACTCCTCCTGCATCATAAACCTTCCCAAAATAGGCGACCTCAGTCAGCTGCACTCCACACATAACCCACAGACTTCAGAGTAACAGCCGTGTTAGTCTGTATTCGCAAAAAGAAAAGGAGGACTTGTGGCACCTTAGAGACTAACACATTTATCTGAGCATGAGCTTTCGTGAGCTACGGCTCACTTCATCGGATGAAGTGACACATCCGATGAAGTGAGCTGTAGCTCACGAAAGCTCATGCTCAGATAAATGTGTTAGTCTCTAAGGTGCCACAAGTCCTCCTTTTCTTTTTGCGAACCCACAGACTGTCCTCTAGTTCCAAGCCCACTACCAGCCATGTACACCTACTCTCCATAGAGAGACCACACTCAACCCTCTCCTATCCAAACTACCCACTATGGTCAAAGAGACCCACTGTATTCTTCATGTGTATTTCAGAAACAGCTTCCTCCCACATGGAGCAGAAAACCCAATCTAGCAGTCAGGACAGGGAGGACAGCAGCAGCGTTCTCTCCTTATTTGCCCTTTGGATGTGAGTCAGACATTTCTACACCCAACAATCTGCACCCATATAAAGGCTGCAGAACTCATAGTAGACCTGTTCTCCAAGCCAGGCTGGTACACTGCTCATTTAGCAAGGAGGAGAGAAGGGAATTGACAGGCCTGCAGAATGCGTTAACCTGTCCTCTATAGGCAGGGACTGTGAGTGTTTCTAGAGTTGTGGTTAAATCCCTTGTAGATGGATAGGGACCACTACACAAACAGGTCAGGACATTTTACGAATTTACATTGACATTTTACATGCGCACATTTTATTTCAGAGACTGTGTGAACTATGAGTGTCTGAATATTTTTCTACCTTCCCTAAATAGTTCCCTTCCACACTTTTAAATGCTTCCCGCACTAACAGTTTATCTAACGTATTTCATTTACGATGCAGGAGTTCCATCGTTAATACTTCCTAGCAGTGACAAAATTACATCTAAAGTTTGATCTGATAATTTCCACTGAAGGGAAAGGAACAACATTACTTTTACTATGCAAGTTCTGAGGGGAGTGAATACCGAGCATATACTGGAACCCAAACCGCAGCCATATCCGTGGAGCTGCTCCTGCGTGGTTCCACACGGCAAGTTTTTAAATGACCTCAAATTTCCAAATCAGCGTGACCTGCTTCCTTCACACAGACACACTCATTCTGCCACAAATGCAGGACTACAAGTGAACTGTCACAACGCATGCCGCACATGGCTGCAGAATGAGACTGGAAGCCTGGCTTCACAGCCGTCTTCACTCAAGCTAGATGAAAGCTCTGTTAACTGTCATTGTAAGAGGACCCTTATGTTCACTCTAAGATGCAATTAGCTCCTAGCTTCCTGTGATCAAGTAGGATCTAACACAACACACACAAAATCCTCTCTCCCTGTACTTGTCTTTATTCTGTGGCTTTAAAGCAGAATTGGACTCCAGTAGTTCCCTGCACAGACCCTGGCCCCGGCTTACTCTCAAGATGGCTTAATCCCAGGCCTCTAATTCATCTCAGAGAGTCACTTGGCCTTCTCTCATGCAGAATTGGTCCTTGGTTGAGTTAGCAAAATAACTTTATGTCTACACAGAGCCCCATAGCCTGATGGTCTACACCGCACACTAATGACTGTCCTACTCTGCAGTAACTCTGCTCACTGAACAGCTGGGTTGAGTTTTACCTGGGCACTAGCTTCCCAGAATGATTAGCCAAGTAGTAATTTGGGCTAGACCTGTTAGACAACTAGTGTCAAGTCAGAGTAACAAAGCGGTTTGAGTGATTTTCTCCAAACTTGCAAGAAACCTTTTTTCTCCATTACCTTCTGAATTACTGGGGCGAGGCAGGGGCTAAAACTAGAGCTTCTAAGAGAACCTTTACAAGGACAGCAACAACTCGAGATCCAGTCTTTCTAGTTTTCACGTCCATCCCATGAGCCCCAGACAACATTTGTGCATTTACAATCACATTCCCCTATTTTTCATGTGTTCTTCTCTCCCCTGTTGCTGTGAAACACCTCCCCCAAGACAAGAGGGGAAGCAGTGACACTGGCTAGACACAGCATGCTGTCACACACAGGAAACACGCTGAGGCCAGAGAAACTCTTCTCTTTCTCTAATCACTTTCAGTTCCAGGAACATTAGGTGAGGCTTGTAACCGTGGAAGGTACATGTCTCAGTGTGATTTTTTAAATTGATTGCGTCCCTTTAACATAGATAGCAAAGCAACAGGCGTGCTGTGTATCTCATGCAGCCTTCTCCCAAACCGTGCCCTTAAAAACTGTTTTCCTCCTGTGTATAAAAGGAGCCTCTCCTCTCCCTTCCCTGAGCACTACCCTGGAGGGGGATCTATGGCTCACAGAGTTCTAAGTGGGATGCAGTAGTGTGGGGAACTCTGTGACCACAATGAGTCCGGCATGGCTGTGGTCAGGAGAGCAACTCCTGTCCCTTGGGCACACCCCTGCTGGTAACCGCTGACGTGATGATGAAGTCGTGCAGACCCTCTGAACCAGTGCAGTCACCACAGAGGAAGCCACATTCTCCTCTCTCTCACACCTTGTTCTCAGCTTCCCTGGCTATGTTCTTTCTGTGGGATCTTTATTCCCAATAAGCATGACAAGATCTCAGCAGGAAAGACCCAGGAAAAACTCGAGGCACTAGCAACAGACATGAATCTCTCTCAATAACCGCAATCCAACCCTGCCTCCACAGTGCCATTACACAGCCACTCTTCAGAGCAGACCTGGGAGTTCAGAGCAGACCTGGGAGTTCAGGGGCTGAGAGGGCCCTTTCAAAATTGAAGCCAGCACATTCAGATGCCAGCTCAGATTTGCAACCTCGAAAGGAAGCCTCATGCTGTGTTTGGAGAGAAATTCCTTGGGATCCACCCCAGCAACAACCTCTGCTCCAACCGCAAGTGCAGGGAAGCCAGGTATAGAAGCAGAAGTGAATCAGATGTCCATGGTCTGTACCTTCCACCTGTCCTATATTCACCCCTGCTCTAGCCAGCCTAGTGCAGTGGTGCTGCAGTCAGGAAAGCCCTTTGGGACACCTGGGATTCCGCACGGAACAGGTCACAATGCCTCTCAACATCCAGGGAGAGGAAAGAAGAGATTCCCATTTATAGCCCCTTCACACAGGGGTCACAGCAACTACTGCAGCACAGCCAGGCTGGGGAGAGCGAGTGATCCAAGTCAGCTAAATGGGCATTTCTGGAACTTCTGGACTACAGCAGAGCGAATAAGGCACTTCAACATCCCAGGCAATTCCTGGAAGCAAAAGCACTTGTCCTAGGACTCTGGTATCATGGGGTCTCTACTGCGGGCATTGCTTCACTCACAATGTTGAGCACACCTGCAGTGGACAGAAACCATCTATACTAAAACCAGGGAGCAACATTAGAGGGTGGGGGTTGGGGAACTTCACAGAAAACCCAGCAGAGCCTTAGCTTACTGACTTTGTCCAGTTTTGAGCATCCCAGATAATCCAGCCCCAATCTGTCTCCCAGGAGACCATTCCTAACTTGTTAGACAATAATGGACAAGCCACATCCGAAAACACGCTACTTTTTTGCTCAGCAGTAAACTCGAGACTAGGAACTCAAGTCAACAGGTCAGATGTAGCATCCCCTGCCCCAAGCCCAGGGTGAGGGAGCCAACAGCAGAACATGGCAGGGTCCTTTTAGGTAAGGGCACATAACCCACAGAGAGGTCGAACTTTTGAAGCCAATGAATTAAAGCTGTGTGTGTGTGGCTGGCACAGGCTGCTTGGGAGCAGAGTGATTAGGAACATAAAGAAATGTGAGAGCCCAGGAGAACAGGTCAGGCAGGTTCCAGAGTGTAAACAGGCCCTTTGAGCATTCCTTCAGTCTCCAAGCTGGGAACTTGCTGTGCACACAGCATGTACATGCAAAAAAACCCACAGTCTCTGCCTTTAAAACACACAGGGAGCTAGGGAGTTGGCTGCGTATATTACTACAGGGTAAAACCAGTGGCTCACAAAGGAATTAACTAAGCACAGTCCAGCCACCAGATGCTCAGCAGGACTAACATGGCCAAAGAACAAGAGGAGGGAGAATTATTTAACCATTCCTCTCCCGTGAGACTAACCCAGGGAGAATAAAAGCTAGTGAAGTTTACATAGCCAAGGCCGCTGAACCCTGGCTGCAAGGCTGCATCAGGTCAGAGAAAGGGTTTGCTGCATTTCTGGCCACACAGCTGCACATGCGCTGCTCTCAGAAGGTACGTCTACACTGCAGTCAGGCACCCAGGGCTATCCCGTGCCAGCTGACGGGCTAAGGGGCTCAGGCCCTTAGCTCCATGTAGACATTTGGGTTTGGGAGCTCTGGGACCCTCCCACACCTCACAGGGTGCTAGAGCCTGGGCTCCAGCTCAAGCCTGAAAGTCTACACCACAATTCAACAATCCCTTAGCCTGAGCCCAAGTCAGCTGGCGCGGGCCAGCAATGGGTTTTTAATTGCCGTGTAGACATACCCTGACGACACTGATGTTAGATCATCCAGTGCATGGTCAGCAGGGTGCGCCTTCGGGGAGCCAGGCAGTGTTCAGAAGAGCTGGCATGGCTTGAAGAGATGCTGTGTGCAAGCTGCTGCTTCTTATGCAACAGCTCTGCTACCCTCGTGTGTCAGGAGAAACTGCTGTTGCCCTGCAGAGCCAGCACAGATTTGGGAACAGGGAACTGGGCTCCAGGCTGGCTCAAAGATCAACCCAACTGTCCGATCTACCTACCTAGGACATTCCCAAGGGGTCCGTCACCTTGCTATCTCAAGGGTTAAGTAGTCTGAGCCTCCAGATGCAGCCACAGAGGCAGACCCAAAGAAGGCAAGGTACTAATGAGAATGCCTGCATTCTGACACCTAGCAATACAGCAATACGTGCTCTGTGGCTGAGGCAGGCATCACTTTGTGGAGGGTGTGAGGACAAAAGATCCATACAGGTTTCATTGAGAGTAGCATCTGACCTGCAGAATCTGCATTACCGTGACAACACAGGAGAAGGAAAGCTGCCCATGGGCCTCAGGAGGAGTTTAACACTGGCAGCTAGAAGGTGAGCGGCAAATCCTGCCTGGGATTAGCAATCTGATGCGGAACATGGAGCCGCGCTCGAAGGCCTCGCCTAGACTAGGTGTGCATTAGTGCCGATCATCGGCCAACAGAAGCATTCTCAGGTTCAAATCAAGACTGGATGTTGTTCTAACGCATACCTCGTGCGGGTAGAGGATGCCCTAATCACTGCAGTCAGGCACCTGGGGGCAGGGAGGAGAAACTGTGGTTCTATGAATCAGTGATACCAGGCTGCGCTGCACTGCACTGCCCTCGTCTTTGAGTGACTTTTTGGGGGAGCGGGGAAACATACCCAGCGCTGGAAGTGAGCTGCCTAATGTCTGGGATTAAAGCAAAAAGCAGACCCATGAAGAGTACAACAGGGCTCCACAAATGGGCACGACACACTTGACTAATTCCAGACCCCAGCGGGATTCAGCCAGGGCCCCAGACCATACACACAGCACGGCCGAAAGCTGCAAACCACCATTTCCAAAGTGGCTTAGGGATTCTAGGTGCCCTACCTGAGACACTGCAAGGCCCGATTCTTGGGGACAGTAGATGGGGTGCTCAGTGTTTCCTGACAATCAGCCCCCATTGGGAGCCAAGATAAAAGACTTGGCCTCAGAATGCACACAAGGCTGCCCTGCTCTGTGAGCGACAGCAATTGTCTGGGGTCTGTGGAAAGGCCAGATGACTTAGAAGGAAGCCACACTCTTCGGCTGCAACTGCCAGACTGGAGCAGAGCTATGGGCACCCAGCTCAGTACCCCACTCTTGACAGCAGCCAGTACCAGATGACACTGAGGTACCTAAGCTTTGGAGTGGGAACAGAAACTAGAGCATTCAACATAGCAAGAGGGCCAAGGCAGGGGCAGCACAGCTGGCTGGTCCCTGACCTCACTCCCAGTTACATGGGCATGAATATGTTTTACATCTATTTCCCAGCCCAGGTAAAGCCTTATCCAGGATCTTTGGAGCCAGTTCAGATGCACTTTGCCTCTTGGGGCCTCACAGGGCTGGCACTGGGGCGTGATGTCCCATGAGTCTATTCCTAATGACCTACATCTCACAGGGGGAGGGGGACGTCCAGTGTGCATTAAACTATGTCACAATCACATGATCTTATAGACAAGGTGAAGGGGTGACTTGACTGCAGTGTATAAGTACCTGCACTAGGAACAAATATTTAATAACGGGCTCTTCAATCTAGCAGAGAAAGGTCTAATGTGATCCAACATCTGGAAGCTGAAGTCAGACAAATTCAGACTGCAAATTTTTGACAGTGAGAGTAATTAACCATTGGAACAATTTACCAAGGTTCACAATGGATTCTCCATCACTGACAATTTTTAAATCAAGATGGGCTGTTTTCCTAAAAGCTCTGCTCTAGGAATGTTTTGGGGCAGGTCTCTGGCCTGTGCTATACAGGAGGTCAGACTAGATAATCACAATGGTCCTTTCTGGCTTTGGAATCTAACAATCTATAACCAACGGCAGGAGAGGTCTGGGGTATCCACAGCCAGGAAATGCAGGTGTGTTCATCTCAAGAATAGGGGGTTATTTCCTGCTTTGGAAGACAGTGTGGCAAACATTTCCCCTACTGATGTCATGCCATGCACTGTGGGATTGCCTTGGAGGACTGACTAAGGCAGTTTGGCAGCAAACCTAGTAATTACTGTCCTGTCCACAGCACGACAGCTCAACCAGTTTCATCTAAATCGTGCTCGAAACTACCCCACCCAGAAGGGTTGGGGCAGGGCTCCTCAAGACAGGTATAAAATGGCTTTGAGAAGTGTGGTCACAAACAACAGGAACCACTGACAGTCTATGGCCCAATACGGTTTAACCGGACTGCCATTAATGACAGCAGTTAGAGATGAGCCAGGGGATGGGCAGGCTGAGGTTAAAAATCATGCTTCAAAAGGGATGCTCATCAGTCACCCAGGCTCGTATGCATTTATGCATCCCAGCAGGAAGGAGTGGGGTGGTCATCTGAGCCATATCCCATGACCAGCCCTTTCCAGAAGGAAGGCAGATGTACACACCAGCTCCTGTTTGGCCCAAGGGGGACACTGCATGACCTCCCCACAGGGCCTGACACCTGGAAGACACAGAACAGTGCAGGCTGATGGGAGGCTGACAGATCCGCACTGGGACTCTCTCATGTACAGGTGTAGCTCCTCTCCTTGCCCGTTCCCCAGGTGCCCCAGGCAGTTTGGGTGAGCAGAGTGAGAGGGAAAGATCATTCTCTCCTAGGGCTAGTCACCATCACTAAGGGAGCCAACCTGCCTTCCCATTGGCTGAGCACTGCAGAGAACAGGGAACGGTCACACTGCCCACCAACCCCCATGCCCACAGGGAACGGTCACACTGCCCACCAACCTTCCACAGCTCAGCTCCCGGAACCAGACTCTGATATTGCACCCACCAGCCACCATCATCTTCAGTACCCAGCACTTGGGTGTGCCAGTGAGCACAGCAGCTCCTGGCGTTTACTAAGACATACCCCAGCCCCCATGTCACCACATGCAGCTTGGCTCGGCCTCCCAGGGCTGGACCTGAACTGAGAGGGTGACAGCATGAGCAGGGCCCGGGAATACCAAGGGGTGCCTCAAACCACAGCTTATTTAGTACGAGCCCTGCACCTTTTAATTACAAGCCCGTGAGGGAAAATGCTAGTCCTCAGGGAAGTGACTATCAGAGACAGATAACCTGCTGCTGGCCGAGCGCCTGGAGTTACAGAGAAGGGCCAGCGTCCCCTCCAGCAGAGGACCCAGGACTCTTCTCCTGGGAGCTCCACTGGCTTGGCTCTCCCCTGGCTGGAGTGCCACAAGACAGTGAAAGGCTCGCACAGAGAACCCCACGCAGGAACCTTTCCTGGGAGTTCTCACGGGGCTAGGGTACAGCAGAGACCGTGGACTAGAGCCGTCAGGAGAACTGGGCCCCTTGGCTCAGTGACAGCCCTAGGCCAGGACTCACCACAGAGAGGCTTCCTGTGCTACAGGACAGGAGGTAGGGCCCCAGAGCAGTAGAGCCCTACAGACTTGTCACTCTCTACACAGCTGAAGCAGCCTTTACTGCAGCTGGCAGATTCCCCTCTGGGAAGCCCGCTTGGAGCCAGAGGCCCTACTCCCTCCTGCGGCACAGACAGTGCTGGGTGGAGATGTGTAGGGTTATTTTAATTAGCAGTTTAAGAAAACACTTAGTCACTCACACAGCCCTGGGCTAAAGAGAAGGGGGCATGGCTGGATCCCTGTAAGGGGAAGCCCTCGGTGCTACAGCAGGGATCTTGGGGGGGATAAAGGGGCTATAGCAGCTGTCACTTAACCCGTCTCTTCCAAGCTTGGCTCTGACCTATAAGCATGTCCAGGGATCAAAGCAATAATCCAGCTAAGAGCTCCCCTCCCCTCCAGCCAGATCCTGCCTCAGGGATGTATTGGAGAGAAGAGGGGAGGAGAAGAGGGGAGGAGTTCCACAGAAAGCATCCTACACCCCGACCACAGCCCTTGGGGGTGCAGCAGAAGTGAAAGCCCTGGCCCAGTTCTCCAGTCCTCCCCACTCAGGGTATGAACCCACACCCCCAGCCGCAGCCAGCAGAAATTCCCTGTGCACTGCATGCCAAGATGAGCTCTGGGGGCTTTACATCTTCCACGGCATCCATTGCAGCCTCTGCCCGAGCGGGGCTCACTGCACCACGGGGCTGGCTTGCTAGGATGTGCGCCAAGTTCTGAGTGTCACCTGCTTGCCTTCCCTGCCCCAAGTGCCTCCTAAGGGAAAATGCAGGGCACCCCTGACCACGCAGAGAGGACAGATCTCGGACATCAGGATTCCAGGTTAGTGCTCACTCCAGCCCCTGGCAGACTCACTTGAATTTCTCCTCCTATTGCCTATTGGTCCTTTCAGTCCCAAATGGCCCACTCCCTGGAGAGTCAGAGATAACACTGCCCTGTGCCTGGATCTGCCACAGGCTCTGTGCAGAGAGACCAGCACTAGAAAGTAATGCATCTCAAAAAGGGGGAACTAGAGATTCAATGCAATGCAAGGGCTACATCAGTGCAACGTTAGGGCTTGGTATTATAGGCACCAAAGTCACGGCTCCCCATGCACTTGGCCACATGCCTCCAGCGTGATCTGTATCAAGGGCTGTAATGAGGCAAAGGTTGGACAGTACAGACTCTGCACAGGTAAACGGACCTAGTCAGGGCTGCTGTGGAAGCCAGAGCGGTGGGTTGAATCGTCAAGCTACAAGGTTGCACTTAGGTTCTATTTCCCCTCAGCAGGCATGGCCTGGGGGCCAGAGACATTTCTAGGAAGACAGGTTCAGCCAAGCTCCCTCCTCCCTGGGTTAAGAAGGGTGATGCAGCTCACAGCCTGCAGGGCCCTCAGTGGGCTCCAACAAAACTGCATTTGTCACCAGCTTCTGCTCAGGCCTGGCCAGAAGGGAGCCCCTTGAGGAGGGCACATATGCACCACGGCAGGGGACTGCCTCTCTGGACTGTGAAAAGCCACCTTGCCCTCTGGTGAAGAGAAAACTCTCCTGGGGTGCTGCACGCAAAGGGAAGAGATTCTGCACAGAGACTGGCCTAGTATAAACGCTCAGAGGTGGGGCCTGAACTGCAATGACCTCTGCCCAGCAGGAGCTAGTCACTGCAGAGGTCCCCCACAGTAGGTGACTCCAAAGGGCAGACAGAGCACCCGACACTTCACTGCAGCAGGGGTGGGGCATTGCACCAGGCAGTACGGCCTCACACTGCAGTTTACCAAGGGAAGGCTTGGGGTGAAATCCTGGCCCAATGAAGTCAATACGTGTTTTGCCTTTACTTCAGTTGGGCCAGGATTTCACCCATAGCATCTGAACTAGGCCACCCAAACCTCAGCAGCCCCAGGGGTGGGTGGTGGGTTCCCTGCAGCTCCCTCCTTGGGAGCCTGGGAAAGGGTGAGGAAGTGTACCTTACCGGACATAGAGAGATCTCTTCTCGCTTGTCCGGAGCGAGCCCGACCCAGAGCTCATGCTGCTGTTCATCATTTGTTCTCTTAAGTCGTGGATTTTGGATTCGAAGCGGCTGTACTCTACGGAGAGAGAGGGATGGTTAGTGAAGGGTTGGAGCTGGCCTGTCATACCCCCACCAAACCATCCCAGTCCCACGGAGCAGGGAGAGCCAGAAAGCATGTTCCTAGATTAAATAAGCTTCACAGAAAGGAGGCAGCTGCAGCCTAGTTGGAGGGGACACAACTTCTCTCTGACCCAGACACAGGACAGGGGAGGATAAAACTGCAGCATCTCACCAGATCCATCTCTCTGCTCAGATGTGTGAGCGTGAGGTGCTGGCATGAGGAACAAAGAGCAGGCACTGCCTCCTTGGCCCCAAATCTAGTCTATCTGCAAAACAACTAGTTCTCTGTGGTGGGGAGGGAGCCCACTGCTTGCCATCCTCGAGCACAGACCAAGGCTCTTGAGTGACGGATGAGAAGTCATCCCTGTTGTGTAGCACTTCTGCAGATCCAAGAGCTGAGCAGTGGATCATCTGCTGCTGCCCTGCTCAGAGAGCTGCCAGCAGGTGCACGGGCCCGGGTGCTCCCAAACGTGATCACCTTTCCAGTGAAGAGAGGGGTGTGCTGTACACAGCATTTCCTAGTGCAGGACCCTGTGCTGCAGAGAATGACCCTTTTGGAACCAGGCATCCTCGTGCTGGGCCAGCCAGCTAGTGGCAGGAGCAGTTGCACCCTCTGGGGACAGGGCAACAGCCCACTGCAAGGGTCTCCCATTGCTGCTCCCAGCCAGCTACTCCCCAGTAGCAGCATAGACTCTTTACCAAAGCATTTCAGAAGAAGGCGTGACCAACGTGTCACTTAACGCACCCTGGAAGGTGCCGGGATACTACAGCAAGGTAACAGCCTAGCTAGGAGAAAGTCCTGTGCAGCTCCGCGGGCACCAGCAGCCCTGGGCTCACAGCTCACACTGGAGCTGGGCTCACTCTCCAGTTCCAAAGGCCTCCCTAGTTTGGGGACCCCCTTGGAAGTAGGTCCCCAGCCTGTCTCTCACACCAGAGGGGTGTCAGTGTGCACACAGGCAGCTGGGATTGGGTGACTTGGGAAGAATCAAAGTCAAGCCTCAGCTCTGAGAAGGCAGGAGGACGAACACAACAAATTCACTGCATATCCCTCCCCCCAGGAACTGTAGAACAAGCTGAACAGTAACTCACTGGCTGGGGAGAGCTCCAGAGAAACTGGCAAGACCCTGCAGTGAGCTGCTTGCAACCTCGTTCCCAACACCTGAGGCTCCTCCCCGCTCCCTCATCAGACACCAGGCTGACCTTCAGCTGGGTGTAAAGGGCGGGGAAGGAAGGCAGAGGGTGGAGACAAAGGTTCTGCTCACCAGAAGCAGCTTAGAGAAAGATTGTTCCTGTGCTGCCACTCACTCACTAGGGGATTTCTGAGCATTTGTTCTGTAAACAGTGGGACTGAGACCACCTGTCCCAGACTCCAGGGCAGAAGGGCCACAGCACTCTCCTCTCACTAGCACCATCCCTCAAATTCTGATTTTAGGGGAGGAGGAAGCTCCTCAGGGGCAATAAAAAGAAAGGAAGCCACTGATCCAGCCATAGCACAGCGAACACACAAAGTCACTTCCTGCTGGAGATACTTAATAGCTAAGGTTAAGATTCTGTCACAGTTATTTTTAGTAAAAGTCATGGACAGGTTGTCCGGGGGGGGGGAGAGGGACTGACAGTCTGAGCCCCGGGGGGGGGGGGGGAGAGACACACACACACACACACACACGACATGGACGGATGGGACGGACCTCACAGCTCCTCCGGCCCGGCCGCGGGCAGCAGGGGCTGAAGCAGAAGAAGTCACATAGGCCATGGAATCCATGATAAAATTGTATGTTTTACCAACAGCCCACAAATCCCATGAGAAAGAGACACCCCCACACTCCTCCAGCATAGCAGGCACTCCTGGGGAAACATCTGCCCAGGCCATCTGTCACGCTCAGAAAAGCTGTGTCCTTACCATCGCATATACAGGCCCTTTCTGCCTCTTTCCAGTACGGAGGCACCATTCACATATGTTGATGACAAAATACAGCCACAGATTCCACCAAGAGATAGATCCAGAGGCCAAGAGCAAAACCAAGACTCATTCAGTGCCAAGCTGCCTTGGCTGGGTGGGGAGCATAGCAGACAGAGCATGCTCAGGTCACATGGGGTTAGGGGAACTCTATGTTTTAACCATTCTCTTGCTGATTCACAGAGCAGAGCAGCCTTCCTCAGTTGGGAGGATCAGTGCAAGACAAGATCCTGAGCAGGGCAAGGAGGTGAGAGAAACAGAATCAGGGAACCTGAGGGTTATAGGTGTGGAGCAGGGGAGACAACCCTACTCCCCAACCTGAGTGGTGCTCCGTGGCTTGAATTCTTCCTGCTTTGCAGCCCAGGGCTCCCAGAGTCCCCTCCTTGGAAACAGGCCTACCGCAGCTACTTAGCAAGTGATGGCCTTTTGTTTTTTTCCTAAAAAGTCTGGGCAGCTGCTGCTAGAGCTGAAGACACCCTTAGAAATGCACTTGGACCTGGAGTGCAGAGCAGAGCGGCTTCTCTGATCGCTTTAGGGTATACTGTTGTTTCTTGCACTGCAGTTTAGACTCAGCGTTTATCTCCCAGACACTCTCCCTCCTTTTAATGGTCATGTTGCTGTTGTGTTCTACCTTTTGCTGCACCAGTTTCCTTCTCACAAAGTATTAATCCAGCCAAAAAACTACAGCTGTATAATGGTAGGGTTGAATGGTTAAACACGCAAGAGTCAGAAAATGCCAAAGGAACGGAAGCAACTTGAATCTAGGATTCTGTTTAAAAAAACAGAACAAAACAAAAAAACCCACACGACTGAAAAGTCATTTCAGGTCCTGTGCAAGACCCCAGCCAACATGTGAGCTTTTCCAGACACACTTCCCTTCTCTAGGATGTTCTCCTCTCCCCTCTTGCTGAGAGATCTCCACACAGACAACAGGGGAAGCAGAGACACTGACCAGACACATTGTGCTGTCACACACAGGAAGCACATGGAGGACAGAGACCTATTGGTCCTCTTCTTTCAGTTTTCGTGTCCCCTGGCGTTACCTTAACATGCTTTCGTTAAACAAATCAGGGGGAAATTTAAGTTACCATATGGTGTGTAAGCTGATGGTGTGTCTTTAGTTTTGTCCCCTGTGCAGGTGCATTGATAGTTTACATGGTCACGCACTCTCTCAAATACACCAGTATCAGAGTTTTTAGTAACCTTAGATACATGCCAACAGCATAAAAGGCTTTGCACCCTTGTAATTTCATGGGATTTCTGTCAGAATGGTTCAACCTTATCTTTACTGACAGACTTTCTAGACAAGCTCTCTTCACTATAAGGTAGCTACAGTAATTTTGTCAGCAATGTACTACTTGTTAAACCAGCAGCACATCCATCCTTGCATGCAATTCGGGGGCTGAGAGAGGTTGTTCGTTGCAGAGCGAAGTTCACAGCTGAGACTCATGGAATTCCACTGAGCTGCGTATGGGCAGACTGTGTCAGCACAGCCCCACTGAAGTCCATGGGGCTCTGCACAGGACCAGGGCCCACCTACACTACATAACTTTGACCAGGAGTATGTTGTAACTTCTGTCATATGCTGTACATAACAGCATTCACTGTGCTACTTCAGAAAGCTTTCATGGATTGATTACCTAGCATACACAACGACAAGATACTGCACATGTCTAGCAAAGCTGTACAAAAAGATACGTATTATGGCATTTGAATAACAGTATGTGACAATATCATTAAAGACTACCATATCAATACAAATGCACAAAGGGGGCGGGGTTAGGGTTATGCAACCTGAACTCTTGGCATTTCCTGACTTTCCACCACTTAACTGTGCAGCCGTAGCATTCTTGGAACAACCTTTTTATACTGAACTGCCAGAGTGAGGCTAAAAAACAAAGGGTCTGAGCTGGAGATGCACAGAACAGGCCTCTGAAGCTCTGCTAGCTTGCATGACACCCCAAAGCTACACTACACATGTCCACTGATGTTCACAAGAAGGTCATAAGGACTTTTATAAAGTCAAGAAAGTCTACCCTTCCCTGGTCCTCCATCCCACTCCCCAGGAACTAAACATATTTTGCCCAAAGTTAAAAAAAAAATTATGCACACAAAAGCCAAACAAAATGCCTCTTAAAATGTCATTTAGGTTGCAAAGTCAAGCACACTAAAGTTAGGAAATGCCAGTTTTACACCTGCCTATGCAGAATTAATTCTGCCCCCATGAGAGTCTCTTCTGGGCACTACAGGAAGCAGGAGTCCTGTGGAAAAAACAGGATGTGACCATGTAATCAAAGACAGCATCATAACACACATGCACAAAGGGACCAAATTAAAATTGTATAGGCAACCGTACATTTGGCATTACTTAACTTTTGAGTGTTTGTCTTTGCATCCTAAACAGTGTTCTTTTAACAGCTTTGGCATGCAATTTCCTGATGTGTTTTTTTTAAAAGAGTTAAATATTATGCACATCTGTAACAACCTCCCCACCACGCATCATCATCAGGGTTGAATGTGGAACCTTCAGCACTGAAGCACAGACTGCTACCACTTGAGCTACAGGATTCAGTGGCAGCAGAAGGCTGCTCTTCTGGAGAGGAGAAAGAGAGAATAAAGGAAAACGGGTTTCCATGGGGTGGTTAGGAGAAACCTGAGCTAGTTCTCTCTTTCTCTTCCCCTACCTGGGAGTCGCAGGAGCTCCTTTCCCATGTGGTGCCCCCAGAAAGGGAACTTAAGCTGCTGGGTCTGGCTCGTCCCCTCCCCGCCCCACACTTGCTACAGGTGGGCCAAAAGCTCCAAGGTATTGCCAGCATGGCATGTGTTGCTGCTACAGTAGCTGGAGCCCAGCATTACAATGTTCCTGTTCAGTTATTCCACAGTTTTCTTAAGGAACACAAAAGTGAAAAGGAAACTGGCAATTTTTAACAGCCTACCTCAGCAAAAGCTGAACGGAATGTCATGAGACAGAGAAAAGACTTCTCCAGCCACAGGACATCCCCTTTTCCAGAGAAGCGTTACTCACTAGGTTTCATTACAAGTGTATTAAATCAAAAGATAGAGCCTGGAAAGGCAGATCTCCACTACCCTGTACCATATGCTGACAAGAGGACAGCATAGTCATTTGCTGCAAGAACATTCAAACATCATCATCTGCTTTTTAATCAGGAAGTTGATTTTTTGCCAGTTTAATTTAAAATCAAAGAGCCACATACAGGCTGGCACCAAACAGCCCAGTACAACCCAGTTGGTTGTTTTGGTTACCCAAGTCTAAGGGGAAAGCTTTCTGTTTTTGCCCTCAGCAGGTGAAGCAGTTTGGAGCCCAGCAATTGCCTTTTTACACAAGTGGAACAAGTCACCACTGAGTTTCCCGGGACAGTAGGTGTCTGTCTGTCCCTTCGGGGAGAGGCTAACAAGCAACCTTGGCGTTCCAGCCAGCTGCAGCAGTGTTCCTAGTGAAATAACAGACCGAGACCCCGAGATCCAGACTTACTGCCTATGCCTATAAGAGGCTAGAACAGGGATCGGCAACCCTTGGCACGTGGCTCATCAGGGAAATCTGCTGGCGGGCCGGGCCAGTTTGTTTACCTGCCACGTCCGCAGGTTCGGCTGATCGCAGCTCCCACTGGCCGCAGTTTGCTGTTCCAGGCCAATGGGGGATGCAGGAAGCGGTGGCCAGCACATCCTCAGCACATGCTGCTTCCCTCAGTCCCCATTGGCCTGGAGCGGCGAACCACGGCCACTGGGAGCTGCGATCGGCCAAACCTGCGGACGCGGAAGGTAAACAAACTGGCCCAGCCCACCAGCGGATTTCTCTGATGGACTGTGTGCTAAAGGTTGCCGATCCCTGGGCTAGAACATTATTTGTGGGTCACACATGGCTTCCTACCCCAGGATCCCCACCAGATGCCCCCTCTGCTTAGCTCAGTCTGGCCACCATTTGGAGGAGCCAGATGAAATGTGGCATCCCCCATTTCAGAGAAGCAGCACCCTGCACATACCCAAGCACTCCACTGGGTCACAGCTGTCCTGTCTCCCACATCACAAGGGGGAGGAGTCCAGCTCCCTGCCTTTCCCACAGGTTGTCCTGAGTTGATCAAGGACCTCCCAGCCCTTGTTACACACAAACCCTTTCTGCCTGCTGACAGATGAACCTAATTCCTGCCAGAGAAAGCCAATGGCTTGGTTTAGGAGGAGACAAACAGCCAGAAAGGGCTGGGGGCAGGGAGCAGGTTTAATATTAACTAGCAGCAGGATCAGTGTGGAACAGCTCACTAGTAGGGATGGGAAAGGGGAGGGGACTGCTCCAGCTCCCAACTCCCTCTCTACTGCTGCCAGCCCGGTAACCATTAGCTACAGCAAAGGCCAAGGTGCTGAGCAGTGTCCCTGACACACTGTGCAGAGAGACACACCCTTGCACTAGAGCAGACTAGACCAGCGTTTGCTCAGGACACCAGGCAATGACCGGTTCTCCAGATGACTAGAGAGGCAGTAAAGATGTTGGTTCTGGAAAGAGCCCAGGCTACCAAGGTGCTCTGATCCTGCACCTCTAACCCGCCACTCAGAGCTTTCTTTCCTGCAAGGCCCTGCATTCCTGCTGCGTAAGCTCCCCCACTCCCATTCACAGTGCCATTGCCTAGCTTCCAAGCCCCGTTACAGGGTCAAAGAGCCCAAAGCTGAGTGGAGGCAAAACAGAGAGCCCAAGGCAGCTGGGGGCTGTTACTGGTTTGGGAGTGGGAGCCAGACAGACGAGCAAGGAGGGCCCTACAATACCTGCAGCCACCCCAGTTCAGCAACGCTGATTTTATTTTGAGCAGCTAGCTAAGAGTAGCGCATACTGAGCTGAGTGAAGGCTCCTGATTCCCAGGCTGCCCATCACAGCCTGGGCAGGAACAGCTGGGCAGGGCCTCGGTCTCCCACTCGCCTGACACACACACATACTTGGCAAGCAGTGCAGTAGCAAAGCCCTCTTCTCCATGCTCGGCACCCTCTCTGAGCGGATCTAAGTGACCAGGGTGGGGAACTGCACACTAGGCAGGGGCATAGGGAATGGGAAAAGAACAGAGGAGAAGAAAGGCCAGCCCAGGAAGGAATGGGTGGCTGGCTAGCAAGTCCAGGCCCTGGTTGGAGGAGTCAGAGCTGAGGTCCCATTATGAGGAGGGTGTATGGTTGGTGGGAAAGGCACAGGGTGCACTCACTCAAGTGTATTTGCTCTGGGACCCAGCTTCACTTGGTACTTTATTGGCAGAGGACCTCTTGGGACTGTCAAATCAATGTTTGCTCGGTGGCTAGGTAGCTGGGGAGAGTGACTGCTTATGGACTGGTTTCAGAGTAACAGCCGTGTTAGTTTGTATTCGCAAAAAGAAACGGAGTACTTGTGGCACCTTAGAGACTAACCAATTTATCTGAGCATAAGCTTTCGTGAGCTACAGCTCACTTCATCGGATGCATACTGTGGAAAGTGTAGAAGATCTTTTTATACACACAAAGCATGAAAAAATACCTCCCCCCACCCCACTCTCCTGCTGGTAATAGCTTATCTAAAGTGATCACTCTCCTTACAATGTGTTTGATAATCAAGGTGGGCCATTTCCAGCACAAATCCAGGGTTTAACAATAACGTCATGAGGGAGGGGGGATAGGAAAAAAAAGGGGGAAATAGGTTACCTTGCATAATGACTTCGCCACTCCCAGTCTCTATTCAAGCCTAAGTTAATTGTATCCAATTTGCAAATGAATTCCAATTCAGCAGTCTCTCACTGGAGTCTGGATTTGAAGTTTTTTTGTTGTAATATCGCAACTTCCATGTCTGTAATCGCGTGACCAGAGAGATTGAAGTGTTCTCCGACTGGTTTTTGAATGTTATAATTCTTGACATCTGATTTGTGTCCATTTATTCTTTTACGTAGAGACTGTCCAGTTTGACCAATGTACATGGCAGAGGGGCATTGCTGGCACATGATGGCATATATCACATTGGTGGATGTGCAGGTGAACGAGCCTCTGATAGTGTGGCTGATGTTATTAGGCCCTGGAATTCCTCAAGGGCTTCTTTTCCATGGGTCCAGATGATGAAGATGTCATCAATATAGCGCAAGTAGAGTAGGGGCGTTAGGGGATGAGAGCTGAGGAAGCGTTGTTCTAAGTCAGCCATAAAAACGTTGGCATACTGTGGGGCCATGCGGGTACCCATAGCAGTGCCGCTGATCTGAAGGTATACATTGTCCCCAAATGTAAAATAGTTATGGGTAAGGACAAAGTCACAAAGTTCAGCCACCAGGTTAGGCGTGACATTATTGCTATTACCAACAGGAGAGTGGGTTTGTGTGTGGGGGCAGGGGGGGGTGGGAGAGAAAACCTGGATTTGTGCTGGAAATGGCCCAACTTGATTATCATACACATTGTTAGGGGAGTGATCACTTTAGATAAGCTATTACCAGCAGGAGAGTGGGGTAGCGGGAGGTATTTTTTCATGCTTTGTGTGTATAAAAAGATCTTCTACACTTTCCACAGCATGCATCCAATGAAGTGAGCTGTAGCTCACGAAAGCTTATGCTCAAATAAATTGGTTAGTCTCTAAGGTGCCACAAGTACTCCTTTTCTTTTTGCTTATGGACTGGGAGCTGAGAGAGGCTATCAGCATGAACTGCTACACTGCAAGCTAGTCCCCAGCACAGCTGGGAGGAGCAGTAGGCTTACTCCCCGTCCAGCCCATGCTCTCATGCAGGCTGTTAAGAGAACACACAACTCATCTGACAAAATGGTAACAAATAACATTGCCTCTCCATTTAAGTGTCACTGCTGTATACAATGTCTCACTGGGGAGCTGAGCCAGGGAATTGGGGACACTAAGTCCTACATTAAGAGAGGAGGAGGATTTATTGTTTCTACTTCGCACCTTGGTGAAGAGCCTCTAGAGCCATTCCTCTCGCCAGGCAGGCTTACTGACCTGAACATATATGCCATGCTGCATGTTGTCGAGTCTCGTGAAGTAGAGATCTGTCTCTTGAGGCCACAGGGCAATGCTACCCCCACACCCACCCTGAAGAAATCTCTGTGCTCAGAATTCTTTCCACAGCAAGCCTGAAAGGACTGGAACTCCCCAAACCATGCTGCTCTAGGAATAGAAATCCATTGGGCTATTGTCTGCATCTCTCTCTGCCTCTCCACCCCCACAGTGGAATAATGAGCCTGGGTGTTAATGGCCTTCGTTACAATTCCATGTGGGCTCCTGTTTATTGTGAACCGAGCACTCCTTCTTCTTTGTTTCTATGGTAAACGCATTCAGTGAGCGAAGCCAAAACAGCGAAGCAGCTAGGCCTTAACCCAACAGCCCCAAGAAAAAGCAACCCCCCAGGACACAACTGCCACCCATCAGTGCCAGAGCTGTGGCTGAAGCAGGACTTGCCAGGAGTCCCATAAGTGTGCAAGAGCAGTATAGGACCTCGTGTACCACGTGGGCTGTGACGATTTAGTACAGATCAGTTAAGATCAGGGGCTGGGATTGCAGGCCTAACTTCTGGGATTAAGTTAGATCTTCATGCCTGTTTGCATAGTTTCCTGCAGTTCAGCTGCAGGTTGCATAGAATTGTCGGTAAGCAGCTTCCTGTACTGAGCAGCAAAGCCCTGCACGTCAACCTGAGCAAGTGACTGGGCCCAGAATCTCCCTCCCACTAAATGTCACTTCATGAAGAACATTGCACTCTGCAGACTGTGGGTCTCTGGCCCAGTACAAAAGGGCTCTCTTAGATTTCACCTACTATGACACTGGACCCTTAGCTGGTGATACTAAGTGTCCCCTACAGATTACCAACCTAGGCTTCTCCACCAACCCCCAAAAGGAACTGGTCAACAGCATGTCACTGAACAGCTGCTTTCTAGGACACCAGAAAACAGTGAAACAGGAGGAAATGAAAGCCATCAAGGAGCCAGGTGAGAAAAGAGAAGGAGAGTCTCAGCAAAGCGACAGTAAAAGCTGGAAAGGAGCCGCTCCTGAGGATACAAGGAGCCCTGCCCGTGGGAGTTGTGCTCAGAGCCAACCAACATCCCATAAGATTGAAGATCCAGTGGGCAAGGAAGCGACTGTGAATTATACCTAGTGTAGCAAAACTCAACAGGACCCATAATGACTATTTCTAGCAGGAAGTGCTGCCCAGGACGGATGAACCTCAGCAGGGCACAGGCTGGCTGCATCCACCTGTAAAGCCAGGGAAGGGACACCACACTCTGAGGAGAGGTGGGAATGCTTGCGGAGTACGTTGCCACAGCCTCAGACTCCACGGAACAAGTCTCTATGGTCTGGGACCATCCATGGGCAGCCTCATTGCAGCGGGAAGACAGGGAGCAGTTCCTGTAACGGTCCATTGCTTTCACTTATGGAACCTGTGACTTGCCTTTGCTAAAGTTACAGTCAGTGACTTTTAAAGCAGAAAAGAATGACTTATTTATTGCCGTTACTGTCTCTCCCTTTGAACTTTGGGGTTAATTCATTCATCTCTCCTGACTGCGTCCAGCATGTACCTCTGGCAGTGACCGCTCTGTATGTTTGGAGGAGAGGGGTTGAGGCATGATGCTGAGAAATGCCATGTGACTTTCTAAAATCACTGTACCTGCTCCATGGTTTCCCGTTCCCTTCTGAAGTCAGCTGCAGGAAGAGTAACCACAGTAAAGTTCTTACATTTTAAAATGAAGGGAGCACCTGGCTTGGGTCACATGCCTGACAATAACTCCTTCCTGGATATTTATGGCATTGCCAAAACTTGGCCTTTGTGCCCATGTACAGCGAAGTTGACAGGAAAAGAGAGAAACATGAAAGGGCTCCTTTTATAATCACAACACAGAACAGCACTTGGAAGTGGCTTTTTCTTTTAGAAGACTTGAGGTAACCTCCAAAGGCTTTGCACCAAGCTAGCATCTCTATGCACAGGTGCTTAGAAGACAGAAGTAACTTCCCTCACCATGATTTTATCTTTGACTTGTTTGTTTGGGGTGAAGAGAAGCAGAATTCCTGGCATTAAGAAGATACACAAGTTGTTGGGATTTGGGCAAGTGACTAAGTGTCAGCAGTAACCCAGAATTTCCATGTGTGAGCTCTGGCACTCAGCAGCATGAAAAAGGGTGCATTCACTTACCACAGCCCCAGGCAAGCACCCCAAGCCACTCCTGCAATCAATCACATGGGGCTTGGAGGGGATAAGTTTGCAGATCCTGCATCCTGCCAGCTTCTGTGCCCAGTGCCCGTTTCTGCCAGCTCCTTCCTATGGGCCTGCATTGCCAGGCTCTGAACAGGGAAAGTTCATATCCACTGCTTTCTAAATGCCTGTGTCTTGTGTTCATGCCCATTGCAATCACGGGTTCTCATCATAAGCAGGGACCATTGCTGCTACCAGTGCCATTCTGACTGGATTCTCCTTCTCTAGGGTTGTTCTTAGGGTCCCAATTCTTTTGAGCTCTCAGTCTATCGTCTGTAATACTGACCCATGATTTCGTTGAACGTCTGGACATATTATTTTGCATTTCCTTATAATTTATTGCCATCCCTAGGAGGAGGTATTGGGATACTCACTACACCGACCTATCCAGATTAGCAGTTTACTACTCTTTGCTTTGATTTGTTGCCTTCTAACTGCTCTCAAAGGATGGCCTCCCCGCACCTCCCATGAGTTAAAGAGATCCTAACTGCCTCAGAAGGCCAGGCCTTCCACTTTTGGTTTTAGTTATAGGCAGAATCCCACACATCCAAATACTTACCATCCTTTCTGCCTAGGCTGGATTGAAAGCAGCAAAGCACAAGCAGATTCTGATCCGGAGGAAGCACATGGGTCATGTAGCCATTCAGCTGACTGACTTGCCTCAGCAGTCTAGAGCTCTGCTCACCTCTTCAATATCTAACATTTTTCTAGGGATTATATTGCTTTTCTCCATGCAGACAACAGATCATTCCATTGGTCTTTAATGCACGTGTGCGCCTGAGGCCATCATATTATGACACTTGACATGTAACATACAGTACACGAAGGTCATGGGCTACAAACCCCAACAACATATTAGCTGTGTAACCAGCTGCTTGTTTTAAAATCTCATTCTGCCTTTTCCTACATTTAAGAAATGCTCAGCCCACACCTGCTTGTTTCTTTGCCAAATCTCACTTTGCAAACTGAACCTGAAATACAGGAGCACAAAGTACTTCCTGAAACACCACCACATGCCATACTCCTTGGGCTGCACAAAGCGCTCTTCTCCAGGAAGAGCCTTAGCACCTCCCTTCACAGACAGGCTTTGTGACAGAAGAAGGGATCACATGAACACTTCCCCCAAAACACCTGCCTTGGAAATGATAGAAGAAACAGAAGAGGTCCAGGGAAAGGCAACAAAAATGATCAACGGCCTGGAAAGCCTTCCATATGAAGAGAAAAGGAATAAAGAGCCTAGAGAAGACAAAAACTAAGAGGGGATGTGATAGAAATGTATAGAAGAATGGTAAAGAGAAGGGATGTTCCTATTACACTCATAATACAAGAATAAGGGCACAAAGAAATCAAAGGGAACCATTTAAAACTGTCAAGAAAATCCATATTTTAAAGCCACAACACATAGTATATGGAACTAACTGCAGCAAAATATCATGGTGGCCAAAAGCTCAGTAGGATTCAACAAAGCATTAGCCATTTGTATGGCTAATGAAGCCATTCAGTTACAAGTTTCCTGTGTCTGTGGAGCCCAGACAGGATGGTCCATGGTTCTGACATAGTGTGGCTGTCCTTATTCCTTCCAGTGGGTCAGTAGATAACAAACAGCTGCCTTGCCCAGCGACATGCAAAGTAAGGTCTCCGAACCCAACTGTTCCCTTTTTTCAGGGACACTTCAGATTAGTTGCCTTGCCAAATGCTGCCACTCAGCCTGGCACAGGCAGCACCACTTGGCTGTTAACACCTTTGTGAGGGGATTAAAGGCAATTCTGTTAATTTTAAAAGCAATGTTTAATTAGCATCTTTTAAAGAGAGACTCTTACCACCTGCTCAAGCTTCACAGGGATCCAGCCCCTGAGCACAGACCTCCAGCCCCTTTTGGACTTTTCAGAACCAACTCCTTTCAAATTGAAAACTGATTAATACACTAAGAGCTATCTCCCCCATCCATCCTAGTCTCCCTGTGGCAGTAGTCTGGAGAGAAACAACCTAGCCCAGCATGCTCAGGGCCAGCTAATTTCAGTGGGCTACAGCAGCTACCAGGTTAGCACATTACTAAGTAGGGATCAATGCCACATACTTAGCAGGATCAGCTCTTCCGCTTCTGTGCTCAGTCTCCTGGGCAGTCGGCAAGCTTCGCCTCTTCACAGGATCTCATGTAAGTCCACTGCTGGCTTCTCCTCAGCATCACCATGGCACTAGATTTACTGTTCCCATCACAGAAACAAAACACCTACACTCCTGCTCAGACTCCCCGACAAACTCTGCTTCCAGTAGACAGAGAAAGAGCCAACAGGATTGACTCCTAAGCAGCACACAGGTTCCAGATTTCACCAAGCAGGGCCAGCTATGGGCATCAGAGAGTACCTCTTCATTGCTGACACAGCCACTCCAGCACCTGCTTCAGACACAGGAATAGCCCCAGTGCCCCCCAGAAATGGCAGCTCTGTGTACATCCAGGTGCCAGAAGAGCCCTCTAAGGAACTACAATGACTATTCAGCGTGTTTGTAAAGTCCATTACCTCCCCACCCTCTTTCAAAGCCATCTTGAGCATCACCAAGGGGCACCAGTATCAGCCTTCAGGGATCAGAAAAGCTCATGTCACTTAACCATCCCCTCACCCTGCACCCCCACACCCAGAAGAAAGACAGTAGGCTAAACCCCAAGAGCTCAGAAATTACCCTCTTGCAGGATACCAAAAGGTTTCTGCCAGGTCCCAAGACAAGCCCAACAGAGAGTGGGATACAGTGCTCACTTCAGGACACGCTGAAATCTACCTGTACCTTGTCTCCACTAGAATTTTACAGCAAGAGACCTATCACAAGTTAGGTGGCTTTTTTTTTTTTTTTTTTTTTTTTATAAAACAGGGAAATCACTTTTTTTTGGCGGTGAAGATATAAACTGGAAGAGTTAAAGCCTAGTGCACTCCAGGCTCCAATACAACCAGCTAAAGCACCTTCAAATGGCTTGGTCTAAGCCAAAAACTTTTGCCAGTAATGTCACTTACTGGCATGATTTTTAAGGACATTTCTGTAACTGAACAATCATTCCAGACACAGTTATACAAACAACATATGCTTCTACTGGTATCTTATTTTTTTTGGGGAACCAGTAGAAACTATACTGGCAAAAGCACTCTTTTGCTGGTACAAACAGCATTTTATTAAGAGCCTCTATGCTCTGGTGATAGTTCATTTTTGTAGCAAATGCCAGACTTTAGGACTTGCCTACTCTTAAAGTTCATTCAGATTAAGGTTGGGTGAGTTTAAAGTGCAACAGTGATTCCTGAATTCCAGAACAAGTGTCCACATATGGAGTTGAGTGTGCGTTATTCCAGTTTGATTTAATTCAGTGGATTAAACTAATCTATCAGACAATGGCAGAAAAAGATCCAACGATGGGAAGAAGAAGCTAAACAAAATCAGAACAGAAATAAAATGTAAATTTTTAACACGGACGAAAACTAACTATTGGATCAATTTACTTTGGGACCGGGTGTATTCTCCCACAGTAGAAGTTTTTAATCAAACCTGGATGTCTTTCTAAAAGACACATCCAACTCAACCAGCAGTCGTGGGTCTGAGGCAGAAACCAGTGGGTGAAATGCTAAGGCCTGTGTTACCCAGGAAATCAGACTAGACCATCACCACGGCCCTTAAAGCCCACCCCTCCGTGCTGGCCCCTCAGAGTCCAGAAGGAATGCTTGTGGGACACCCAGACCAGCCAGCAAAGGGCCGCTAGCGACTGTCAGTGAACCGGCAACGAACTCCTTCCTGCAGACCCAGCCCAACCCGGCCAGACCCGCTGGGCTGGGCGGGGGGAAAAAGGGCCCAGCCCGCGGAGGAAGAGGGCGGCGACAGGTCACACAGGTGGGCTCTGAGGTGCAGCCCCCTAGGATGGGCGGGGGGGGGCTGAGCGCGACATGGGGCCACGGGCGGAGCCCCTCGGGGGTGGGGGAGAGCCCTTGGCCGAGCCCCCCGGGGACGAGGGAGGGTGAGCGGGGGGCAGGGCCCAGGCCGAACCCCCCGTGGGGAAGGGACCTGGGAGGGGCCGAAGTGAGGGGGGGCTGAGGGGGTGCGGGGGCTGAGGGACTGGAAGACTAAGGGGGGGAGGGACTGGGCCCGGCCCCCCCAAGGTGAGGGGGGAAGGGAGAGGAGAGTCCCGCGGGGGGGGAGGGCTGGCGGGGGGAGGGGAGAGCCGCGCGGGGGGGGAGGGGCCCGGGCCGGACACCCCCCCCAGGGGGAGGGGGCTGGCGGGGGGGAGGGGAGAGCCCCGCGGGGGGGGAGGGGCCCGGGCCGGACACCCCCCCCCCCAGGGTGAGGGGGCTGGCGGGGGGGAGGGGAGAGCCCCGCGGGGGGGGAGGGGCCCGGGCCGGACACCCCCCCAGGGTGAGGGGGCTGGCGGGGGGGGGGGGAGGGGCCCGGGCCGGACACCCCCCCGGGGTGAGGGGGCTGGCGGGGGGAGGGGAGAGCCGCGCGGGGGGGGAGGGGCCCGGGCCGGACACCCCCCCAGGGTGAGGGGGCTGGCGGGGGGAGGGGAGAGCCCCGCGGGGGGGGGAGGGGCCCGGGCCGGACACCCCCCCCCCAGGGTGAGGGGGCTGGCGGGGGGGAGGGGAGAGCCCCGCGGGGGGGGAGGGGCCCGGGCCGGACACCCCCCCAGGGTGAGGGGGCTGGCGGGGGGGGGGGAGGGGCCCGGGCCGGACACCCCCCCGGGGTGAGGGGGCTGGCGGGGGGGGGGGGGGGAGGGGCCCGGGCCGGACACCCCCCCGGGGTGAGGGGGCTGGCGGGGGGAGGGGAGAGCCGCGCGGGGGGGGGAGGGGCCCGGGCCGGACACCCCCCCAGGGTGAGGGGGCTGGCGGGGGGGAGGGGAGAGCCCCGCGGAGGGGGAGGGGCCCGGTCCGGACCCCCCCAGGGGGAGGGGGCTGGCGGGGGGAGGGGAGAGCCCCGCGGGGGGGGAGGGGCCCGGGCCGGACACCCCCCCCCCCAGGGTGAGGGGGCTGGCGGGGGGGGAGGGGAGAGCCCCGCGGAGGGGGAGGGGCCCGGTCCGGACCCCCCCGGGGTGAGGGGGCTGGCGGGGGGGAGGGGAGGGGAGAGCCCCGCGGGGGGGGGGACGGGCCCGGGCCGGCCCCAGCTCACCTAGCAGACCGGATCACAGGCGGCCCCGCGCCGGACCAGCCCGGCTCCCGGCTCCGGACACAAAGCCGCACGGGCGGGAGGCGGCGGCGGCGGCTCCGCCCCCCGACCAGCCTCCCGCCAATCAGCATCCGCTCACCTCCTGGGTCCCCACCCCCTCCCCAAGCCCCGCCCCCGCGCGCTCGGCCTATTACCGCCATCGTCCTGTACACACGGCGCCCCGCCCATACCGCGGGTGGCGCGAGGCGCCTCGCCGGCCCGGTCGCTCCCCTCCCCCGCGTCAGGCGGCGGTTGGCGCGGCGGTTGGAGCGGCCCGCGCGCGTGCCCGCCCCGCCGGAGCCGGAGCTGGGGCCGGGCCCCGCTCTCGGCACCGCCCGGCTCCTGAGGGGAAGCGGGTGCCCGCGGCGGGGTCAGAAGCTCTGCCGGAGGCCCCGCGTGTCTCCATCACCGGCCGGCTGCCCCCGGGGCGTCCGTTCCCCGGGAGCCCAGAGAGGGGCCTGCCCCCGGGTGAGGGAAAGTCTGGAGCAGGAAAGTCTGGTTCCAGCACGACAGGGACTTTCCGCCGGTGACAGCCCCAGCCCTGGCCCTGCCTGCACGACGCACCGTTTCCTTTTACGGAGCGGCAGCCGCTCTGGGCCAAACTCATCCCGAGTGTAATTCGGCTTCGGCCCAGTTACACCAAGGACGAAGGACTCAAAGCGCAGTCGTTGCTGATGGGGGGACAGAGCCGTTTTGGGAATAACGCTGCAAAGCCAAAGTGAGCAGCCTTGACAGTGGAGCTGCCTGCAGATGACCAGAAACCCCCCTGGGAGCAGGTGCAGGGAGCGAAAGTCACTTTTGGCGTTAGTTTTGCTCCAAGTCACTCCACAACTCTCTATTAAACTAAGTTATTAAATGAGAAATGACACAGGAATGTCCGTTTTGTGTAGAACCTCCCCCTCCACCCTGAAGAGGCGGCTGCCCCTGGAAGACGAGTCTGCAGCTGGGAATAAACTCCCACTCACGGAGCTTTGGCTAGACAGCGTGGACATTGCTGCTTGGCCTACAGCTTGCCTCTCAAGCCTAAGCAGTTGGATGGGTTTGGGAGGCCAAACTGAAACGTCCACACTATTCTCAGGCTCCAGCCCCAATATCCTGAGTCTGTCTACCCAGGCTGGGTGGCTTGCTCCCAGCTGCACCGTAGACATACTCAGAACGGCCTGCTGGGACTCTAGGATTTTAGATTGGCTGTAAATGAGAATAATTCAGAGTTTCTGCTCTGGCTCCAGTTTCAGCCCATGGCCCCTTGCTTCACCTGGCAGGGGCTGCTCCAATAGATTTTCTGAACACATGAAGTCCTGCTAATTTGCAGGGATCCTGGATTACCCAGGGCAGGATGAGGGCGCCCAGCTGTAGCAAGTTATTAAACACCAGTATTTCAGGCCAGTGAGCCATACTGACCTGGAGAGAAGACACTGCCAAGGGCTAATCTACTTGCTCTATTACACACCTGAATCTTACTCAAAGACACCTGACTACTTCCCCAGGAGTCCACTGTGTCAGATATAACAAGGGATGGTAAAGCAGATGAGTCTTTCCCATGTTCTACCTACATTCTTATCCCTTGCTTGTGGCCCTGGGGGCTGAGTGTGGGTGTCATTGAGGAATGGGATTTATTTAACCTGTCAGTAAAGCATGTCCAGATGCAGTTTCTATGAGAGATGTTTTCCAAAATAAAGTTTTGTTTTACATTGTATAATCTGTCACCCTGAGCAGCAGCCCCCCCAGCTAATCCAATCCTGGGTGTTCCTTTATGCAACTCTGCAGATGCACCTCACTCGTGGCCTCCAGCACTCCCTGCTACGCCAATCCTGGGAATCTCCTCCCCAGAACTCTGGTGAAGCATCCCAGTCCCCTGAATTGTGGGGCTTTCAGCCAGCTCTGCTCATGTGCCTTGGGTCTGACCTACAGTCCCCCAGCTAATCTAGTCTCAACCCAACCAAGTTTTGACCTGTGACCCCAATTCCCATTTGCCCCTGACATTTCTGGAAATGTATGTGCTTTCTTCTTGAACAATAGCTAAACATTAGTTGTTGTTCTCTTTGCATCTCCTCACCTGTTCTTAAATTTCAGAACAAGGGATAATGTAAAACGTACGAAGAGGAGCGCAGAGCTGTGGATTAGGATGGACAACCCATTCCGCTCCCTCCTGTACCAACAATAAGCAGAGCTCCTCCAAGGGCTCAGGGAAAGATGGTTTTCCCCTAGTTTTTTTATGCCATCTCTAAATACATAGACTCTTTGTCCCACGCACAGAAGGCTGCAGATCCCTGGATATGTACATGGGGACTGATATGCAGCAAGAACACATCCCCTTGTGGGCATGTCAGACCTGGTGTATTAGTCTTTTTCCCTGAAGGCTGGTCACGTTAATGACCCTGGCTGGCTGGCCTGGGATGGTTTGGAATTCAGACTATTCAGATCGCTGCAGTGTTTGCCCCTTCACCAGTAGGAGGCATGTGCACATTCCAGCAGCTGAGAACAGATGCACCTTTGCTCTTTTCCAAATGAGGAAATAACACTAGATCTGTCCCCACCTTTGTGAGGCAGGTGGGTGTGCAAATGGGAGCAGAATTGTTTTCAGCAGGATACCTCTTGAAAACAAGAATCCCTCTTTTCTCTAACGGCAGAAATCATAGAATCATAGAATATCAGTGTTGGAAGGGACCTCAGGAGGTCATGTAGTCCAACCCCCTGCTCAAAGCAGGACCAATCCCCAATTAAATCATCCCAGCCAGGGCTTTGTCAAGCCTGACCTTAAAAACTTCTAAGGAAGGAGATTCCACCACCTCCCTAGGTAACGCATTCCAGTGTTTCACCACCCTCCTAGTGAAAAAGTTTTTCCTAGTATTCCAACCTAAACCTCCCCCACTGCAACTTGAGACCATTACTCCTTGTCCTGTCCTCTTCTACCACTGAGAATAGTCTAGAACCATCCTCTCTGGAACCACCTCTCAGGTAGTTGAAAGCAGCTATCAAATCCCCCCTCATTCTTCTCTTCCGCAGACTAAACAATCGCAGTTCCCTCAGCCTCTCCTCATAAGTCATGTGTTCCAGACCCCTAATCATTTTTGTTGCCCTTTGCCCCTTTGGACTCTCTCCAATTTATCCACATCCTTCTTGTAGTGTGGGGCCCAAAACTGGACACAGTACTCCAGATGAGGCCTCACCAATGTCGAATAGAGGGGGATGATCACGTCCCTCGATCTGCTCGCTATGCCCCTACTTATACAGCCCAAAATGCCATTGGCCTTCTTGGCAACAAGGGCACACTGCTGACTCATATCCAGCTTCTCGTCCACTGTCACCCCTAGGTCCTTTTCCGCAGAACTGCTGCCTAGCCATTCGGTCCCTAGTCTGTAGCGGTGCATTGGTTTCTTCTGTCCTAAGTGCAGGACCCTGCACTTATCCTTATTGAACCTCATCAGATTTCTTTTGGCCCAATCCTCCAATTTGTCTAGGTCCCTCTGTATCCTATCCCTGCCCTCCAGCGTATCTACCACTCCTCCTAGTTTAGTATCATCCGCAAATTTGCTGAGAGTGCAATCCACACCATCCTCCAGATCATTTATGAAGATATTGAACAAAACCGGCCCCAGGACTGACCCCTGGGGCACTCCACTTGACACCGGCTGCCAACTAGACATGGAGCCATTGATCACTAATCTGTAACAGGTCCCCATTTAGTGGAGACTAGAGAGCTCCCAGAAAATCTGTGTCAGGTAACAGGAATATGAGTCAAGATGGCTGACTTACCAAGCATAAAAATGTAGCCTCAATCTTCTCTATAACGTCAAGCACCAGACCCACATTTTTTACCACCCAACTGAGCCAGTCTGCTGCTGCGGTCTCCTTCCCCACCCTTCTGGGATGACCTGCAAGGTGAGGCCTAAGCCCACGTGCCAACAGCTTCCTGTTGCGGGAGGTGAGAGCCTGTCCCTAGCAGCTTGTGGGGGTGAAATGTGACGAGGCCTGACTGTCCATTTGGATCAGGACCATTTTTTGGGATACTGACATTGTGGGAGCCTACATCACTGCTGCCCTTACTGCTGCAACATTTATTTGAGAAGACGACCAGACACCTTGGATGTTGCCCCCTTACCCAAGGGTTCCCCCTTTGGCTGGTCACCAACATTGGTCTAGCTGGTCACTGAAGGAATTTGGAAGTTCCCTGCATACTGTAGTCAGTCTGTAAACCTGCTACCAAGCTTAAGCTGAGGGAATCGGGAACGATACATGGAGGTGAGTGTCCTTATCTGGCTTGGGATCACGGGCATATCACTGTCCTTTCAGGATACCTTAAGTGACAACTTGGAGTGGATGGCACACCAAGAGGGGCAGGGATGGCGGGTGCAGGAATGGGGGGTGTGCCAAAGGGGGCGGGGGTGAGGGACATGCCAACAGGAGTGGGGGTGGCAGGCATGTCAAGAGGGGGGCAGGAGCTGGGAGTGCACCGAGAGAGGTGGGGGCGCCGACGGGGGCAGGAGCAATAAAAGCATCACTCTTGTCCACCAGGGGTGGACACTCTCCAGTTGTACTTGGGATGGAGACTCGTTCTCCACCTCTGACTAGAGGATGATAGGGGAGTGCAAACCCAAAGGACCGTGTGACCTCAGCTGAACCATAGCATCAGCCAGATGTGATGGCAAGAAAACCAGCATGTCAGGGGCATGGTGTGTCCTGGTCTCTGTGCATAGTCTAGGCCTGACCTCCAGAACATGGAGAAACAAACTTCACAGACTACTTTAGAGCCAGGAATGTCTGCAGAAGTCACCACTAGGCCTAGCTGCCAGTACTTCCAATTCCATATATGGACAAAAAAGAAGGGGCTGCTGGAATGTCAATGCAAGGGGGAACATATGCTTCCTGCTAGAGGTGGCCCAATGACACAACACTGAGCAGCATCCATCGAGTGGGGAGCAATTTCAGCTGAAGAGCCTTTAGATGTAGCACTCCAGCCCCATGTCTAATAGCCAGGGTGACATATCCACAGTGAAAAGTCAAAGACTAAGGATCACCTTGGAGGTGGGGCCCTTGATTTGATTGGCTGGGGCTAGTGTATAAGGGAGGGGACCCCGCAGCCGGGCCTTACAGTGCGTGTCAGCACTCTTGGCAATTTCCTACCTTCAGGTCTGTACTGAGCGATGATGGTCACTGTCTGCCCTGCCCGTTTCAGAGCTGCTGCCGCCTGCTCGTGAGTTGCATTCCGGAGATTTACACCATTTACCTGATCAAACACAAATGAGGGAATCCGATTAGTTATTGATAGGGTAGCTTAGAGCCACAATGCCTTGAACTGCCCTCAGCTCACCAGCTGAGACCCCCTTCTCAAGTCTGCTCTATACACTCTGCTCAGAAGCCCCTTTCCAAAAATAATCCCCTTAGCTAACGTCCCCTAAGATGCTAAGCTCTGCAACGCCACAAGAAACCCCCCATTTATATCTTGACCCCAGGCTTCAGTCCTAGCCGGTGACACACCTGCACGGCTTGCTCTCTCTCGCTGCAAGTTGCAGTTTGGCTACCACAGGTAGATTGCTGGTTGAGAATAGTGCAGAGAGAAGATGGCTTCGCTCACCCCCTATACAGCCAGGGGAAGGTACTGTGTCCACACACAGCAACCCTGAGCACACAGTGCTACTGCCTCTGTTTGCACCTTAGGACTCCTCACGCTCTGAGGCAGGGAGTCTTCCCGCGAATGCACCCATTTCCCCCTGGACTGCCTGCTGGTGAACTGAAGGAAACCTGTGAGGGAGCTGACAGCTCTGATGGTAAAGGTGACAGTTGTCAGGTTGACATGTCTCTGTCTGTGCCAGCAAGGTGTTCTGGACTGATTGAACCTGCAACGACTGAAACTCAGTTGGTGGTCACCTCTACAAAATCTGGGTTAACTTGCAGTGACTGCTACATGCCCAGCAACGGACTGAAATATTTGTGTGTGTGGATTCAAAATGCATTTCAGTCGTCTGAGAGGGAAGGACAATATCTACAAACTTAACAGTAACAAATTCACATGTATTAGAGAGAAAGGGGTTTTCCCATCACTAAGGCCTTATCTACAGGGAAAAGATTTCCTGGGTACACTGATCTCGTTATACAGTCCCCCTGTGTGGACACTTACTCCAATATAAGGGCTTGTCTACACTGGCACTTTACAGCGCTGCAACTTTCTCGCTCAGGGGTGTGAACTCAGCCCCCCCGAGCGCTGCAAGTTTCAGCGCTGTGAAGTGCCAGTGTAGACAGTGCACCAGCGCTGGGAGCTGCGCCCCTCCTGGAGGTGGTTTTCTTAGAGCTCTCCCAGCGCTGCGACCACACAAGCCCCATGAAAGCGCTGCCGCCAGTGAACACATGCCCTAAGGGTGGCTTTCTTAAACCCCTTCCCAAGCATCATAAGCTACGTGTAACACGTTTCTCTTATACCTGTATAATATGTCCCGATGGGGAGGGTGGGGTATACCAGTATAACTAGACCAGGCTGAATTCACACCTAAGCTCATACCGAAACACTGCCCTGTGTAGAGAAGGACTAGTACTCCAAACTACAGGCTGAGTAAGAGCAACAGCCGATAGAAACGATACACACCGATTTCAACAGCCAAACAGGAAACCATTACAAACAACACACACATTCTGAGCCCTCTCCAAAAAGGCTCTAGATACAATCACAGTCTCTCAGATCAAACTAGAGCAGGGGTGGCCAACCGGAGCCTGAGAAGGAGCCAGAATTTACCAATGTACATTGCCAAAGAGCCACAGTAATACGTCAGCAGCCCCGCATGAGCTCCCCGCTTCCAGCGCCTCCCACCCACCAGCAGCCCCACCGACCAGCACCCACACCTCCCGATCAGCTGTTTCGTGGCATGCAGGAGGCTCTGGGGGGGGGGGGGAGAGGGGGAGGAGCGAGGGCATGGCAGGCTCAGGGGAGGGGGCGGGAAAGGGTGGAGTGGGGGCAGGGCCCGTGGCAGAGCCAGGGGGTGAGCAGTGAGCACCCCCCGGCCCATTGGAAAGTTGGCGCCTGTAGCTCCAGCCCTGGAGTCAGTGCCTAGACAAGGAGCCGCGTATTAACTTCTGAAGAGCCGCATGTGGCTCCGGAGCCACAGATTGGCCACCCCGATCTAGAGTCCTTCTTCACCCAGATGATTGAGAGCCCCTGCCCTACCCCATGCGCTGTCCAGGAGGAGATACCAGGGCATTCCTCCCCAGACAGTGCCCTCCAACTAGCTTGCTCAGGGCCAAATGCTCAGCTGCATCTGGGGATCTTTTCAGCTCAAAGTCCAGCTCCCAACTGAACCCTATCTGTTACCCCACTAGAGTAAATGCCTCGGAATCTGGGATGCCTGGATTCCAGGTGACTGATGTCTTCCCTAGCAATACAGATCTCCAGCAGCCCTAGAGAACTCTTTAGAGCTAGGGCTAACGGAGGCAAGGGCTGTGCAAGGTTCCCTACTCACTGGTCTGCCAAGGTACCTCCGGCCAGTCCCGTCCTGGACTTCTAGCCACGCCTCCGCAGTCCCAACCTGCGATTTCAGCCCACACCAGTTACGCCAAGTACCGTTGTTTTATGATGTGAACAAAGGCATCTTGGAGATTTCATTCCAAACTCCCTTGAGACCCTCTCTGTGTTCGAACCAAGGTCTCTCGAAGCGTAGACGTGGTGCCATGGGCTAGCTGAGTACATACCTAAGTCCCCGGGGGCTTGGACTCCAGTTGCTGGCCCATGTCACTGCACCTGCACTCCTCTTGTTGCCTGCACTAGTTAGCTGGAAGCGAGCGTGGGTATGCCTCCCTGCTCTACAATCACACCTTCGCTTGTTGTGGAGACACACCCGGAGAGAATCATTCCCCTCCTAAGCATTGTCGCAATCTGCATTTCTGCCCCAGGGCTCAGCTGTAATTCCTAGCCTCTGCTTCTCCCTCCCTGGATTGGCAAAAGCTTGGACAGTGGTGCTAGGAACAACAGGGTCAGGCTGAGGAATCTGAACCTTGCTCTACAGTGGTCACTGCTGCTCAGTGTTGGGAGTCACATCTGTGGGTCAGTCCCTGTGAGGTAAGGGCATAAATTGGTGGGAATCTTCAAAACCCCAGGGAAAGGAGGAAAATCCGCCCCCCCCCCCAGATCTGCTTTGGCCTCATCTGCATGGAATCAATACACTCATCACAGTGGCAGGGGCCAAACTGAGAGATGGAATGGACCCTGACAGGCCAAGCTCAGAACCCCGCTAAAGAATCTCTCTGTTGTGTGGCTGAAAGGATGGTTTCTAGGCAGCATCCACACACAGAGCTACTGCCCCCGTCTGCACCTTGGGACTCCTCACTCTTTGAGGGAGGGAATCTGGGTTTTGTTGGCCAAACTGCTCAGTTTTCATACTACAAAGCTCCTCGTGCACACTCAGAGCTGAGGAATGAAAACACACGTGGAAGTGACCCTGCTGTGTCTGTGACTGGGAACTCCAGCAGGACTGCCTGCTGTGTCTGTGACTGGGAACTCCAGCAGGACTGTGTACATTGCTGTCCTGACTCAGCCGCTGGGGCTCTAATCGCGGGGCCTAGTATCCAGGCCTCGCTCTCCTAGCTTTGCCTGGGCAGCCTCATTTTGCTGTGGAAAGAGTCTGATGCATTTGTATCTGCACTGCTGAGAATGATAACTAGGAATGCAAAACACAAGGAGATCAAATGAACTGCTAGAGGCCAGGGGACAGGTGCTCTGTAAATGCCCGAGGTAGGGGAGACAGGCAGATTGAAGAGGCAGACTGCTAGACATCATGCAGCTATAACAGCGAGAGCAGTTCCTTGCACACAAGCCCTGCAGCTGGTCAAGGCCTCTCTCAACAGCAGTGACAGGACTCACTGATAAGATGCGGTCTCCTCTCCGCAGCTCCCCACTGAGGTCGGCGGGGCCGCCAGCCAAGATGAAGGAGACGAAGATCCCCTCTCCATCCTCTCCCCCGACGATGTTGAAGCCCAGTCCAGTGGAGCCTTTGTGCAGGATGATTTTCCGGGGCTCTCTATGTGAACAGACATCAGAGACATTTAGAGAAAGGAGGGCACAACTGCCAACAAAGTCAACTGCAGTGCCCTGGGATCTGGTGCTTGCAGCTGTGCAGAAAGAAGGAAAGCCACCGAACACAGCAGGGCGAGAGCTTCCTGACACACCTGGAATCTGGCAGGGATGAAGTCTCCCCGGCACCCAAGCTCAGCCTCTTGCAACTCATCAGTCAGAAATGAGGAGGCTGGCAAATCACAGAGCAGGTGCTGGGAGTTGCACCATCCAACAGGCTGGAGCCTAGGGCTCCCGTCAGTCACAGGATCTAGGCCAAGGGCTGGAAGCGTTTGGAGCTTAGCAGCTGGCTGAATAGGGCTCTGTACACAGAGGAAAGGAGCTGGGGAAGGGAAGGACTGACTCTGGGGACTACAATAGGGCTCCAGGAAAGCTGCAGCCCGGGCAACATGCCACCAGGCCAAAGCTATCGGGCAGTGAGCTGGGAGGCAGTTTTATGCCAGCCAGACTTTCACCCTGAGAATAACCAAAGAGCACTGACTGGCAAAACCCACTCTGTCAAAGGAATGGATTTTACAAAATCATTTGACAGCCTCCATCGCGATTCACTCTGGAATATCTTGAAGTGCTATTGAATACTAACACAAATAATTAACAGATTTCAGAGGGGTAGCTGTGTTAGTCTGTATCAGCAAAAACAATGAGGAGTCCTTGTGGCACCTTGGAGACTAACAAATTTATTTGGGCATAAGCTTTCGTGGGCTAAAACCCACTTCATCAGATGAAGTGGGTTATAGCCCACAAAAGCTTATGCCCAAATAAATTTGTTAGTCTCTCAGGTGCCACAAATAATTAACTTTATCAAGGCTTTATATCAAAGTGCAGGTCGCCCAGGTGAAATAAATGCAGATGTGAGTGAATGGTTTAACACAGACACTGGTGTCAAGCATGGATGTGTTCTGTCATCTCTCCTGTTTGGCATTGCCATTGATTTCCTTATGGACAAATCCAACACAGGTAACGCATGGTTCAGCAACAAGACACTAGAAGATCTAGATTTTGTTGATGACACAGTCCTTCTAAGTGATAGTTGAACTAACATATAAGCAAAGACTGAAAGACTGTCCAGCATCACAAAACAGGTGGGATTAATAGTTAATTATGAAAAAACAAATTGAACAAGAACCCCAGCAATTACCAACTGAAGTATTTCTTTGGAAGGCAAAGGAAGAAAGAAGTGAGTCAATTCACGTACCTTGGCATTAACATGCAAGCTAATGGGAATGTCCAGAAAGCAATAATGTCACAAATTGGCAAGGCAGCAGCTGCATTTATCACAAGGGTTCTCAAACTTTTTTTGTCGGGACCCCCTCTGAAAACATTTTAGGCTCCGACAACCACCTCCCTCCATACCATGCCACCATTACTTCTTTGCTGCTGCTGGCAACAGTGCTGCCTTCAGAGTTGGTCGCCTGGCCAATAGCTGCCACTCTCCGGCTGCCCAGCTCTGAAGGCAGCACAGAAGTAAGGGTGGCAATACTGTGACCCCCCTACAAAAGGCTTGTGACCCCCTTTTGGGTCAAGACTCCAGTTTGAGAAATGCTGATTTACTAGCTTAAACAAGATTTGGTCATTGAAAATCTAATTTATAGACCAAACTACAAATCTTGAACCCAAATGTTATTTCTCTCATAACATATGGATGTGAAAGCTGGAAATCCACCAAAGGTACAGGGAGACAGACATTTAAGTGCCTTAGAAGCAAATGGCTGAGGAAAATACTAAGCATTAAGTGGAACAAATTTATACCAAAATGCTGAGATTCGTCAGAGAGTTTAACACTTTGTCTCTAAAGTTACCCAGGAAGATGATGGAAATACCCAGGACATGTATTAATAATGAAGCCAGAGCGTCTGCTGTGGAGGAACATGTTAAAGTGGCAGCAATCGAGGGGAAGGGATGGGGGTCCCACGGCACTATGCTAGTAAATGTCCAATAGAGAACAACCCTGCCCTGGCCCCTAGGAGATGGACTGGATGGGACCTCTGGACCTGACTCCATAGGCTGCCCCCTCCTGCCCTGAAAGCTGCCATCTCTGTGGCTTACGGGCACCAGCCCTTAAACCACTGTGGCATTTCTGCAGAGACAGGATGCTGCAGGGAAGGGGGCCAGGCTGGCTCCCATGAGCTCTCAGCTGTCTTGTTCTCTGTGACCCTAGGAACTCTCAGACAGCAGGGAGAGCAGTTTGTCTGGCTGCGGCACCTAAACCACTGTGTCCAACCTGGAGCATTCAGTCTTCTGCTTACAGAATCTGGAGTCTGTAAGTCCCAGTGCCCTGCAGTCTTGCTGACAGACAGACCCCTCCGCCCCACTGCAGGGAGGGGTTGTTTGAAGGCTCATGTTCCCCCAGTACCAACCCCTAATTCCAGTTCTGTGTCTGGGTTACATCCAGCTGATGTTAACACATGCTCCTGTCTGCCTTCCAATACAAGCATTGTTAACTCCTAGGTTATACCAAGGCTTGGCACAAGCAGAAATGCCAGGCATTGAACAGCTAGGACTTTTCGGTCTGTTCCAGTATCACCCCAGCCAAGCACTGCACCCCGGACCCAGAAACCTCTCCCAGACGCTCCTCACTGTCTGGACAATGGTCCCACTCCCCTTCCCTACATCAGCTCAGACTAAGTGGTATTACAAAACAGTACCTTTGGTCCCATTTCTTCCTATGGCCTGGCTGCTGCCGGGAGGGAGAGAGAGATGGGGGTCCCCCATAGGACATGGATGATGAGACGTTAACAGTGAACATTGCTGTGCTGCGCGCTCTGCCTGCGGTTTCCCTGCCTGGTTCTTGCTCCCCAACTGGGACGCGTGCGAGGAACAGGAATGTTCTGAATGCTCTCAGCTGTCAACCCCCTGCTCTGTTTATCTCTGCCTTCTCTCTCCTGGGGCTGCTGCAGGACACGAGTCTTCTTCACCCGCACTCAGCTATTGAAAGGACACAGACTTCAGCACTTACTTCACTCTGCTTAGACCTTATAGACTTAACCCATTCTTGCCCTCGCAGGCAAAGCCAGTATCATCCAAGCCAAGGTGCGGAACAAAGGATAAGCTGTCAAGTTTACTTTGTATACTTGGAATATTCTCCAATAACAGACCCTGGCTCGTGTTAACCTCTCCCACCAGCACTGACACTAGGCCCCTCAGTAGCACCTTCCCCTAGAATACAGAAGTGCAATGGCATCAAAATGCTAATCAAACTCCATAGTGTTTCCTGGGTGTGATTCTTCAAAAATGCAGATGCAGTTGGGGCCAAATCAGCATGCAGTAACAGAGTGCAAGGGGGCAGATACACTGCTCACTGATACAGGCAAAAACACCTGATTCATGTCAACTAACAGCCTCTGACTGTTCACCTAGAGCACTGCTCACACAGTCAGCTGACGGGGCACTCTGATACTGATGGGAGGACTGGCTGCTGCCCATCCAGGCAGATCAGGAGAATAGACAACACAATTCTATCTGCTGCCCTACCACATAGCTGTGTGCACAAGAGGCTCAGTGTGCAGGGAGCCCCCACACCTCATCATCAATACAATAACCCTGCATTAGAAGAAAGCATCAGATTAAATGATTGTATTCAGACCCTACTACTCTCTGAACATCTGACAAAAGAGAACATTACCCTCATGTGGTTCTGCAGAAGAGCGGGGAACAGGGGACAGCTCTTCACACAGCCATGGCCTCTTCTACATGGAGTGACTCACCCACATGAGGCTGGAATGAGACAGCACCAAAATCATGGCCCCTTTTATTCAAATCAGGATTGGCCCCAAATATTGGGGTGGGGGGTGGGTGGTGACCAGTACCCTGCCTTGTGCTAGCCCTGCATGGCTGGACTCGTGTCCTTTGTGTTCAGCATCGCTCTCTGGACTGTCTAGATCAGGCTAGGACTCAAGGAAAGGAACCAGGTTTTAATTTGGTTTAGCACAGGTCCACCCAAAAAGGTTTCTAATGTGGTCTGGGCAGCCTGTGGTTAGCCACACCTCAGACTAGACAGGACTCAACTAGATGAGGCTAGCAGTGTTCTGACATGGTGTGGCCCCATCCCCACTGACTGGCCAGATCAGGGCAGCACCTTTAACCCTGCTTCCCTAGCTGTGTTTGAACCACTCTGTGGATGCAGGTCTGGGTGCATTTCCTCTCAGTTGCTCCCTTTCCCTCTTGGCTTTGGAAGCCACATCTGAAGTGTCTGCCTGGAGTAATGGATGGCAGCTGCCTAATGTAAACGCTTTGTCCCCGCAAAGGCACGGACACAGAATGATCTCAGCCAAATCCTATGGAAATGTCACGTGGCTGGCAGCACAGGGGCCTGGAGGGGTTAGTTTGTAAATAGGCGAATGACTTGGCCAAGAGCTCCAGGAGCAAATCCCCACCCCAAAAGGGGACATCACTCACTCATAGCTGTGGTGCATGGTAAAGCAGGCTGCAGGTGGCGTGATCTCACTTCAGCATACCTCCATGGCAGACAGGAGCTCACTGCCAGCCCCTGACACGCAGATTTCCCTTGCAGAGTGTGCTGAAGTCCTCCCCCTATGGCAGCTAGAAGCAGGCAGACAACTCTCCTGTTTCATCCCGATTTTGAATGAAAGAAAACAACGGCCCAGCCCCAGAGCAGCTGTGTGGTTCCTGGGCCCCTTCCTCCAGTCACACTCAGACCCGTGCTGAGTGCCTCTCCTCAGGCATGACAAACAGCCAGTTCTGCCCTGGGATCCACAGTCACGTTCCAGGGCAGAAGGAGGTGGCTATGCAGCCCACACAGACTCCTCACTCTCCCCAGTTGGTGTCCCACTCTAGGCAGCCCTTTCCTCTCCAGGATCGAATGCACTAGAAGAGCTATTCTCCATACTGGCGCACAGGGTGAGTCCCCTGCACCATAATAACCTGCAATTCACACGCACCATGCCTTAAGGGTGTCAGGACACAGTACTGCCTGGAGGCGCCATTGTTCCTCACAACAGACCATGGTCTTTCACAGCTGGAGTTTCCCCATGTGTCTCCTGTATTACAATGCAAGGAAGACCTTGGCTCGGACCCTCAAGCCAGACTTTAGCATTTTTGCAACAACAGCTACAAGAGAGGTTACCCGGTGATCTGAGGCAGGTTTGCTAAGGAGTTTGTGCTATGGCTTCTGCTGTTGTTGAAGGAAGCTGCAATGTCACTACAGTCTGATCTTGTTTCTTGTTCACCAACATCAGCAGGGAAACCCATCTAGGGTTATATCAGAGACCTGCTCTGCTTCCTTGGACCTTGGAAAGGCCTCTCTATACTCCTCCTTTGTGGTCCCCAGCGCTCTCACATCTACACACAGCTTGACCTCCTGGAATCACAACGGCCACTGCTACAGCAGGACAGCACTGATGGCCTGGAGCTTTGAGCCACGACTGAGCCCAACAGAGAGTTCTGTCCCCAGTGAAAAGCCCTTGGCTCTCTGGCTTTGCAAAGAGAACAGAAAGAGCACAGCGCTGGGTCTGAAAGCTGTGCCTATACAAAGGGGATCTCCTGGGCTTCGTACAGCTCTCCTTCTGTTGTCTCCAATGCGAAACAGAAGGAAAACACAAGAACATTCTGCATCAGCCCAGTGGTCCAATCAGTCCTGTATCCTGTCTCCACCAGTGACCAGCTCCAGACAATTCGGAGAAAGACAGAACAAGATCTCATCAAAGGGTGCACTACAAGAACCTGGGAAGAACAGGATAAAGCCCCAAAGAACTAAGCCTCTTATTCTACCCAACTGATCTCAGTGATGATTCACACCCTTCTCTTCTCTTACACTCAGTTGGAAGTCGGATGCAATTCGTGAGTAGGACATTGCAGCATTAACGCCCCGACCCTCATTTCAAACAAAGTGCAGTGGGCTCGTTAATGCTACCGAAAGGCCAGGACTTGGATGCTATGCCGCACCCCACCCACCAAAACCCCCAACTGCCTTCGGCAGTAGAGCACCCGCCAGCAGCATGGTGGGCACTGAGGTCTGCACTAACTGTAGGAGCAATGGCTCTTCCTGAATCAACCCTCCTCCTGCAGCGCAGCCCCAAGCAGGGAAAGGGGCTCAGTGCTGATTCAGCGGAACGGCTGGCTACCAGAGACCCCAGCTGCCCTCTGGGCTAGAGGTGACTGCTGGTCACGCAGCAGTAAAATGCACGTGGAGACTGCTCCGGCTCCTGCACAGGGCACGGAGTGCGTCAGGGTGTTTTGCTGCACGTGGTACAGGAGGATGAGGGAAACAGAGGAAACAAACAGAAAGGCATGAGGTCCTTTCCACTACTTGAGTTGCTGTTTGGTCTGTACCCAGATAGAACTTCTCCAGCAAGTGATCCCCCACCCCGGTCCCCTGGCCTAACGAGTGCATAGATTTCCATTACGGCTATCTTCCCTTCCGGCCCGAGTGAAGCTGGCCTAGCCGAGAACGGCAGAGCCCACCACACAACAAATCAGAGACTGGAGAATACAGCAGCAGCCAGCGCTGGCCTGTCATCCTGTTAGACACGGCTCCCCCCAGCCACCCTGGCCTCTCTGCCTTGATGGCTCCTGGGCAGCAGCATCCTCTAGCGGCCAGTCACTGGCACTGCATCACAAACAACAGCCCAGTCACTGCTTCTTCATGCCCAGTCCATGCTTAAGGGTCTAGAGGGGAGAGGATGGAGGGGAGGGGCTGCTTTAACCCTGACTGTCCACATGAATGTGCGTCTGACACAGAAAGGCCCAACAGTAATGGGCTGAATGTGCATGATACACTACACGCCTCCAGTCACAGCCCCCAGGGTTACGGCTGCCAGGGGCAGGGGAGCTAGGGCGGCAGGATACGGCAGACCTTGGTTACGGGGACAGAAGTGCACATTCAGGGCAATGTGGAGGGACTTAACTACTTGACTGCACTTGAACTCCACACTGCCCTGGACACACAGGAGCTCCTGTTCAGGGAGAGAAAATAAAGCAGGGACAGAACCCAGCCCCCTCGACCCGAGTGACAGGGCCCAGCGACAGCACAGGGCCGCAAAGGGGGTCCCAGGCTGTCACCCCAACCCCCACCCTGAGCCGGCCCCAACCCTGCCGTCACCCCAACCCCCACCCTGAGCCGGCCCCAACCCTGCCGTCACCCCAACCCCCACCCTGAGCCGGTCCCAACCCTGCCGTCACCCCAACCCCCACCCTGAGCCGGTCCCAACCCTGCCGTCACCCCAACCCTAAAGCCAATTGTAGCCCTGCTGTTACCAAACGCTAAAAGTCAGCTCTAACTGTGAACCAACCCCAGCTGTCTGCTAAAGACGGAAAGTAGCAAATCACACTACCAGTGACTAAAGCCCTTTGTCTTTCTCTGCCCCAAAGAGCTTTGTGTCCTACTTCACACTCACCCAAGACCTATTTCTGCTCCCTGCTCCACCGAGAGAGAGGCAAGATCTGGCACCACTTAGGAACCAAATTGAATTGCTCTGTATACGATGGTAATGATGAGCGAGGAACCTCAGAGTGACATGCAGGAAGCGGGAGAACTCAGAGCATTGGCAGAATCCCTGCTGCATGAACAGTTTGAAATGAACAGATGGAAGAGGAGCCAGGACTCTCAAAGCAGAAACGCATGCATGGCCCAGGATGAAGAGATGTACTTGGGCTGCCAACGTTTTTTCACTGCTATCATCCTGAAGGACCTCAGCATCATCTCCAGAGGTTTTGGTGCATTGGTGGGGAGCATCCCTGGGCTCTGAGCAGGGGGAACGGCCTGAATTGCCTGTGTGGGATTCCACCATAAATGTGATTTGCCTTAACTGGATTTTTAATGAGCAAAGGAAATGAAAACCAAAGAATCTCAAAAGTAAGAGCACTTAAGTCTCAAAAGAGTTCAAAGAGGAGCAGAGGGGGCAAAGGGGCATGGGAGGGACATGGGGAATGGGGTCAGAGCCACTGAAATGATCTCTCTAGCTTGGTGCTTATCCCCATGGTATCTATGCATCAAAATCAAGAGGGAGACTCAGGATTTCCACAGGCCTGAGGGAGCAGAATCTGTCCCAGGGACTTTTAAAGAACACTAAACTCCCTAACAAATAGGGGTTTTGTGCTGGCACCTGCTGCAAGGAAGCTCAGCACCTGTGGCCCTAGGACTGGGGACGGATTCACTAGGTCAATAAATATTGCCACTCCACCTACAGATCCTTTGAAAAAGAAGGGGCGGGGGGGAGAGAGAGAGAGAGAGAAGGGATTTGAGAGGGAGGGGGATCTCCCAGAGCTTTTTCTCTGAGCTGTCTCTACCCTCAGGCCCTTGCTCACCTGGTGAAGTCCTCCTCCCCAATCATATGTCGAGGGATGGGCGAGTACCTAGATGGGGTCGCCTGTGGCGGGGCTGGGTAGGGGGGTTTGTTCTCAACACTGCCGAGGTAACCCAGACTGGTGTTATGGCTTATGTGGTTATCAGCCAAGGCTGAGAAGGCTGCAGAGAAGGAAAAGACAAAATCAGGAGCAGAAGTCCTGGGCCCGGCTGCTCTGGTCTACAACTAGGGAGCACGAGCCCTGTGTTCCCATTGCTAGCACGCATTTCCCTCCAGTGCCCCGCACCCTGTGGGGCTCCCCACCTCCCAAGACCCTCCCATCCCCTTTCACGCTCTCACATGCCCCTCTCCCTTTGGCCCTGCTGTTCACCCCCCACGTCCTTCCCCAAGGGTTCTTGTGGCACTGCGGCACAGCTGTGCTCTCCTGGGAGCCGGGCTGAGGCTGGCAGGCTGGCGTACGTACTGCTGGCATAGTCGGGGGGCGCGTACATGTCGTTGAGGTGGACGTTGCCAGGCTTGGCCACTTTCAGGTACACCATGTCGGAGGTGTTCTTCAGAGAGGCCACCGCCTCCTCGTGCCGCACGTCCTGCAGGTTCGTGTTATTCACCTGCGAGAGAGGGGCCAGGGGCAGTGAGGGAGACAGAGGAAACAAACAGAAAGGCATGGAGGACCTTTCCACTACTTGAGTTGCTGTTTGGTCTCTACCCAGATAGAACTTCTCCAGCAAATGATCCCCCACCCCGGTCTCCCTGGCCTAACGAGTGCATAGCTTTCCATTACTGCTGTCTTCCCTGGGATTCCAGGGATTGGTCCTGCTTTGAGCAGGGGGTTGGACTAGATGACCTCCTGAGGTCCCTTCTAACCCTGATATTCTATGATTCTATGAGAGGCAGAGGAGGGGTCAGGGAGGAGATAAAGGACTGGGTTCAAACGATCCCGGTTTTGTTTCATTGCTACATCCCGGTGAAGTGGGATGGGACGTGTCTCCAAGTGGCGTTTCAATAGCATGTGCTGGGTTGCATCTCAGCTGCAGAAACAGCTAGAGACTGATTCCCAGACCGCATGCAACAAGTGCAGCCATTCACCAGCCCTTTCAAACACGGCTGTTGGCAGCATTGTTGCAGCCGCGTTGGTCCCAGGTATCTCTTGTGGGACTAACTTCTTTTGGAGGGACAGCTTCGAGCTTCACAGAGCTTCACAGAGCTCTTCCTCAGGTCTGGAGAAGGCAACCAGCATGTCCAAGTTAAACATAAGACATGCTGTAGGAGACCACTTAAAGTGAAGTGGGCTATTAAGGGTTAGCGGGCAGAAGGGTGTGTTAAAATGGTTGTAATGAGCCATAAAACCAGTGTCTCTGTTAAGACCATGGTTTTTAGTGTCCAGCCGAGTTCTGAATGGAAGTTACCAACCTCGTCTCTAGAAAGCATTGTGCAGGCTTCCTATGAGGACCAGGACTGGGAGATCAGATACTGAGTGATCCCTTTGAGAAAAGTGTTCACCCATGGGTGACAGGGTGTTTTTGTCTTAAGACTGCCTAAACCTTTCTTTGGGGTATCATCAAATGATTACAACTCAGACTTGATGGGGACCGCATCCTTAAAAAAATATTTCCTGAATCCCCTTTTCTAGCCTTCAAACAACCCCCAGCCTCGCCTGGCTCATCATCAGAAGCAAGCTCCACACAGACCAGGAGACGCCAACTCAAAGCAAGCTCCAGACCCTGCCAGAACAACAGATGCAAAACCTGCAGACACAGCTCTGCTGATACAATGATCAACACCCCCACAACACACCTTTCAGGATCCATGGGTCTACACAAGCTTATCGCAACGTGTGGTGTACCTCATCCAATGCACTCAATACCCCAATGACACCAATGTGGGTGAAACCCGACAATCACTATGCTCTCGAATGAACTCATAAAGAAAAATAAGACAAAAACAGCCGGTCACCCATGGGTGAACACTTTTCTCAAAAGGATCACTCGGTATCCGACTTCCCAGTCCTGGTCCTCACAGGAAACCTGCACAATGCCTTCTAGAGATGAGGCCGGGAACTTCCATTCAGAACTCGGCTGGACACTAAAAACCATGGTCTTAACAGAGACACTGGTTTTATGGCTCATTACAACCATTTTAACACACCCTTCTGCCCACTAACCGTAACTGCCCACTTCACTTGCAGTGGTCTCCTACAGCATGCGTGAACCGCTTATGCTTAACAATCTGTCCCACCTTGTGTTTAGCTTGGACATACTGGTTGCCTTCTCCAGACCCGAGGAAGAGTCTGTGAAGCTTGACAGCTTGTCCCTTCCTCTAATGGAAGTCGGGCTACTTACCTTGTCCCTCTTTTACATACGGGGTATTTGTTTATCTTCATGACACAGAAACTCCTCCTTACAGTGCCAGTTATACCCTCTCCAGGTCTGCATGTCACTCATTTCACTGCACCACGCAGCCACTATCCCAAAATATAGGAACATGATCATCCTTTGTTTATTCAGTGTCCAAAGTGCGGTCCCTTCCCAGCCATGGGGAGCTGTGGGAATCCCTGACTTCAGTGCAGATCAAATCTCAGGCATGTCATTAATGTCATATTTGGGAATTCACTCAGGGCCCCCGGCCCCAGCCCTGCTGGGACATTCACCTTGTCAGCAAACAGTGATAGTAACAACCGGGAACAATCCTACATCCAGCAGGCCACATTCACCAGTTCACTCAGGCTGCTTTGTGTCACCCTGGTGATGCAAAGCAGCCACTACCCACTGGTCTGTTCTGGGACAAGCTCTCCCCTGTCCCTTCTCCATTGCCCTGATAGGAATCCAGCTGGTGGGACTTTGTCATTATGGCAATCTAATGATCAGGGAGTGCAAACTAGCAACTCCTGCTCATTGCCCACTGGGGCGCACTGATATAACCCTGGGTGCCCAGGCCTTGGGAAGGAGAGCTAGTGGGTAGAAAGGGCACTGGAGCAATGGAAAGCCTAGGCTGTATATGGAGCAAGAGCCAGTGCTGGGCAGAGAGAGCTTTAGAGCAGATACCTCACAGAGACCTGGCATCCCCACCTCCCTCTGTCGCTCTCTAGAGCCCAGAGGAAGGTGCGTGCGCTCACCGCCAGCAGCCGGTCCCCGATCTGCAGCCGGCCATCCTTCTGGGCAGCCCCTCCCTCAATGATCTTGGTGATGTAGATGCTGTTGTCTCCTGGGATGTGCTGGTTTCCGATTCCACCTGCGATGCTGAAGCCTAGTCCTGAGGGGAACACAAGAGGCAATGAGAGGAGACTGAAGAGCCACTAGATGGTGAGTGGAACACACCTGCCTGGGGACGCAGGGAATTTAGAACGCCAATGGGTCGCTCACCTTGCTCCTCCGCCCACGCTCTCATGCAGCTCCTCCTGTTGGTGGCCTGTTACTTGGGCTTCGCTAAGCACATGGAGCAGATGGAGAGGATGGTGGCCTCTGGTCCCTGAGCAATCAGGGACATATGGAGAGGCCAGTACGCTCTGACTACCAACTGTTGCTATAACCACACATCTGTTCAACTGGCGCAGGGAACCCTGTGCTGCCCAGATCCTGACCCATGATTTCCCAGGCCCCACACAGCTTGCTGCTCCCCTCAGTCCCGACCCACCGCCCCCCCAGGCCATTTATGTCCCAGTCACAGGGGCTGGGTTAGGCTACCGCAGTCATTTAAGAGATTTCACCTTTGGGTCCTTTCATCAGGTTAACTTCCATTATAGTCTCAGGTGGGGGCTGCCTCCGACGCACCACAAGTCGAACCACCGGGCCTGCTTCCTTCAGTGCCTCCACTGCCTTGCTGTGCACCACCTCAGAGACATCCACCTCGTTCACCCGCAGGACGCAGTCGTTCACCCTGCAAGCAGCAGACGCATCATTGGCTGGCCCCCTGGCTGCTCTCATTACGGTGTTTAGACAGCTCTTGCCTCAAGTCTCTGGAGAATCTCCTGGGAGTTCCCCTGAATTCACGGTCCTTCAGTCTCCTCTGACCCCGCCACACCTTGGCCTAGGCCACAAATCTCCATCCAGACCCCCGTGAACTTCACTGAGAACACAGTTCTCTCTCCTTCCATCCAACTGAGCCCCAGAGATGCTGAATCAGGACACTGAGCTTGTGGACAGGACTACAGTAAGGACATTCTCATGCCAGGCCCAGCCGCTTAACAGGAGTGGGTGGAGAGGGGCCTGTGATGGGGTGTTCACCCCACACTTGCTCCAAAGGGGTTAATGGAAGACAGGTGGGCCAATTAACCTATCAGGCTGAGAAGAAAGCCCTAATTAGGGGAAGCTCACCTGTGCGGGAGCAGGTACGGCTTCTAGAAAGCGAGGGAGTTGACAGCAGAGGGGCTGCAGGGAAGCAGTTTGCAGTCACTCCCTGGGGGGAGGGAGTTAGGGCTGGCACACCTGGTGTGGGGAGCCAGAAGGGGCAGGAAAGTCTCAGCGAAAAGGCAGCAAGGCTCAGGATGGTGCAGACCTTGGCTGCTGATCGGATGGTCCCTGAGCTGGAATCCGGGGAGAGGGCAGGCGCGGGTTCCACTGGGGAACTGGCACCATGGGGCAGTGAATGGGAAGACTGCCTAAACCTGCTGGTAAGGAAAGACTTTGATACCCTGGAAGGGGAAGACAGGCGTAGAGACCTGAGTCAGAGAGAGAGAGAGAGAGCGAGCGGCTGCAGGGTGTGCAGTGAGCAGCAGAAGGGGGCCTCAGACCTGGAAAGAGCTAATCCCCAGAGCGGCCATGAGGAGGCGCCACCTGCGGTGAGTGGGGGATCCTGTGGGAAGGGGATCCTTCAGCATGACTGAGGGGTGAGAGAGACCCCCTCAGCTGGGGGAGGGGGAAGCATTGCAGATCCCTGACACGCACAGAGGGGACAGGGGGTCTGATGACTCATTGGTGGTAAAGGGGGAGATAAAGAGAATAGGCAAAGAAACCAGTCCCCATATTCTCTTGTCCCAAATCACCCACAACATGGCCCATCACCCCATTCTCCCCACGAGGGATTCAGCCCCTCTTCTTGTCCTCCCAGCACCACCGCTGCTACTCAACAGCACCGCACACACAGACCTCTGGAGATGCCTCCCAGTTTCAACCTGCAGCTCCCGGCTTCCCCACAGCGCCCCAGAGCCCCCCAGTCCTGACACATAGGCTCCCTGCTGTTCCTGGCAGGAGTCTCCCCTGAGGAGATGTGAACAAATTCTCTGACGAACAGCCTTCCAAGGGAAGCAGTGGGGGGCAAAAGATCTATCTGGCTTCAAGATTAAGCTCAATAAGTGTATGGAGGAGATGGTATGATGGGATAACATGATTTGGCAATTAATTGATCTTTGACTATTAGTGGTAAATAGGCCCAATGGCCTGTGATGGGATGTTAGATGGGGTGGGATCTGAGTTACTACAGAGAATTCTTTCCTGGGTATCTGGCTGGTGAGTCTTGCCCACATGCTCAGGGTTCAGCTGATCGCCATATTTGGGGTCGGGAAGGAATTTTCCTCCAGGGCAGATTGGCAGAGGCCCTGGGGGTTTTTCACCTTCCCCTGCAGCTTGGGGCACGAGTCACTTGCTGGAGGATTCTCTGCACCTTGAAGTGTTTAAACCATGATTTGAGGACTTCAATAGCTCAGACAGAGGTGAGAGGTTTGTTACAGGAGTGGGTGGGTGAGATTCTGTGGCCTGCGTTGTGCAGGTCAGATTAGATGATCATAATGGTCCCTTCTGACCTTAAGGTCTATGAGACTCAGCTGAGACTCGCCAACTCACTGCATGGGGAAGCCAGTTCCGCATGGCTGGAAAGCCGTGCATACTAACCCTGTGCTTCAAGTCTGCCTATCTGCTGGGCTTGGTTGAAAGCGAGCGCCGGGAACACCGACCTGTGCAGCATTAAAGCCACATCGAGCTGCTGCCACGTGACCCTACTGCATCGTGCTCAGGCCAGGACAGCAGTTTTCGGGTACTCACCCTAGGCGGCCATCCATCGCTGCAGCTCCACCAGGGATGATTTTCGTGATAAAAATCCCTGGATCATCAGGAACATGGGGATTATCAATTCCCCCTGCAATGCTGAAGCCAAGGCCGGAGTTACCCTGGGGAAAAGCAAAACACAGGGAGCCTTTCTGAGGAGGGAACTTGCTCCCTTGGTGCTTGTACACGCCCCAGGCCAGAGGCTGAATTAGGGCACCGCCCTCCCCACTCTGATGGTGCCATGCCAGCGAACCCCTCCCAGACCAGCAACTCTCAGGATGGCACAGTCGCGCTTGCAGAATCTGGGTTCATCCAGGTCCCCCTGGCTCTCAGGCAGGCTGAGAGGACAGTGGTTTACAGAGGCTCATGCACGCGACCTGAGGTGCGCGGATACTCCAGCAAGGCGTGCTGAGAAGGTGGAGCAGCAGAATGGGAGACGCTCAGAGCCAGAGCTCTCCCTCCCAGGAGCCGTGTCTCTGCTGACAGCCTGAGCCGGGGTAAAGCTACCACCAGTGCCAGCTTCCAAGGAGTAGATCCCAGTACCTGCCAGGGGAGAGAACCACGGTTTGTGCTGGTACCAACATGTCTGATCCGATGACACGGGGAATCTCCTGTGCCTCCCAGGAGAGAACACCTGCACAGGGGCTCGGCCCAGAGCCAGTGCTAGGCGAGAGGGTTTTAGAGCAGAAACCTCACAGAGACCTCCCTGCCTCCCTCTGTTGCTCTCTCGAGCCCAGAGGAAAGTGTGTGCGCTCCCTGAAGAACTCCAGAAATGCGATTTTTGGACTTTGATTCTCTCAGATGCACCAGTTTACACTGAGGTAACTACTGACTTCGGCAAAGTTATTCCTGTGGCACACTGGTGCGAACAGGTGGAGAACAGGCCCCCGGTCTCTGTGTCGGAGTAGTAATTACAGAGAACGCTGGAATGGCCAGGTAAACACACAGATCTATTATGGGCCTGGGACAAGAGAGCGGTGGACAGTGCAGAATCACGTTATGTAGGGTCCTCTTTTCTGACACACTGAAACTAAGTGACTTGGGCATTGTCCTTTCTTGGTGAGAAACCATGCGGGCGATGCTGACCATCCAACTGGGGTTCTTACGCCGCACCCCTCCCTGCCATATCCTAGTGCCTAAGGCATCTGCTGCCCATACCCCATCCCTCTGTCAAAAGCCCAGCAGCATGGCTCTTGTTTGCAGCGGCCTTGTTTAGTGACAGGACTTCGGATTAAGTTTCTATTCTCCTACACAGGGTTGAAGTGGACAAGACCACCTTGTTTTGCTGTTCTGCCTTAGAAAAGTGTATTTTCTCCTTGTCTCCTCACACAGAAAGGCTGACATCTTGTCTCACCCTCTCAAGAATTTCTCACAAGGGAGACCTTGGACTCTGGGTCACCTCTGTGGCCCAGGACCCGAGAGAACTGAGGCTATTAATGCGGTGATTGTGTGCTTAGCTCCTCAGATGGATCCCATCAATGTCAGACAAGCACTGGCATTGTCTGCTAGAGGTCTCTCTTTAAACAGCTGGGCTTGAAGAATCACTTGTGAAGAGACCTGGTGAGATAGACAAGAACACTCAGAGGACTAGATAGATCCTTTTCTGGGGAATGCCAATAAGCCAAGAAACGTAAGGTGGAATAGGGCCCAGGGTTTTGAATACAACCCCGTAGCTGAGAGTTTGCAAACCGCTGCCTGGAGATTCCATGAGCTGTACCAGTTGCTCTTTAGTTTTCATGATGTGGTCCTCCGAGACTCTTCTTCTCCCCACTGTAAACAACTGGGTTCATCCAATGTATCAGCTCTTCAAACATGCAGTGAACATATGACATTACAACAAACTCATCATATGGCTTGTTTAGTCTGCAGAAGAGAAGAGTGAGGGGGCATTTGATAGCAACCTTCAACTACCTGAAGGAGGGTTCCAAAGAGGATGGAGCTCAACTATTCTCAGTGGTGACAGATGACAGAACAAGGAGTACTGGTCTCAAGTTGCAGTGGGGGAGGTTAGGTTGGATATTAGGAAACACTATTTCATTAGGGGGATGGTGAAGCACTGGAATGGGTTACCTAGGGAGGTGGTGGAATCTCCATCCTTAGAGGTTTTTAAGGCCTAGCTTGACAAAGCCCTGGCTGGGATGATTGAGCTGGGGTTGGTCCTGTTTTGAGCAGGGGGTTGGACTAAATGACCTCCTAAGTTCTCTTCCAACCCTAACCTTCTATGTTTCTTCTATGATTTAACATGTTCAAAGCACTATATAGACATGGTCTCAAAACAGCCCTGAGGTAAGTGTCCATACCATGACTACCCCATTTCCCAGATGAAGAAACTAAGACATCGAGAAACAAAGTGAATTGGCCAAGCTCACACGGTGAATCCGTTTGAAAACTACACAAGATGCTGGAGAAAAAACAAAAGCAATGACTGCTTCTGTGCAGCATGAATAGAAGGAATCCAACATGAGTTGGCTAGATTGAGGTATGCAACCTATGAATGACAGGTGATCTAGCAATCTTATGGATTATAAAATTGAGATTTTCCATAAAATTTGGCTTTTCTTAGCCCATCTGACTGAGGGAGATCAATCCAAAACTGAACAAACTCCTCTTGTTCATGTGGGTATCATCCTACACTGAGAATAGAAGCTGCAAAATCTGTTATCCTGGAAAAGGTTAATCTCTTCCATACATTGTAGATTTTCTAGACCAATTTAAAAGGCACTCTTTTTCCCCTTGGCTTGCAGAGAGATGTTGGGGGGAGAGCAGCTGAATTCTATATAATAACATTTGCATATGATCTCCAGTTATTTGTAGGATTTCAAGGTAGTGCAGGAGGTGTTGAAATGTTCCTCCCCACTGTGCTCTGAAAGGCTCCTGGTTGCTGTTCTGTGGGCTGGAAACTGGCTCTGACGAGCAGGCACATGACAGGTAACCTTTGGTTCCAGAAGAATAAAAGCTGCTTCTCCTGCTGTGGGGTTACCCTCCCTCCTTTTGGCTGACTTCCAGCAGCTTTATGGTCAGTCTTGGAAAAGCTGCAGAGTGCTTTACTAGCCCCTGGAGCCTCCTTCATTGCCGTCTTGAGTCCATTCCCCAGGGAAGCTGTGCTAGTAAAGGAGAAGGCTGCTCTAAGGTATAGGATCATTGTCCCAGGACTTGAACCATTAATTGTCTAACTATGGCGGGGCAACCCATGCTGTGAGCTGAGAACTTGGCTCCAATAAAATATCTTAGAGCCATTTCACTTCCCTTTGGAAGCCTACACAAGAGCAGGCGCAGAGAACTCTCCGAGGGGCTGCCCCCGGGAGCGCGCGAGGCGCGGCGGCTCTCCGAGGGGCTGCAGGCTTGCTGTTTAGAGAGAGATTTTTAACTTCACTAAACGAGCTCCTGTCCTCCCGTGGCTATTGCTGGAGTAGCGGTGCCCACCATGGGGCTCACGCCGCCGCGTGTCAGGGACTTCATGTGAACAGGACTGAGCAATACTCAGTAAATCCTGGGTAAGCCAGGGCAGGGTCTGCCCTTCGGTCTCTAGAACCTACGGAGAAACTCACCTCCTGCTGTGCTCTGACCTGGCTGCAGCTTCTGAAGCAGCCAGCCTAGTACAAGAATAGCTTAGAGTGACAGCGATCAGCACGCGAGGTCAGCAATAGGTGGTGCCCGGGGCTAGGTCCGAATCCGGCAGAACAGGGCAGTCTTCTCACTAGCTACGGGTGCCAAGGAGTGCTTGTCACACCCTGGGTTATCTGGGTTTCCAATTGCACTGCAGGTCCAGGAGGCCACCAGAGCTGTGGACTGTCTTCCTGGTGGGAGGGCGGATGGCTCACTGGAGGAAACTGTAGAGGCAGAGAGTTCTAGGTACCTCCCTCTCCCGACCAGCACCACCCATGCGTCTCCAGGACTAAGCTTTGGCCATTTGCTGATCTCGCCAGGCCCCTGGAGCGCTGGGGTTATTTGTCTGCTGTGAAGGGGATGTAAAGCTGCTGTCGCCTCCCTGTGGCTGGCACCTCAGTCCACACTGTTCATAATCTCCTCGAGTGGCTTCTCACAGCTGTTGGAAAGACAGAAGGATCTTTGTGGGGCTCCGTGGATGGGGGCTCGGGAAATGTAGGAGCAGGTGCCCTTCGTGACCCCCTGTGCAGCTGGAGAGGAACAAGCGACCTGATCTCAGTGTGATCCTGCTTGCCCCTGCCATGTCTCTGAGGTGAGACAGCAGCATTCCAGGGACAACTGTGTGGAATGCTATGGAGAGGCTCCACAATGCATGGGGGTCTGACCCCTCCTCTGAGCGTGGCCAAGAATGGGCAGTAGTCGGTCCAGGAAAAGGGGGGGTTTCTTGTGCTCCATACAGCTACATCCAGACTGACAATCTGACAAAAATGGCACTCAGAGCGATAACACCTGCTGATCTGCACGAGGGCTTGTATACCCCAGGGGCTGCTAAACTGTGCTGGGCTCTTAGGGGCCTGCAGAGTCTGTCGCTCCCCCCAGTGAGAAAGGTGCTTCCTAGATTTCTGCAATGGTGGAGGAGGGGGAAATCACCTCAGACCTGTCCTACTTACTGTACTGTGGCTCCGCTTTGGAGCCTAACTCCAGTGTAATCGGGAGTACCACTACCTACATCCACGCAGCTCGCTCCCGAGCCACAAAGCGCTGCGGAAGTGTGGGTGGATGGAGGCTCCGTCCCTGGATAACCCTGCACGATACAAAGCAGAGGAGAAGAGGGAGACGTCTGTAGGCCAAGAAAAGCAGAGTTACAAGGTTTGTCTTCCTCTGCTATGGACGCACGGGGGCGTAGCTCAGCAACGCAGGAAATTGGTCACTGCCGTAGGCAGCCCTGGAATAGCCTCTGGCCTTGCTGGATCTACCAGCTGAAGAGACCAGTACAAGTTCTCCAAGGTGATTATGTTTCCAGAGGACTCAAAATGGGATTTGCCTTGGCACTTGTGCGAATTAGTGTCACTCTGCTCGTGTTAGTGGGCCCCTGTGCGCATCCCTCATGAGAAGTGGTGGAGCAGGGAAGTCAAGGTCTCTACTAGAGAATAACCAGAGGGCATCCCTTTACCCTGGAGTCAGCTGGATACCCACCTGCAAGAAAATCTCACTGTCCTCTCACTATTGAGGTGTGAGCCCCAGCCAGGCCCGGACACACAGTTCCCTGGGACTGCCTGGGCCCATGGGCTGAAACCCACATGGCTGCTGTTGCCAGTAGGTGCCGTGCAAATGAAACAATGGCCATAAAGCTGTTGCTGTCCTGGCCAGCCTGAGCCTGGCATTCACCAGCTTTACCACAGAGCCAGGAGTGGCTTCCCAGTCTGTGTGGTGACGTTCTGATGCTATGTCCTATGCCTTCCTGACCCTACATGGTATCGGAATGCCAGTATGTCTTCTCAGGCCATGACATGCCATAAAAACTGAGCAAAACCCAGCTTTACCTGAACGAAGGGACCCCTGGGCAAACAGTGGTTGGAAGAAAGGGGGTTAGCTGGTACTCTGGAGTATCAGGACATTTTGTCATTGATCTGTGGTGTAGAGACCTGCACAGGCTGGCACCCTGGCCACCTTGGCTCCAAAAGCACCCATCAAAATAAGCCACTTGCTTTCTCACATGCAACATATCGTTCTGCCGGGGCGAGGCAGGGGCTCAGCCCTTATCCTCATGCTCCTGGAGTGAGCCCCTCATGGTGTAGGAAGGGGGCAGTTTACTACAACCATGCTATAGAGCTCAGCATTCTGGCCTCGGAGTGCAGATCCCATGGCCTTCAGCAGAGCTGCCTGTATGTCTGAGGGCAGATTCTGGCCCTTTGTTTGACACTCTAGGGAGCTGAGAAAACCGGTCTCCCGTGAGCCTGCCCAGTCCTGAGGGACAGCCTCTCTCCACTGTCATTACTCATCTGGGCGTTCCAGGGAAAGTCTGCTACCTGGCTTGCCACAGCACCGGCTCCAGGACGGAGTACTTGCCCTCCCACGCAGGGCCTGGAGCAATGCCTGACTCACCCGCGCAGAGGATGTAAGGAAGTAATGTGTGGCAGAGATACATGTTCTGCTGAAAGTCCCAGCTCACCCTAGCACAAGCTCCTGTGTGGGAGCTAATTTTAGCTCTCATCTGTACAGTGTATGCCATCAGCCCTGTGCCGCTGTAGCTCACAGAGAGACGAGGAGAAGGCCCAGGCAGAAATTCCCCCCATTCCAACCCAGTTTACTAGAAAACCTGTCTCTGCTGGTTAATATCACTGTGATTAATACCTTGAAGTGATACGCAACGAGCTGACAGGGCAGAAGAGGGTACAGCTGACTTCATGTGCCTGTTTGCAGATTTCTGACCCTAGCTACTCTTCATCGCGTGTGTGTGCGTGTGTGTGTGTGGGAGACAGAGATTCCACCTACTTGTGCATGAGCAGACGTGTGTGTGAGACTCCGTGCATCCTGTGTGCCTGCCTGCCTGTATCAGGCGGCCAGCTGGGTGAATGAGTGGGAGATTGCTGGGCGGACTGTGTAGTGCACAAGAAAATCCTGCGTTTCAACCTGTGTGTGGTCAGCCTGTGCTGGTGCTCTGCTGTCCTGCAGAAGCAAACCCACATGGTGACCCACAGCGCTCGGAGCGACACCGCTTCGGAAAGCCCCAACATCGCACTTACCCTTTCTAGGACAATCTCCTCATATTTAAACATGCCATCACTGCCGTTCACCTGGGGAAAGAGAGACAGTGTGTTACACCACCTGCCAGCTCACAGGGATTCATTGCTTGCTTTTGACAGGTGCCAGCATTCCCTTCAACATCTTAACAGGGCCGGATTTCCAACGAGGCACAGCAGGCATGTGCCTAGGGGCACCGGCATGCTAGGAGCACCTTACCTCTCTAAAACGGTGTGCAACACAAAGGTCAGCTGTAGCGGGTGGGGCTGAAGATGCTGTGCCTAGGGGCGCATAAGGTGTAAACCCAGCCCTGCATCTTAATATTGAGAATCAGGCCCCATATCCAGGGCTCTGAAGCTGAAAATCGCAAACATAATCCCCTCCTAAAATTAAGCCTAACACTTCTTTCTTTGGGCCCGATCCAAAGCCCAGAGTTCCTTTGTCGTCTTGGTTCTCTCTTGTGTGACTTTAATGGCAGCACATTTTAAACAATGAAAAAGACTTTTGTTTGTTCTGCAGCATATAACTAACCTCTAGAACTCACTGCTGCAGGATATTATTGAGGTAAATAAAGTGGATTAATCAATTTTAAAAAGATTTAAACATAACACTTAGCTTGCAGCTTACACCCTCCAAATGCTTTACTAACAAACTAGTTAATATGGTGGAGTAAATAATTCAGAAAGTAATTTATTTCAGTAATTTATCTGGTTAAAAGAGATGTTAGGAAGCATAAGGAATGGGATGGAGACTGGAGAAAGTATTATAATGCCATTACATAACTGAATGGTATTCCCTCACCGAGACAGCGTGTGCAGTGCTGGTCACCCCACTCAGAAGGATACAGCAGGGGGTGGGGGAGTTCAGAGAAGGATAGATTGAAAAGACTGCAATTGTTTAGCTAGCCAGGAGACTAATAAGAGGTGACACGATAGAAGCATATAAAATAATAAATGGTCTAGAGAAGGAAGATTGGGAGCTTTTTGTTCTCACTTTCTCCTAACAAAAGAACAAGGGGACATTCAATAAAGCCAAAAGGGGGTAAATTCAAAACTGATACAAGGAAATACCTTTTCACACAACGTGTAATTAGACAGTGGAACTCATGGCCACAGGACGTAATTGAGACCAATAACCTCGTAAGGTTCATAAAGCAACTGGACATTTATATGGATCACAAGAATATCCACAGTTGTCATTAATTATAACAAAAAGTGTGGAAGGGATATTAGACTTCAAGCTTCAGGGTTAAGCCAGTATCTTACTTACTATTAAAGACCAGAATGAGGCCTGTGGGGGGACCAGTTTACCCCACATCTGTTACTGTGGGGTTCCTATGCTTTTCCTCTTAAGCATGTGGTGCTGGTTGTTGTCAGAGATAAAACAGTGGACTAGATGGACCTTAGGACCAATTCAAGCTGGCAATTCCTATGTTCCTAGGCTCTTTTGTTGTTGCTGTTCAGAAATGGCCTGTGAGCAGTTTACAGGCTTTTTGTTTGTTTTTTATTAGCGATTAATTGACAGCCCATAGATTGTGTGCAAACAGCTTGCTGCAAATACTTCGGATCCAAAATCGGAGCGGTGCTGGTTATTTCTGACTGGATTCACAGGTCACGTTTTATTGATTCTGTTCCCTGATTGGGTGCACATGAACAGTTGCGTTCAAGGTTAAACATTCGTATCCTATGACTATTCTCTCAGGTTCCCTGTTTCTGTGACATTCCTGCCAATAAACTTGCTCAACACAAGATTCATGGAAAGCAAACTCAAAAGGGGTATGAATTCAGCCAAAGCAAAATTACTGAAAGATGCAACCAAATAGCCACAGCATTGTTCAGCAGTAGTTTCCCAGCTCTGCGATTTAATGAGAGTAAGAACAGCACGCATTTCTAGAGGGACACATTCACCAACATCCCAAATGCACCTTATTAGCTCAGTTTCAAGGTAATAAAATTACTAAAATCTGAAACCCTGAATCATGAGCGTTAAGAGGCCACAGTAAATGTTATTTACACGGGGAAGAAAACTTCAGGTCATTCCTATTTCCTTCTGGGTTCATTTTCTTATTTGCCTTGTTTCAGATCCCCATCACCACGTTCTGCCTAGTGTCTGGGCCTTGGCAAGTTGAGAAGCACGAGCCCACATGATGGTGGACAGGAGGAGAATGGCTGTGATGGCAGAAGGGGAAGGAGAAGGGTCTGGCTGCTCTCACCACTCAATACCGCTCTAGCAGATAATGATTGTAATTGCCTGGTACCAGTCATGCTGGAGCAGAAAGGAAGCAGGGGGTTATTTACTCGCACAGCGCTGCAGATTCACAGAATCATTTCCATTCGCTTGGCATCCTCCTTTAATTCTCCTCTGTGGGGATGAGGCAGTAGCGTGGCCGTGCTCATGGCTCATTCCCTGTGGCCGGCTCCTCCTGCTCGTGGTGCGACAAGGGAGGGAGGGTAAAACCTCCCTTTCACACCTCTAGTTCCTTTTAACGTAAGGGCTTTTCAGACATGTCCCGGGCAGTGCCTGGAGGGCTCCATCTCTATTCCCCGACCCGCCATGTCTCACTCATTGGAAACAGGAATGGGTGCACGGATCCCATGAGGTTTTGATTTGTTGCTGCTGGTTCTTGCAGTCCTGTTGAGGGGTGGGAGTAAATGCGTTCACATGTTTCAGAAAGACACGCCAAGGCTCTCAGCGTGTGGAGCAGAGACACCAGCTCGCTCCAGAGAGGCTGCAGTGGCAGGATGAAGTTAGTGAAGTCAGGAAAGGTTATGTTACGTAGCACCTGCTGGAACACTCTGCACGTTCCCACTCTTGGGTCCAGCTGGGCTGGTGGGAACCTCTAGCAACAGCAGTGCCTGCTGCAGCACTGTTGTGGCTTTTACCTGTCCAGGAACAAGGCTATGAACGGGGGCACCATGCTCCAATCACCTCCGCTCCTTTCTCTGCATGCCTGGAGCCCAGCAGATGGTAACAGCACTCCGAGGTGTGGGGAGGCTGAGCAGGGAGCATGGATCTGTACAGGCTTCTTTAGAAGAAACTCAAATTACTGGTGAGTATCCTCCATTTCTTCTTCCAGTGGCCTCCGTACACAGCCACTTGTGGGAGCTTAGCAGGCAATCATCCTCCCCAGGATGGCAGGAGGAGGAGGACTAGTTGATGAGAGACGGTAGCACCACTCTGCCATACTGGGCATGTGATCTAGATACCATGTCTACTGAGCGGTGTCTGGTAACTGTGTGGATTGAGCTCCAAGAAGCACTCTACAGATCTATTGGGATAAGTCTCAAAAAAGCCAGAGTTTGCCTTATCCCTGGCTGAAAGGGTTTTGAGTCCCTTGGGTATAAGGGACTTTGGTGACAGTTCAGAGTCTAGTCCACTTGGATAGGCACTGAGATGTAATGCCCTGGCCCTTGTGACTGCCTCCATAAAACAGAGAAAATCTCGGTGACTTTCTACGTTATTTTGACCTATTTAAATAAAAGACTAATGCCCTCTTAGCATCCACCAGCCTCCAGTCTCTAGGGTGAGAGTAAAGTCTGGAAAAGATTACTGGCAGAGTCAAGGTTTGATTAGGTGAAAGTCAGTTCTCACCCTGGGCACGAACTCTGGATACAGAACGAATGACCCCTCTGCCCTGTTAAGGGAAGTCAGACACAAGGGCGTGCAGCTTACTAAGCCCCCTCGCTCCACCAGTAGCTAGAATAGAAGCTATGTTGACAGAAAGATGGAAAAGGGAGTGGCCCCCTGGGTTCAAAGGGAGGCTGTGTTTGTTGGCGGAGTGAGGACAAGATTGAGGTCCCAGGGGGGAGGAGGGTCTCTTACCAAAACATAATTTCGTTAGACCCTTCAGAAACCATTTTACCTCAACAGTAATACACCACCACCCAGCTCTTCTACAGCACCTTCCCCGCAGATCTCAAAGCGCTTCCCAAAGCAGGTCAGCATCACTGTCCACATCTTACGCACGAGAAGACAAGCACAGAGACGGGAAGTGACTTGCCCAGGGTCACCCAGCGGGCCAGTGGAAGAGCTAGGACTAGAGCCCAGCTCTCCCAAGGCCCAGGCCAGTGCTCCAGCTCCTAGGCCACACTCACACAGGATGGCTGAATACCGTTTTATGCTCTACTTGTACGTGAGAATCAGAGAAACCCAGGAGTGCTCTAAAGGAGGAGAGGAACAGACCCAGCAGTAAGAGGACAAGGAAATAGTCCATTATGGACTGAATAGAAGCCACAGATTAAACCATACTACTGAGAGCTGCCCAAAGGGAGAATTTATTTAACTTGCAGGTATAGTAGGAACAAGCTGATTGCTTTTTGAACTCAATTAGAGCTGCCAAGTGCAGGGGCAGTGTAAGTGGATATGGCCACCCTGTAGCACCCCCTGCTGGCCAAATGTTGCATTGCAGGCGCTCCCCAAAATGTGTCTCCTCAGCTCTCCACACACTAGGCACTTGTGGAGGTGTCTTCACCCTCCAGCCAAGGCACAACACAAGAAATCTCCAAAAAACCAAAGATTCTTTCAGCCCACTATTCCCAGCCCTTTCTGTGCTACCTTTGGGAGTCTCTGTCTTTCTCCCCTTGTTCCCCTGGTGTACCCTTTCTGCTCAGACCCTGGCTCAGGGCCTTCCAGAGGAACACATGAGCAAGCCAGCTTTTCCAACAGCCACGTTGCACTCCCCTCGCTCAGCCCTTTCTAAGGCCCAGCTGTCCATCAGGCTATCACCTGCCTCTCCTTGGGCCCACCCCCTCAGGCTGGGAAACAGCTAATTCATTATGGCACAGATGTGGCTGGCCCCATCTGCCCTTAAACGGGCAGTCCCACCGAGTCCTTCAATGACCATTTATGTTGGTCTGGCTGATTCCTGCTCAGCTGGCCTTTTGTCTGTTTTGGCCAGAACAAAGCAAATCAAGCAGGAACGGCACTCACTCCTTAGAGACAGCAAAGTCCACAATGAGCAGCTCGACATGGAGGAGCTGAGAACAGCCTGAAAACCCTGACATGTGGAAAGGCAACTGGACATGATGCCATATCTAATGCACTATTATGTCACTTTGGGTTGAGAGCACAGAAGCGGCTGCTTGACTTCTTTATTTCCTGCCTGGGGACAATGGAGACACCCAGGCTGTGAAGACAGGCGAAAGCGGTTGCATTGCTCAGACCACATAAAGACCCTAACCCTGCAAAGAGTTACCACCCAAAAGCTTTACTCTGCTCGACCTATATGAGCAGACGATAATGGTAGAATGGATTCAATGGTGGAAGAGCAGCTGACAGTGACCAATCCAGTTTTTGCTCAGGCCGTTCATGCTGTGGCCAAGTTGTGAACCTAACTTAATACATCGAAGATAGCTTTGAAGCCCGTAACTTTACAGTGGTTGTGTTTGCTGATCCGTCTGCTGCTTATGACACTGTGAACCAATGTGCACTTCTACTGAAATGGGCAAGAATTTTGAGAAATAGCAAGATGGTCAGGTTATCTCCTCCCTGAGAATCGACATTTCTCTATCGAGATGGTCAGAAAAGTCTGTGGCGTATTCCACAGAATGGACTGCCCTATGATTCAGTGCTGTCATGCTTGCTGTTTCATGTCTTCACAAATGACATCCAGAATTCCCTGATGTGTGAAGATTCATTATGCAGTTGATCTTTGCATCGTTACCCAATAGGAAAGATTTGAGGACACTGAGCACATTCTAACTGGTTCCCTGAGTATATTTGGAAAATATTATTTCACATAGTTCCTGAATGCCAACCCTAGCAAGACCCAAGTATGTGCCTTCCACCTGAAACACGGTCAGGCAAAGCAAAAACTCTAGGTATCATGGGATGGTACAATTCTCAAGCACTAGGAATATCCAGTGTACCTAGGCGCCACATTAGACTGAACGCTGATGTTCAAGAGCCCATCAAGAAGCTGAAAAAGAAAGTGGGCTCTAGGAATTGTGTACGCCAGAAAGTGGCCAGTACAAAATGAGGAGCTGACCCCAAAACACTTGTGAAACTAGTCTCGTCATGTGTTATTCAATTGTTGAGTGCCCCAGGTATGGTCACTCAGCCTATGCACACAAAATTGATATTAAACTCAATCAGTCCTGTAGGATCATCACAGGGGACTTTGAAACCGACTCCCACGCAGTCGCTGCACTGTCTCAGAGGGATGGCACCACCATCCATGATGCCTTCAGTAAAAAGGACAGAGAAAAACAGGTGCATGATCCAAATCATCCACTGTGTGGAAACTAGGCTGATGTCTAGAAAGAGAAAATCCCTTACCCCAAACTACCACTGCGGAGGGCTGCAGAGTAACAAAATGGCACTAATTACTGATGATCCTGGGGAACCTGGCTGCTTCAGAACCACTCCCTCTGGGCCCTGACTTCGAACAAAAACGCGGTTTTCTAAATTGGGCGGGAGCTGGGCTGGCAAAGGCTGGTGACAGTAGGGCCATGTGGAAATCGAGGAATGATCCCAGATGTAAATGTGGAGATCAGAGGCAGGGACTTGAAGACTGCCTGATGCAGTGCCCCCGTGAGCATCTCCCGAGGAGCTACTGGCCTTAAGTGACATCACCAGGTCCTGGCTCTGGTTTCGAAACAGGAAGCTTTGATCATGGCACAGAATGGACCCCAGCAGATTCCTGTGCCCTTGGAGGCCTGTGTGCTTCTCTGTACTCTACTCAGTCTATGATCGATTTGGGCTGGAAACAGTAACTTCAGTTTCCATTGCTTGGAGCTCTGATCAAATCTGTACAGGGCTCCGGAAGTGGCATTTCCAGGCTTCGCAGATGCCATGTCTTTCAAGTCTAGTTTTGCAGCCTATTTACATAAGTCCCACTGTTCAGACTCATTAACCTTTCCAGCTCTTTCCAGGGCAATAGTCACACAGGAGCATCTGACACCCGTGGGTGGTCCCATCTTGTTCAGGTACTGCTGATAGCTTCCTGGATGTCATGCCTGTGTCACCAGTAGCAATTCTGGGCAGAGTCAAGGAAAATATGGTGGCAGTTTTACCAGCTTTTAAAACACATGCCCTGCCCTGGAATCAGACTACAAGGTGAGCTGTAATCATTGCAGATCAGCAGCACATCTCCCTTGGGATGTGTTGGAAAAACTCTCTCCTCTGAGCACAAGCGGCAGGTTCTGGCTCTCCCGCTCTGTCTCTATATGTCTGAGGAGATGCCTGTGCCATGCCTAGTCTATGCTGGCTCCTGCAACTCTACATTCTGTCACAAGCAAGCTGCTCTAAAAACCTATCTGGCTCCTTGATCTACCGCCAAGGTGGTCAGCCACAACATCAGGGCCTACTATCTCCTCTGCACAGCACAGCAGTCTTGGGTTCGGTCAGCACTTGGACTGGAGACTTCTAAGGACAAAATTAGACTTCTGCAGGAAGTAGTGGTGATAGACCCATGTGCCAGCTAAACTCTGGCTCAGGTCATTACATTCTTTGCAGCTACTCCAAATTCCCCGTGAACTTTCAGTTGAACAGAGGGTACGTATGGCTCCAAGCAGCTCTGCTGCATTGCTGTGCAGCTGTTAAACAACGGTTTCCTTCCACCCCAGTGGCGAATTGATTCCGGTGCACAGAGTAAAGCCCTTTGGTGGGGCTAAAGGCTCCATCTTAAGGGTCTCATCTCCCTTACTCTGGGCTCTCCCACCAACACAATTTACCCACCTCCTCCTCCCTCTCCCAACACACTGACCTATACAAAACTCAGAAAACTGGGTTAGCTCTTTGCTCTGCCTCTCCTTCACATGCCTTTCTCTCTCTGAAGCCCTTGGGTTCAGGAAACCTTTGGAGCTGGGCAGCCCCCTTCACTTGGCCCACAGTCTCATTTCAGTTTATCAAGTGTCCAGAGTTGCCGGTTGGGAATCTTATTTCCGACATACGGTGTTCTCTGTGCTGATCCCAAACACTCCTCTGGCATCATCCTGCATTAAATCCCAGCACCCCACAGACACAACTATGCCCAAACTCATGACCACAGAGAAACAACACACATACGCACGCACACCCAAAAAACACAAGTACACAGAAGTCCTTGCCAACCTCTCACCCTCATTGAGGGCCAATGTACATAGACCAAGCAAAGACCAATAGCCTCTCATTGTCATGGACAGAGGATGGCAAACGGCTACAGAGATCTCACTGCAAAATATCAATCTCAACCTGTCCAAGAATAAGCAAGGCATACTTACTATGACATGGACAACCTTGAAAACTAGAAATGGAACGAAATGTAATAGTACAAAATGCAGGGTCATGCACCTAGAGACTAACAACACGAATTTTTGCTATAGATTGGGGATGTATCAGCTGGAAGCAACAGAGGAGGAGAAAGACCTGGGTGCATTGGTAGATCACAGCATGAGTATGAGCTGCCCATGTGATGTGTCCATGAAAAAAGGGTAATTGAATCCTAGGGTGCATCAGGTGAGGTATTTGCAGTAGAGATAGAGAAGTGCTATTATCATTATATGAAGCACTGGTGAGACCTCATCTGGAATACTGTGTGCAACTCTGGTCTCCCATGTTTAAGAAAGAAGAATTTAAACTGGAACAGGTGCAGAAAAGGGCTGCTAGGATGATCAGAGGAATGGAAAACCTGTCTTATGAGAGAAGACTTAAGGAGCTTGGGTTGTTTCGCCTAACCAAACGAAGGCTAAGGGGAGATACGATTGTGCTCTATAAATACCAGGGAGGGAGAGAAGTTATGTAAGTTAAGGGCCAATGCTGGCACAGGAACAAATGGATATAAACTGGCCATCAAGTTTAGGCCTGAAATTAGATAAAGGTTTCTAACTATTAGAAAAGTTCTAGAACAGCCTTCCACGGGGAGCAGTGGAGGCCAAAAATCTAACTTGTTTCAAGACTGAGCTTGATAAGTTTATGGAGGGCATGGTACGGTGAGACTGCCTACAATGACCTATGGTCCTTCCACAACTGCTATTAGCAAATATCTTTGATGGTCGGAGAGGGACACTAGATGTGGAGGGCTCTGAGTTACAACAGAGAATGCATCCCCAGGTGTCTGGCTGCTGGGTCTCATGCACATGCTCAGGATCTAACTGACTGCCATATTTGCGGGTGAGAAGGAATTTTCCCTTGGGTCAGAAGGGCAGAGACCCTGGGGAGGGGTTGCACTTTCCACCCCAGCATGGGGCACAGATCACTTGCTGGTTTAAACTAGTGTAAATGGTGGATTCTCTGTAACTTAAAGTCTTTAATGATTTGAGGACATCAGTAACTCAGCCAGAGGTTAGGGGTTTGCTACAGGAGTGGGTGGGTGAGGTTCTGTGGCCTGCGATGTGCAGGAGGTCAGACTAGATGATTATGATGGTCCCTTCTGGCCTGAAAGTCTGTGAGTCTAAGAATAAGCAGGGCATACTTGCTATGCGACAGACTCACACGGCTAGGCCTTGGCCACCGTGACAGGGCACACAGCCCATCAGTGATCAGAGAGAGCCTGGAGCACTGGGCCTGGTATCAGACCTGAACCAAAGTCAGCAAGAAGCCAGGCTCTGAGCAAATGGCAGGCCCTGTCCTAAAGCAGACACTTGCTCACAAGTTTGCTGTCTGGCACACGAACTGGGCAGAGGCACAGCGAGCGTCACTGAGACACAGACACCCCTAAGTACTAGGTATCCATGTAAACACTTTCCTGGGGATTGTACAGGGACACACCGACCCCGGGCAAGACAAGGACGGGAGGACAGATTCATGGACAGAGATGTTTTGTTCGAACCCACAGGTACCAGGTGTAGGTTGGTAACTAACCACGACAGGAGCGCGGTACGTAAATTGTTTGTATCTGTGTAGAAGAGAGAAGCCACAGGAGGAGCACCTTTGTCTGGCCAAGAGGGCAGCAGAAAGTCCCGCTGCTGACGGGAGCCAGTCCGTCGTAAGGGGCGTCCGTGCGTTAGCGTACCCGTAACCATTGAGCTGGGCACTAGGACCGGACTTCGCCGACAATAAACCCGTCCGAGCCTCCGCCGCCCAGCTGAGGCTGTGCTCTTCCTGAGCGACACGATGAGCACTGAGCTGGCGCAGCAGGTGGCAAGAACACACACGCATACCCCCAGTGCTAGGCGCTAAGGTGCGTCTACATCGCAATAAAAGACCCGTGGCCCGGCTGCGGCTGGCCCGGATCAGCTGACTTGGGCTCACGCTGCGGGGCTATAAAATTGCAGTGCGGAGTCTGGGCTCGGACTGAGGCCCAGCCTTGGAGACCCTGTGAAGGGGGGAGGGTCTCAGAGCTCAGGCTCCAGCCCGAGCTCAAAGAACTGCACTGAAATTTGACAGCCCAAGGCCCAAGGCCCACTAGCCTGGGTCAGCTGACCCAGGCTCTGAAACTCAGGGTGGTGTGGGGAGCGGTTATCGCAATATAGAGCTACCATAGGGACAGGCGCCATGGTGAAGGCAGACCCTTAGAGACCGCTGGCTCACGCCTGATGCCTGGCAGAGGGGCTGGGAGCGCAGATACTCTTCTACCGTGGATCTCATTTTGTCAAAGCCTAGGAAGGTGTGACCAGGGCAATAACAAAGAACAAACGAAGCATGATACTGTGGTATCCTGGTAAAATGCAGGGGAGGTGATCAAATTAGAGGTGAGGCGGCCCATTATGTAAAGAAGGGGGCAGTCATCAGTGTCGGTATACAGCCCAGTAAAGAACACACTCTCTTCCCTGGGCCACTGGCAGAGCTGGGAGCAAGGGAGGCCTATATGGAACCGAAACCACTCGTCCCCTGATGGTTACAGGGAACTAGGCGGTGCCTCACCTGGGAATGGAAGGAGACCAAGACCTTCCCTCTTATTTTCCGGGTGCTTTGTTCACTCTAATATTAAACATCCCAAGCTGCAGGGCTCTCTTCCCTTCCCTGGGCCTCAGACATTTCACACGGACCCTGACTTTCAGCCCAATAGCTCCTGGTCTCAGTTCCATCCCATTCCTGCTCCTTGTTAGAAATGAGCAAACTGTGCCAACGTTTTCTTTTACTTCAAATATAAATTTCAACGTAGATGAGTCAAGGGCTCTTTTGCATTCCCCTTCCCCCATCTTGTAATGCTTGAGTGTCACACACCCCAATTCTGGCCCAACACACACTGGGAACATCCCCATCATGCCTGGAGATGTGGATAGTCACCAAAAATGAATTTCAAATTTCAGATTTGATTGCAATATCCAAACTTCATGCAAGAGTATGTTGGTTAGTTGCATTAGGCAGCCAGCTGGGGAACAGAAGAGATACCATGTAATTTAACAAACCAACAAAGCACATATTCCAAAGTCTGAATACTGAATATCCAGCTATTCAGAGGGGGTGAAACCCGTCCCTCCACACTATAAGACATTCCAACACCTTAAGTTTGCCTCTGACTGGCCCTCTGAACAGGGGTGGATTTCACCCAGAACAAATTATTTGCTCAGTTCTATATCCCCTAGCACCACATCACAGTATTCCTTTCCCTCCTTGGTTAGCATGCCGCTGACTCTGTTGTCTACATGATGCTGATTGAGGGCCAGATTCCGTCCTGGGGTCAGCAATATTGTTAGCCCTGTACCGTGATCAGTGGAACTGGAGTCAGAGGGCCATGTTCCCTGGAGGGCTGTTATGGAGGGGCCATCAGGAAAGCATGTGTGTGAGGAGCTAGGCTGGAAGCAAGGCAGCCACACGCACAGAGCAGTACACAGGGTTTAATAAAAAGTCTCCCTTATTCAGCTTAACTTGCATCCAGCTTCACTTTTCGCTAATGCAACCCCCGAGGGTGGAGGGCAGTGGGGATGCCATTCCTCTGGTCAGCGGTTGCTGGTTCCACCCCCCGAGCAGTGATTACAACACACAAGCACTGCGGTGCAAGAATGCCCCTGCCACTCCCTTCTCACCCTCACCTGCCCCAAATGCGCGCTACAGGGGGAAACCTGCATTCCCCAGAGGGGAATGTCTACACTGCAGCTGAGAGTGTGTCTGGCCACTGGCAGTGGCTCAGGCTCGCCACCCAAGCTTAGACCCAGAGGTCAGGCGGGCTTGGACTTGGGTGCCACAATGTCCACACTAGTGTTTTTAGCATGCTAGCTTGCATAGAGCTAGTGCAAGTCTGTCTACCCAAGCTGGGGGGCTCTCTCCGAGCTGCCGCCTAAATATACCTATAGGCCCCATAGCATGGCGATTCCATAAGAACCGCCAGACTGGGTCAGACCAAAGGTCCATCCAGCCCAGTATCCTGTCCGCTGACAGTGGCCAATGCCAGGTGCCCCAGAGGGAGTGAACAGAACAGGTCATCATCAAGGGATCCATCCCGTCGCCCATTCCCAGCTTCTGGCAAACAGAGGCTATGCACGCCATCCTTGCCCGTCCTCACTAATAGCCATCCCCTCATTAACGTCGCTCCCTAAATCAATCCCTCCCTCTAAGCAGCTGTTGCTCTCCTCTGTGGCCTTGTCTTCACGTAGGGTGCTGACATGGCGGTGACACTGGCAGACTTCAGGGACGACGGGAGCGGTGTGGTTAATCCCCCGTCGCCCCGAGAGGCGGAAGCTCTGGAGGGAAACAGCTCTCCCCGCAGCACAGTGCTGTCCACACGGGGGGTGTAACTACGTCGCACCCGGGGGCGGATTTTTCACACCACTGGGAGACGTCGTTATACAGATAAAAGTCTGGTCTGAGCTCATTTCAGTCTGTCAGTATCTTTCAGACACCACTCTCCAGGTGCAATCACACAACAGGCATGCAGGGAGGGACTACTCCATCTCCTGTCCCATGATGTAATGTATCTGCATATTCAAACCAAACATTTGCTGGCATGCTGAATTGCGATCTTATGTCTGATATGCTGTTTATTTTCACTCCTCAGTTTCTTTCCGCAGTACAGTTTCCCAGGAGACAGGCCTCCTGGGTTATTGGTTCTGCCACTGACTTGCTGTACAAGTGCAGGCATAGCTCACTGTGCTTCAGCTTCCCCATATGTAAGATGGGGATTCGCCGTTCCTGACAAGTCGTAAACCAAGGTCAGACGTTTTTCTAAAAGCTTTGCTCTAGGAATTCGTTTGGGGCAGCTCCATGGCTTGTGCTATAGAGGAGGTCAGACTGGGTGATCGCAGTGTCCCTTCTGGCCTTGGAATCTATGAAAATGCAGATAGCGATATTTACTTATGAAACAAGCATGTTGTAAGGCTTAGTCAACTGTTCCCCGTGGTCCACCCTGAGCAGCAGTCAAGGTGGAGGGGAAAAGGTAGTGGTACTTGCCCAAGGTCCTCCCACAAATGAAGCCCTGCCTCTCTGAGGAGCTCACGCGAGAGTGTGTAATTTTTCAGAATACGCTCCTCCCTCTCTTGCATGTTTTGATCAGCAGTGACATAGCTAACGATGGTGACATTTAAATTATAATCACAGTGAGATAAACGGGACAGCACAGTCCTTCTAGAGCCATTGCAGGCTGTCTGCACACTCTGGCAGGAGTGCACACTTAGTCAGTTACACGTGACTCACAACTGCAAGGTTTTCTCCGCAGCTACCAGAGCTGGAGGCTCAGTTTTGTAAAACAGATGTTCAGATTTAGGAGCAGATGCAGCCTCTTAAAAAAAGACAAGTACCAGCTCCCCAAGCGACAATGAGCCAGCCCATTTCAACCTCAGATCCTGATCGGCAGCACTTTGCTGCTCTTCCCGGCCTTGGTCTCTTCTGAGCAAGGGAGCGAAACTGTAAATTCTTATCCCAAATTGTGTAGTCATTTTTTGATGTGGGCAATTATCTAGATTGAAAAGATCAGCCTAATTTCAGAGTAGTCAGGTAACGATGCTTTCTACTGGGGGCTTGGCTACCTCTAAAACGCTGCAGGGACGCAGCCGAGCGGCTGCAGAGCGCCAGAGAAGATACTACCTATGCGGACAGCAGGGGTTCTCCTGTCGGCGTAGGTCATCTACCTCCTCGAGAGGGGGTAGTTGGATTGATGGGAGAATTCTCCTGTCAATCTCGCGCTGTCCACACCGGGAGTTAGGTCGGTTTTAACGGCATGGCCACGGGGGTGGATTTTTCACACCCTGGAGTGACACAGTTATTTTCGTAGCAGAGCAGGCCCAAGTCTGGAAGTCTGAATCCAGTGAAGCGTGTGGCCAGGCTGAATTTTTCTGTTTTGAGGCCAAAACTAGGATATTTAGAATGGCCACTAACCAGACACCTGCATGTCTCCGTAACTGGAGATGTGGTGAATGCCAGCACAGGAAAGCACTCACTGAGGAAATTAACATGCTATAAATACCGGTCCTTTTAGTATCACATAGGGCAACTTTGCAGCATTTTTACACAAAGCACAGGGAGTGGCTTTCTGGCAATGATGCCATGTACAGAGTCTAACCCGTGATCAGAAACAGCTTGCCTCTAACCCTGTTTCCAAACAGAATGTGAGCTGCTGTCTCCCTTCATTCCTTGTACCACACTGGGGGTTCTTAAACCAATCTCTAGGGCAGCCATGAACAGCCATGCCATGCCCTCGAGATCTGCCCTTCCTTATAATGCTGCTGAGAAGGGATACGATTTTCCAGGTGCAGGGTTTTTGCTTGTTTGGTTTGGTTTTTAAAATAATATTCTATTGTTTTATAAATTCCTGTGATCTTGAAAACATGCATTTGACCTGGGAGGGGAGAATCAAGAACCAGCACACTGCATACACATGCCTGGATGCTGAAGGATGCCTTATCCCCAATCCGTCTATTGTGGAAGAGGTAGGTTTGTGGCCTGGGCCATCCAGAATTTGCCATCTTAAACAGAGGGGTACAAAGATTGAAGGATTCAGAAAAGGGCCTTTAGGCACCCCAAGTGATCCTTCTCTGAACTGAGACCAGGAGGGGGGAATCCCTAGGACAAGATTATTTACAGTAACCCCAGAGTTGAGGAGGGGGCATATTGGGAGCTAGCAAGGGGACCCTTATGGTGTTAGCCTGCAGATGGCAGGGGGTCCCATAGACAACAGGTTGTCTGGTCTCTTCACCTGTTCTTTGACACTAGACTTCCTGCTGTGTTACCAAACCCTAGTGACTCATTTTCAGTCATGTCCATTTTTATGCTGCATGTTTTGCACACCAGGGTTGGCACTGTACACAGCGCAGATAAATAATACATGCTAGCCCTCTTTCACTGCTCCAGCAAGGGCCCGCTGTGCTCATTCAGCGTAGAGTGTCACAGGGCATTCATTACGGGCCAGTGTGTTTGCTCTTCCCTAGCTAGGACAACAGGAGAGTGTTTGAATCGCAGTCCTACTCCTCTTGTTATAAGTTTGAGACAAGTCACAGAGGCTGAGCTGCTGGGTGTACTCCTGGGGTTCGGCTACACAGCAAAGAAAAACCTGCAGCAAGCCTGCACCAGCTGATGCGGGCTCGCAGGGCTCGGGCTGTTTCAGTGCTGTGTAGACTTCTGGGCTTGGGCTCACGCCTGAGCTCCGGGAGCCTCCCACCTCGCAGGGTTGCCTGAGCCTGGACGTCTACACAGCAATGAAACAGCCCCGCAGGCCAAGGTGGCTGGCATGGACCAGCCCTGGGTTTTCCTTTGCTGTGTAGACAGACCCTTGGCTGACTATTACGAGTTTGTGATTGTGACATGAAGGTGAGCATGGAATGGCTGTAGGAGTGTGGTAACTAGGGCTAGACACCATGATGGCTGTAGTGACCTGCAGCAAGGTTTGCCAGTAGACTCTCAGTAGGCAAAACGTGAGGGTATTACCCACTGGTACTAATGTGTCTGGCTAGCCAGGCTCACAACACAAGTTCAAAGAGGCCGTGACAAAGTCAGCAGTGCCCACGTGGCATACAGTGGTCTGCTATGTCTGCTCCTGGGTGACCATCTTCAGAGTTAGGAGTTCTCCAGCGTTTGCTAGTATAGACCAGACCTTAAGAAAGAGATGGTCTTGTAGCCACCTCTGCTCCAGTCACTCTCCAGTCGCGTCCTTGCGGCTACTACACGGCAGTTGGTTACATGGAATCGTACCACTGGGAAAGTATTTCAGGTATTTGTAGCTGTCTTTTAGTGTAAACAAGGAGCAGCAGCTAGCAGCATGTGACCCACCAGCTCTCTGCAGGGCGCCAGACAAGCGCTCCATGGGCCTTAGTCTGGGGCTGGCAACCACCAGAAGAAAATCGCAACGCTTTGGAGTTGCTTTCCATGCTGATCTCTTGGAATGGCCATCAAAGGTATTGCATCATCTGAAAGCAAAGGGAGGTTTCCTCGCTCAGTCCCTGGGGGCACCTCTGACACACTCAGCACTGTCTACAAGGTAGATATGCTTTTTATAACCCACACTCTGGGTTGGGTAAAAGCCCCCGCTATGTGCAAAATCTATTATGCTAATGCACAAAAAAAAATAAAAAATAAAAAAAAAATCAAGCCGCTGGAAGGGGAGTTCTAACCCTACAGGGTGTCTTAGCACAGACAGGAGAGTCAGCTACTCACACTGGCTACAGTACACGTTGAAGGATACTTCTGTTTGGAGACAGTTCTTCTAAAGGGGACTTGGGTTACAGTGGAAGGACATTGCTGTCTGTGTGGCGTTTGTCCCCAGTGGCTCTCTCTGAAAGGACTACAGCCAGGCTGGAGGGTGGGAAATGCCTGTGAGGACATCTGGAAGCCATGGATGGAGAATGTACAGAAAGTGGATTCGGATTCACAGGTAGGTATTTATTTGCTTACAGAACTGGCCCACGATGGGGATTATCCTCTGAGGGATTCTTTCATTTAGGTGCTCAGATTGTACAGTGATAAGCATGGGATAAACCCTTACACAGAACAGAATTTAACTTACTCGGGAATTGTAGCTGGAGTGCTGGGTGTTGTTGGATTAAATTCTGTGGTGGATGCACAGAGATCCCTGCCCCAAAATGCTGCCAGTCGAAGGCGAGAAGACAAAATGCACTAGGTCTCTAAACCCAGGGCCTCTCCTAGATTTACAGACAGACAGTAGAATCCACAGAATAACTCCCCAGCCACAGCCACTTGTGGCCCTTGGTTTTGGTGTCTGTAGCCCTGAGTGCAGCTGGTTCTCTGGACATAGTTATGGGTGCCTGAATCAGACCCCCAGGATCAGCCTCAGGAGATGACTGGGATAATTGGCCAGCTGTCTCCATAGTGATTAGTGTGCTCTAATAATCTAATCAAACCCACCAGAACAGGGCAGTAGGAACAGACCTCAAATCATAGACAGGAAAAACAGGGCTCCCAGCCAAGGAGCTGGGAATGGGGGAGGAGGACAGAGACAGTAAGCTACCAAGATGGAGAAAGAGGGGGTAGAAGGAAACAAGTAAAGGAAGAAAAAAAGTGAGGGGCTATCTTGAGCCTCTAAGGCCCAGCTTGTGTTTTAGGAGAACTGGGGCTCAGCCACAGGAAGGGTGGAGCCAGCCCTGAGGGTCTCTGTGGAGTTGGGGGGGCTAAGGGCCCCTGGAGGAGCCCAGTATTGGTTGCGATGTTAGTCTCACAGGTCCCTGTGATCCCTGCGTGCAAAGTTGTATGCAGGGCCATGGAGGGAGGGAGAACTGCCTGCACCCTCTGCCTTCATTGCCCATCTGCACGGGGCCAGGCACAGCTGAGCCAGGGGCTGGGGCTGGTGTGGGAGGAAGAACAAGATGATGGTGGCTAAAGTGGAAAGAGAGAACACGAAGTGGCAAGAGGGAGCGTCTCACCTGCCACCCTGGTGAGTTCCAGGCGACAGGCAGAGGAGACAAACCAGGCTTTTAATCCCAGACGGCCTGTTCAGGGCAAAGCCCGTTCTGCCCCCGCCCCCGCCTGCCCCAGGGGTCCTGTTCCCTTCTAGGAAAGTTTCCTCTTTCAGACTTACTGGTAAAATGGCATCAGCAAACGGGACCCAGATGGCCCCAGGTCCCAACCAGGCAAGACAGGCTCTTTCTGCGGTGCTGGGAGGAGCCTGGCTCACCTTGAGGTAGGATATGATCAGGAAGACTAGAAAGGGGGCACAAAGCCAGCCATTCAGACAGTGAGCTCAGCAGGGAAGGGACTGGCTCGGATTCTGGGTCTGCAGAGCTGCTCTCGATCAGCAGCACATGGTCTGATTTAAACCCTGCTCTCTGCTCAGAGTGGGTCGTAGGGAACCTGTCACCTCAGCCAGCAGCGTCCCAGACTGCAGACACGCGTTGGGTGATGCCCCTACATCAGGACTCTGCATCAACGCATACTGGTGCCAGCTGGGGCTAAGAGCAAGGCCTAGGCACCACCCGTAGCTGACCCTGCCAGATCTTGGCAGCTAAGCAGGGTCAGACACGGGAGCTAGCCATGCAGCCAGCAAGGAGAGAGAGGAGACTCACCCAAGTCCCCGCCAGATGCCAGGCGGGAGAGATGGTGTTGGAGGTAGCCCTGGGCTGAGATTTAAGACAAAGGTAAGTGGATGCATCAAGTAACGCAGTTTCCCTCTCTCCGACTCAGCCCTGACCCACCCCCCAGCATGGTGCTGGCATGCACTGGGCTGTGTGCGGAACTGGCGTTTGTGTCAGATCTAAAATGCTTTACTACAGAGGTGCCACCTGTGGACTACTGGCCCAGTGTGCAATACTCTGTCCTGATTTAGGGGACCAAGCAAAGCCCAGCACAAGGCATCAGGGACAAACCATCCCGATGAGTCGAAAGAATAGTAAATATGGCAGGCGACCAACTTGGCTTAATGGTGAAATCCTAGCGGATCTTAAACATAAAAAAGAAGCTTACAAGAAGTGGAAGGTTGGACATATGACCAGGGAAGAGTATAAAAATATTGCTCGGGCATGTAGGAATGTTATCAGGAGGGCCAAATCGCACCTGGAGCTGCAGCTAGCCAGAGATGTCAAGAGTAACAAGAAGGGTTTCTTCAGGTATGTTGGCAACAAGAAGAAAGCCAAGGAATGTGTGGGCCCCTTACTGAATGAGGGAGGCAACCTAGTGACAGAGGATGTGGAAAAAGCTAATGTACTCAATGCTTTTTTTGCCTCTGTTTTCACTAACAAGGTCAACTCCCAGACTGCTGCGCTGGGCATCACAAAATGCGGAAGAGATGGCCAGCCCTCTGTGGAGATAGAGGCGGTTAGGGACTATTTAGAAAAGCTGGACGTGCACAAGTCCATGGGGCCGGACGAGTTGCATCCGAGAATGCTGAAGGAATTGGCGGCTGTGATTGCAGAGCCACTGGCCATTATCTTTGAAAACTCGTGGCGAACCGGGGAAGTCCCGGATGACTGGAAAAAGGCTAATGTAGTGCCAATCTTTAAAAAAGGGAAGAAGGAAGATCCTGGGAACTACAGGCCAGTCAGCCTCACCTCAGTCCCTGGAAAAATCATGGAGCAGGTCCTCAAAGAATCAATCCTGAAGCACTTGCATGAGAGGAAAGTGATCAGGAACAGCCAGCATGGATTCACCAAGGGAAGGTCATGCCTGACTAATCTAATCGCCTTTTATGATGAGATTACTGGTTCTGTGGATGAAGGGAAAGCAGTGGATGTATTGTTTCTTGACTTTAGCAAAGCTTTTGACACGGTCTCTCACAGTATTCTTGTCAGCAAGTTAAGGAAGTATGGGCTGGATGAATGCACTATAAGGTGGGTAGAAAGCTGGCTAAATTGTCGGGCTCAACGGGTAGTGATCAATGGCTCCATGTCTAGTTGGCAGCCGGTATCAAGTGGAGTGCCCCAAGGGTCGGTCCTGGGGCCGGTTTTATTCAATATCTTCATAAATGATCTGGAGGATGGTGTGGATTGCACTCTCAGCAAATTTGCGGATGATACTAAACTGGGAGGAGTGGTAGATACGCTGGAGGGGAGGGATAGGATACAGAAGGACCTAGACCAATTGGAAGATTGGGCCAAAAGGAATCTGATGAGGTTCAATAAGGATAAGTGCAGGGTCCTGCACTTAGGATGGAAGAACCCAATGCACAGCTACAGACTAGGGACCGAATGGCTAGGCAGCAGTTCTGCGGAAAAGGACCTAGGGGTGACAGTGGACGAGAAGCTGGATATGAGTCAGCAGTGTGCCCTTGTTGCCAAGAAGGCCAATGGCATTTTGGGATGTATAAGTAGGGGCATAGCGAGCAGATCGAGGGACGTGATCGTTCCCCTCTGTTCGACATTGGTGAGGCCTCATCTGGAGTACTGTGTCCAGTTTTGGGCCCCACACTTCAAGAAGGATGTGGATAAATTGGAGAGAGTCCAGCGAAGGGCAACAAAAATGATTAGGGGACTGGAACACATGAGTTATGAGGAGAGGCTGAGGGAGCTGGGATTGTTTAGCCTGCAGAAGAGAAGAATGAGGGGGGATTTGATAGCTGCTTTCAACTACCTGAAAGGGGGTTCCAAAGAGGATGGCTCTAGACTGTTCTCAATGGTAGCAGATGACAGAACGAGGAGTAATGGTCTCAAGTTGCAGTGGGGGAGGTTTAGATTGGATATTAGGAAAAACTTTTTCACTAAGAGGGTGGTGAAACACTGGAATGCGTTACCTAGGGAAGTGGTAGAATCTCCTTCCTTAGAGGTTTTTAAGGTCAGGCTTGACAAAGCCCTGGCTGGGATGATTTAACTGGGAATTGGTCCTGCTTTGAGCAGGGGGTTGGACTAGATGACCTTCTGGGGTCCCTTCCAACCCTGATATTCTATGATTCTATCTGCAGAGCTGCCCCCCGTGTTAAAGAGGAGGGTGGCTGCCATTTGCGGCCTCCTAAGACAACTAGGTGCAGGTGGCAGACGCCTGGCACACTGTCAATGCGTCTCTCCGCAGGGTGAAGTTTGACTGCCCCAGGTCTATGCAGCCAGCACTGCAGGAGCCCCGTAGTCATCTCTCTGCCCTGTGCAGGGACATTGCTAAGTGTTCTGGCAAAACCCTTCCGCTGAACGGCGGGGGCAGGGCTGAAGTGGGTCAGTGAGGAAGTGGTCTCATGGGTCACCAGGTTAAACCCCCTGTCCAGTAAGATTCACCTTTCTGGTTCCCCACCACCAAGTATATTCCCTTCCCCAGAATCTGCCCTCAGGAGCTCATTCCCCACTCTTCCACCACCCCCAGACTCTCTTCCTGGCCCTGCCTTCCTGCTGCTAACACCTGCTGCACGGTCTCCACGGAGAGGACTTCCTTGATTTCCTCCTGCAGGCTGGTGCATTGGCCAATCACTCTGATCCGAGCTTTGCTTTCAGGTAATAGCTCCCCTAGTGATACTGAGAAAGGCCACAATGGGGTGGATGGACAGAAGCAGCACTAAAGTGACCTTCCCTCAGCAAAGGAGCTGGGAACAGCTGGTGTGAGGAGTGCACAGAGGAGCAGCTCTACAGAGGCCAGCTTCCCCCCACGATAATAGCCATGGCAGGATGAAGTGGTATCCCCTGGGCCCAGGTGCGTGGGGGATACCAGGGAGTGGTATCCCCAGGGCCCAGACAGGTAGCGTCATCATGTTAATTCTACAGAAAAAAAAATGAAAATCCAAGCAGGAGACTTACAGAGATCCCTGGTTCCAAGGAGTCCGTGTTCACGATAATGGGAGCAGGGTTAGCCTGTTAGAGAGACGGAGACAAAACCCAGAGTATCACACAGCTGAACTATGGGTCCCAGTGCTCCCAGCCACCCTCTCCAAGATTTGCCCACACAACCACATGGTACTTAACAGAAGATCAAGACATGAAAATAAGGCAGTGTTCTCTGGCACTCTCCCTCCACCACCTTATGTCTCTGTTTGGGCCCGGTCTGACTGGAGGGGGCCTGGCAAGATTCTCACAGGCTTTCCAGGTGCCGCATCCAGCCCAGTAGCGTTCCTGCCCTTGGGGAGCCCAGGTGCCGTGGCACGGGAAGGGAAGGAAACAGGCCCCACCCCTAACCTCTAGCCCAACTCCAGAACAGGCTGTTCCTGAATCCCCAACTAGTGGGAGCCTGGCAGCTGGGGAGAGGGAGAAACGTACTTTTGGCTGATGTGGCTAGGCACCAGTGGACTAAGCTTGGGGTAGGAGCTGGGAACAGCCAAGTTCCAGTCCCCATTCTACAGCAGATGCAGCCTGTGACCTTCCCCTCATCAGAGCATGGGGCGGGAGGGGGCTGTGAGAATTAACTCAGTAATGCATGCATAGCGCGCAGGAGCACACAGCCTGGCCAACATGCTCGGGGGGCGGCAACTGCAGAAACTCTAGCAGCAACATTCATTTCACAAATTGCAGTCCTGCCTGTTAAGGGCGTGTGGGCCTCTAATCCGGACCCACAGGTTCCCGTGCAGCCCTCACGCCCAGGCATCACTGGACAGCTCACCCACAACTACTGGAAGTGAGGGGCTAGCAGAACTCTGGCCCTCCCAGAGGCCCCAGCCACAAGGATCCTGACTGGCCCCACCATACCACGTTATATACAACATATATCTACGGCTACTCTCCACTTCCACGTTAGTCAGAAGGAGGCACAGGAAGTTGTCTGAGCAACGGAGAGACTTTCTGACCAGCCACTGCACTGCACCTGACACTTGTTTGAGCCTTGGATTCGGATTCTGGCTCTGACCCCTGCCTTGGCCTCTGGCTCTGACCATTAGGCCTGACCACTCCTGCTCCGATCCCTGGGCCAGCCTGTCCATGTCCCAGTCCTGACACTGCCTCCCTGGGTTTTCAGCTTCCTTTGAGCAGCCGACCAGCAGCTGAACTACCAATAATCAGCTGACCACTCTGTCCCAGCACCTGGAAGATGAACACCTTCGAGGGCCCTAGGATGGGCCATGGCATTTAAAGATTTGGAGACAATGGAGAGGAGTTTCCATTTCCTCAAACCACTTGAGCAGCCCATAACTCCTCCAGGGCACCAGGTTTACATCCCCCAAACCACCCCCAGCCCCGGCACTCGACAGCTATCCTCCCAAAGCACCACGCGGCCTCTCCCCCAGACAGCCCAGGAATGTCTCTCCTCCCCTCAGACCCAGCTGGTTCCCCCCTCCCCACAGTCTGGGCTGTTCCCGGTTAGTGTCGCTGATCTGTGACCTTGTGGCTGATACTTGGTGCCTTTCCAGGCTTTAGGGATCCTCTCTTCCCTAGAGAAAGCTTCTCCAATCGCTGCAGCTCCCCTCGCTGGGTCTCCTCTGCGTCTGGCACGGTGTTTGACGGAGGATATTCTATACGTGTGCTGGAGAAAGGAGGCGGAGCAGTCCCGAGAGCTCCTGAGGCCAGGTGAGAGGGAGGGTGATGATGAGAGGTAGCCACAGGTGCAGGAGTGTCTGTGTATCAATGACCTGGAGCATGGGCAGGTAGGGAAGCACATTTCCTGACACAAAGTCAGGCTGGGACGGCAATGACATTCAGAATGAGAATGGGGGCCGGGAAGGGACTGGTCCAGCCCCCAAGGATGGGAGGGGAATACAGACATCACCCAATGGCAGAAGGTAAGAGAGAGCCGGGAGATGAGCACTGGAGAGGTGGGGAAGAGCACGTGATAAAGCCGCAATGGCTTGGGTGGTTAGAGAGTGAGATCTGTACGGAGAGATTCAAACGTTCCATCAGGCGCTTTCCATCCCCTCGAGACACATCAGGCATGAGCTTTTCATCCCTTTTCTCTGCCGTGTGTATCAGGGAATCACCATCTTCCAGCCTTTGCTTGGCCTTGGAGTCTGGAATGAGCGCAGGTGACAGAGAGTGAAAACGGGACAAATCACACGACACAGCTACTGAGGTCTCCGCTGTAGGTCCACTCATGGGACCTGCTGCCCCGGCGCTGATTTTATGTTCAGCCCTGCCAGAGAGCTGTCCAGCAGGAGACCCTCCCGAAGGACAGCAGCAGCACCTGGCTGACGCCCAGCCTGTGAAAAGGAATTCTCCTCCTGCCCTTCCCACCCAGGCAGAACCTGCTACTGCTCTGGGCTCTTCCTCCCCGCAAACTGGTCTAGAGACATGCAAGAACGGAGAGCGGCAGGAGGCACCAAGCGTATCCTGGCCACTGCAGCTCTGGGAATACACAGGTACAATTGTCCCAAACACCTAATAAACAATGAGCACGGCTTCACCTGGGCCAAAACCATTATGCCCATTAATTGGCTGATGACATTGAAATCCTTCCCATAGCTGAGCTCAATTATATAGAGACGGACCATGCTCTATCACATGGGGGATCAAAGGTTGGCTCCTCAACTCACTGTTTCTCTCCACAGTGAGGGCTGATGTGGAGACAGCATGCTCCCCTACCCCTGAAATGATGCATCACTTGAATGGCCATTGCCGGCCATAACTATCAACCACAGGATTTTGTCCTTTGAAGCATCTGGCTAGATGGTCTCATTTGGTGAGGCAGTTCCTATGTTCTAGCCAGAAGCAGCGCCGATGTGTTCCCAAGAGAGCTGCATTCAGCCCTCCACCATCAGAAAGAAGCGGGCTTGATGAGGATTGCAAGGCAGTGAAGGGGAACATCTCACAAGATCACTCACCCTCCAAACACAAGACAGATATTGTACAGAAGTATGGAGTTTAGAAAGTTCCTCCACACATTTGTGCCCCACCTAGGCCCCCTCCCTTCCTGACACTCACCTCAAGCACAGAAGAACAAAGCTACTGTACCAGATTCCCCTCCCTCTGTCTCTTCCAACACAGCTCCTAGGTAACCTCCTCCTCCTCACTCCCCACAAACAGTGCTCTCAAGGATGCGCCTCCTTCCTCTCCACTTCCAAGCAGGTTCAGTAAGAACAGATGTTATCTTCCACCATAATTAATAAAAGTATTCAAAATAATGAATGGCCTAGAGAAGGATGATTGGGAGCCCATTTTCATATCATCTATGGAAGTGGTTTTCAACTGATTTATCACTGTGGGCCAGGTGGCAGGCCCAACCCTGGACCCCCACCATGTGGGACCAGCCAGTGACCCTGACCCTGGACTGTGGGAGGCTGGGCAACAGCCCCAGACCCCACAGGTCCGGCTGGCAACCCCGATCCCAGACCCCATAGGGCAGCTGGCAGCCCCAAACCATGCAGGGCTGGGTGGCACCTCCAGACCCCAGACTTCTGCTGGGGGGGGGGGGAGGGAGCTGGGCAGCAGCCCCGGACCCCTGCTGCACCAGGCAGCCAGGAACCCGGACCCCACCACGTGGCCCGGCGGCTGTTAGCACACAGCTGGGCTACTAATTGGGCTGCATGTGGCCCATGGGCCGCAGGTTGAGAACCGCTGATCTATAGTCTCCCTTTCTCATAAGGGACAGGCAAGTGCAAAGTACTGTATTTAGAAAGGAAAAATCAAATACACAGGTATCAAATGGGGAATAACTGGCTAGGCAGCCCCCAGCTAGCCCTGATATATCTGCAGCTAATGCCAGGCCGGGAGGGCAAGAAAAGGAGAGAGCTGGGCTCAGTTCAGGGCTGACTGGCACAGGGGATGGATCTAGCCACCTCTCTAAGTGAGGGGAAGGATCACTAACCTGCCCCCCCAGGCAGCCACCAAGGAGGAAGCCCTGTCCCCCCAGCTGTAGGAAAACTCTGGAGGAGACCTAGGAGCCTCCAGCTCTGAGTGCAACTGAGAGGGTGAAGCCCAGTGACATTGTGGAACTTGGCCTCACCACTGACTGAGCCTGGGACCATGATGAGGTGCCACTCCAGACCCATGGGAAGCAGCCTACAGGAACAGGCCATCCAACTAAGAGGACTAGAGGGGCTATTCCCCAAACCAAACAGACTGGTAGGAAGTAGTCCAGGGCAGCGAATTTAGACTCCCTGCTGAGAGGGCTAACAAACTTAGGAACCAGGGCGAGGACCCAGTGGAGAGGGAGGCCCCGGGTCTCCCTACCTCCCCACCAGCCTTAGAAACAAGCCCCACAACCAAGTAGGGAGTTGGGAGCCATGCACGCTAAGCACTAGGTTGTCCATCCCTCCAGGCTGGCTGTTAGAGCCGTACTGCAGAAAAGTATCTGGGGGGTTTACAGCAGATCAAAGTGAAAACGAGTCAACAATGTTATTCTGTTGCAGAAAAGGCAAATGAAATTATGGGATGTATTAACAGAAGTCTCATATGTAAAAGATGGGAGGTAATTGTTCCACTCTACGCAGCACCAGCGAGGCCGCAGCTGGAGTACTCTGGCCAGTTTTGGGCAACGTAGGTTAAGAAAGAAGGGGACAAGCTGGAGTGAGTCCAGAAAAGAGCCACAAAAATGATAAAATGTTTAGCAGCCCTGACCTGTGAGGAAAAGTTGAAATAATTCAACATGTATATTCTAAAGAGAAGAGAAGACTGCGGGGCAGGACATGATGATAGGAGTCTTCAAATATGTTAAGGGTTTTTACAAGGAGGGCAGCGATCAACTGGTCTCCATGTCCACTGCGGGTAGGACAAGAAGTAATCAGCTGAGTTTGCAGCAAGGGAGATTTAGGTTTGCATTAGGAAAAACTTTCTAACTTTAAGAATAGTTAAGTTATCTAGGCAGGTTGTGGAATCCCCGTTGCTGGAATTTTTAAGAAATGGGTAGGCAAGAACTTGTCAGGGATGGTCTAGGTATACTTAATCCTGCTTCGACGCAGGGGGTTGGACTAGATGGCTTCTTGAGGTCCCTTCCATCCCTACATTTCTGTGGCTCTATAACAGAACAAGAGGACACTCAATGACATTTGAAAAGTGGCAAACTAAGACAAGGAAATATTTTCTACACAGTGCACAATCAATCATATGGAACTCATTGCCACAAGGTAGCACTGAGGCCAAGAGTTCAGCAGAATTCCAAAAATGTTGCACGTTTGTATGGATAAAAAAAAAAAAAAAAAGAGTTCTGGAAGGGATATAAACCCTTCTACTTTAGGTCATCAGAAAGCCTCTAAGTAGTGGAGAGTAGGAGAAAATTCAAATTTAAGAGCTCGATGCAAAAATTATTGGATGAGTTTCTCTGGCCTGTGTTATGCAGGAGGTCAGGCTAGATGATCCTACTAGACCTTTCCGGTGTTAAAACCTATTAATCTATAAAGCTTGCCCTGGTGACAGATTATCCCATTACTACTTACTGCTGGGTTTCTGGTACCTATCTCTGAAACCTCTGGTCCCAGCCACTGGTAGAGGACCACGAGTGTGATCCAGCTTGCCAATTTTGATTTTTTCATGTCTGACCTGTTTGAATTTCTGAATTTTTAACTCTCCCAGTTCCCCCACCTACAGTGCAAGGAATCAACAAGCTGGGGGTTCCGGTCTTACCCAGAAAGATTCTGATGGCAGAATGAAGCAGGAGATGGTTAATTTGATTAATTCACTGATGCATTCTCATCTCTCCTGCTGCCATAACTACAGGCTACAAAAGGATAGACTTTGATGAGGGCTAATTCTCCTTTAGATCAGGCAAACACAACCGCTTTCAAATGCTCCTGCTGAACTCCACCCACACATAAAGCAGTGTCACACTTAAGGTGCAACGTCTTGGGAACTAGGAGGCTTAGAAGCAAGAGCTGTGTCCCCACCTCAAAGCTCCCCTTTCTGGCACTATGGAGTGCTCATATCGGACCCTGATAAGTTGTGAGGTAGCATATCTTAAACCCAACACTGGGCTAGGTCTGAATATTGCATGCCCGTGGTCCCAGACCAGTACAATTTTGGGAGAAAATTCCAAATTTCTCAGTAAAAAGAAAACACTTTTATAGCTGGTGGTTAAAAAACAATGGTGGCTGTTTGAAATTGCTCAGAGGTTTGAAATGCTAGAGGCCATCTCGGAGATGGACTGGTGGCAGAGTGCAGAGGAACAGGTTAAAGGTAAATGCAATTTATCACATGGCACCCTGAAGTATTGTATGGCGATTACCACCACATCTGGTGCTTTGTGATCCTTCTGCAGGACAGGTGCTATCGGTGGTAAAGTCACAGAAGCTTTTAATACCAGCCAATGTCCCCTGGGATGCCCCATCACAGTCCCTTTGCTCCATTACTAATCCCACAAATCATGGCCTCCCTGAGCCTTGCTACACATTGTCTAGCCTGCTCACTGCGTTTCTGCTCTCCATGCAATGAGCATCCGTCCCAGTCATTCCACGCGATTGCTTTTTATATTTGAAAATACTGCTGGGAGCGCAATTTCCCACATGGGATCCAGGAGAACAGTAACGTAAGTGGCTGCTTAAAACAAAGCCACATCCTGGCAAAAGGAATTCAGACCAGGAAATCCCTGTTTGTCTCCTGTTGGGAGCGACTCCAGGAAGTGGAGTATTATGGGAGAGGTGTTTAGATAGGAGTCACTAGTGACTTTGCACTTGCAGGGATCCCTACGTTTGTATCTTGCCCATGTTTTTCGGAAAGCCTGACAAGTCCAAGAGAGGGTTTATAGATGAACTGATTGTCTTCCGCCTTCACAGACACTGGGCCCTCAAGAAGCAGCAGGAGGGGCAGGAATGTCATTGTTTGCTAGGCAGCAAGAAGATGCTGGTGAATTGACTTTTTCCTTGTCTGTGTGGAGTTTTAAGTAATTTCGGCCTTAGGGTGAATGGCATGGTCCCATGAAGAGAGGAGAGGGAAAGAGAGCAGTGCACTTAGATCACATTCAATGGGGCTGTCAGAACTCTTCCATCGAAAACACCCAATCACATTATTATTGTTTACTGAGCCCTGCCATCATGCTTGGGGCGGTACAAATGGAAGTGGCAGCCCTGGCCCTACAAAGCTCACCATCTTGGGCAGGCGCAAACCAAGCAGTGTAGACACATGGCTGAACACCCACAAATCCCACTGACATCCACGGGCGCTGAAGGTGCTCAGCACCCTTGAATATCAGGCCAAGAGCCTGGGTCCATTGCCAGTCTGAGTTTGAGGTGCTGCAGGAGTCTCACAGGGCTCACTGTGGGGCTTCATGGGAAATGGGAGGTAAGGAGGAAGGGAGAGGTCGCCTGACGTGAGAAGAGTCTGTCCCAAGCTAAAGGAAAGCCGGCACAAAGCCAATGTGGGCGAAGGCGGCAGAGGGAGAGGCTAGCAGAGGGGCTTGGACAGAGCAAAGGAAATGAGCAGGGATACCGACAGGGTGGAGTTGTGCAGGGTCTGGGCGGTGGGATGAAACCCATGCAGATCACATTCAAGGAAGGATTCAGGGGGGTGTGGATGTGGCCGGAGTGAAGGTGAGGAAAACGAGGCCTGGCGGGGAGCACGGAAATTACAGCAGTCAAGGCGAGAAGGAGCCAAGGCAGGAACAAGCTTCGGGCAGTAGGGATGCAGAGGGAAGGCCAGACTTCCCTGGCACCGGAGCTCCAGCAGGAGTAGGCTGCCAGCAGCCCCGGCAGCCTGTGGTGCAGGGTGGGAAAGATCTCCACACTGTGCCGAGGCATCTGCAGTCCAGAGCGCCCAACACTGGCACTGACGGGAGCTAGCACCAGACCCAGCCCTCACGTAACAATGGAGGAAGCAGCCAGTGACTGCCCAACGCTCTGGACGGGTCTGGCGCCCTACCGATCTCCCTGGGATGCTGGTTAGGGCCCAGTTGCTGCTGGGATGAACTAAAGCAAGAACTTCTGCCGGCAGGGGAGACTGCAGGTTTGAGTGGAACAGGTGGGAAAATTTGTGTTCCTCCTTCTAATAGCTCTCAACTAATCCTCACAGTAACCCCAAACCTACCCCAGGCCATACAGACCTGCCAGGCTGCCATTTATTATTAGGTGTGAAGTCAGGAACCTGACCTTACGGGATAGAAATTATCACGTTTATTGACATTGTGGTTGTGCCTATTGGCCCCAGTCAGCACTAGGGGGGCTACACACAGAAGAGTTTCCAGGATAATCCCACGTCTTTTCCAGCTTTTTCCTTGGCTGGTTTTTACCATGCATTTCCTTTGGAGTCCTCACCACTCATTCCTACATTGGCAAGCTGATCGCCATTCGTCCCCATGGAGGCAAGCCCCTCCATGCTGATTCTGGACCCTTGTGAGACGCAACGCTTCTTTAGTTCTTCATCCTTCTCAAAATGTCTGTCAAACGCTGCTGTTGCTCTCTTCACACCAACAAGTTGTGAGGTACAACAGCACCGCTGGTTAGGAGCTCGTGGCAGCCAGACCCAAGGAGGGCAGGGGACTGAGTACACAGAGACCTGTTTGCCTTCCAAAATGCAGCCCAAGATCATGCCGGCTGGCCAGGTATAATAAGGGGCAGGAGTTTGTCCATTTCAGTTATATTGCAAGGAGGTGGCTGCTCCCTTTGGCACAAAGGCCTAGTACAAGTCACACTCTTTGGAAGTTTACACTACTACTCCTCCTCTGCTCCTGTGCTGTTGTGGTCAGTTCCTGAGCCAACATTCAGGATATGTAAAAACAGGCTTTTCCAAAGCCCTAGGCCCATAGAAGTGCTCCAGTGACAAGAAAATGGGAATCTGGGTTATTTTTAAAAATAACCCAATGACCTTTCCCTTCCAGTGTGGTTTGATGGCTGCAGTCTCTCAGACAGGCTCTTTAACAGACTCGCATGCCCTGTCGCTCAGGCACAGAGTGACATATGCACACACTGACCGAGGGCCACATCTGTAGCTTTGGGCTAGTGCATGAGAAACAAGAAGTTAAATGAAAATAGGCGAGTCATTTTGGTAGTTTCTGCATCTCCCTCCGTTTGAATGAACCACACACAGAGGGCAAGGCCAATCAGACTTTTCAATGTCTTTACTTTGTAATCTTCTCAGGGTTACTAGTAACAGACAAGTAAATGGTTTTTCAAATAGCTGATGAAGCTGTGTGTCCTTTCAAAGGATGATGCCTGGAATCTCAGAGTGGGGAGAGAAAGGCTCAGTGAGAATCCCATCCACAGTGAGGAATGGGCCACAAGCAATCCCTCTGGCGCCCACTGCCACAGGACAAGCTTCTACACAAATGTACAAATTTTTTAAAAACTGCCAGCTTGAAAGGCCCTAGATTGTCAGACACTGACTGGGAAATGGACAGGCAACTGCACTGGCGTGCAGTGCCACAGGGGTGCACAGAAAGCAGATTCATGGAAACCCTGTTCTGTTGGCAGGTCACCTCCACAGAAGCACAGTGTCCTGCCATAGGTGGGGAAGTGTCTCATGATTTAAATTCATTAATTTCCCAGGAGTCTCTGGAAAACAGCATAGCAAGCTGGCTTACCATTAGCAGGATTCACCCTAGTCTGGACTGAGTTCTCATCTGTTTCTCTCCAGCCTCTGCTGAAGCTTTTCATGGAGAATTCTTTTCCCACCACCCAATCTGCTTGCTGTGCTATGAACAAGTTCTGTAGGATGCCAAGAAGCATTCACTCTTATGCCTGAGATGAAGACATTCCTCCATGGTGAGCTGAGTGAGAGCCAGGAAGGTGCAACTTGCAGATCAGAAGGCAGAACAATCCTTCCAGCTCCTTCCTTTGGAGTGTAGATGTGTGCGCAGTTATTTTGGGAGTATATCTGAACTTTTGGGGCAGAGCTAACTCAGGTCCCGCTTCTCTTTACACTAGAGATACATTTACCTGGATCTGATCTAAGACTTGGCACCACTGGGAGGGCTTGTCTGGATCCATTAGTCCCCTTTCTAGGGGAAGTGCATTAGATAGGGGGTGATGCTGCTACCTTCAGAGCAGAGGCCTGGAGTTTGAATGCGGACGGTGCTACAGGATGCCTGTGTATAATGAAGCCCATGATAGTATAATGCTCAGTGTTCTAATTCAGTTTGCATTGATGTTCTCTCTGGGTCTCTGAATGTCACTCTACATATCAGAAGATATTCTGGTCTCTTCCTCCTGCACGGGGCTCTGTTTGAAGGGATTCCAAGCTGTCCTGGCTCAGCCTTTATGGAGCACTCCAAAGGCTGGTCACCGTGCCTTACTGTCAAAGGTCTGGCAGGATTCTCACCCGCCATGTCCAATGTGACAGCAGATTTCCTTCCTCTTTCTAATCCCGGGAGATTGCAGAAGAAAAAGGAGAAATCTGTATTTCTCCAGTGGGGTAGAAAGGAACTCCTATCATATGCCTTTAGACTGCCCAGTGCTCACATCTGTCAGTCTAACCTTTGGGAGAATGCAGATTTATATACCATTTCTAAGCATTTGTCTGGCTGGTGACCTAGAAAAGCTGCTTTTATAAGTCTTCCATGAAGAGATGATGTATAGTTCCTCTTTCATGCTGAGATAGGCTCCCTACAGTCCCAGCTCACATTCTTGCCATTCACCGGGCTTCTTGTAAGTCTGCACTGCACTCTTGCTTCGGCACACTTTCTGCTCTTTCCACTCTCCACTCTGGTTGGGACCAGGCCATTTCTGGCAGCTCTCTGGAGCTGCCTTTTATTACCTGCATTGTCTCTTTATAGGACAGCTGGAGAGGACAGAGCAACTGTCTGCATTTGTCTGAGGTGTGCAAACTCCAAAGAGAGAGAGGGAGAGTTTAGGGAGCCCACGGAGCTGAACTAGGAGGAATGGCATGAAACTGAGCAAAGGAAAATCTAAGCTGAACATTGGGACATTTTCCAAGCAGTGAGTGGGCAATAAGGCTGTAGGACAGTCCTGCAGCAAAGTGTGGGAAGCCTCATCTCATGACTGGGCTCAACCAAAACTCCATTTGTTTTGTTTTTCCCCCCCTTGGGTTTGACAAAAAGTGATCCCAGGCCGAGGCCATTTAAAACACTTCCCGAAGATAAAGGGGTGACGCCTGCAGTGGTAAAGAAATGCCACCAGCTTGACTGCAAAACCACACACAACCCACCCCAACCCCAGTGAGTCGAAAGAGGAGCCAGCAGCCAAGCCCTATACCCATGGCGAGGCTGGAAATTGTAGGAGAAGCCATGGAAGGGAGGAGAAGAGATAGGCCATGAAGTTCCAACACAGGGTCTGGTCTTTGCAAACCCCGCTTGCTGCTGAGCAGCACTCCAGCTGCTCTCTGTAGGTGACCACAGGCGGAGCGCTGTTGCTGGACTGGGAGCACAGCCACCCACCCGCTTAGGGTGTGCCTACATGGCAGTCGGTGATCTGACTAAAAGCTAGCACACATATTCCTATGCCAGCTGCAATCCAGCTAGTGCCATGAAACCTCGCGGGGAAGACACAGTGGTGCAGACATCAACCTGCGCTGCCCAGCCTGCCTGGAAACTTACTTACAGGCCTAGCCCATGCCAGAGCCCACACCGCTAGACATACCCTTACTCAACCGGAGACTGTCTCCCTCTTCACCGTCCCTTGATACCTTCCCCGTGACACTGGACATGGACACCAAACTCACTGGAGCAAGGACTGCTTTTTGGTCTGTGTCTGTACAGTGCCTGTCACCATGGGGCTCCTAGGTCTTGCCGCAATACACACAACAACAACAGACACATCCAACCGCCCCAGCTTTCCTAATGGACAGCTTTCATGCCAGGAGTCTGAGATCTCACAACCTAGCAAACTCTGCACTATGGTCAGCCACTCTGAATCTGAACCGTAAGCCGGAGACACCTTTGCACTTAGGCTGCATACGCTCTGCTGCATAAATCATTGTGGACCTAGTTTTAAACATCCCCAGGTGTGTGCAAAACAGTGAAACATACAGGGCTTAAAACATCCCCAGTTGCAAGGATTCTTGGCTGGGATGCTGAGATATGCAGGGTTTAACATTCACTAGCAGTGACACAGAACTCCATGCTTTTCCATGTTCACTCTGGGGGCTTTTAGGGACCAGAAGAGACTCTTACCCAGCAGAATAGGGCAGACAGGAAGCTTTCCCAGGCAAAAGCAATCAGCTTCTGAAGCCTATAAGTTTTCATTTAAAAACAATTAAGGCAATTAGGTTTGAACATGAAAGTTAGGCGCGTTGCTCCATATTCAAGCCTCTAAACCCAATTTTTATAGGTACTATGTACTCCCAGATCTCGTGTCCTGACAGTTACCCCCTAAAATTGACTCTTTTCCCATAACAAGAACATTTAGTGCTACCTGAACCCTTGTGTGAGAGTGTTTCTCCCTTAAAAACAGACAGATACAGAAAGAAAGGGAATATGGGAGGTTGTTTAAAGGACGATTTGCCTGATCTTTGGAGTTTCAAATATTAATTTTTTTTCTGTTTTGCTTTGTGTTGTGTATTGAATAGTTACTGAACATTAAGAAGCATTTCTTGGGTGCTGTAAAAGCAAACCACCTCCTTGGTAACAGAACCTCAAATCCAAATGATTGTTCACAGAAGGGTAAAACAAAGAAGTAACAAAAAGGGGAACTTTATGCTGATAGCATCTGAATAGCCCTGTTTAATCCTCACTTGAGGCAGCCTTGGCATTTTTCACCCTCACACACTCCTCGAGATAGTAGGTGTCAAGTAAACTTTTTGAGGTTTTAACTTTACATTTCAGATTGAGATGCTTGGGTTTGTTAACTGTTGTATTAAGGTTTTTTTACCCCTTAAATTACTGGTCTGTATTTATAACCATAGCACCAACTTCCCATCTATTTTTCTTAACCGTGGGTTTATACATAACAATCATTTGATTTTACACAGCACTTTCCACCTATGGCTCTCAGATCACTGTACAGTGAAGGTATGACCCCTGTAGTACAGATGGGGAAGCTGAGACACAAGGAAATGATGTGACTTGCACAAGACCACCTACCAGGTCACTGCAGAACTTGGAATAGAATCCAGGTTTCCTTCCTCCTAGTCCAATGCCTTATCCACTCAAACACACTGACTCCCTGCAAATCACTGCTTCCCTGAGGTGTGGCTAAACACATGTCCATATATTATCACACACGCCGTATATTTTACAAAAAAACCCACTTTCAGAGTCAAGGGTCTATTTTACTACACTTTTGGATGCTTCTCCTTTGCCATGTGGGAGCCATGATGGCCCTGGCCTATCTATGTGGCCCTCTGGGTGGTTCCTGTCTGCAGTGATTTGAGCAGCTTTTCTCTTTCTTGCTTAGTTGCCCTGGATTTAGCTGCCTGCCTGTTACAAGGGCTCTGTGCTGTATCAGTGTGCAGCTTCTGTAAGCCAAGTTGGGCAACCCTCCGAGCTTGTCAATCACATGTGCCAGCCAGCCACCCACCCACCCGTGTCTGGGAATCAGACCTTCCTCAGTCGGCAGGCTTTGTACCTTGGAATCCAGCTTGGATTTACACTCTTGAAAAAGACTTACACATGTGGGTTGATTTACTCTTTCTACAACTCTAGGACAGGACTTGGCTCAATATTTCCAATGGTGGTATACCCATCTGTCTCATGTGTCACATGTCAAAGGGCCAGTGGTTCTGTAGCAGGAGACTTGCTTTTGAATGGAGTTATCACTGAGGGCTGTAGGCACACGGAGAGGGAAAGGAACAGGCTTTTCAGGGAGCAGCAGCAGGATTTGGACACAGACTGCATGTGGAGGACATGGGAGAGGGAGGAGCTGCAGAGGGTTACTAGGGTATGGGCATGAGTGACAGGGAGGAGGAACTGTCCAAGGGGAAGTGGCGAAGGTCTGGGAAGGAAGATGAGCAGTTCAGTTTCTGGCCATGTTCAGCTAGTGGATGGCAAGACAGCCAGGAAGCACTGTTAAGACACACGCTCACATGTACAGTTGGATGGAAGGAGACGAGGCGAGAGCAGCTATGTGGATTCACACAGCAGCAGCGAAGAGGTGATAAATGAATGTAGGTGAACAGAAGAAATCATTCAGAGAGAGGTTGTCAAGTAAGAGAAAGGAAGGCCCTGGGCAGCAGCCCCAGGACTCCTACAACTGAGGGGTGAGGCTAACCCAGCGAAAGACCCATTGGGAATGGTCAGAGAGGTGACAGGAAAAAAAGGGAGAGGACAGCAATGGGGAGAGGAGGGGAACATACATCAGAATAGAATCCATGCATCCTCTTTTGCACTGTACCCAGCCCCTGAAACAGGAAGGGGAGAGGAGAGGCTAAGGGAGGATTTTGCTATTGTTTTATCTACATCTAAATAGCTAAAAATAGCTTTCACAGGGTTTGAAATCTTTAATTAAAACCAAGTCCTGATGTGCAGCAAATCCCTCCTGATGTGCAGCAGAGCTCGCTCCTTCCATGAAAAGGCCTGCTTGGCATGTTCCAGTATGGCCTGCCATGTGCAATTCCCCATTCCTTCTGGAATGGATCAGTCACACTGGAGACAGCTGACAGGCCCACTGTGCCTTGGAGACTCTGCTGCTACTGTGCCTTATTTCTGGTCTGTAAATTCTCATCTTCCTTCACTTTCTCCAGCCTGGACAGACCAGAATTTCACCCCTTATAGAATTACTTCTCCCCACACCAAGAATAGCACTTGGAAGGAAAATTTACCCCTTTCCTGCTTCAGCTTCTCTCTCTTCCTCTCTCCCCGAAACGCCGAGAACTCCCTCCTCCTCCATCTTCAAGTGCAAAGATTTAGCTAATTTCTTCCATGAATAGAATATAAGTAGCCATAGCAACATCAGCCTGCCAACCTTACCACCTCATATAGCTCCATGTCCCCATCACCTCTTTTCTTGTTCACCATCCCCTCCCACCTCTCCTGGAAACCAGCGAGGCATCATCTCTGGCTTCTAGCCTATTCCCTCTCAGTGTATGTCCTGCTTGCTAGTCCTGCCCTTTCCAGCACTCCAGTAATCGGCCATTCACCACTCACTAGCCCATTGTGTCTTCCCTCATATTCTGAAGGCCAATATCCACACTCATCTCAGAAATTCTCCCTATGTCTTCTCTTTTTCAGATTCTGACCCACATCCAACCTCCCCTTTCCCAGCAAAATCTCACAGAAGGTCACTCATCTAAGCAACCCCTCTCACAACAGCACCTGAGACCATCTCCAGATGGGCTTCTTTCCCCTTCACAATGCTATGAAGCCTGGCTTACTCCTCCTCTCCTTATCCTTCTGAGCCTCAGTGATCTCTGTGATGTTAAAAACCATTTCCTCCTTCCCAAATGTTGGGTACAGTTCTTTGGATTCTTGGTGCTCTGTCGTCCTGGTTTCATTTCTGTTCATCCAACCCCTTATCCCCTGGGGTCTTAGAACGCCAACATCCTAATCCTTGTCAAAAACAGCAGGTCGGCCCTTGTAGAGCAAGTGCTACCTCCAGACATGCCTGCCGCAACTGTGCCAAAAATACCACGTCAATTCTCCCAATTGAAGGGAGAAACTAAAGCAAATGCTACTTTCAGCGTTCAACTAACCTTTCCTTAGCAACTCCCCACAGAAACCAAACCAACCCACACCTTGCACATGGCTGCCTGACCCTTCTACTGCTTTTCCCTGCACAGGCACAAAACCCTGCCAAAGGGGACATTCCTACCTGCTGCTGGGATCCCCGAGATGCCCTCTCCAGGAAGTCTAGTCTTTTCTGAGGGAACCGAAGGACACCAGGCACCTCTTGCTCCTTTAGCTGGGCTATGGAGCCATAGGTACTCGGAGCCACCCTCATCACCTACCTCCTGGTTTGAGTCTATGGGTACCTCCTACACTCAGATACAGTCACATTTGGCTGTTTATCGAACGTTCTTCTAATGCCACTCTGCCTACATGACCATATTTCTCCCCCATTTGCATAGTCACCCCCCCACACACCCCTAAAATGACATGGATGGTGTTCTTTCTAAACTTTGACAGTGCCACAGAACTCCAGAGAGGCCCATGGAAGGAGAGAGCAGGAGACCTCTGCTGCACTGGATACTTTATTCAGTAATGGGCATTTCAGATCAAGCAGGGACAGCAAAGCTGAGGCAGCCTCAAGAAATACAGGACATTTGCTAACAAATGGTTAGCAACCTCCAAGGCTCCAGCTTAAAGTATGGCTATGCCTCCCGGCCTCCCCACCCCTGAAGTTCTGCCCGTGTGGCAATTCTCCATCTGTGTCCCATGGACACATGTCACTGGAAATTCTTAGTGTCCCAGAACAACTCGCTGAAACCTTGGACACCTCAGTGTGTCTCATTCTAACTATTGGGGCTCCCCTTCAGAGTGACCAGAATCCCAGTGTGTTTTGGGCTTTCGTGGGTGGAGAGGAGACCCTTCGGTCGAGGTTGGTTCCAAAGGTTGTTCCGTTGGGGGGAGGGGGCGGAGGGAGTAAGGGTCTGGTTCCTGCCTGTTCTGCTGGTGATGATGCCAGGCCTGTGGCCTGTAAACACTGGCATCCACGTCCTAGCGCCTCGGTGCGGGAGACAAACCGAGCATAGGCTTCAGCACAACATGTCAGTGCAGCCTTAGATGGACGTACTGGGAATTTCTAAATGCCTCTCTCCCCTGGGAAGCCTGGAGCATCAATGTGAAGGGGAGGGGAGGGGCGGGGCTTCTGGCACTCAGTTCCTCTAGCCACTGCAGATCAGTGACACTGCCCAGCTGGCTAATGCTGCTCTCTGCCTTTCTTTCCCTTCTCTAGTAAAGGGTTAGCGCGGATTCCTCTGCTCACCCATGCCCGGCCCCACTTCCCATTTCCAGGGTGCTGGCAGACAGAGTGGGGAGGGGAGAGGGAGGAGGAAAAACAGAACAATTAAGGAACAAGAGAGACTTAAAGAAAAAGTGGAGGAGAAAAAAAGGCATGAATTAATAAGAGGAAAAAAAGATGACTGGGGGTAGGAGAGATGAGAAGGAAGAGAGCCAGAAAAGGAGGGGGAGTTGGGGATAAAAAGCCTATCTGAGCCCTTGTGCCCTTCCTGGAATCAGGCATAGGGGCTTCTCGATTGCCTGCATAAGCCAATTTGTGGGGGGAGGAGGGGAAAAAGCCAGGCCACGAGAGGTGGGAGGTGGTGTGTGTTAATGTTTCTGATTATACGGTGTGCTTTTGTGCAAGGCAGCGTGTGTGGGCACATAATGTATGCCTTTGTAGTGGTGCATACAATACATGTGTTTCTAGGAGGTAAAGGAACATGTACCAGACGGGAGTGAACACTGTGTGCACGAACCCCTCGTGTGTGTGTGTCACACTACATTGCATGCCTGCAAGCAGCTGAGCAGACCCTGTGTGCACACGTGCCTGTTTGCATGTGAGGGAGAGAGAACAGGTTGCAACGGAGGAGGAGAGAGGTGCAGAGCCCACGTGAAGTGAGCGGGTCCCTCCTCTCACAGTGCAGTCCCCCAGCCCCCTCTTCCTCCTCCAGCTCTGTCTACACAATCCTTTTCATCTCAGGTTTTTGAAATGGTTCCAGGAACACAGATGCCATTTAAAGGGGCAGCCCTATATCAGAGCAGACTTGGCTTTATCTCTAGTGCGACACAGTGCTGTGATGTTTGAACAATTACCTTTAGCATTTGCACCCCCCCATCACACTCCCACTGGATCGCGAAAGCCCCTTCAGCCTCACAGAACCAATCTCCTTTACTGTTGTAGCGGCCGGGCACAGCTGTTTCTGCTTGCCCACCTTTTGTCCTCGGCCTGTCCATAACTGGACGGCGAAGAACACTGATGCTTCTGCTGTAAAGGTGCAAGATGTCTGAGCCTTAGGCATTTGCTGCACAGCTTTACTCAGTGCATACATTTGCTACACACCAGGGAGCAATTCTGCCTTCTCTGATATGGTCGGTGTTCATACCACACACACACACACACACACACACACACACACACACACACACCCCCATATGATACATGCGGAGCCTTGCTAGGCACATGTAACCCTGCACACAGGTAAGGCATCACTCCATCGATCCCTTGCACTGCTGGGAGATGGTTTTGCCTTTTAGCAATGGTAGAACCTAATAAAGCATTCTCCAATCTGCAGACATTCAAGCCAAACCAACCTCTAACATTCAGTGGTAGCATCACAAAGAGAAAAGGACTCCTGTTCTACCATTGCAAAACATGAAGGATTCCTGCATGTGAAAGCATGGCCCCTTCTGCCCACCCCAGCTCTGCTGATGGCACTGATCAAACGGACATTTCTCTCTGTCACCCTTTGCAATCATCTTAACAGGACCATCCCAGCACCCGCCACTGCCAGGGTTAAGGGGGAGGGGAGGAGAAATGAAGGAATAACAGGCACTGGCTGCTCTGACATCCCGGTGCCTATCTCGCCCTTCGCGCTCCATGCATTGGATGGAGCTACAGCACAGACAGGATGGAGCCAGCTTGCTGGGAGCCAGCAGGAAAGCTAGAGACAGATTTAGGTGAAGAGACAGACAGAAACCGTCCTCCTAGGAGGACGTTTGGTTTTGGGGCACTTTCTGTAAACACTCCTCTGGGAGTTTCATTTCAAAATCAGATTATTTCAGAGATGCGCAGGGATTCAGCCAGTAACCAAGAAGGACGTAGGGAGGAAAGAACAGGGTTTGGAGGTAGATGGTCTCTCAGCCTGGCCCCAGCCTCCATTTTACGGCTTTGCAAACAGGCTCCATCCATTTTCTAGGCTGGCTGATGGGTTCAAGAGAAGAATGGCCTCCCCATGTAGAAAAGATGAGAGAGACAGCCCGGCAATTGCTCGTTAAGGAGACCAGTAATAAGATGGGAAGAAGTAAAGGCAGTGAAATGGGGCAGAAAGCACACAACATGCCAGAGACCAGAAGAAGGTTATATAATTATCGATGGGGATGGAGAGCTTGGAACGACGAGTGGGGAACAGGCTTCCAAACCCAATAGAAGGTGGGAAACTAGTTTGGTGAGTGCTGGCAGTCGGTGCCAACAGCCTCAGAGACTGCCCTGAGGGCAGTATGCCTGGTGCCTTGCTCCCAAGGGCTGATGGGACACTTGGCATCACCGAGACTTCAGGCAGCTGCATTCTGAGCAATGAGAACCTGGGGTGGGGTGCCAATGATCACCGGTACTTGTGCCAAGCGGAATTCAGACAGGCCTTAGCAGCTAAGGCCTCAGGAGGCTGTTCCTAGCCCAGAGCAGAACGAGAGAAGAGAGTGCACAGCCTCGATGCTGGCCTGGGAAGTCCTGGCCCGTCCAGCCAACCCAAATAGCCAAGCAGTGCCGAAATGTGCTACAGGATGCCACCTTCTTGCTAACACATCTCTCTTTCCGAATGAACATTCTGCAGAATCCAGGGGTCCTTCCACCCACTTGCCCCATCCCTGGGGTACCTCAACCCCCCCGCCATTTACTCTAGACACACGGAGGCAGAACGAGTGCCTAGGATGCTTGGGGAGTGGTAACAAGCCCTGTAACAAAAGCTGCCCCTCCCCCCCCCACCACCTTGGCTGCGGGGAGCCAACCTGTGTCCCATACCTGTTCATACCAGTCGCGGTTCGAACATGTGCATTCTGGCCACCAGTTTGTGCTGTTCCCGTTCATCTTGGGAGTGCTCTTCCCCTGCCCCTGCTTCAGGGGAGCAGGGACATTGTCCCGGGAGGTGGGGATGAGTTTGCTCTTATTCCGAGAGGTGGGGGTGGCTCCCCCCTGGGACGGCAGGGTCTGCGAGCTGTAGCCCCCGTAGCCGTACTGCTCATGCTGCCACTCGCCGTAGGACGGAGGCTCCATGCGACGCAGGGCCGCCATCCGCGTCACTTCGTAGCACTCTGGGCACTTACAACAGTGGTGGTGCTTGTGCATATTTGCTTTCATAATACACACACAACCAAGAACAAAAGGGAAAAGGGACCCCCCGCCCCGAGCAGAATATGCCTCCGCCTCCTCTCCCTCTACGCACCCCCTCCCCCTCTTGTAGAGAGATGGTCCAGAGTCTTCTGTACAAAAACCAGAATTATAAATCTATTATCTCCAAAGGACAGCCACACCATAAAAACGGTTTCTGTTGTTCTGCATTGCCAGCCATTCAGGTGCTAGCATGTCAGCTTGCCCCTCAGGCCCTGGAGAGCTGCTGGCATGGGGGGCTCGGTGCAATCAGCTCTCTGCCTTGCTTCATTTAGCTGCTTTGCTGCTTCCCCAGTGAGGGTCCGTGGCAGAGGAGTCCCTGGCCCTGGCAGCCGTGTGCGTAGTCAGGCTCCCTCAGTGGGTATGTGCAGGGGGTAGGAAGAAGATAGCTGGCTTCACCTGCAGGGCTTGGGCTGGAGGATTCTGCTGTTTCTGGTCCCTGGACGAGAAGGGAGAAGGCAAGAGCATCTATCTCCAGCCTCCCTGTTCTCCCGGCCCTCAGCCAATCACAGCACAGGGCAGCATCAGCAGCAGCGAGAATGTTAAACAGCAGGCCCTTAAAGACACAGCTGCCTCATTCCTACCCCTGGAGCCTGCTGCACCATTCAGCCCCCTCATGGAGCCAGCTGCCAATCACAGTGCTGGGAAAAAAGGGGCAAAAACCTGTCCTGGCTGAAATGACTCGGTCAGAAATCCCACAAAATCCATAGAAGTTACTGGTGGAAAAGGCCCAGGAGATCACTAAGAGAAGCAAGGGATACTCTTGTCATTCTACAGCCTACACAAACAATACCCTTTTGATCTCGCAGTTGGGTGACACCCAAATGCCATGTACAGTGGTCACTTTTCAGAGCTGTCGTTAAAATAACTACATATAAAAGTACCGTCACTATTTGCAATGCTCCCAATATACAGGACAGGGAACACAGAGGGAATATTGAATGCACTGAAGCAACAGTAATTATCTAAAGCAAAACTGGAAGGTGTATCAGGGTAACCACTGCACCGTAAATCCAGAATCTACATTAAAACAAACTCAGGAGGCCTCTTCCCTCATGACAGGGAATTCCAGGGAAGGCTGCCTGCTCATTTGCTTTCCAAACAGCCAGGGGCCTATCACTCTGTACCCCATGTGCTGCAACACCTGGGCACAATGGAGGGAAGCTAAGAATAGAGGGAAATCTGCTGCAGTATCCACGGTATGCATCCGATGAAGTGAGCTGTAGCTCACGAAAGCTCATGCTCAAATAAATTGGTTAGTCTCTAAGGTGCCACAAGTACTCCTTTTCTTTTTGCGAATACAGACTAACATGGCTGTTACTCTGAAACCAGGGAAATTGTTAAATCCTTATGTTCTTGCTTTGGGCCCTCTGTCATTAACTGGAAAGGAGAATGCTTGGTGTTTTCTCTTTTAGCACAAGCAGGGAGGAGAACACATTTTCAGTGGGTAGACTCAGTGCTGGGATCAAAGGGAGCACAGGCAGATGCTGGACCCACCTTCCACAACACAACTCTGCAAACGCATTTCATTCCTGACATGTAGCCACCCTTCCCAGTGCAGTCCTGTCCCCATCAGGACATGCAAACTTCCTGGTCACTTCCGCCTCGGAACCTACACAGCACTACCAGGAATCTTAGTCTTGCAGCTCCCACTGTTATTTCAGGGCTCCCCACAGGCACCACCCCTGACACCCTTCAGTCCCACCCTGCTGCTGCCCACCCCCCCAGCCATCCCAGCCCACGGTAACCCCCTCCTGTGCCCACCCCCCCAGCCCACGGTAACCCCCTCCTGTGCCCACCCCCACCCTGCTATTACAGACCTAGAGCAGAGATGGACAGCCCCGCTGATTTGTGTGGTTGTGTTGTGATATGCACAAATTGGGGTCAGGATGAGACTAAATTCAAGGTCACTTGTGACTCAAGCTAGATTGGGAACGCAGAGGTGAAAGGATAATGGATTCACCCAACAGCACCAGCCCCTCTCATCTGGGGGCATCAAAGCTCTACTTCCTGTGTTAGAGGTGTTCTACAGAGCTTCATTCCTGCACCTGGTTTTGTGCTTCCAGTCCCTTCCATTTCCATGTACGCTGATATCCCGGGGGGGGGGGGGGTGTGGATGTGTGCGTGCGCAAGGCCAGTCAAAAGGATGGATCCTCAAAGAGCCCAACCACCATGGGACGGTAAAAGAAGCTTGTTTTGGGGCTGTGGGCAGGCAGAGGGCAGTGCTCTGTGCACAGATTCCTCGGTTCCAAGGCCAGAAGCGCCCAGCGTGACCACCCAGTCTGACCTTCTGCATAACACAGGTGGTGGAACTGCCCCAAAAGAAATCAGAGCAGAGCTGTTAGGAAAACCTCCAATCTGGATTTAAACATTGCTCAGGATGGAGACTCCACTATGACCCTCCGTAAGCTGCTCCAGTGGTTAATTAAAAATTGACACCTTATTTCTAGTGTGAAATTGTCCAGCTTCACCTCAGCCAGGGGATCGTGTTGTAACTTTCTCTGCTACACTGAAGAGCCCATTATTAAGTATTTGTTCCCCACGTAGGTATTTACAGATGACCCCTGGAATACAGGTCACCTCTGTATTAGGAAGAAAGTGAAAAGTTGGAAGGAGTTCAGAGAAGAGTCACTGAAATGATTGGGGGCCAAGCTACAAGGGACAATCACAGAAATATGTTTAGTTAGGTTACACTCCTGCCAAGGGGGAAAACTGAAAAAAGCCTGTAAGTATCTGCATGGAGTAATCCACACCCAGGTGGGAGAGGAATGGTTTAGAGCAGTAGCACAAGTGTACGCTGTTAGGAGCGATGGGATGAAAACAGAGTAATAGCACGAGCCTAGAACCTAGATAACCAGATCAGATGCCAACGAACAGTGAAAACACCAAGACAAATGCCCTGACACTGAAGGATCTGTTAGTCTGCGGGACTGTCTCCAGCAGGAAGAAGGGAGGAACCACCAATCGGGATATTTAAAACTAGACTGGATAAGGCCCTGGAGACTGTTGAGGAGAACAGTCCTGCCCCAGCTCCCCAGGCCTGGACTAGTCAGAGCCTAGCTATGATCATTTCTGTGCTAGGATTCTATACAATGAAAGAGTTGCTGGGACTAGCTCAGTGTATCTCCAGGTACCAAAACCCAAGCGGAGATGGAGATACTAAGAGCACAAGAAATTCCCACTCGTATGCAGCTTCCCCTCGGAATGCTCAGTGTGTGAGAAAGGTGAACAACAAATACACCTTTCTTCCCTGGCCCAGAGCCCAGGGAGCTGCTGCCACCCATCAGACAAAGCTCGGAACCACTGCCAGTGGGTGTTAGGAGATGCTGAGAAATCCAAATGGCTCAATTTTTACCCACTTTAATCCCCACCTCCCCCGCTCCTTTGGGACACATAAGTGCTGCTCCTACAGCATGACAGCAGACAGAGCTGGTCCATGGAGCATCTCCTGGGGGTGTGCACAGTCCTGATGCTCACATTGTTGTGTCTTCTCTTGACTCCAGCTGCAAGCATTATGAGGCAGGGACTGTCTCTTGCTATGCATTTGTACATCCACTAGTACCAGGGGTCCTGATACCGACTGGGGTTTCAGGCTGGCTGTGCAACACAAATAAATAATATGGATGGCACTGGCTGCTCTGCCTGGTTTCCAGCCGTTAAACTGCAACAAAGAGCTAAAAATACAGAAATATTTTCCTAATGTCACTTCCCCCCGGAGCAATTGCTGGAGTCACTACAAGGATGTTGTGTGATCGCAGAAAGAGGGGAGATGGACAAAACACTCTTGATTAAGATGTGGCACACATGGGGACCCTAAGGACTAACCCCAGGCCCCAGCTGAGATCATAGAATATCAGGGTTGGAAGGGACCTCAGGAGGTCATCTAGTCCAACCCCCTGCTCCAAAGCAGGACCGATCCCCAATTAAATCATCCCAGCCAGGGCTTTGTCAAGCCTGACCTTAATAACTTCCAAGGAAGGAGATTCCACCACCTCCCCAGGCAACGCATTCCAGTGTTTCACCACCCTCCTAGTGAAAAGTTTTTCCTAATATCCAACCTAAACCTTCCCCACTGCAACTTGAGACCACTACTCCTTGTCCTGTCCTCTTCCACCACTGAGAATAGTCTAGAACCATCCTCTCTGGAACCACCCCTCAGGTAGTTGAAAGCAGCTATCAAACCCCCCCTCATTCTTCTCTTCTGCAGACTAAACAATCCCAGTTCCCTCAGCCTCTCCTCATAAATCATGTGTTCCAGACCCCTAATCCCTTCACTGGACTCTCTCCAATTTATCCACATCCTTCTTGTAGTGTGGGGCCCAAAACTGGACACAGTACTCCAGATGAGGCCTCACCAATGTCGAATAGAGGGGGACGATCACGTCCCTTGATCTGCTCGCTATGCCCCTACTTATACATCCCAAAATGCCATTGGCCTTCTTGGCAACAAGGGCACACTGCTGACTCATATCCAGCTTCTCGTCCACTGTCACCCCTAGGTCCTTTTCCGCAGAACTGCTGCCTAGCCATTCGGTCCCTAGTCTGTAGCTGTGCATTGGGTTCTTCCATCCTAAGTGCAGGACCCTGCACTTATCCTTATTGAACCTCATCAGATTTCTTTTGGCCCAATCCTCCAATTTGTCTAGGTCCCTCTGTATCCTATCCCTGCCCTCCAGTGTATCTACCACTCCTCCCAGTTTAGTATCATCTGCAAATCTGCTGAGAGTGCAATCCACACCATCCTCCAGATCATTTATGAAGATGTGTGAAGCCCCCACTGTATGTTGCTGACGTGGGGCTGAGCAGTAGATTGAAGTTTCCCCGTCATCTGTGGAGCCCCTCACTTGTTTAACCCCAAGGGGGCTGTGGCGCAGGTTCCTAGGGGGCTTGTGTGTGTTCAGGTTAAAATTACACACTACCAAGTTATGAACACTTGTCATGCCACCTCTACCCCCACAGGCTTTGAGAGAGCCCAGGCCCACCCCAAGTCAGCACACACAGAAGCCAAATACAATTCCAAGCCTAGGAAAACCCAAAGTTCTCTGCAAATCAGCACATAAGTCAGCTCTTCTGGTTTAATAATGGCTGTTGCGTCTGCCAGTCCCGCAAGGGGGCATCACAGACGTACCCTTAACCCTGTAGTGGGGTTCCTCATTCCGTACCAGGGTTCACTGAAAGAGCCAGTCTAAGCAGTTAGGCTAGTCGTGCGTTGAGTGAAAGGAAATCCTTTTACAGGCAACACATAATTAGATTGTGGAACATAGTGCCACAGGATGTTGAGGCCAAGAATTTAGTAAATCAAGAGGGATTGGATATGTATATGGATAATAAGAATATCCAGAGTTATAATAATTAGTGAAGAAAGATGGGGGCTAAGGTTTGGGATGGATATAAGACTTCAAGCTTCAGGGTATAAACCAATCCCTAATTTTTACAGATTAGGATGCAACCTTCCTGGGGGGCAGATTATCCCCCATCTGCCAGTTGCAGATTTTCTTGCATTGTTTTCTGAGACACCTGGTGCTGACCAGTTGGAGACAGGATACTGAACTAGATGGACCCCAGCTTTGATCCAGTCTGGCAATCGCTATGCAACGCTTTAGCAGCGGACGTTCCAGGGCCAGGAGTAGCAGACTAAAAGGAGATGGAAGGAGGCGGCTGCCTTGTGAGGAGGCTGGCAGGAACATTAAAGAAACTGGTCCTCTCCCTTCTGCTTGAGAGGATTCTCACACTTACAGCACCAAGCAGAGCAGCAAGTTGTGAGCCGGAGGGACAGCCAGCAGCAACTCCAGAGCTAAGTTGGAGTTCTCATCCAGCTAGTTACACCACCACATGGACTGGGTAAGCTTTCCTCAGATACACCTCAGTCACACATCACCAGGAGATTCTTCATGGATATTGTAAAATACTAACAATGAATTGTTGCTCCAAAACCAAAGGTCAGAAGCTGAAGTAAGTCCCCCCCAAACAGCAGGGTGATCATGCTGGGGTGGGAGATGAATGAGCCTGACTTGATGCTAGCAGGGTAATGAGGAGGCCCATTTCATTTACTAATCCATGAATATCTGAGAGCTCTTTCTCGGTGGTGGGGTGATATTGGACCTGGAGGTCCACCTCATGGAGGGACTGGACTAATCTTAAAAGGGAGAAACATTAAAATCATACTTGGGGGAAATCCATTGCTTTACATAAAGAGCTGCCTTCTCTCATTGGCTGGGGCTGCCCCAGCCACCTTCTCTGGCTACCACTACTTGTATTTTGGCAATAGTTTCCTCTTTCCTACTCCTCAGCCCTGCAGTGAAGTCAGACATGCATATGTGACATGACAGTCTAACTAGGAAGGACTGAAGGAAAGGGGGATGGGGGCAGAGGCAATGGCCAAGGAGGAGGAATTACAACAGAGGGAACTTTGGTAACAAGCGTGTGTATTAGGAACAATTAAGAGAAGCATTAGGATCTCTGTTTTCCATCAATAGATTTGAACATGGCCTCCTGCAGGAATGGCATTTCTCTTCACTAGCATCCAGGCTTCCATGCTGCCCGCTCCATCTCCGTTGAACTCCTCAGACACGATAGCCATGTGGCAGCCTTGGGTGGAATCCTCTCCATGCCTTGTCTCCAGTGTGGATACTGCTCCCCTTAACTCAACTTTCCTTCCCTCAAAGGCTAGAAAACTTGGAGGCATCCATGACCCAACCTCTGTTTCCCCCCCGCACATCTCCATGATCTGTAAACTACTTATCACCATTACTGAATGGCCAGAATACATCCTAACCTTGCATCCTCCTCTTCTGAAACTCTTACTGGTGCTTTTGTCACTCACTCCTTGTCTCATGTATCATTCTCCAAATCCCCGCACATCTGCTCTACAACTGCTGCACCTTTATCTCTGCACAAATTTGTTGCTTATTTCATACTTTTCTACAGTTAACCGCATTTGTCTCCTGCTGTTCTCATTGCTCTAAAGGTCCATATCCATTGCAAAGGACTTGCACTGCTCTTTACCAGTTGCCCTCATTTTTTCCAGTGGCAGCTAGTCTCATCCACACAGGTAAGCTATGCACAATAAAAGGGCTGCAAACATCTGTCTCAGCAACACTTTGCACAGAGTAGGAAATACTCCCCAATTCTTATAGAAAAGAGATCACATAATAATAGCTCTTAGCACACTTGGATCTCAAAGCACTTTGCAAACAGTCAATCTTCACAACACCTTCAGCAAAGTGATCCTAGTTTTCACCCAAAGAAACTTCAGCACAGAGAAGTGAGGTGACTTAGCCAAGGTTGCACAGCGGTCTGATGGCAGGGCAAGGACTGTAATGTTGGAGTCCTGATCCCCACATCTTTGACCCAGCCACATCCCCGTTCTCCATCAAAGGCTGGTGGAACGGTCTTGATTCGTTCACTCACACCGTGGAAAGAGGAAGCATTTTACTTTTCTTTTTTAAAAATAAAATTTGTTTAAAAAGCAGAATAATCCAAATAAAAAAGGTGACTGGATTCTTTAATAGGGAGCCACTGCTGAAAGCAGCACTGAGGCGACGTTGTTCATGGAGATCAGAATTGCCTGGCTGGGTGGGTGACTGGACTTTGGTTCAGCCAGTGAGTGGCTTCAGCCCTCAATTTTCTGAGGGGCAGCAGTTGAGCCTCCAAGACACGAATACGTGGATCTCCAGGGCCAGGTCTGCGTCCGACAGGTCAGGACTCCATGTTCTGGCCAGTCACAAGACAATTGTGGATGGCTTTTGCCATCCTGGCTATTTGGGCATCCAGCAGCAGTGCTGAGTCCAAGGACCTGATTTCACCAACACAAGCCCCGTTAGTGGAGCCAAGCACTAAAGCTCTGCTAATGGGGGATATTACACAGAAGGGAAGGGTTATTCTGACACTCTTCCTCCTTCCTGCCAAAATCATCTCATTCTTGCCTGGGTTCAGCTTTAGCCACCTGCTCTTTATCCAGGTGCTCTCTTCAGCCATGCACTGAGAGATGGTGCTATTCACGTCTGATGCGAAGGAGGTGTACATCTGGGTTTTGTCTGAATATTGCTGGCACTTTAGTCCATATGGTCTCCTGGTCTCTCTGAAAGGCTTTATATCGATGTAGAATAATATAGGGAAAGTACAGGGGATGGTGGGACTCCTGAAGAGAGGATTTGGAGGTAGAATACTTGCCCATAATAATAATGCTGTAGCCCCTTAGGGTATGTCTACACTGCAGCTGGCTGTAGGCCTGAGAGTCCGAGCTGCAATGTCCACACTGCTATTTTTACTGCACTCGCTCCAGCTCTGCTAGTGCGAGTCTGTTTCCCTGGGTTGGGAGGCTTGCTCCCAGCTGCTGTGTAGACATACCCTCAGCGGTGGGACAGGAGTGTGTGGGGAACAGCATCAAACACTGCAGAAAGACTAAGCAAGGGAAATGCGGATGGCTTCCCCTTGTCTCTGGGCCGGAGGAAGTCATCCACCAGAGCAACACATGCTGCTTCTCTCTGTACTGTGCCTGGGCCTGATGCCCAACTGAGAGGGATCCTGAACATTGACAGCTAACTCATGCCACTCGAGAGACTGGCTTTTGCAAGCTTCTTGATTAGCGGCCCCGAGAAACAGAGGTGACACTGGGCCGCAGGCCGCAATGTCTGTTGAATGTAGCAAAGACAATTTCTCTAGGACTGTTGGACTTTGGCTTGTTTTACAGTGTGCAGCTGATTCCCCTTCTCACAGGTGCTGACAGTCTCTGGTAGTTGGGCCCCCATGGCTTCTGTGCTCCTTTGCCACCCAGGAAAGGCAGGGATCAGAGTCCAATGAGGTGCCCTGATGGCTGTCAGTGCTTCTGTGGGAACGGGCTCAGTTCTTGGAAGGAGAGTCTTGTGTTTGTTGGTCCAGCTCTGGGCTCTTGTGATTTTTGGAGCCTACAAGGCCCTCCTGGAAATGGGCGATCTCTGTGAAAGAAGGTAACAATTGCATGCAGCGGGAAGTACTGTGTCTAGAACTGAGTGGGGACAATCTGGGTTTACTCTTCTGGGATAAACCTTTGGACAGTTTTACCTTGGGTGTCTCTCTCTGTTAGCCACAGCAATCTAGAGCAAAAGAACAATGAGCAGTCTGGTGGCACCTTAAAGACTAACAGATTTATTTGATAAATAAATACATATGTTAGTCTTTAAGGTGCCACCGGACTCCTTGTTGTTTTTGTGGATACAGACTAACATGGCTACCCCTCCGATGCTTGCAACCTAGAGTAGGTGCTGAAAGCGCAGCATTCTGAGGGCTAGGCACTCTGATATCTCCCACATCTCTGCAGCTGCAAAGTAGTAAGAAATCGGAGACAGTGGAGTCTGCAGCCATTAACCCAACAGATGGGAGCACCAAGGAGGCAATGTTTCTAGTGAGACTAGGTCGAAAGGGAGGGAGTGGGAGAGGAGGTAATGCAATGATCTGAATGCTGGGCTCCTCGTTCTGACTCCCTAGAATGACAGTCTCCCAACTCAGCAAGGTTGATTTGCAACTTACTGCATGTGGGTTGTTCAGCTGAGACCTTCACAACCAAGATGCTGTCTGCTCTGCAAGGACATTAAAGAGCCCAGGCTGTGGGAGAAGCAGACAAACGGGATCAAGGCTAGTATGACAAGAGCTGGAAAAGGCAAGAACAATAAATGTTAAATGCCGAGTCTGGGTTTCCCCACAACCACCAAGCAAGTACACCAAGGAGTAGTTCATGTGTGGCTAAGTACACGGAGGGACAATAATAACTGGACACCTCAGGTAACTGGTTGCATGCAGCACCCCAAGGTGCTTCTGCCAAACCGATTACTCCTCCCCAAGCCAAAAAACACCTTCATTATATGGGACAATTCCGGACGTGTTACCCACAGCCATTGGGCCAATTCCTACAGCTTTTACTCCCAGAATCAACAGGTGAGGCTCTGCACTAAGCACCCACAGTTCATTTTTGTGACCAAAAATAAGGCAAACCAAATGCACGCTGCAGTTGTGATGACGGTGGGAGTGGGATTGTTGCATTATTCTCTTTGCTGCGGGGCCCAGCTGCAGACTCCACAAACAGAGTCCAAGTCCCCCCTCTGTAACAGTCACTTGCTAGGGGCTCTATTTTTTGCTACAATATCATGAGACCCCCCAGGGCCCCATTCCCTAGGATCCCAGGACAGGGGCTCCTGCTACAATCCTTTATCTAAAACTTTTTTTTTTTTTAAGAAACCAACAACAAGAAAGGAAACCCTAGGAACTACCCTGCAGAGAAATTCCCTCTTCCAGCTATCTGGACCAGAGTCCTTCCCTGGGGCCAGTCTGATTCCCTAGGCTCTTTTCCACAGCAGGTCAGCAAGTTATGTGCTCCCTGAGGGGTTCATTGGTAGAGTAACTAGAGACCCCTGCCAAGTCAATCCAGTTGTTTAACCCCTGTGGATGCTGAATACCTCACTGCAACGGATACAGGGGTAGTAGGTTTTCTCTCCAGAAACCTGTTGGAGGCAGGCTGCTACCACCAGAGAAGGGATCTCTCACCCCACATGGCTACTAAACCTTGTCACATTGCACAGAAGCCATAAAAAACCCTCATGGCTGGTTACAGTTTGCCATGAGGGCAGGCTCTGTCCGCAGGTCTGGAGTGAGCTTGCAGGGCTAGGAGATTGCTGCCTATTCTGAGACCCCCTTCCTAAGGGGGAGTGTCATGGCAATACCTAACTGGAAGGTGGGGAGATAAAAACATGGCGTGGACCTTTCCTCAGAATTTCCTGGGGCTTGCATGGTTATTATTAGCTAAAGTAAAAAGAAAAGGAGGACTTGTGGCACCTTAGAGACTAACCAATTTATTTGAGCATGAGCTTTCGTGAGCTACAGCTCACTACATCGCTCACGAAAGCTTATGCTCAAATAAATTGGTTAGTCTCTAAGGTGCCACAAGTCCTCCTGTTCTTTTTGTGAATACAGACTAACATGGCTGTTACTCTGAAACCTATTAGATAAAGTGTCTTTCTACCCTGAACAAGGACTGCGAATGAAATCATGGGATTCTACACTTAGCATCTCACCTGGACACCCAATAAAATATGCTCAATTTACAAGTCAAATGACATTTTTTTCTGACTGCCAGCACCACAAGCACCCCCAGGGCTCTCAGAATCAGGCTGGATTTTTCCTTCCTCCTTCTCAGTAATAAAGGTTCTGCAGGACAAATGTTGCCTTCAATGACACCTGTGCGAACCTACTGGCTTCCAGTGAAGTTGCACAAGTGTAACCGATGAGAACTTAGTAAGAAGGAGAACTCTGTTACTTCAAAAGCTTCTCTCTGTCACAAATGGCATTTGGGCCAGTGAAAGATGTTACCTCACGCACCTTGTCTCAGAGCTTAGGAAGCAATTCTGTTGACAACAGAACTTGGCCCCCCTCCTGTACCGGCACTGGCTCTGTAGTGCCAACAGAAAGAAAAAGGGAATATTAATTTTTCTCACTAAAGCCAGCAGCATCTCTGCTACCAACATATGTGGGCATGAGAAAACAACTCTGCATTGATCTGGTACTAGTTAATATCTTCATTAATGACTGATAATGGAGTGGAGAGTATGCATATGCAATCTGCAGAGGACACCAGGCTGGGAGGAGTTGCAGGCAGTTTGGAGGACAGGATTGGAATTCAAAACAACCTGGACAATTTGGAGAAATGGTCTGAGTTCAACAAGATGAAATTCAGTAAACATGTAAAATACGTCACTTGATAAATCAAATGCACAACTACACAATGGGGGATAATTGGCCAAGTGGTAATACTGCTGAAAAGGGTCTGCGGGTGACAGTGGATCACAAATTGAATGAGTCAACAATGTGATGCAGCTGTGAAAAAAAGCTAATATCCTGTGTTGATTAACAGGAGTGTTGTTTGTAAGGGACAGGAGATAGCTGTCCTGCTCTGCTTGGCACTGGTGAGGCCTCAGCTGGAGTTCTGTGTCCAATTCTGGGCACTGCAGTCTAGGAAAGTGTGGACAAACTGAAGAAAGTCCAGAGAAGAACTACAAAAATGATAAAAAGTTAAAGAAAACCCAAGGAAAGGTTTAAAAACTGGGTAAGTTTAGTTTTGGGGTCCCTTCCAGCCCGACACTGCTATGGTTGTATGTGCCATGGGAGCAGCTTTGATAACTAAGGAGCCCATTTTTACATATTCACATTTCAGAACAGACCTGCACTTTAAGCACCAAGGACACCGTCAGTGTCATACAAGACACACGGATAAAACAAGCCCTTATTCCAAAAGGGTGACATTAACATGATATTATCACGAGACTCCTGATATTTGGTGTTTTTCTTAAAGGCCCAGTGCCTTGGGTCATAATTACATGAGAATCTCAATTTCATTAAAAAAAAAAAAAAAAAAAGGGAAGTTTTCAGGCCTCACTGCAGAGAAAAGCTTGAACACACGACCCAAGTGCAGCCTCAAGGCTCAAAAGCCAGAAAACAAAGAAAAAGATCTATTTTTAAGATCTTGTGATTTTGAAACAAATCTCAAGATTTTTTGGTCCTGACTGTTGATTTTTGAATTGGTGATGCTTCCCCATTTCCTTTCACCCATTCCTCTCTAGTCCCATGCAGGTATCAGACACGTTCACACATTCAGCCTTAGCAGGAGTTGCCAACAGAAGTAACAAGAGGGCTTTGAATACATAGAAAATATTGTGACAAACAGCTGCTAATTTTCAGACTTTAGAAACCGTCCAAGTTCCCCTCCCAAACTCGGAATGATTAAGTTACCAAAGTCCCTTATTTTATCTCCTCCTACCAGACCAGCCAGTTCTTTCAACCAAAGCAAGCAACTCCCTCTGGAACACATCAGTGCTATTCCCAAGTCAACAAGATCACCTAAGAGCCAGGTGCCTGACCCCAAACCCACTGAAATCAAGAGAAAGATTCACTGATCTCAGTGGGCTTTGTGCAGGCTCCGTGGGATTTGCCCCCTGGTCCCAGTGCCTGAGTTACACTGCCACTCAGGAGCATTCCCCAACCAGACCACGCTGGGCTCACAGGAACTGAGCTCTGCTGCAAAGCCACCCTAAAGGGAAAGAAATACCAAATGGGCAGAGTCCCCTTTAAGATCTTCCTGCCTACAGCAAAATCTCCCATTTCCAAGCAAGAGCTCCCACAGGTCAGTGTGAGAGCAGCTTCCAATTAGGATCCGTGTGGAGTTGCAATCCACAACTGGTTTCATGGGGTTTAACTATTGCTGCCTTAATTCCCATTGGCAGGTTCCTGGGCCTGGGCCTGCCGAGCGTGCTCAGCACGACCAAGCCTGAGACCTGTTTGCTTTCTGGACTGACAGGGCGTGGAAGCAGGCAGGCGCAGAGCATACCCAGCCTCTGAGGAGGGGGCAACTTCTGCCAGCTGCTCTAGAAGCCTGGATGACAAAGGAATCTCCTCTGACCCTCCTCCACAGAAGGGAGGTTGCAGCTTGTAGGGCCCTGAGGGAGGAGGGGAGCTGTCTGCAGATAAGAGAAAAACAGGTAAAGGCTCCCTGTACAGCACAAAAGGAGAACAGGATATGGAGGCTGCCAACTTGCACACCAAGGGACCCTCCTGTGATGTGCTGAGCGCCTTCACCTCCCACTCAAGCTATCGGGAATGGAAAGTGCTCAGCACACTGCAGCATAAGGCCCTACCTCCCACCCAAGGCGATTTGAAATAGTCATGACACAAAAAACTCAAGAGAATCTGGGTTTAAAACCAAAACACCAGCTGAGCCTTAATGATCACCGGGCAGGGCTTGTGTCATCATCACATCCCAGCCCAGAAAATATCCCTGCTGAGACAGGGAACAAGACCTCTGAACAGGCCAGACTGGAAAGGTGACTGGATAACCAGAAACCCTGGGTGCTGCTGGACTGATTGAAATACATTGCTCATTATTTGTTTGCCGCCACTTTTCCTGGCCCCTCAGCCTCGTGAAAGTCTGGTTATGTTTGTCCCTGCAGCAGGTAATAAACTGTCTGTATTCGCAAAAAGAAAAGGAGTACTTGTGGCACCTTAGAGACTAACCAATTTATTTGAGCATGAGCATCCGATGAAGTGAGCTATAGCTCACGAAAGCTCATGCTCAAATAAATTGGTTAGTCTCTAAGGTGCCACAAGTACTCCTTTTCTATCTGGAGTTCATTCACTAAGAATCTTCCAAGCGATTCTGTTTAATGGACTAAGTCTCCTTACTGGATCGGAACTACATAAAGTGCGGCCACTGGGAGCCTGGGGGACTCAGCAGGAGGTACCCGGATCCAGAGACACCCCAAGAGGAAGGGAGGGTCAGGAGTCTCATGTTTCACAGACTGGGGTGGAAAGTTAGGATGTTTCTTCAGCTACCCTCCCCTTTTCTGTCCCCTTTAAAGAAGGCAGTAATGCAGGAAATTTCTGAATGGCTGCCCCCTCCTTCAGCCTGCCTGCTAGTTTCTCAGCCAATCAAGTGGCATGCTGAAGCTGCAGCAGCCAGTTTACTTGCCTCTCTTAAAGGTACGCTGTTCTTATCAGCCATTTCAGTTCCTCTGTCCTCAAAAACAAGGACAGATGGGTTGTTTAGTGTAACAGAAAAACACAGAATTTATGTCCAGAGTTCTGATGTGATTCAAACACGTGCCCACCACTGAAATAAGTTTAAGGGTCCCCAGGCAGCCTGAGACTAAGCTATGGATTGCTTGTGTTTAGTGTCAGTAACCAAAGGTCTCTGGAAAATAGAGAGACCTTTTACAGTGTAAATCACATTTTCTTATTCTTCTGTGCACCACCCATGCCTTGAGAAGAAGCAGAGGGTTCCCAGTCTCAGCAACAGCAAACCTTTAAACCTTCGCAAGTGTAACCACCCTCCCCATAAATTATCAGCAAGGCTTAAAAACAGGACCTTGAGCACCAAAACACACAGGCTTCTACTACCTGAAGAATAACTTAATTAGCTGGTAACAATAGCAGGCTGTTATCCTCTGCGTGGAACAGCTACCAGAAGGGAACACAATACATCCCTCACATGTTACAGAAGCACAAGAGACAGCTGCACAAATTCTCACTGCCGAAAATATTAGATCCAACTTGGGAAAATTCACCTGACATGTGGAGAATGAATAAGAAACAAACATAACACCTGAGGGAGCAAGGAGGGGTGCAGGAAAGAGCCTGCACTACTTCTGGGAAACCATGTAGTACTGTGACAAGGAGCGTTACAAGTTGTCTGTGTAACTAAATGTACAGGAAATTAAATCTAAAAAGATAATTTCTTCCAAGAAGCTGCAGGCCAGGAACCCAGTGCTTTCTGCCAGACTGTCAACTAAAACCCCTCCAACGCATTATTAAGGATCTACAACCTATCCTAAAGGATGACCCAACACTCTCACAAATCTTGGGAGACAGGCCAGTCCTTGCCTACAGACAGCCCCCCAACCTGAAGCAAATACTCACCAACAACCACATACCACACAACAGAACCACTAACCCAGGAACTTATCCTTGCAACAAAGCCCGTTGCCAATTGTGCCCACATATCTATTCAGGGGACACCATCACAGGGCCTAATAACATCAGCCACACTATCAGAGGCTCGTTCACCTGCACATCCACCAATGTGATATATGCCATCATGTGCCAGCAATGCCCCTCTGCCATGTACATTGGTCAAACTGGACAGTCTCTACGTAAAAGAATAAATGGACACAAATCAGATGTCAAGAATTATAACATTCATAAACCAGTCGGAGAACACTTCAATCTCTCTGGTCACGCGATCACAGACATGAAGGTCGCTATCTTAAAACAAAAAAACTTCAAATCCAGACTCCAGCGAGAAACTGCTGAATTGGAATTCATTTGCAAATTGGATACTATTACTTTAGGCTTAAATAGAGACTTGGAGTGGCTAAGTCATTATGCAGGGTAGCCTGTTTCCTCTTGTTTTTTCCTACCCCCCCCCCCCCCAGATGTTCTGGTTTAACTTGGATTTTAACTTGAAGAGTGGTCAGTTTGGATGAGCTATTACCAGCAGGAGAGTGAGTTTGTGTGTGTATGGGGGTGGGGGGGATGTGAGAACCTGGATTTGTGCAGGAAATAGCCCAGCTTGATTGTCATGCACATTGTGTAAAGAGTTGTCACTTTGGATGGGCTATCACCAGCAGGAGAGTGAATTTGTGGGGGGGGGGTGGAGGGTGAGAAAACCTGGATTTGTGCTGGAAATCACTTTAGATAAGCTATTACCAGCAGGACAGTGGGGTGGGAATAGGTATTGTTTCATATTCTCTGTGTATATATAAAGCCTGCTGCAGTTTCCACGATATGCATCTGAGGAAGTGAGCTGTAGCTCACGAAAGCTTATGCTCTAATAAATTGGTTAGTCTCTAAGGTGCCACAAGTCCTCCTTTTCTTTTTGCAATCAGTGGAATAGTTTTTTTAGGTGCAGTGCTCTTGCCTACATACTGTACCCTCACTAGCAAAACCAGAATATTACGTGGTGTCAAAAGCATTACAGTGACTGCGTGGCAGTTGGGGACAGCACAAAAGACCTAAATTTGCAAGGTGATTTGACATTGTCTATGCAAATACCTGGCCAGGAAAGCAACACAAATCCCTGGCTGGGATGATTTAGTCGGGGATTGGTCCTGCTTTGAGCAGGGAGTTGGACTAGATGACCTCTTGAGGTCCCTTCCAACCCTGATATTCTATGAACAGTCCCCTTCTAGGTAGCTCTTGTCCGACTTCAGCATTCAACTATGAAAATAGCAGCTTGACCTCAATATCACACCTGTGTTCAGCCCCAACTCAACTCTCTCCACTGGCTCTCAAACCAAATGCAAGCTCCTCATACTTGCCCTCAAAGTCATCCACTACCCTGCTCATTCCCTTTTTGCTCAGCTAACGTCTCACTATGTTTTATTCCCACCTCTTTCTTTATGAAGTACCCTACGCCTAGAACCCCCTTCCCGACCCATCTGCCATTCCTCATTCCCCTCCTCTAAGTCTTTTCCAAACTCACTCACACAAGGAAGCTTATAGTCTTCTCTATATTTCAATTAAAAACAATCTCAACCTACATAACCCCTCGATTCTCTCTCAAGTGACCTTGGCCTGCATCCTCTCCTGCACCCCTTCCCATGTCATCATCTCCCGTTTTCTTCCTCGCATAGGCTGTGAACTGTTTGGGATAGGGAATCCACAATTCATTTCACTAATTTGTAAAAAAAATTTTCAGCCAAGACCGGGGCCTCATTGTGCTAGGTACTGTACAAACAATAAGAGCCCCAGAGAGCTTAGACACTAAACAAGACAGACAAGGAATAGGAGGGGAAACTGAGGCACACAGCAGCAAAGCTACTTGCCTGAGTTTACACAGCAAGTCAGTGACAAAGCTGGGATTACAACTCCGGTGTCCCTCATTCTAGTCCTCTGCCCTCTTGACTGGGCTACACTGCCTCTGATAACCCTCTTGGCTCCTTTTTCGTTGCTTTACGAAGTGCCATTCACGTCTACGGTTCTGTGTAATTAATAACTGTTGGTGAGATTTTCAAAAATACCCAAGTGATTTAGAGGCATAGTCCAATTGTCCTTAATGGGACTCAGAGTAGCAGCTGTGTTAATCTGTATCCGCAAAAAGAAAAGGAGGACTTGCGGCACCTTAGAGACTAACAAATTTATTTGAGCATAAGCTTTCGTGAGCTACAGCTCACTTCATCAGATGCATTCAGTGGAAAAAAGCTGTAGCTCACGAAAGCTTATGCTCAAATAAATTTGTTAGTCTCTAAGGTGCCGCAAGTCCTCCTTTTCTTTTTTCCTTAATGGGACTGTGATTCTAAGTCACTTAGTGCAATTCTGGGCACCTGAAAACTGAAAAGATATTCACAAATTAACAAATCAAAGAAAATCCACAACAATAATCAGGAAGCTGGAGGGACTAGTTTTACGGAGAGGATTAAAAGAGCGAAATCTGTCTGTCTTAGACATGAAATGACTGCAGAGATGGGAACTTGGTAACATTCTGCATATATTTAAATGATGTATACACAGTCCTTCCTGTGGTATTTACCACACAAATGCCTCCTGCCATCCAATCCATCAAGAGGCTGTCCATGCCCCTCCCTGCCCTAAGCAGGCACAGATGAAAACAGAGGAGTTTATCTACACTGGGATTTTTGCACCAGTGCAGCACACTGATGTAGCTATTTGGGTACAAACACCAGTATAAACACACAATGTAGACGTGCTGGACCAGTGCAAGTCACTTTTTTCAGTGCAAATGCGTTGCACTGAAAGTCTGCATCAGTGCATCTACATCATTGCTAACAACCCCAGTGAAGACATGACCTAAGGAAAAAGTTTTAGGAAAGAAAAATGGCCTTTGAAAGACGAATCAAAGAGTCATTTGATTTTATGGGAGAGTCAAGGCCATTTCCAAACCTGCACTCACCCATCTCTCTCATTCGCCTTCAGGCAGGTTCCTCTAAGATACGCCTACAAAGCCAGGGATAAGGATCTCAGCACGGCTCAACACTGATCCTCCAAACCCTAGACTAAATGTCTTTGTAAGCAGTTATTCTAGCTGCTCCGTTTAGAATAGCACTGTTACTCCCTCTGCAGCTGGCATCCTGGTTTCAGTGCGGCCCAGCTCCATTACAGTGCAGAGAGGTCCCCGCCCGCTCCACCACCCCAGACACAAAGCAGCTGGGCTGCCAGGCTCTGCCTTCAGGGTTGGGTTGCTCTTTTGCAAATGGAGTTTGCTCTGCAGTGACACACCCAGGAGATTTGCCCTTCCACGCCCGAGATCTTAGGGAGATTGTAGACAGAAGCATGGAACCGCCCCTCCATTTGGGTAGGGGAGAGGATGCAGCTGCAAGCAGTTAGTTTTCTGCTCTGGACACTCTGGTAAAGGAATTTTGTTCCACAACATAAAGAACAACCACGTAACACCAAGTAATTGCCCACTTTGCACACAAGACCAGGTCTGGCTAGGCTGGGGAGCTCTGGACTGAGGGGTTTGGAGAGAGACCAGGACTGGAATAGGAAAGGGTTGTGGGGAGGGTTGCAGGACACAACAGAGGTGTTATCAGAGCTGTGAGGGAGAGCCCAGGTGTAGAACAGCAAAAGGACAGCAAGTCTGGGCAGAGGGACAGCAGAGCTGTCTGGTCAGTCCCAGGCCCTTCATTTTAACACCAACTGAAACGTACAGAATTTCCACAGCCTCCCGAACAATCCCTGGTTTCCTGCCCAGCTGCACCAGGCAAAGGCGGAACATGACTGCACCGTGACACTGTGTGGGAACAGCAGGGTGAGGGGCAGAGAGATGCACGATGCGCTGCTGTAGCTGAATGTGCAAACAAAGCACAGGCTGCAGTTGGTACAAAAATGGGGTTACCTGCCTCCTCCACAGCTTAGGCCACTGTGAAAACAACCAACCTGTCAGCCAGTCCCCGCCCTGGCCCTGAGTCCACCAGTGATGCCAGCTCAAGTCCTTGATCCTCACAAGAGATCCACTTCCTGGACACTACGGTGCTAATAAGCGATGGTCACATAAACACCAACCTATATCAGAAACCTACTGACAGCTATTCCTACCTACATGCCTCCAGCTGTCACCCAGACCACACCACCCGATCCATTGTCTACAGCCAAGCTCTACCATACAACCGCATTTGCTCCAACCCCTCAGACAGAGACAAACACCTACAAGGTCTCTATTAAGTTTCTTACAACTACAATACCCACCTGCTGAAGTGAAAAAAAAAAAAATAGATTGACAGAGCCAGAAGAGTACCCAGAAGTCACCTACTACAGGACAGGCCCGACAAAGAAAATAACAGAACGCCACTAGCCATCACCTTCAGCCCCCAACTAAAACCTCTCCAACACATCAAGGATCTACAACCTATCCTGAAGGACGACCCATCACTCACAGATCTTGGGAGACAGGCCAGTCCTTGCTTACAGACAGTCCCCCAACCTGAAGCAAATGCTCACCAGCAACCACACAACAAAAACACAAACCCAGGAACCTATCCTTGCACCAAAGCCCGTTGCCAACTGTGTCCACATATCTATTCAGGGGCCACCATCATAGGGCCTAATCACATCAGCCACACTATCAGAGGCTTGTTCACTTGCCTATCTACCAATGCCCCGCTGCCATGTATACTGGCCAAACTGGACAGTCTCTACATAAAAGAATAAATGGACACAAATCAGACGTCAAGAATTATAACATTCAAAAACTAGTCGGAGAACACTTCAGTCTCTTAGGTCTGTAATCGAGTGACCAGAAAGTGGCAATTCTTCAACAAAAAAACCTTCAAAAACAGACTCCAACAAGAGACTGCTGAATTGGAATTAATTTGCGAACTGGACACCATTACATTAGGCTTGAATAGAGACTGGGAGTGGATGGGTCATTACACAAAGTAAAACTATTTCCCCATGTTTATTCCCACCCCCACTGTTCCTCACACGTTCTTGTCAACTGCTGGAAATGGCCCACCTTGATTATCACTACAAAAGGTTCCCCCACACACACTCTCCTGCTGGTAATAACTCACCTTAAGTGATCACTCTCTTTACAGCGTGTATGGTAACACCCACTGTTTCATGTTCTCTATGTAAGTAAATCTCCCCACTGTATTTTCCACTGAATGCATCCGATGAAGTGAGCTGTAGCTCACAAAGGCTTATGCTCAAATAAATTGGTTAGTCTAAGGTGCCACAAGTCCTCCTTTTCTTTTTGCCAATACAGACTAACACGGCTGCTACTCTGAAATCTTCAGAGCAGTTACTGGATTAATTCCCAGATACATTAAGGGGTGAATGTGGACAGATGAGCCACCTGACAGCCATGTTGCTCCAGGACAGCGCACAACTCAGTGCCCAGCACGGAGCACTGTGGAGCTGGACGCAGCGTTCTGGACCCAAGGGAAGTGGCTTCAGAGAGACCCTCCAGAGGAGACGGGATGAATCCAGAGTCTGGCCGTCCTCAGGGACCGCTGAGAAACCTGCCACTTCGAATAAGCCTTTCCACCACTGGCATACCCCCCTTCCCCCAACACTGACACCCTCTCCTGCCCCTCTCCCTAACACCCCCTCTTGTCCCTCACTTCCCCTCCCTCCTAACCCTGACACACCTTTTCTACCTGTCTCCCCCACCACAAGATAAAATAAACCCCCAAACTAACAAATGAACTAACCAACCAACGAATAAATAACCCTTCCTCAGGCCGTGTTTTTATACTTGGCAATGGAGAAGTGCCAGAGAATCCAAGAAGTCCACTAGGGACTTCGCTATCACTATGGATTTACATGGATGGTGCTCAGATACTGTGGTGATGGGCAGCAGTGGGTGATTACATTAATCTACTGACTTTCTCCTCTACTGAAGCCGTTTACACGTCTCCCTTGCCTCCTTGTTCATCCCTGGGGTAGGAAGAGTGAGAGCCTCGAGTAAAACTGGAGCCAGTCAACCCCAAAACATCCAGGGAAGCAAGAGTTCACACAGACACATTCAGTGCTGAAATCCCCTCTAACAGCAGCATCCTCTGGACACAGGCAGATTAGACATCCAGACTGGTTTCAGTTGTTCTATGAAGCAGTTTGAATAATTCACTCAGACCAGAGCTTGCACCAAAGACAGAATATTTGCTTGAACCCCAACTGTTCTGGCTTCTGCACTTGTGCGCTCTACTGAAAAACACAAAATTGCTGAAGAGCTTCTAAATTCCAGCGACTGACACTGATCGACCCCAGCAAGAGCGGCTATCAACGCCCCTGGGCAGTGGGTCACAGCTTTCTCTTTCGTCCTCCTCAGTGATAGGCAATAGCTGCTCAGCATTTCTAAAAATAACCATGAGGGAACAGGGAGGACTTCACTCTCCCTCGGTGGTGCTCCGGGTGCCTCTCTGCTCACCTCTTTATCATTAGCAATTCCTAGGTACTTTGATGTCACAAGGCTGGTGCTGGCACTGATCAGCTGACAGCCTCCAAATAAGGCAGCAGGAAGTTCATTCTGCAATGACAGCTTCAGCATGGCCAAGGGCAAGAGCCATCCTTTGACAAGACTAGGCATCTCACTCAGAGGGGAAATGCACGAACAGCCGAGCACATGCCACACAGCCATGCAATGATGCATTGTGGGGTTTGTATTCTTTGCCAGCAGCCTGACTGGACTTTTACATGAATTGGGGCCATTTCTGTAGCAAAAGACTTTATTCATGGGTATTAAAATCTCAGAAGCAGGGACCCTGGGCCCTTGTTTGGTTAGCAAGCAGCTGCTTCATGTTCACTTGCTTATTCCTTCTTGGTTTTGTTCCAGGGGGCCAGAAAAATTGGGATTTCTATTCCCTCCCATCACCTCGCATGAGCTACGTATTCAAAGCTGCAGGATGGATGTTGGAGTTATACAACTGCCATTTCTGTAGAGCATGACAGGTCAGAACGCCTAACTGTTTGCAGGCCAGACCGGAGCCCCCCAGTAGTTTGATCTTGGGAGTACGTGTCTGACTCTTGAGACCCACGATGACAACAACAGCCCACAACCGTGTGGCTTGCACCCACTCCTGCCCCAGGAGCAAGCTTCCTGTAGGACCTTTAACTGTTTGAGCGCGGAGAAATCACAGTGTGGGGAAAATTGCTCAAATACAAGAGGCAATAAAGACAAGGAGTCACCAGCACTGCTACACAACTCAGCTTCTTTCTTTAAATTCCCTTTAAATGCCCCTCAGGTTCCCGTTTTCAGCTCTGAAACTGAGCCCTGTCGCTCTGAGCAGGGTGGGATGAGAGAGGCTGGCTGCACAGTGAGACGCTCCAGGCCCCTAGGGGTTAAGTTCACTGCCCCAGCAACACACATGGACTAGCCGGCCTGAGGATGGATGCGTGACATGGGACCAGTGAACTGAAGCTAAGAGGTTTGCCTGCTAATACAGAGTGACGCATGAATGCCCCCGCCCACACGCGCTGCTATTCCCCATGGCCTCTCACTACCAACGGAGCTGCACACCTGGCTTTGCTTTCTACTTAAAGACACCTCAGGAGGAACATTAGTGTATCTGTCCCCAGTACCAATCAGGGTACCTAAGTGCTGGCTCTAGGGAGGGGAAGAGACACATGGAGGCAAGTCCCCGACTAGGAGAAGGGGTTTTCTGTGATTTATGAGACCATCAGAGCATCTCCTGCCTCACTCTCACACAGCCATGTGCACTGGACTGAACACCATAATACACCACAGCCAGCGCCTGCTCCCAGGGGGCCGAGGCGATATGCAGTTACACACTCCGTGCCCGATTCTTAGCACACAGTTTGCTTTTACAGCAATTTCCCCACTGTTTTGCACCCGATAAAATACTAGCCAGTTCTGAAAGGGGGACAGTTTGCCCTCAGCTCTGCTGACACAGGGAAAACTGCTCCTGCCATTACCCCTCCTGGGCCCAGAGCAAGCTACTGCGTAACTCCCAGGTCTGTGCTGTACATTCAGCAATGCCCTTGCTCGCCCACATACTGTCAATAAGGCAGGATCTCCACACACGGATGTTTCCTATTTATAGGCTGCATATAGAAATCAGCAGATGTTACAGCCACCCAACCCAAACTGGGCAGGCTGACAAAACCCTGCAATTTCAGAGCACTCAGGAAATGTGCTCTCTGAAATAGTCTCTCTGTGTCCCTCTTGTTAAGACGGGCTGTTGCTCACACTAAGGACAGTCCTAGCGTGATAGCTGCACAGATCTAGGAAATCAAACTGTCTAGAAGGGCTGGAGCCAACACCTCACTGAAGGTATGCTCAGAGCAGAGGCCTGTGGGAGGGGATGGACCACACCAGCAGGCCCACAGAGAGGAGGTGCGAGTCGGATCAGAGTCACGTGGGAAACAGATGTGCAGTGGGGGGAGAGCACCGTTTGCCTGGTGGTGCCAAGCACCGGCTCATCAGCGTTATTGTTCCGGTTTAATTTGGTCTCCACAGCTGCCTGCATTCTGCTCCCTGGATGGGAGCGGGGAAAGAGCAGCATTTAGGAAGGGATGAAACATCAGTACAGGCCCAACTCAGAGCAAAAATGGTCTTGAGTAGGACTGAAGCCTGGGAGCCAATATGCTTGCAGCAGTACAGCCCCCCTGTGGATGTAGTTACACTGGGAGAACAGTGTTTATCCCGCCATCCCTTATTCCTGTCAAGCGAGGGGACTTAAGTGTGACAGGGTGCGACTCACCACTGCGGCGCCTCCTACTGGCTGTCCTGGGAATTAGCTCTGCACCCTCTTCTGGTGGCGTCTCACCCACCATCACCTCTGCTCCTGGACCCAAGTCACTCCCAGGACAGCAGCATCCTCTTCATGACACTGCCCTCTGGCTGTGCCACACTCCGTGATCTCCCCTTCTGGGAGACCTGCAATCTCCACCGAGCCACTTCCCTCAGTGGCAACTGCAGTCCGTTGTCCCGTGGCCGCTTGCCATGCAGCTCCAGCACCCTCCTCTGCCCTTACCTCAGGGCCTCAGCCTGCAGGCCCTAGCAGCCAGGAGCTCTGCCTAGGTCCCCAGTCCCTGCTTGCAGCATTGAATTGCCCCAGGTGCTAGGGCTTCTCCCCTCAAGTTCCAGACACTACTGACCTCTGCTCTGCCTACAGCCTTTCTTATATGGGCTTGCCAGGCCATGATTGGCTGCTCCTCTCAGCCCCTTTCTAATTGGCTGCCTCTGGTACAGCCTCCCTAGAGCTGCTTTTAACTCTTTTTCTGCCAGTGAGGAGCAGCTGCCCCCTCACACTAAGTGATACCCGTATAAGGCACCTTGCTGCTGGTATAACTGCATCCACATAAGGGGCTGTCCTGACATAACAACTTTGGTAAGAAGCCACACCTGTAACCAGTCAGGTCAGTCCCAAAAGCATATGTAGACTAGGCTTTTGCAAGGCGGACAGGGTAAGTTAGGTTTGCACATATCCAGCTGGCAGTTTGAGACAGCAGGAGTGTGCATGAATCTGTTGGTTCCCTGGATCCCAAACCCACCCACCCCTCCTAGGAACACGGGCCCCCGACATGGGGATATGGCTGGCAAAACGTCTAGGGCTGCTCCTGGCTGTGTCCCCTGGTCGGCAGCACTGTGCTCTCTGGCTACCACCACACTAGTCTCCTTTAGACAGCTCTGTCATTCTCCAGCAAGGCTCCAGCTTCTCCTTTCTAGGCACGGATGCCAGAGTCACACACAAGTCTGTCTCCATGGCCTTGCTCTGTGGATCAGCCTCAGCGCCAAAGGATCTGATCCAGCCCCATACAGAGCTGCAGCTCCTCAGTAACACCCACTTTTCTCCTGGTAACCTCAATGTATGGTTCACAAGATAAGACAGGATGTAGCTGAAGGCAGAAAACAGTACGTCCATTTCCTGCACAGCAGCCTGCCCTGCAGAGAAGCCCAATGCAAACTTTTTCTGTGTGGGGGGCAGAGACCTTGTGGGGTCCCGTCTCCTCATCCTGAGACAGTGGCAGCTCCTCATCAGCCCCTCCCCACACAGCCTGGGCAGGATGGGTCCCAGACGTTCTCGGGGGAATTATCGCTGGGGCTGGCACAAGATGAGGCTCTGGAAGTGAGTGGGGCAGAGGCAGCCGTCTCTCACATGGCAGGGCCCAGGGCTACGCCTCAGCCCTACACACCGGGTTCCCGTTATCAGTCCCCTGGGACCTGTCAATCTGCAGCTGCCCCTGCTGTGGTGAGAAGCATCCCCAGCAGCTCAGCCAGGTGAGAGCAGGGGCTGGCAGGGCAGCACAGGCCTCAGCCTGCATATGGGAGAAGACACTGTGTGGGGTGTGAGCAGCTGCCCCTCCGAAAGGATCGCCAAGGGCCTGTTGAATCGCTCTCGTGGGGCATTCTGCTCCCCTCGGGTGGATGCAGATATGAGCCCTCCTAGGCCCCAGCAACTCCCCCCTTCAGAAGCTGCAGTGGCTCTTTTAGTGGCCCCCCTCATTTTAGGACAGAGCAAACTAACCATCTAGCTCTCAGACTTCCTCCTCCGCACTCTCAGTGGGCTTCTCTGAAAGGCAGCAGGAGATCCTGAGCTCTGGGATCCCAGCAGGGTCCTCAGTTGCAGATGAGGCAGCTCTCAGCATATCCAGCTCCAGCAAGTCTGACAACCAGCTCTCTCCCCCAGGGTGAATTTCACTCCCTCGTCCTCCTGCTGCCCAGTCCCTCCACAGACTGAGATCCAGCTGGAGTGACTCATTACTCCTCTTCACTCTTACTAACAGGAGCAGTTTCCCTTGCTCCCTGTCCCTTCCACCTCTGCAGTGGAGGAGGCGGCAGCGTGGCTCAGGCACTGGGAATGCAAGAATCATCCAGAACGAGCCCAAAGCAGATGGGAGACTTTCACCTCTAAGTCCCTGCTTCACATTCAGCTACAGTCTGCAGTCACCAAAGGGTTGGTTTGTTGTTTACTACCCAGCAAGGGGCTCCTGCATCCAGTGAGCTGGTAGGTCTCTCGTTCCAGGTGGAACAAGATGTTCCACATCAGAGCTTGCCCCTTTATCGGTAGCCTCAGCAGAGCCCCAGGCAGACTGAATTCCACCTTTCCTAGAGGCAGCTCCTTTAGAGTAGGATTGAGGGATAGTGGTGAGGGGCTGGGCAAGTGGAAAGCCTGTACTGCCAGTGGCGAATGTCCTGGGGGAATAAATTCAGGGCTTCAGACTCCAGGACTGGCAATCGAAAACTGAAATGTAAATGTAAAGCAGATTCCTATATTACACACACCAGTCCTAATCCAACGCCCAGCATATGGTTCTTTTCTACTGAGAAGGGCCCACCGGTTAGCCTGGGAAGCGGTGACTCTGATCGGGGCTTGGGGCATAGTGGACAATGAACTTAACATGAGCCCCCATTGCAATGAGGTGGCTAAGAGAGCTACTGTGGCTAAGAGAGCCTCAGACGTGTAAGCAAGGAAATACTGAGTAACAGCGGGGAGGTGCTAATACCACTGCAGATGGCATTAGTGAGGCCATTAGTGCAGATTGTCCCCAGTTCTGGTGTCTACAGATCAAAATGATGCTGAAAAACTGGAAAGGTCAGAAAAAAATGACAAGAAAGAATTCTGGGCTGAAAAACCTCCCTTGGAGTGAGAGACTAAAGAAGCTCAGTCCATTTTGTTTAACAAAGAAAGAGCTAAGAAAGGGATTGATCATAGTCTATAAATATCAACATGGGGAGAAGATTTCTGATAGCTGAGGGCTCTTTAATTGCACGAACAAAGGCAGAACAAGATGTAATGGCTGGAGCACATTTTTAAAAGAGAGGTAATTAACCATTGGAACAACTTCCGGAGGGAGGGGTGGATTGAAGTGTTTAAATTAAGATGGACTGTCTTGTTTGAAAGATCTGCTCTAGCTCAGCCAGAAGTTACGGGCTTGAGGCAGGAATCACTTGGTGAAATTCTACGGCTTGCGCAATGCATGAGATCAGATGACTGGTCCCTTCTGACCTTGCGCACTATGAATCTCTAACGGATTCCTCGTCAGTCAGCAGGCTGGCAGGACTTTGCCTCCCCAAAGATTTCTTTGTCTAATTGATATTTGAAACTGATGGAAAACAAGAGTGAATTAGTCAATTGCCAGGAGACGATCCAGGGAGAGTTACTGCTCTCCTCTCTGCAGGCTCCTTCGCCAGCATCCTCGTCCATTGCCTGAGGGGTGCTATTAATGAGTCATCTGCAGGGATTACACTGGATCATTCGTAGCAGACAGACTCAGAGGGGGAAGTGACACAGAAGTGTTGGGGAGGGGACAAGAGGAACCAGAATAGGACAGTGGCTGACAGGATGGAAAATGGGGGATGCAAAAAAGAGGCTAACCAATTTATTTGAGCATAAGCTTTCGTGAGCTACAGCTCACTTCATCGGATGCATCCGATGAAGTGAGCTGTAGCTCACGAAAGCTTATGCTCAAATAAATTGGTTAGTCTCTAAGGTGCCACAAGTCCTCCTTTTCTTTTTGCGAATACAGACTAACACGGCTGCTACTCTGAAACCTGCAAAAAAGAGGGGATCAGAAAATCCAGGCTGCATGAGGAGTAGAAAACAACTCTACAGCATTGCCAGGACCTCCTCCGCTCCTCACACCGCAACTTCAGCCACAAACACTGACTGAGCTAGAACGGAGACTCTCCAAAGTTTCCAGCCGGAGAAATTCTGTTATTGCTTAGGCTCGAGAGGGCCTTGTGGTACTTTATAAATAGAAAGACCATGTTTCTGTCCTGCAGGGCTTCCAGCCTAGCACCAGTTCCCTTCCTCCTCCCCACATCCCGGTGTCCCCTGGCCAGCATTCTGCTCCAGTGCCCTGCAGGAATCATGCTATGCTAACCCCATGCCTCCACCGCTCAAGGGCATGTACGTTACCTCTCCTGCTGAAGTACCTATGAAAGACTTGGTATGGGCTCCCCCACAATAAAGTATAAACCAGACTAACACTTGGAAGCAAGGTCCATGTGAGAATCCCAGACGGCATGGTTTGCTGACAGATTATACACTAGTCACACACGGAAGACTCCTAGGACACACCAGCTGTTGACAAGAAGTGACAGACATAGTTCCCCTTATTCCCTCTCACTCCCCAGGGGTCTAGCTACTGTTTTGTAATAGATATTGGAGACAGTTTGGTGCTGCCCATGCTGGCACCCAAACAATTTTCAACCCCAGGGGAGAGAACATAATAATAGCCATTTTGGGTCTCACCTAGGGTCCATCTAGTCCAGTATCCTGTCTGACAGTTATACAAGATGATCTGACTCCCACAATACATCTCCTAATCCCTTACAATTAGAGACTGGTTTATACCCGGAACCATGAGGTTTAACAACTCTTCCAAAATGTGTTCGTATTAACTACAACAATTCTGGATATTCTGGAGAGCCATATAAATGTCCAATCCTTTCTGAATCTTGTTAAATTCTTGACCGCAATGACATCCTGTGACAATGAGTTCCACAGTTTAATTACATGTTGTGTGAAAAAATATTCCCTTTGATTTGTTTTGAATTTGCCACCTTAAAATTTCACTGAATGTTCCCTTGTTCTTTTGTTATGAGACAGGGAGATCAGAAGCTCCCAGTCTATCTTCTCCGGACCAGTCATTTCAGATACTTCGAGAGCTGGAGTCCATAGGGACCCTGGGATGGACTCAGGCTCAGCTGAATCGCATGAAAGAAACAGAAGTCTTAGTTTTCCCAGTAAAAATCTGGAGTCAGCATCGTTTTGTGGTGAGTCTGTAAACATCAATTCTACAGGAAAAGAAGACGTGGGGAGCCATGGGGTCCCAGCACCCTCTCATGCCCTTCCCCATTATGTCATTCTACCCCTTGTGCCCACAGGACTGCATACGAGAAACAGATGTGCTGGTCCAGTGAGAAGCATCGCAGCCAGGAGGGGAAGGCAAGCAGCACATAAGAACAGACAAACTATCCAGCAGGAAGAGAAGAACCAGAACTGGGTTTTTATGTCTGTTTGGAATGGGCTCTGGCTGCAGCCCTGGGAAGCAGAGAACTGGAACTGGATTTCTACACACTTCTGCATGGTGGCTCTGCTCTATCTGGTGCAGTCCTAAACCAGCTGAAAGGTGCTTTACCCTGTAGTCCAGGCTCCCCCTTTTCTTAGAGCTTGTCTACACTTTTTGTTTTGCTGCTTTAACTCTACCAGCCTGGTTAAACGCCTTGCGCCCACACGCAGTTCCACCAATGAAAAGTCCCTGTGCAACCTGGAGACTCACCTTGGGTAGGGTGCTGTGAGCATGAACCACCAGGCAGCAAACACTGGCTGGTGACTCCAGCCTGCTCTCAGTCACTCTCACCAGCTGTGGCTGCTGCCCCAGCATGCTGCTTCCCGTGGCCCCTTGCACCAGTCTCTGCTCACAATCCAGAGGAGTGTCCTGCAATTAAACACAGAGATGGGTGGGACAGAGCCAAGGAAAGCAAAGGAAAACACGGGAGAGGCCAAAAGGTGGCTGTAGAGGAGCCCAGATCCCACAGCGAGGGGTGCATCAGACAAGCCGAGAAGGATAAAAAGCATCTCTCTTAGCTGAGTGAGCTGGGCCAATGGAAGCGAGCCTCGCTCGTCAGCCGTCTTACCACAGCCAAAAAGTAGCTGGAGGAGAGGAACCAGGGTGGGGCTGCACTAATCCTACAGCCACGCTGAGGGTGAGGTTCCTAGAAGGGGCCACGTCCCCATCCCCCCCGCGGTTATGCCCGTGCTGCTGGTGAGAATTCACTGGTCCCTTGCAGGCCCGTAAGAGGATCCTTCCTAGGCTCTCTCCTGGTCCCAGTGCCAGGGTTGGCCGGCTTATGTCTGTGCACCATTGCCCCCTGCTGGACTGGTTGAGTAGTGCACCACAAACTAGGGTACCCCCTTGGCTGAGAGAAAAGGAGTTCTGAATGCATCCGATGAAGTGAGCTGTAGCTCACGAAAGCTCATGCTCACATAAATTGGTTAGTCTCTAAGGTGCCACAAGTACTCCTTTTCTTTTTGCGAATACAGACTAACACGGCTGCTACTCTGAAACCTTTGGTTGAGAGAATGCAATTCTATGCCGCTCATCAGAGTAGAAGCTTGTGGCTTTGGCACTGTTCAGTTTCAGACACTTCCTTCTGATGCCATTGTATTCCTACAGACCCATGCCCCCCCGCGACACTGACAGTCCAGTGCCAGCAGCCCAGTGCTAAGGGTTCTCAGTGAGAGATGCTACTCAGGGATCCCTGGGGTTCTGCGTCCCAGAGACATCCCCCGTGGGGCTCTGTCCTCTGCCAATACACAAATACCCAGGTTACTGCTGTCCTGAACTTGAGGAACTGGTGTTAGGCAGAGCCTCATTGTCATGGAAAGGGAGAAACTGCCCATCCAAGTGAGTGCGAGAGACTGTGCTATAGGCCCCTGAAACCTGCACAAAAGGGACTATTCTCCACTGAGTTCAGTGACACACTAGGATTGCTACAGACTCGCTCAGTATCTCTTCCACAGACCTCGCCAGTGAGACAAAACCCTCAGGTCTCCCTTAATAAGCTCAAGAGGCTATGGCTACTCCTTCTGCATTTGCTGTGCAGGCCATGGACTCACATACCTGCCTCTGCAAGCCAGAGAGAAGGCTGTATGCACAGAGATGGGGAACGGGAAGGCATGGAGTGGGGCCAGGAAGCACAGCTCACACGAGTACAGGCTGTTGCACTTGGGAAAAGAAGGACTGGAAACTGAGCCTGTCTCCACCAGCATGAGAGACCCAGGGTCCCTGGATGGAGGAGAGAGGACGCAGGAGCCTGCAGGCAGGAGTGAAGTGAAGGTGCCTACTATCAAGTGAGAAAAAGCAGCTCTGACTGGCTGCTCTACCATCCCACAAGCCTAGCCAGACTGGGGGGACAGGCAAGAGGCTGGTGCTCACACCTAGGGCTCCTGACTGGAAGAACAGAGCACAGCTCTTGGGGGAGGGATTACTGCTCTCTGTGATTTGTATTCTAGCCCCACTGTGACAGGTGCTGTATGCATATGCAGTAACTGTAGCCAAAAGGCCAGCCTTCCTCCTTCCCAAAGAGAATTACACGGGGAACTGGCTTCCTGCATGTTGTCCCAGCCTGGGGCCATATAACAGGGCAGGCTGACCGGCCTGGCACAGCCTGCTGGCATCACAGCGTCTCGCTTCCCAGGAAAACACCCTCTGGCTTGGGCGCAGGGCTGGAGAGGAAGGTGCCTTTTCTGCCCCCTGGTGGCCAAGTTTTGAATAGGTTAAAAATTAACTCTCAAGGACAGATGAGCTACCTCTCATGCATTTATAGACTCTTGGAAATGCCGGAAACGGTCCCTTGGAGGTCATATTCCACCCTGGTGAGATTCAGAGCGTAGCAAGGATTAACTCTTTCCTGTCTATCGGCGTCTTCAGTGCAGAACAGTGGACACAGGCTCCATAGGAAGGGGGGATTCCTCAGCAGCTACAGGAAGTCCCCCTATCCTCTTCTAGACTGGGCGGGAGCCACGGTTTGGTTCTGTTTGCCAGCTCTTAACTCTTTAATAGTAAGGCTACTTCAAACATAAAGCAAACATATGTTTGAGGAAACAAAGCACGAGCTGCAGGAGAGATTTTAAGCTTTTGGAAAATTTGAAGCAGAGCAGGATGGGAGAGAACGGAGGGCTGAGGAGGCGCAGACATAAGGGGACTTTAAAAGATCTCTGCTATCCCATTCTCCAGCCCTGCTACCCATACAACAAACAACTACTGAAAGAAAGTACATGCAGCTGTCCCCTCCCTTCGAACACTCAACCGAGAATGTTTACAATCCTGCCTATCTGAGGAAGTTCAACTCAGTGGGGCCCAAAGGCGTAACAGGCCTCGTGGTCTTAACACTCGAGCAAGCACTTGCTGCCAGCTAAGATGCTACTGTAAACACTCCTCCCACTCTACTGCTCCGGGCCTGGTTTAGCTTTCCCATTTGCTTCCACATGCCTTTGCTGATGATCAAAGCTTCTCAGAGCTAGGTGGATTGGCTTATTCCCAGCTGCTGTACCCCACACGGTCCAGCTGCTGACCAGGTGTAAGGCTGCTAAGATCTAAAGGGTCTCTGGAGCAGCGTTTCTCAATCACAGGGCCATGACTAGACCTGGGCAAAAAAATTTCAGTGAATGGCAAATCTGCTGAAAAATGCATTTTTCAGGGCACCAAAGTTAGTCGTGACTTCCGGTAGAATTCAGCAAATGGTTTCAGATTTAAAAAAAAAGCTGAAAATCGTTTTATTATTTCAAAATGAAATGTGCCCACTTTTTGTGGCAGACCCAGTGTTTCATTTTAAAAGTCAGTTAATTGAAAAAGCCAGATGGAAACGCACCTGAACAGGGTTTGCCCAGAATATTTTTGCGGCAGAGGGAGAGGCCTGTTTTGGTAGGAAAAAGCCCAACAAAAGCCAGTTTGGGTTTGAACCAATCACTTTTTTTTCAGATTTTTCAGCTCAGCCCTCAAAGCAAAAAGTCCACGACTTGCTGCTTGAGTCCAGGCCCCCACAGACGCCACCAAAGGCCGTTGGGGTGGCTATGTCTGAGGCATGGACTTTTTTTGCAAACCAAAGCAGGGCACATTTTGCACACCCTTCTGTTTCAGGATTCTAGTCTCTGTCAGTCCCTTGAAACACGCACACAAATACATGACTTAGGCTGAGCGTTGATACATGCTCTACTCTTACTCAAAAGGAAATGGGGGGCTATAGAAATGTTTGACTTGAAATAAGGGGTTGCCAATCTGAAAAGGTTGAGAAATGCTGCTCCAGAAAACACCTCACAGAGAGTTAAAGCATTCCTGTGTCCACTACAGGTTTCTTTGCATTGCTGTGTATCCTTCCTACCTCTCAAGTGTATTTCATTTAAAGGGACATCACTTCTTTCAGCCCTGAAGTTCTCTGTACTCCACACTGATATGGAGTTCCCTCACTGGCATAATTGAAAATTATGTAAATCTGAAATGCAGAATCATTAAGCTAAAAGATTTTAATCCTTAAATCATTAAAGTTGTAGAAAGAATTATTTAATTAAAGGGAGGATTCCTGCAGCATTTTATGTTTTCAGTATGATTAAATTTTTTGTGTCCCTAATTTTGTGTTTGTCACACATTGTGTCCCATATTTAGGCCATGGCAGTTTGAGAAGCATAATCCACAGTAATGAACTCTTGGGGGTGAATGGATGGGTGGCTGGGTTCTCTCGCTCAGAGTCCTGGACTCCAGAGTTTGAATCTGGAAAAGGGGGAGCAGATTTTACCTCTTTACATGGTATTGGTGAGACCACTACTGGAATACTGTGTACATTTCTGGTGTCCACACTTTCTTAGAGAGGGTGCAGAAAAGATCCACAAAAATGATTTGAGGGCTGGAGAAAATGCCCAACAATGAGATTTAACAAGCCCATCAAAAAGAAAACAGAGAGATGATTTGTTTACAGTGGGATGTGTGACTGGGTGTCCAAGGCATTTTGTCCCCCACCGGAGGCCCTAGTCTTGGCACACCCCAGCCTAAGAAGGTGTCCTTTTTGAGAACAAGAGCAGCAAGTTTAGACTTCAAAGAACTGCCTAGAGAGGCCACCCAGCTGCTGGAGCCGGCAGAAGCCAATCAGGGCCCAGCAGACAAAATCAAAGGTCTGGCTGCAGCTGGAAGGATTTCCGAGTCTTAACCCAAGAAACCCAAATTGATCAGGGGCCTAACTCTGGCTGCACCTTGTTGGCTGAACCTGTTTTATAATATGATGCAATTTAAAGCCCAGGTGGCCATCTTAAGTATGAATTTATTTCTATAAGATGAAGGTGAGCGCTCTTTGCAAGATGCCCTACTGGCTTAGGCAAGCTGTGATGGGGAGCAAATATGGGGTGCTAACGGGCTCTTTAATCTAGCAGAGAAAGAAAGAACAAGAACCAGTGTTAGGAAGCTGAAGCCAGACAAGTTCAAATTAGAAATACGGGACACATTTTTAACCGTGACGGTGATTAACCATTTGAACAAACTGTTAAGGGAGGTGATGCCTCAGATGTCTTCAGATAAATACTTGATACCTTTTGGGATGTTATGCTTTAGCCAGACAAGTTACTGGGCTCAACACAGGGGTTACTGGGTGAAATTTAACACCCTGTGATATACAGACTAGCAGGTTTAATGGTCCCATCTGGGCTTAAACTCTATGAATCTAGGTATTTATTCCCATTTGCAGCCTTCTGAATCCAAAGTTAGGCAGCTTTATAGGACATCTGCTCTGTCCATCTTTGTAGCCAACAGTGGAGTAAATACCAGTGGGTGGTGAGTGCAAGGGTTGGGTTTATGGCCGATGATTTTCATTTTTGTACCTGCATTTAGCTATTGCCTGCGAAGCAAGATGAATGGACAGACCAGAGGCTAGCTTGGGAACTAGGCTATATTGGCACTTGGTGTTGAAGTGATCAGTTCAGTATCCCTGCATGGGACCGGACTGCTGAGGGAGGGAGGGAGTCAAGCACCCATAACCCAGGGACCAGAAAAGCCTCCCATCTTTGCTCCGCCCTGAGCACTTGTTCTTGCCAAGACAGTAGCGTGAATTACCATCCAGTAATGTTAGGCTTTAGGGGATGAATGGAAGGGAAGGCCCTTGAAACTATCCTTCCATGTATCCTAGGAAAGAGATCCACTGCTGACAGCCAGACCCTGGAGACCCAACAGGGTAAGTTCTCTCTGATCCTAGTCAACACCTACATGGAGACGGCAGGTGAACTGGACTCAGGCGCCAGCCTATAAAGGTGAGACACACCTCTACCTGTCGTTCACCCCATATGACCACACTGCTACCCCCACAGGCTCTCTCAGCAGCATCTGTAAGTAATGCTTTCTGCCATCTGCAGCTGGCTAGGAGGTTCCATTCCATCTTGGTGAACATCCACCTGGCCTCTGTTAGACACATCTTGATCACCTCCAGGCTGGATTACAGCAATGCAATGTACTTGGGCACGAGGCCCTCAACCCTGGAGAAAGTCCGGCTAGTACAGCATGCCACAGCATGACTCCTCAGTGACATGGGCTACCCTGAGCCCATCACCCCGGTCCTCTGCTCCCTGTACTTGCTTCTCAATGAATACAGAGTTGAGTTCAAAGGTCCCGGTCCCCATCTTCAATGCACTCACTGGCCAGGGCCCAGAAGCATATCTAAAAGATTGCCTGATGCACCCGGATAAGGCCTGTGGTCCACAGCTGCACGCCCCTGGCACAAGGGAACTTTCTACCATCAGGATAAATGTTGTCCGTGCAGGAGACAGAGCTTCCTCGTGAGCTGACCCAAGACTATGAAATGAACTCCCACCATCCCAAACCTTCCATGTCATGTGCAAGGGGAAGAGAGGATGGGAGAGAGGACAAGCTACACACAGCAGATGCTACTCACATCGCTTGATGTGTTGCTGGAAGGTGCTCAGACACCACAGTGAGGATGGGCTAAGAATGTGTATTGAACAGAATAAAAGTGCCGGCATCCACTACCCCTATGCCTGTGCTGAAAATAGCTTACTGGCCTGTGTCGAGGGGACACATCCATGTGCTGCACCGTTACAGGGTTGTTAGTTTGCCCAGAGAATCTTCTTTTTCCCCTCACTTGACTGGTATCTATGTAACTGAGATGGGACAAAGTGGGGAGAATTGGGGTTTTCATGCAGCATAGCACAGAAAGCAGGAGTCACCCTTCTTACCTCCAGAGTACGTTGGGGATCTCCAGGGCTACCAGGAGAGCCCAGCTCTCCAGCATCATGCTCATTCTTAGATGTACTGGCGGCTGGATCTGGGATCTGATGCTGCGGGTGTGCAGAAAGTAAGCTCAGCTTATAGAACTCCTGAATATCTGCAAAACAGTATGAGAAACATCCATAGACGTGGGGACTCCAAACTGAACAATTGAGAGGGCCCTGCCCAGTGAAACACAGACACACCTCCACTCTCTCTGCATTCCCTCCATGTTTAATGGCTGTGAGACTTGGTGCAGATAAACTTCTGCCTTGATAACTGGTACGGGATTCCTCTGTCTCCCACAGAACAGCCATTCTATGCTATATACCACTCACTCCACTGCGGGCTCTCGCTGTGAATGCAGTGCTTCTGCAGGCTACCAGGCGTCTACAAGGAACTAACATGTACTATGAGCTCAGTGGCACATGCTGGACATGGTTTCCCCTCGCCCCCCACCCCAGGCTCTTCGGGTGCTAGCCCTCGGAGGGTCCTACAAACTCTTAAGCATCTCTAGTAAGTAACAGATGATTCATTACCTGGGACTGGCAGGAAATGAAAAGGTGTGACTGCCCCAGACACAATGACTGACAGTTCCAATGCAAACAGCACCAGTCGTTCTGAATTCAGCCCCGAGGGGCACTGCAGTAGAACTGTGTCAGGGTAACCACCACGTCTCATTGGGGCCCACCCACACCAGCCTCCCACCACCCCCACGTCCTGCTTGCTGGCTGCCGCCCGGTATCCTCCTGCTTCTGCTACGGAGCCCCCAGCCAACGAGAGGCAACGCGTTGCTTCCAAGCCTGGCTCTCGGGCTGCCTGCTGCGTGGCCTTCCTTCCACAGCCCGTGTCCAGGCTACTCCAGCCTGCTGCTCCCGGTACGCAGGGCAGCTGGGGTCCTGGGCAAGGTGTGGGGGTGGCTCTGGGCCCCTGGAAGGGGCAGGGCCTCAGGCAGAAGGGGCGGGTCTGGGGCCAGACTCCCCCAGCCATCCCTTCAGCACTGCCTGGCCCATGCCGCCCGTGGCTCCAGTGACAATTGCCGGGCCCTGGGGCAGCTGCCCCTTTTGCACCCCCCCACCCTCAACAGCGGCCCTGCCAGTATGGTCGGCTGTGTCCCGGCTTTCTTACCGGTATGCCGGACCGGACCAGACCGGCTTACTTTCACCTCTGCCTTCAGGTTGTGAATCTGCGGACGGAGATATCTTATAGTCATGTCAGTGTGTTCAATAAAAGGGAATGAGTGGGAGAGGTGGCCAGCAAGGGATGGAACCATCCAGGGACTCACAGAAGCCATAGTGAGAGACAGATTGCGCAGGAGCCAAAAAAGAAACACCGACACAAGGCACCAGGAAAGAGGTGCTCTCTGTCCTTCCCAATCAATGACAGCTGGAGATATCAACCGAGGAGAAACAAAGCTCACTCCCATACTGCAGACCCATGTGGCAAGTCTCCCCCTCCCAGGGAAGAGGCATGAGGAATTACACAGATAGGGGTTTCCCCCAGGCTCTGCTCTGCAGCATCACACAGCCACACAGGGACATGCTTTCACGGTTGCCCCCATTCGGCCACCCTGCGTGGCTCTGGGAGCGGCTCATTAGGGAAGTTTTTAAGAAGCAGGAAAAAGCCCTTTTGTACTAGAGCAACAGAGTTCTCCCAGTGCAGGGCTGCTGAAGGCTGCCGTACTCCATTCTCCTGGGCATCCTTCAGGATCAGAGGATGTTGGGTGGGACATGCTGTGATCTCCTGCTCTGGTGGCAGCCCACTGGCCTGGGAAATGCCATGAATTCACGCAGCCTGCAGAGGGGCTGTAATGTATGCTGGGACCCATGCCAGCCCTCCGAACAGCCCAGCATCTAGAAGGTACAGAAGTGGCCTCTATGTAAGCTGCCTCTATATAAATCCATGGTACGCCCACATCTTGAATACTGCGTGCAGATGTGGTCGCCCCATCTCAAAAAAAGATATATTAGAATTGGAAAGGACAGAAAAGGGCAACGAAAATGATTAGGGGTATGGAACAGCTTCCGTATGAGGACAGATTAATAAGACTTGGACTTTTCACCTTGGAAAAGAGATGACTAAGGGGGGACATGATAGAGGTCTATAAAATCAGGACTGGTGTGGAGAAAGTAAATAAGGAAGTGTTATTTACTCCTTCTCATAACACAAGAACGAGGGGCCACCAAATGAAATTAATGGGCAGCAGGTTTAAAACAAACAAAAGGAAGTATTTCTTCACACAATGCACAGTCAACCTGTGGAACTCCTTGCCAGAGGATGCTGTGAAGGCCAAGACTATAACTTCAAAAAAGAACTAGATAAATTCATGGAGCATAGGCCCATCAATGGCTGTTAGTCAGGATGGGCAGGGATGGTGTCAGGATGTTTGCCAGAAGCTGGGAATGAGTGACAGGGGATGGATCACTTGATGATTACCTGTTCTGTTCATTCCTTTGGGGCCTTTGGTCTGACCCAGTATGGCTGTTCTCATGTTCTTAAACCCACCTTCCCTCCCCGGACCCCACTGCACCTTCCTGGGTCATGGCCTATGTGCGTTATCTCCTGAAAAGTGCAGTACAGAATCTGGCTGTAAGCATCCAGAAGAGAAAGGGGGGCAGCTAACAACACAGGGTGTAAGGGGAGCCTGGGACTCATCCTTCATGGACTCCAGCAGCTCCACCGGTATATATGCCACATACCCTAAAAGGGCCCAGAAAGCAGTCAGCCACCCAAGAAGCCCAGTTAGCTCAGACATGCGATCCTAGTAACCAGTCATTACTAAGCAACACAAACAGGACTTTTGTTTTAGTGAGAAAACATCTAGTCCTCTGTTATAACAATAATCATTATGTAACAGAGGAGCACTGGCTGCTCCCTGTTCAGTTATTCTCAGCAGCTGCCTGGAATGTGCTAAACTTTATGAAAATAGGATAAAAAAAAAATCCTTCTCCCCAGTGTGTCACCAAAAACCCAGTCTCTGGATCTAGGTCAGTGCAGCTGAGCTCTCCTGGCATACTAGTGGAACGGAGCCTGGGGGTCTGATTTTTCAGCACTCACAAGTCCGTGAGGCACTTCCCAGAGCAAATACGAAGGTTCCTGCCCCAGAGCAGTGGATCTGTGCAAGAGAACCCCTGAATCCATGTAGCCATTTGCAGGATCAGGGACTCACTTTAGACAGGATGCAGTAGATGGAAGTAAGAAACAGTAGGGAAGGGCAGGGCAGAGAAGAAGGCAGGTTACAGCAGCATCACAAGTGTCTCGGTTAGGGGATGTGCACAGCGTCGTGGTTTAATTCACTAATTTCTCATGGGCATCGGGAACTGCACACGTTTGTTTCTCCCATATGTTTGGTTACACAGAATTATTACACAAAAACAACCGTAAGAGAATGTTATAGCTGTACAAGACAGGAAATACCATGGTTCAGGTTGCATGTTCAACTTTAAGGGCCAAATTCTGTACCGTGACATTGGTGTAAATCCAGAGTAACTCCACTGAAGTTACTAAGAGTCACTAGGGATTTACGTGGGATAATAGAGATCAGAATTTGTCCCTAATCTTTCTCCCTGGGGTAGATAGGTCATGTGAATATTATTATTTAACAGTTATACTACGGTAGTGTCTAGAGGCCAAGAGGCTGAGCGCCCAGCATGCCAGATGCTGTACAAACATATAGAAAATGACAATCCATGCCCCAGAAAGCATCCAGTTTTTAATTACATGATGCGAGACTTGCTCAGAATAGACATCTTTCCCATCCCCTCAGATTACACAGGTGCAGCACTTTAAAACTGGGGATTCCTGCCTGCAGCACTGATGCTACGTTCATTATCATAGCAGGCCATTTTGGGAAGCTGTTACCCTCTGGCGTGTTCCACCCCAGCGGTGGCTGTGGTCAGAGAAGCATTCTTCCATGAGCCTGTGAAGGGCTTTGGAATCCTTGGATCAGCAGCATAAGGCCACCAGCCTGCTAAGAAAGTGACACTGTACAGCAGATGCTCTCATCCCTAGGGAAACGGACACTGATGCCCCAGCCCCAGGCTGGGGTGCACTATCCCCTCCCCCTGGCATGTGAACATTTGGGGGCGATACACAGATCCCTTTCAGCACGGCACGCCCATGCCCTGCTCCCCTTGGGGTACTACGGGGACTCTCAGTGGCAGGAAGTTTGCTGCATGAATTGGAAGGGGATGGGATAGGGGTCAAAAAGGAGTTAATTTTCTGGGTGGCAGCCTTCCCCGGAGGAGTGGCAGAGAGCTGGATCAGCTCCTGCTCTTAGCACAGGACCTTTGGCTGCCTCGCCACCCCAGCCAGTTTGCTGCCGTGACAGCTCATGGGTATTTCCAACAGGACTCCAGCCCCGGAGGGTGAAAGGGGAAGGCTTTGTCCATTATGTGACTGCCTGCTCGTCGGGGTGTTGCCTCGGGAATGCCTGCAGCAGCTCTGTCTCTGCTCCCCCCTGCTTAGATTTTCCAGCCTTCACAGAAGACACAACAGCTCCTTTCAGCCACAGGCCCGTTTTCAGGGAGTGAAATGTCCAGGGCACATTCTAACAGAGGATGTGGTTTCCTCTCAGCCCCACATCAGCCAAGCCTCCCAGGCTGGCCCTTCTCTGGCGCCTGATGCCCTAAGACCGAAGCTCCCTCCAGCTTCTTCCCTGGGTGTAGCACAAATGACTTGAGTTTGAAACCTATGAGCCAAGCCTCACCCCCCTTACTGGGCCCTTGCTAATCCCACTTGCTGGTCACTCGCCCCCTCTCCTTCCCCACCACAGACTGACTCACCCTCATTCATTCCATACCTGTATTCGCTATCGTATTCGCTCTGCCACTCTCTGCCCCTCACTCGCTTTCACTGCCCAGCCCACACTTCCTTGCCCTCACCTTCAGTCTGTGGGGCATCTGCACTGTGGATTAAGGTGTGTTGTCTCCACAGGTAGGTATATCTGCATGAGCTTTAGTCTGGCCGGTACAAGCCGCAGTGGTAGTGAGCTCATGGCAGTGCAGGTGTTGGTGCAAGCTAGCCACGCACGTACAAGCCCACTGAGGACTCTGTGAATGTATGTGGGTCACTGGACCATGCTACCACACCTTCCCGCCTATTGTTACCCGTGGTAGCTCGAATAAAGCTAGGTCAGCTAATCCTTTAACAGACTCCAAGAACTGGTAGGTAAGCTCTCATGAGAAGAAAACTTAAGGGAAAAGGAGTTCAGGAGAACTGGCAGTTTCTCAAGTAGACAATATTAAAGGCACAACTGCAAACCATCCCAATGCAAAGGAAAGATGGGAAGACTAGTAAGGCTCCATCAGGAGCTCTTTAATGATCTGAAAATCAAAAGGAATCCTACAAAAACTGGAAACATGGACAAATTGCTAGGGAGGAGTAAAAAAAAAATAGCACAAGCCTGCAGGGACAAAATCAGAAAGGCTAAAGCAAAAAATGAGTCACACCTAACAAGGGACATAAAAGCAATAAGAGTGCATTAAATGCATCAGAGCAAGAGAAAAATGAAGGAAAGTGTAGGTCCTCTATTTAGTGAGGAAGGATATCTGATGACATCAAGGAGGCTAAGGTGTTTAATCCTATTTTGATTCAGTCTTCATTAAAAAGGTTAATGGTGACCAGATACTCAACACAATTAATATTAACAACAAGGGGGAAGGAACGCAAGCCAAAGTAGGGAAAGAACAAGTTAAAGAATAGTTAGATAAATTGGATGTATTCAAGTGAGCAGGAGCTGATGAAATTCATCCTTGGGTACTTAAGGAATCATAGAATCATAGAATATCAGGGTTGGAAGGGACCTCAGGAGGTCTTCTAGTCCAACCCCCTGCTCAAAGCAGGACCGATCCCCAACTAAATCATCCCAGCCAGGGCTTTGTCAAGCCTGACCTTGAAACCCTCTAAGGAAGGAGATTCCACCACATCCCTAGGTAACCCATTCCAGTGCTTCACCACCCTCCTAGTGAAAAAGTTTTTCCAAACATCCAACCTAAACCTCCACCACTGCAACTTGAGACCATTGCTCCTCGTTCTGTCACCTGCTACCACTGAGAACAGTCTAGAGCCATCCTCTTTGGAACCCCCTGCAGGTAGTTGAAAGCAGCTATCAAATCCCCCCCTCATTCTTCTCTTCTGCAGACTAAACAATCCCAGTTCCCTCAGCCTCTCCTCATAAGTCATGTGCTCCAGCCCCCAATCATTTTCGTTGCCCTCCGCTAGACTCTTTCCAATTTTTCCACATTCTTCTTGTAGTGTGGGGCCCAAAACTGGACACAGTACTCCAGATAAAGCCTCATCGATGTCGAATACAGGGGAACGATCATGTCCCTCGATCTGCTGGCAATGCCCCTACTTATACAGCCCAAAATGCCGTTAGCCTTCTTGGCAACAAGGGCACACTGTTGACTCATATCCCACTGTAACCCCTAGGCCCTTTTCTGCAGAACTGCTGCTGAGCCATTCAGTCCCTAGTCTGTAGCGGTGCATGGGATTCTTCCGTCCTAAGTGCAGGACTCTGCACTTGTCCTTGTTGAACCTCATCAGATTTCTTTTGGCCCAATCCTCTAATTTGTCTAGGGCCCTCTGTACCCTATCCCTACCCTCCAGCATATCTACCTCTCCTCCCAGTTTAGTGTCATCTGCAAACTTGCTAAGGGTGCAGTCCACGCCATTCTCCAGATCATTAATGAAGATATTGAACAGAACCAGCCCCAGGACCAACCCTTGGGGCACTCTACTTGATACCGGCTGCCAACTAGACATGGAGCCATTGATCGCTACCCATTGAGCCCAATGATCTAGCCAGCTTTCTATCCACCTTATAGTCCATTCATCCAGCCCATACTTCTTTAACTTGCTGGCAAGAATACTGTGGGAGACCGTATCAAAAGCTTTGCTAAAGTCAAGGAATAACACATCCACTGCTTTCCCCTCATCCACAGAGCCAGTTATCTTGTCATAGAAGGCAATTAGATTAGTCAGACATGACTTGCCCTTGGTGAATCCATGCTGACTGCTCCTGATCACGTTCTTCTCCTCTTAGTGCTTCAGAATTGATTCCTTGAGGACATGCTCCATGATTTTTCCAGGGACTGAGGTGAGGCTGATTGGCCTGTAGTTCCCCGGATCCTCCTTCTTCCCTTTTTTAAAGATGGGCACTACATTAGCCTTTTCCCAGTCTTCCGGGACCTCCCCCGATCACCATGAGTTTTCAAAGATAATGGCCAATGGCTCTGCAATCACATCCGCCAACTCCTTTAGCACTCTCGGATGCCGCACATCCGGCCCCAGGGACTTGTGCTCGTCCAGCTTTTCTAAATTGCTCTGAACCACTTCTTTCTCCACAGAGGGCTGGTCACCTCCTCCTCATGCTGTGCTGCCCAGTGCAGCAGTCTGGGAGCTGACCTTGTTCATGAAGACAGAGGCAAAAAAAGCATTGAGTACATTAGCTTTTTCCACATCCTCTGTCACTAGGTTGCCTCCCTCATTCTGTAAGGGGCCCACACTTTCCTTGACTTTCTTCTTGTTGCTAACATACCTGAAGAAACCCTTCTTGTTACTCTTAACATCTTTTGCTAGCTGCAACTCCAAGTGTGATTTGGCTTTCCTGATTTCACTCCTGCACGCCTGAGCAATATTTTTACACTCCTCCCTGGTCATTTGTCCAATCTTCCACTTCTTGTAAGCTTCTTTTTTGTGTTTAAGATCAGCAAGGATTTCACTGTTAAACCAAGCTGGTCGCCTGCCATATTTACTATTCCTTCTACACATTGGGATGGTTTGTTCCTGCAACCTCAATAAGGATTCTTTAAAATACAGCCAGCTCTCCTGGACTCCTTTTCCCCTCATGTTATGCTCCCAGGGGATTCTGCCCATCAGTTCCCAGAGACAGTCAAAGCACTGGCCACTGTCGGAAGACAGGATACTGGGCTAGATGGACTTTGGTCTGACCCAGTGTGGCCGTTCTTATGTTCTTACGATTAGAATTCAAAATGAATTTAACAAATTGGAGAATTGGTCTGAATTCAACAAGATGAAATTCAATAAAGACAAGTCCAAAATACTTCACTTAGGAAGGAAATATCAAATGCACAGCTTCAAAATGGGGAATAGCCTGCTATGCGGTAGTGCAGCAGAAAAGGATCTGGGGGTTATAGTGGGTCACAAATAGAATAGGAGTCAACAGTGCGATGCAGTTACGAAAAAGGCTGATTATCATTCTGGGGTGTATTAACAGGAGTTTCGTATGGAAGACCTGGGAGGGAATTGTCCCACTCTACTCATCACTGGTGAGGCCTCAGCTGGAGTGCTGTGTCCAATTCCGAGCGTCACACTATAGGAAAGATGTGGACAAAATTGAGAGAGTCCAGAGTAAAGCAACAAAAATGATCAAAGGGGAGGAAAGGCTAATAAAACGGGGCATGATTCGTCTTGAGAGAAGCAGACTGGGAGGGACCCGATCACAGCCTTCCAGTATGTGAAGGGCGGTTAGAAAGAGGAGGGTGATCAACTGTTCTCCACATCCACTGAAGACAGGACAAGAAGTAATGGGCTTAATCTGCAGCAAGGGAAATTTAGGTTAGATGTTAGGAAAATCTTTCTAACTAGAAGGATAGTTAAGCTCGGGAACAGGCTTCCCAAGGAGGTCGTGGGATTCCCATCATTGGAGGTTTGTAAGACCAGGTTGGACACACACCTGTCCGGGCTAGTTCAGGTTTACATGGTCCTGCCTCAGCACAGGGGCTGGACTAGATGACTTCTCTAGGTCCCTTCCAGCCCGACACTTCTATGATCCTGCCCACACTTTGAATACACCTGGATTGATGGTGTGGACACATGTTGGATGTGCTCATGCAAGAGAGAAAAGTCAGGCAAAGGGAGGGGCAGGGGGGAAAGGAGCCTGGGTGACAATGGAAGCAGCCTGAGGAAGGAAGGGGGAGCCCAGGACCAGCCCCCCCAACACCTTTTGCCCTGTGACACCACAGGGCAGTGTCCCTCCAAGGCAGGTTTGTATCTGCGAACGGTGCCTAGCAGCAACGGACTGCAAGGAGGCCACCCAGTACTCCATAAGGATCACTGAAAAACTCCTGATCAGACTAGCTGGTTTTCAAGCAAGAATCCTGCAGAGGCTCAGATACTGAGACACACACAGAGACTTCTGTTCCATGAACACCACGCTCTGCGGGTGTGCCCTCTGGCGTACTCTTTGTACTGTGCCCGTTGCTGAGAGGTGGCTGTATCCAGCACACCCACCCACTACCCAAGCCAGACCGTCTCACAGCCCAGCAGAGGTCAGGTTATCCTGGGAGAGACTCATCCTCCCATTCGTCAGCGCTTACAGCAGTAGCAGGAGCTGGTGTCAGTTTCCGAGGAGACAGGACACCAGCAAATCCACAGCAGTGGTCTTGCCGGAGAGGAAGACAAGGGCTTCATAAGGCACTAATCCTCAGCAGCATCTGCAGTGTTGCAGGGCAGCATGCGGTGGCTCTGGCTGGTTTCCGATGATTTCATAGGGACCACGTGCAGCACACGGGACGTACAAGGGGAGCAGAGGGCACCCAGCAGGAAGCAGGGTCAGTGCGCCAGGTGTGGAAGGGGAATCTGCAGATTGCCACCACTGGGGTAGGGCCTGCAGTAATGAAGTGATCAGGCTTCCAGGAAGCCCAGCAAGTCCTCCAGCACTAACTGCTCCACCGACACTGGAGTCTCAGTGACCACGTGTGTCCTGTGGGCCTTGCAGGCTGCAGCTCAGCAACCAGCCCACGAATGAGCTGTCGGGGCTGCTTCCTGCACAGCCTCTGCTGGGAACATCCGAGAGGCCAATTCCCAAGAGAGGCCTGGAATCAGGCTGCTCACGCAGCCACTGGCAGGAGGCTGAGTGGCCTCAGGATCACTAGCCCCAAACATTCAAACATCATGAGATGGGACCAAACAGAACGAGACTTTTAGTAGATGAGATTGGGCTTTTGGGGCTGTCTTCTAATTTTTGCACTCCCCTGTTCTCTGTGTGTGAAACAAGTACAGTGCTGCTGGCTCGGCCAGATGGAAGTGAGTAAGGCACTGTGGTCCCTGCTACAGAAGCTCTTGCCAGAGGCCCCAGCTGATATCAGGGCTCTGTTAGACGCTGCACAAACACACATCAGAGACCCTCCCTGCCCCCTGCAGCTTACAGTCGAATGCAAAGCCTGGTAGCCAGCTTGTGACATGGGAACTGGAACAGGGACCAAACTAATTCCCTCTCGGGTCCACCCACCAGTCATTGCCTGGGAACGACTTTTAATCTCTGCTGAGCCGGACAAAATTCAAACCTGTGATAAACAGGTGAAAGACACCCTAGCACATTCGCAATGCTCTGAGGCTGCCAGTCTCCCAGGAGCACCGATGCTGCACCTCCGGGAATGAAGCGGCTGTTTGGAAAGATGAGGTTATTCAATCAAGTTCTTACCTTCCTGGAGCTCAGACACACAGGCAATGTTTCCCACAGGCCCCCCCTGAGCCTCAAACATACCCAGCCTGCCACAGCCTGTTCCTAGAGGGACAGCTCTCCCTTAGCTACACACAGCTAATAGAAAGGCAACAAGCAAACAATTGGCACACCCAGTTTCACTTCTACATCCAACCCTGTGCAGAGTAAAATACTCCCACAGTATCTCTAGGGCCCCTATGCTAACTTTGGCACACAGAGGTATTTGTTTGCGGGGGGAGAGTACAGACCTTTTCTGCTTCACCAATAACTCTGCACTTACAATGCTGCCCCACGGCGAAGGCTGTTGAATTTCAGCGAAGACAGTGCCTACGCTGACAGGAGGGATTCTCTCTTTGTGTAGGCAGCCAGGTTGACAGGAGAATTCTTCTGTGGACTAGTGCTGTCTACACTGGGGCTCGGTCAGTTTAACTGTGGTGCTCAGGGGGCTGGATTTTTCATATCCCTGAGCGACACCCCTATACCAACCTAAGCTCCTAGTGTAGACCGGGCCTAAGAAACCGCTATCCTCTGTGCAAGTCAGTCCAAACAGGGAGCCGGCATGCACATGCCAGTGGGTTACACAAGTATTTGTGAGACAGCACTGTGAAACTGAGCACTAGCATTCTTGGTTCTTCTTCCTGGCTCTGGGAGCAAATTATGGACTAAGGTTACAAACATCACAGCCAAATGTGACCAAGCCTTTCTTTGGATTGTCTGCAGGGACTGAACCTGGGATCTCTGAACATAAAAGCATGAGCTTCTGCTGATGAGCTAAAGCAGCTCTCTAAGGGTACGTCTAGACTGCAATTAGATACCGGTGGCTGGCCCGTGCCATTGGACTCAGGCTCGCGAGGCTCAGGCTAAGGGGCTGTTTAACTGCAGTGTAGATGTTTGGGCTCAGGCTGGACCGCGGGCTCTAGGACCCTGCGAGCTCGGAGGGTCCCAGTGCTTGGGTTGCAAGCGTTAACAGAGTCATAAACCACAACAGTCTAGAGTGACACAGAGCCACTCTTGTAGCGTAGAGTACACAAGCACCTAATTTAGCACGATCCTTCTGTGAGGCTATATGGCAAGGTGGCACCAAGTATGTTAGAAACCTGATTTCTGTTCCCAGTTCTGCCTAAAGTGACCATGTGCAAGTACAACTACCTGCTTTGTAAAACTGGTGAATAATAGTTATCCCCCCAGGACTGAGACCCTGCCTCCTACTAAGGATTGTGAATGTTACAGCACTATGAACAGCAGCTAGGAGAAGAGCTAGGTCGGGAATGTATGGCCTCTGGGCTAGCAGTTTAGTACACCTCCCCCTATACTACATGGTACTGTGGGGCAGCCCCTTCCTCCCCACACAAAATCACATACAGGCTGCAGTTTTTGAATCATCATGAGACTCCTGAAGCAGGGGCCAAAATCTCATTATTTGTGGCTGTTCCCATGGTCCCCTAGGTCCCTGAGTGCCTGAACTTTCCCTGGGCAATTTCACTACAAATCACAAACTTGGCTCACCAGCAGGCAAAGGCCTCAAACACATTAAGAAAAAGGCCAGGAGGCAAGAGGCAGCAAATCCTGTTTTCCCTGCTCATGGCCAAGCCATTTCTTTTGTGCCTGAGCCCAGGGCTCATGCATTCCCGAGCAGCACTCTGTCCGGAAATAACCGCCCTCTCCCACAGTGACTCTCAGCCAAGCACAGGCTGTTCCTGGCACAGAGCCGGACACAACTCAGCCCCCACCAGTCACTCCCCAAAGCAAGCAACCCCGTCCTAGCTCGGTAGCGACCCACACAATCCCTGAGCAGAAGGCCTGTTCGCTGGGATGCACTAGCAGAGGAAGGCAGGTGCCACCCAGGTCCTGCAGGAGTGTGAGTGCCCCAGTTCTGAGGACAGACACATGCTTTTGGGTCCCCCACAGGGCACACACGAGGCCTAAAGAAAGCAGCCACCACATTCCTGAAAGCATGCAAAGTGACAGACCAACTCCTCAGCCCAGCACTGTCTGAGCCAGGGCAGGTGCCCTTCTGTGAGGCTGCGCAGAGCCCAGCCAAGTGGGGCTGCCAAGCTGCCTGGGCACTAACCAAACAAAGAATAATGCCACTCCTCCCTTGGGATAGCTCACTGCCAACCCCACGGATTTACGCACACGTTGGGTTCCAAGCTGGAGAAACACCACCCCAACGGGAAAGTGACCAGAGAGACGGAAAATCGACTGGGACTGAAACTGCCTCGTCTCTCCCAGAGTACACAGCCCCACTGGCTGCTGCCACCACCACGGCCAATAAAGCCGGATTCTACCCAGGCTGCTACAGCCTGAGCCCCATTTTCACAGGTTCATGTTATCACGAACCCTCGCCGAGTCACTTTGTATTTAGACTTTCTACTGTGCTAGCCCCTAGGTCCCCTGGCTGGGGCTCAGGACCCCAATTTTCAAGGCACTGTTCACACCTGTAGTAGGACGACAGTCCCAGACTGAAAGAGCCTATAATTTATGCATGTGATGAGACAATGGCTGGTGGATAAAACGAATACATGGAGTGGAGAAGAAGGTACACAGCGAAGCTGCCCTGGGCAACGTATTGAGTAGCAGCATCTCCACACATACACCTGCGTGTCATATGGTTTGTCTGTCGACTGTAGGAGCTCCACTCCTGCTCACAGGGACTCAGTGACCCATCACTGGATTTAGTTTTATTCCAAACCAGCTAGACCCTCAGAGAGGACTCTGGAAACCTGGCTCGTGAACAAACATTGTGGATTTCAAATGTATTTGATATGGAAATTCCAGCTAATTCGCCAGGGCCTCCCTGCTGGACTCTCAGCCTCTCCCCCTGTTTTGAGCCAGACTACACAGGAATATAGCTGAACGCCACTCCTGCGCGAACAAAACACCACCAACCAGTTTATCTTTACACCTCCTGCTGACACCACGGTGCCCCCTGACCTGCTGCAGCATGTTCTGCTCCCCTCCCTTTGCTGAGGAGGAGGAAGCCCCTGCATTCCTCTCCAAAGCCATGGAACAGCCCTGTCATTGTTCCCAGGACAATCATTCATAGCTCCTGTCTCCCAGGGAGGGAAGACAGAGCTCCTGGAACCTGGCAGAAAAGGAAAGAGGGGCAGAATGCAAGGAGTTAGTGGGGCAGGAGAGGAGAGACTAAGGAGAAGACCCTCTGTTGGATTGCTGTGTGGGAAACAGGTTCTGGGTGCAGCTATGTGTGACAAAGATGCGAACTGCCTAGGTAATATGGTGAGGTGAATCTCAGAAATGCCTGAAAGAGAACTGGTTGGCATTAATTACCATGACAGGTTTTTCTGAGAATGGATAGATGGATCCTCCAGGCTCTCACCACCTGGTCAGAGCTAACCGGATGCTTTTGAGCTCTCACTTGTACCGCAGTTTACTCAGGTTTCAGAGTAACAGCCGTGTTAGTCTGTATTCGCAAAAAGAAAACAAGTACTCCTTTTCTTTTTACAGTTTACTCAGAAGATTTCATACAAGCCTGAGACACATCTCTGAGGTCTGGGGGAACAGCAGAGTAGGGGCATTTCTTCTCTTTTCAAGGGACTGGGGAATCAGACATCCCTTTAAGAGACCTCTAAAGACACTTTGGAATTGCTGCACATTTCCCTTGAGGTCTGGAGTCTCTAGGCATCTGGCAGGTGGAATCCAAGGGGAAGAGTTCAGATAGGGAGCTCCTGTGTCTCACTGAAGATTATTTCTGCTGTAAATAGTTCCCTGGTATTGTCTTTATATTTTTGTATCTTAAGAGCCAATCATAACTAGTTCCTGCCCAGAATTTATCCTGATCTGGTACGACACAAAGCAGAGCAGCCTCTGGGTTCAAGATGTCAAATTATTTCTGTTTTTTAAAAAAATCCTTTACCAAGGTGTTACATTTTTAAATGGCCTCATTTTTATGTAATCCACAAAATTATTATATATTTGTTGTTCCCACTGCTGGCTCCATACAGAACTAAAATTAATGGTAGCTTGGGTACAAGTGATCATAACTTGATCACATTTATAATGTGCAAGCAGAATAAAATTTAGACGAGTAAGATATACACTTGGCAGTTTAAAGGTCCAGTTTCACAAAGCTGAAAATAATTATGAGCCAAATTGGCCGTGAGGAAGAATTTGTTCAGAAAAATATGAAAGATAATTGGAAATAATTTAAGGACACCTTACTAGATGCCTCAAAAGCCACAATCAAGCAGAAGGCTGTACTGGTTCAAAAAAAGACCTGGTTTGGAGGGGAAGTGCATGCAGCTATAAAAAAAATACTAACAAATGAAAGAAGGGGGAAATTGATAGTTATGAATATAAATGACATGTGTTAGGAATGGAAGAAAATTGATAAGGAAAGCAAAAGGGACACAAGGAGAAATCTATGGGCAGCACAGTTAAGGACACTCAGAATTTTTAAAAATGTATTATGAACAAAAAGAATCTGACAATGGTGTTGGTCTATTTCTAGACAGAAATAGTAAAATTATCTGGAAGAAATAGACTGGAATAGACTGGAAGAAAGCGAATGTGGTGCCAGATGGGATGACCCAGGCAATTATAGGCCTACCAGCCTGACACCAATCCTGGGCAAGAGAATGGAGTGGCTGATATGGGACTTGCTGAATAAAGAATTAAAGGGGAGGGTAATGTAATTAATGCAAATTAGCATGGGTTTATGGAAAATAGATCCTGCCAAACTAACCTGGTATCTTTTTTTGATGAGATTACTAGTTTGGTTGATAAAGGTAATAGTGTTGATGTAATGTCCTTAGCCTTCTCTAAAGTGTTTGACTTGGTACCACACAACATAGAATCATAGAATATCAGGGTTGGAAGGGACCTCAGGAGGTCATCTAGTCCAACCCCCTCCTCAAAGCAGGACCAATCCCCAATTTTTGCTCCAGATCCCAAATGGCCCCCTCAAGGATTGAACTCACAACCCTGGGTTTAGCAGGCCAATGCTCAAACCACTGAGCTATCCCTCCCCCCAAAGAACATTTTGATTACCCAACTAGAACGATATAAAATTACCATATTGTTGTATGCAGTGTTGTACCTGTGTTGGTCCCAGGATATTAGGGGGACAAGGTGTGTGGACCAACTTCTGTTGGTGAGAGGGACAAGCTTTCGAGCTACACAAAGCTCTTCTTTAGGTCTGGGAAATGTACTCAGAGTGTCACAGCCAAATACAAGGTGGAACAGATTGTTTATCATAAGAAAATGTAAATGTATACAACTAGGAACAAAGGATGTGGACCCTACTCACAGGATGAGGGACTCCACCCTGGGAAGCAGTGACTCTGAAAAACAAGATGTCGGGGTCATGGTAGATAATCAGCTGAACATGTGACGCTGTGCCCAAAAGAGCTAATGCAATCCTGGGATGCATAAACAGGGGTAGAGAGGTTATTTTACCTCTGTATTTGGCATTGGTGCGACCACTGCTGGAATACTGTGTCCAGGTGTGGTGACCACAATTCAAAATGATGTTGATAAATCGGCCACAGTTCAGAGAAGAGCCATAAGGGTGAGTAAAGAATTAGAAAACATGCCTTATAGTGTAGTCTATACTCAAGGATCTCAATCTATTTAGCTTAACAAACAGAAGGTTAAGGGGTGACTTGATTACAGTCTATAAGTACCTACTTAGGAACAAATATTTAATAATGGGCTCTTCAATCTAGCAGAAAAAGATATAGTATGATCCAATGGCTGGAAGGTGAAGCTAGACAAATTCAGACTGGAAATCAGGTGCAAATTTTTAACAGTGAGAGTAATTAAATATTGGAACAATTTACCAAAGATCATGGTGGATTCTCCATCACTGACAATTTTTACCCCAAGATTGGATATTTTTCTCAAAGCTCTGCTCTAAGAATTATTACGGGACAGTTCTGTGACCTATGTTATGCAGTAGGTCAGACTAGATGATCACAATGGTCCCTTTTCGCCTTGGAATCTATGAGTCTATGAAAACAGAACACTCTTCTTAGATGGTTATACATGTGGTATCAAACAGCTAACTCTTCTTTTTAATGCCCAGAAAACTACCATGTGTCCCCACTGAGCAAGCCACAATAGTCTTAGCAGAGATCCCTGCCCAAGCAGAAAGCCTCTTGACGAGGATCAGTTTATCAGAGGAAAAGACAGCAGCAGGGAGCGATTTCCCTAGCCCCTTCTGAAGGAGGAGGTGAGAATCATCTATAGCAGTGGTTCTCAAACTGTGGGTCACGACCCTGTTTTAATGGGATTGCCAGGCCTGGTGTTAGCCTTGCTCAGGCCTGGAGCTGAGGACGAAGCTGAAGCCCAAGCCCCACTGCCCAGGGCTGAATCCTGAGGGCTTCAGGTTATAGGCCCCACATCTGGCTTTGGCCCCCCCATCCGGGGTGGAGGGGCTTGGGTGGGCTCAGGCTTCAGTCCCCGTCCAGGGGTCATGTAGTAATTTTTGTTGTCAGAAGGAGGTCACAGTCCACTGAAGTTTGAGAACCCCGGAAATATAGGCAGGTTGGATTTCAGTCTGGTGGGATACAGTTAGAGATGCCATCCAAACAAAGTGTACTCCTCAGGCCTGGAAATGGGAGGTGGAAAGACATTACTGGCCACTGTGTTCTCTCTCTGTTCAAAACACCTGTTCTTCTCTATAGCCTGAGCCAACATGACTCAGCAAATGGAGCCACATCCTCACCACACAGTAGCCCATGAGCCACCGCACCTGGGCGCTGACAAGCACCTGACTATGCTGTGCCTGCAGGGCCCAAGCAGTCACATGGAGTGGGAGCGAATGAGGCAGCAGTGTGTCCCTGGGCATGCCCAACAGAGGGTCCATCCATCTCCACGGAAAACAGCAGGAAAGGAGGTAGGAGACAGCGTCCTAGAAATACCCGTCCTGCCTCACCAGCTTCACATGCACCATCATTAACCATTCATAGTCATTCATTTAGGAAGACAGGAGGAAGGCCCCAGGAATTAGAGTGTTAGGCTGTGTCTCAAGAAACCCTAGTTCAATTCCCTGCTCTCCCGCAGACTTCATATATGACCTCGGCTTAGGCAGATCACTTAGCTTCTGTGTGCCTCCATTCTCCTCTGTACCATGGGGAGGCTAGCAGTTCCTGCCTCACCAGGTGTGTGAGGGGACATGCATTAAAGATCACGAGGAGCTCAGGTACTAGGGTGATAGGGGCCATACAAGTATCTTAGAGAGAGGCCAAGTTAATTTAAGTTAGATGCCCACAAACAGACGGTGGTTCTCACACACATATTTATTATTCTAGCTTATTAGCAAACGAATTCCTGCAGATACCTTTTGGTCTCTGGCTCATTGGAGCATTCAGAATTGGAGTTGTGTTAATGTTCATTGGACACATAAGTCACATGGTAGGGTTTGTGCACCCCAAGGGTTACTGTTAAAATCAGGTTTCTGCCAGTCATGAGCTCAGAATTTAGTTTGTGTGAATAGTCTGTAGTAATCATTTAAAATTTGCTTCAAAATTTGCAGGAACAGTCCTGGCCATTAATTTGTTTGCTAGAAAATTCATTGGAAGTGAACAGGAAAGGGGCATGAAAGTAAGAAGTCGGTGTGTGTAAAAATTCAACAGGATATCGGTGGGAGTTTCTCTCATTGTATTTGTCTAGTTTCTGATAAGACTCCAGCTGCACTGATGTAATGCCAGGGGGGTGCCGCGCTGAGATCCAAGGAAGGGGAAGGCATTCTGAGTCCTCTGACCTGCAAGATGGGGCTGCCTATTATAGCCATTTCTTGTGTATAGTTCTTTTCCCTCAACACATCGTATCGTTCCTTGCAAATACTCCAGGTTCGGAGTTCCTGAAAGTCAGGGCTGCATTGGGAGCTGCTTTCCCAACCCTGTGAAATATTATCTTCAATAGGAAGCAAGTGGAGAAAAACCTACTTCTCCCCAAGGGATGATAATAAGAATAGAGAGAAGCGATGCCAACACAAGCAGGCTTTGTGTGTCAGGGCTGGGAGGGAAAGGTGCATAAAACTCCATCACATGCTCCATAGGTGCTGGGCCATAGACACCATCATGTTTGAACACTGCAAGGAGTGCTTTATAAAACTTCAAGGCCCCTTAACACGCACTGCCCTGGGCATCCTGGGGTGAAAAAATCCACATTGCCCTACAAATCGGCAGTGAAAAAGAAAGACCGAGGCATCAATTAGAAGGTTAAGACCAGTCAGTGAAAGGAGCATTCTGGGAATCGTAGTCCACAGGACCTGTGCGTGACCTGCTTTGCCTTTCACTATTACCGTTACTGTCTCACAGGTTAAGCCACTTAACAGCTCCAGCTGTGCTGAAGCTTTGAGCTCTTTCACATGCTTGAATGGAATCGTTCTGTGCCACTGTACAGCCACATTAGGAGGGTACTGAGCTCAGGTCTCTGACTCCTGCAGACAAAGGGCGGTTCCAGGGCTCGCCGGCCCCAGACAGTGACACATGAGCTGCAGAAAGTTCCTTAGAACTCACTCCCCCGAGGAGTTGGGCTCCTGCCGCAGACACTAGGAGATCAGAGCCCGGGTCCCCAACATCCTCACCCTGAGAGGGGCAGGTTACGCATGTGTGTCAGCCACCGAGTGGCTGTTCAGTGCAAAGCCAGCAGTCAGCTCACTAGGTGGAAGGTGCTTACCCAGCAGGGCCTGAAAGAGGTCACTTCGGAAGATGTGCGAGACCTTTCCAATAGAGGCCTTCAACTGCTGCTCCTCTGGAGCCCTCAGAGTGGTTTGGTACCTGGTCAGAATCGCCACGGCTCGTTGAGTGTCTGGGGAGACAGCACAGGAGAGCCCTCAGACTTCATCAGACCATCATGTAACACATCGCATCACCCACAACAATACAGAATAGCACGTCACCACACATCACTGCTCCCTGGCCCTTCTCCGGACCCACACCAGGAAGGGGTCTGCCACCCAGCAGATTCAATCCCTGCCATCAGGGAGCCCTCAGGCACACCACTGACAGTGGACCAGACCCTGCACCGCTGATTTACCAGGCAGTGAAAGACGAAGGGTTGCTGCTGAAGCCAGGCACAAATTATGGAACCTGTGGTTCTGTGGGTCTGATTCCTTTGAGCCCGAAGGTAAGAGACTGGACAGACTGTACCCACCTAACCCAAACACACTGGAATTACACTGCAACCCCAACCCTCAGCATCTGGCCCTAAGGCCGACAGGGGCAATCCTGGGGGTGCCCCTACCTGCACTGCATGCTGGGACCCCACGTCTCCACAGGAGTGTGGGGGGGGGTGAATGTGTCTGGCTGCATTGCATCCTGGGACTCACTCTCCATGTGAGGCCACTCACTGGCAGGGGAGAGCAGCCACAAGCTAGGGCAGTTATGCACAATGGGTGTTGCCTGCTGGCTCCCCCCAAGCCATGGCTGGCTCTCAGCGGGGCTGGGTTTGGACATCCCCCTGCTCCCCAAGCAGGTCTTTGGCAGACAGAGGCCGAGCCTGCTCTGAGCTGCCTGACGGGATTGAGGCACTTAGGCAGAGGTGGCCATGGGGGAGCCAAGGGCAGGGATAGCAGGGGCCTGATCCATTTCCATCTGGAGAGCTGAATGTTTCTCTGGACGAGTTCCTTGCGCCATCAGCCCAGCTTTATAGCCCGACGCAGGCCAGCTCCTGTAGTTCTGCAGCAGCCCCTTGTCCTAGCAGGGCAACGGATCTCACACAAACAAGAAGGTTTCTCACAGACCTTGGGCTGGTCCCATCCCTGTCAGCAAATGTTTCCCTTTGTTTGGAGGCAGCAGGAAAAACAAAGGACTTCTGTGTGGGGGAGGAGGTGAGGGGGGAGGTCCGGGCACATCTCTGGACCTAGGAACTCATGTAAAAGGGTTGATCTGCCTTGCTAGTCCTGAGGCATCCAGTGCTCACAGCAGGGGACAGAGCACAGAACAAGGGGATCTGTGTCCCTGAGAGCCTAGACTCGGGGCACCTGGGGTCCCTGCTCCCATTCTCTGGGCCTGGGGATTTCTGCAGGGATGCGATCCCGCGGGGAGACAGAAACACCCCCACCCCCATTCTCCTATTGGCGGGAAAAGGAAGGTGGTTTTGTCTGTGTCACCTTCCTACACTGGTGTATTGCAGGCCCCAGAAGGGAAAGAGGAAGCATTGAAGCATGAATAAGCCTTAATGCAAACAGAGTCCTTCCCCTCCCAGAGCCGGTGAGAGGCTGAGATCTCCTGGGATGCCAGCTGGATTTATTGGGTTTGCAAGGGATTCCAGGCTCCTGCCAGCCCTGGAACCTAAAACCCCTCCGCCTACAGAACCAGTTCAGCCTGGGCACACCACTCTGCCCAGCTCACCCTTCCCCGGCCAGAGGGTCAGTCTTTGTAGCCTGTTCACTCCCTGGCCTGGCTGCTGAGACTAACACCAGCGGAGCCAGCGAGGGCCAGTGTGACGAGGCTGTCTGCCCCCTGAGTGGACAGAGAACCAAAACTCACGCTGCTTTGGCTGTGGAAAGCGCATGAGCCCAGGGGACTCTGAGTCACATCCCTCCCCTGCGAGGCTACACGGAAAGGGGCTCCGGTACTGTCTGGGCGTGACAGATAGAGTGCACTGAACCCTGCACAGGCAAACGGGCACCACGTGGGTGCTGGTGGGGAGGGATGCATCCCACAAAACAGAACCTCTGCAACTGCCCCAGAATCGCCTTCTTCCGTGACAACTGGGTCCCACTTTGACCTCGCTCCCATGCGGTCACGTACAATCAAAAACGAACGCAGCCTAAATTGGTGGGGGGGGGGCTCTCACCACACCAGCCCAGGAGGAGGGGAGGGCCGTGTCCCCAGAGTGGAAGAGGAAGAGGGTGTTCCCCCTTAGACGGCAGACAAAACGACTCCAGGGAAACATTCACACGACAGCCCCATGAGGCCTGGTGGATGCAGTAGTGACCCGGAAGAGCTGAGCCCGGGGCCCTGGTGCCTCCCGCCCGCTATTGAAGGGCTAAAGGCCTGAGCTCCCGCCTGCAGCAGGGGCACAGCCCAGGGGGGTGAGCACACAGCTGACCCCCAGGCACAGCTGCCTGCTCAGGCCCTCAGCACCCTGAGACCAGCAGGACCCTGCCAGGGCCAGCGCCCGTGGCCCAGTTCGTGCCCAGGGTCTCTGGGCCTCGCTCGCGCGGAGGCTGTCCAAGCACGGTGGGCCACTGCAGCCTGCGCCTCGCCACGGCTGGCTGGCCGAGGTGTCCTGGCTGACACGCCTAGGGCGGCCTCTGGGCCTTTTCCGGCCAGGCGCGGCCTGGCAGCCCGGCGGGCCCCTGGGCGCTAGCCCCACGCAGGGGCTCGGGGCAGCCAGGGAGCTTTTGCGCCCGCGCTGGTGCTGGGGCGGAGCTAGGAACTGGGGGCCAGGAGGAGGGGGAGGGGGTCGCTCTTGCAAGTAGTGCAGGAGGAATTGCAGAGGCTCCCCAGGGCAGAGCACCCCAGGGCAGGGCTCAGCTACGCCAGCCCCAGTCAGGGCAGCTCCTCCGGTTTCCTACCTGCCAGTGACCCGAACTCGCCCACGCTCTGGGAGCCCAGTGGGGTTCGCTCCGGGCAAAGCCGCTCGGCAGCCAGAGCCCATCCTCACTCAGAGGTGTCGCTGGGCCCCCGCACGGCTCTTGGGTCCTGGGGACAAGGAGCCAGCTCTGCCCAGCCCGGGGCAGCTGGGAAACCGGCTTTACTTGCGCCTGGCTCTGAAGTCTCAAAGCCGCAGCCAGGTGTCTAATCAGAGCTCCTTCTCTCTGGGCCTGGGGTCTTGCCAAGGCAGCTCTGGGCCCTTGGCAGCTCTACGCCCCCCTCGCCACCCCCAGGGCCAGTGTCTCCTGCCCTCGCCCCAGTGGGCTGGCCAGGGCTCGGGCCTCCAGTCCTTACCTTGCCTACTGATCATCTCTCCTCTGGGCAGGGCTGCAGGTCCCTTTGCAGCGGTTTCCTCCAGTGCTTGTGGCCCCAGGAGCCTGCCCTCATGTCAGCCCCACGGGCCGGTCCCTGGAGGGGGCTAGCAGCTGGGACCCCCGGGCCTGGCCCTGCCACGGGAAAGCGATACCAGGACCTGGCTGCCTCCTTCCCCAGCTCCAGCCGCAAAGGCTCCTGCTGCCTGGGACCTGGCCCTCTCCCCCCGGCTGCCCCCCAGCCTGGCCAGTGCTGGGACCGTGCCCCGGGGCAGCCCCAGCTGAGCCCCTCGGGCCGGGCACAGGCCAACGCTGCCTGCCAGGGCAGTGGTGAGCCGAGGCTCCCTGCTGTCGCCCCGGGCTGTGTGTGGAGTGGAGTGGAGGGGGCTGGGCTGGGCTCAGGGGCGGGCCCAGCCATGGAGCGAGGGCTGGCCTGCCTGGCTGCCCGGGGGCCCTGGCCTGCAGGGAAGGGGGGCCTGCAGCCACTGCTGGGCGCTGCCCCCCAGGCCTGGCCCCGCACGGCCCAGCCTGGCCGGCCTCTCTCAGCCCTTCAGGGCTTGCCCTAAAGTGGGTGCTGGGCTGGGCCGGGCATTAACCCCGGCGCTGCCAGAGGAGAGGGAAGCCAGGCCCTGCAGCCAGTGGGGTGGGGCTCAGTCCAGCCAGGCGTGGGACTTAGGGAACCAGGCACCCCAATATTAGGGGCGTCGCATACGCAGGCACCTGTAACTCCCTCCCCCAGAAAAAAAGGGTCACAATTTTTCACACTTGCCCCCTGGTCACCCGCATGCTGTGGTCCCCAAACTTTTTACCTCGTGCCCCCCCATTACCCCTGTCCATGCCCCGCCCCCCAAGCCAGGGCTGGGAGTGGGGCTGCAGCTCTGCGAGGGGAGGGACACAGACAGGGGTAAGAGCTGGGGGCAAGGCCAGGAGCGGAGTGGGGTGGCACTCCCACCCCGTCCCCCTGTGGGGGCTTGCCCAGGCCCCAGCTGCTCCCCCCCTAACATTCCTCTGTGCCCTCCTGGGGAGTGCGCCCCACAGGTTGGGGGCCTCTGCCCTAACAGGACTTCACCAAAACCACGGCACATAATTGGACCTCACCCCAACTAGTGCAAGCTGGCCTGGGAATTAAGGGTAAGGGGGTGTGTGCGTGTTGGGGGCCGTTAGCAGAGCTAGGGGAAGCCCACGGCTGGGATAACAAGGGGTCATGAGTCAGGCCTGAGGGGCACTGGCAGAGCTCTGGGCAGAGGAGTCCAGGGCTGAGGGTCAGGATCAAGGGGTGAAGGGAGGGCAGAACTGGGGTGCTGGAACAATGTGTGCAGTGTGGGTGCTGAGAGCCATTGAACCAAACTGTAAACCCTGCACATGATGGAAACCACTTCAAGCCAGGGTATGTGGCCAACCCCCAGCGCCCCTAGTTCCAGCATCTATAGGCAGAACTGAGAGGGGAAGATGGACAGTGTGATGATCTCCCACATCCAGCCTGGTTAACACTCAGTTCAAGGGGATGGAGAGAACTCAAAAGGCAGCACAGCAGGAAGCCAGGGATGGAGACTCAAGGGTGCCATCAGCACAACTCTTAGCTGGAGGCCTGTGGCCCAGCATGAGGCACACAGGGAGAGCGGGCTGCCAAAGTGCAGGGCTGCAGTCTGGGACAATAAGACTCCATAAGCTAGGCTGCTGAGATACAGGACCCCACTGCTATGGGGAGGGCAGCAGTTGGACTGGAATGGATTCGAGAGCTGCAGCTTCGAGTACAGCAGAGCAAGGCCTGCCAGGGGTTCCTAAGCATGCTGGTTCTTAGAGCAGACCTGGGCAGTGGCCCTAGGGGTGCAGGAAGGAGAGCCCAGGATGGATCTAGGAAGGAGGTGTGTTCCCTCCCTCCCAACTATTGCCTCTGCTCACTGTCCCTCATAGCGTTCACCTCTCCTCTGTACCAAGCTGCAGCAACTGAGAACAAGATGGTTGCTCAACCTTCCTCCAGAGAGAGGGTGCTTAGACATTGAAAGGTGCAGTACATAGAAAACAGAAGGTATCAGAACTTCATACACTCAAGAAGAGATGGATGAGAGCCAGCTCCTAGGCCTGTGCACCCTCCCCAGTGCAGAGAGAGCATTTTACAGGGAGTACAGCACGAACCCAGACGAACTGGAAAGTTGCCTGCACAGGTTGGAAAGTGTTTTGGCGCCCAGCCCATTCACAACTTCAGCTTCTGAGGTGCACACTCAGTACCTCTGCACACTGCTAAATTCAGACCTATTTTCTCTGGAGCTGGGCTATTACTAGGTCACCCAGCTTCCCATGCCTGGAGCAAGGGGGCAGTTCGACAGGGGCCCTAGAAATTTTGCTATCAGGGGAATCCTCCTTTCCCTTCTTGTGCTCACACTTCCCAGAGGCCAGTTGATTCAGGCAGAGGCCCAAGGCCCAGCTCCAGCCCCAACTCCGCATGCTGATGTAAGCAGAGTCAGGATGAGCTCCACCACATCTGGCAAGTTGTGGAAAAGAACTTCAGGGGCTGATCTCATTTGCATAGGCACACCCATCCCACCTCGCATGAGGCCATAGCTGCCCAAATGGCCACTTTGGCTACTGTGGGATCCCCAGTGTCTCTGTTATTGGGGCAGGAAGAATAAATTGTTATTATCCTAATTATGTGAATCAAGGACAGTGGAACTGTACTCGGCCTTTTGTTATGATGGAGGGACTCGCCATCAACTAAGTAGCACTCGCTAGGCAAGGGACATGGGTTCCAAAACTCTGAATTGAGAGAGGCTGGGGATAGGTATTAATATTTGGTGATATGGGTCCCACATGCTAATTGCACTTCCTCCTCTCTCCACGGTGGAATGTCAGAGCTAATTTTGATTCTATTCGGAGTCTAGTTCCAGGCTGCTGAGCTGAATTCACTTTGGGCCAATGGTGCCCCAGCACTGAGGCTCCCCTACTACAAGCTGAAATCACCAAAGAGCTGAACTGACTAAGAGCTGAAATCACTGAGCGTCGTGTTCAGTAGTGGGGGAGCCTGAAGATCTATGGTGGAGCAGTTTGCAGGATGGCGAGCAGAGCGGCTGGTGGAGCAGAGCAGTTTGTTGGATGCCTAGAGCAGCCCATGGGGCGGCTGGCAGAGCGGAGCCCCATGGAGAGGTGGGGCCATCAGCTTTGGACCATGTAAGGTGCCCCTTAACCCCCCCACCCTCCAATCTCCACCCAGGTTGGGAGGTAAAGCTCTGCAGATAAACTTTTGAACTCCGGGGCTGCCCTGACCAGGGACAGAGACTTTTGGGTCGTTGGACTTTTGGGACTTTGGGTTGCTGGACTCAAGAACCAAAGGGAAAGGACATGCCCCAATTTGCTTGGGGGGGGGTTGCTCATGGGTTGTGTTATGAATCCTGTTGGTGGTGTTTCCCCAACATAATGTTTCTGTTATTAAAAGGCTTTTTGTTACACTCAGACTCTGTGCTTGCGAGAGGGGAAGTATCGCCTCTGGGAGGCGCCCAGCGGGGGTGGTATATATTTGTCCCAGGTCACTGGGTGGGGGCTCAAGCCGGTTTTGCATTGTGTTATTGGAATGGATCCCCTAGATACTGAACCCGGCCCTTGTTGCTGCCAACTCTGACAGGCAGAAGGGTTACGCTTAAACCCTCTGCCATCAGAGCTTGTACTGGAAATAACTTTAAATAGGACACTTGTCACTACTGAGCCTGTTCCCACTCCATTCTCCCTCTCCTGAGCTTGGAGTGTTTTAACTATAATGGGGTGAGGGATTCTCTTTTATTGGACCTTTGTTGGTGAGAGACAAAACTTTGGAGCTACAGTGAGCTCTTGTCCAGGCCTGGGAAAGGAACTCAGTGTCCCAGCTCAGTACAAGAGTGAACAGATAACTACGTATGCTAAGCTAGCACATATTTTAAGGCACCAGTCAAGGTACAGGGGCCTGTTAACACCCCACAGTCACAGGACCAAGACGGGAGTTAGTAGGTTAAAGATCATTGTAATGAGCTATAACTCCAGCATCTCTGTTCAGTCCATGATTTGTAGGGTCTAGCCAAGTTACGAATTTAAGCTCCCAGGCTTGTCTGTTGAAGGTCATGCACAGGTTTCCTTCGAGGATGAGGACTGATAGGTCAGATACAGAGGGGTCTGCAAAGCTTGTCTCTCTCCCTAGCAGCAGTTGGTCCATTAACATTGCCTCACCCCCCTTGTCCCTCGGCTACAATACCGCAGTAACTAGAGGTGCCTGTTCCTTGTTTCGGCACTAGGTGGTGGGGACACAACACAAATAGCACAGCTCTCATGTTTGCTTTTCCCAGCCTTACCCACGGAAAGGTCCAGTTTTCCAGAAGTAGCTCCTAATGCTGATGCCCACCTCAGGCCTGATCCGCAGATGTGCCAAGTGCCTACAGATCCTGATGAGCCCTTGGGAATCAGGCCCCAGGTGGGTACCCAAAGTCAGGGCCAGTGCTCAGTGAGAACACATGGGGCTGTTGTGGGCCCTCTGGCCCCGCTGAGGGCACTGCTCAGGGCTGCCATTAATGCCCCTGCACATCCCAGCTGAGGTAGCACTTGACCAGCCACCATGAACTAATCCTTCCAACCTGCTGCAGCTTCTAGGTCTTACAGATGGGGAAAGCAGAGCACTGAGCAGGGCTGGGTGTAGCCCAGGCCCCAGCAGGCCTGGCGCAGAGCTGGGATCTCCCCTACTCACGCTCTCCGTGCGGTGAGGCACTGGCTCTGAGCTGTTGCTGGACCGTCTTACCTCACTAGTATAAGCAGGGATTCCTCATCTAATTGGTCCAACACCCCTGCTGGGCCAGGTGCTTTCCAGAGAGGAGAGAGGGACAGCCTGCCCCTGAAGAGCTGACGGATGCCAGCTCCTAGGTCCCTTTGGGGGAGTTGAGAATCAGCTCAGACATGCTAGTCGTTCGTTTTTTTATCCGGTTGGGTCAGTTTATTAACATACATAATTAAGAACAAGTAAAACAGACGCATGCTGCTGAGACCTCTGCAGCAAAGAGATCTTGGGGAGGCCACGCTGCTTCATGCCCCAGCACCCCCCACCCAGCAGAATAGCTCCACACCCAGTCCAGGGTGGTGCTTTTGGGGCCTTCACCCAGCACCTGTGTTCTCTCTGGAAAGACAGCCCCCCACACGATCCCCTCCATCCAAAGCTGAACCCCATCTCTGCCACTGGACAAGGAGGGTCGGGGTCTCCTGGGGCTGGGCCTACTGCTGCCTCCTGCACGCCTGTCTAGAGGCCAGTGCCAAAGCCTCACCCAGGATAATGGCTTCCTCTGCTCTGTGAGGGACCCTTCGTCTCCATCCTGCTGCACTAAGATCCCCATGCTGCAGCCCAGCTGCCTGGGCCTGTGATGCACTCCTGCCCCTTCACCTTTCCCCAGACTAGTCCTAGGCTCCCCAATGGCACAAGGCAAGGAGCTCTTTAAACCTGGCTCCCTGTAAATGAAACCCTCCAGGCTCCCCTCCCACCTCTAGCAGTCTCTTTGCAGCCATGCTTCAGGAGACAGGAAAAGTCAGTACACATCAGCAGCAGCTGCACCAGTCCCTGCCCAGCAGGGTATGACCAAGGAGAATCCCAGCTGGTCTAACAAGCAGCCTCCAGGACAGTATCTGTTCCCGCAGCCCCAGGAGGCTGCAAGGCCAAGGTCTTGGTGTCCACCCCCAGCTCTGCCCCCGTGGGCAGAACACATGCCTGCCTACTCCAGGACAGACCCATCACCGAGGGGGTTTCTGCACATGCCCCTGACCTGCAGGGGAGATGTGCCCATGGGGGCAGGATAAACCCAGCCCCAGCAGAACAGGGCAGAGACTGAGGGTTTGTGGGGAGCCCACGGCCTGGAAAGGGCCCTGCAGAGGAAAGGGCATTCAAGGCTGGCAGAAGCAAGTCTGGGCGCTCCCTGCTAAACACCACCTGTGCCCAGCTCAAACCCCTCCACCACCAGGCACTGCCCGTCATTCCTGCATGAGGCTGTTAATCTTCGTTAGCAGTACGTCTGTCTTGGACCCTGGGGAACCAAACGGGAGAAAGGGTCATTCCAGGAGCCTCTGTCCTCCCCAGGGCTGCCCCAGCCCAGCAACAATCGTGGGGTGGGAGGCAGCTGCTGCTGCAGGAGGTGTTGCCTGGCCCCCCTGCACCCTCATCATCTCAGGGAGTAGCACTTGCTCGGGAAGCAGGCAGGATGGGAGCTCCCTTGGCTGGGGCTCCTTCCCCTTTTCCCCCACAGGGCTGAGGTGGGGTGCAGCTCCCTCTCACTCTGTCAGAGTTAGGCTCTGGGCCCAGGCTCTCCTGCTGGCAGAGCCCCCCAAAAGCTCAGTGGGGGGTGGGGAGAGCCCCTGGGAGCTAAGCTCTGGCAAGGGCCTGGCCCTGCAGGTGAGGAGAGCCAGTGATCTGAGAGGAAGAGGGAGGGGAAGACCACCAGCAGCAAGAGGGTGTGGTGAGGAGAGGGACCGAAGGAGGGAGCGGGGTGGAGAGTAGGGGCCCATTACCTGCCGGTTCTTTTCTCCTGGAGCATTTCCTGGAAAGCAAACAGCATTGAAATTCACTCAGGAGAGAGTGTGTCACCATTCAGGCCCTGCCACAGGGAGATCAGCCCACACCCAGGGCCAGGGCTGCTCCCCCAGGGCTCTGCCCCATCACTTGGCCACTGTGGTTTGAGCTCTGAGTTGGTAGCGGCCTTTCTGCCATGGCTGGAATGGGACGGGAGCTCCTGCCAACCATAATGAGCCATGGAGGGTCCCAGGGCAATGGAGTCACTCGAGTCCCCTTGGAGGGCTTCCATGCCAGGCCCACCTTGCTCAGCTTATAGGTGGAGCCAGTAAGCTGTGACCAAGTCCCACAGCAGTGGGATGGAGCAGCTCAGGGCCAGGCTCATGGCAGAGGCCAGGGAGGAAAGCTCCTTCTGAGCCCGCTGTGTCCCAGGTTAGCACCGTGCGAGGCGGGAGAAGTGGGCTCCCAGCGCTGCTGAGCGGCTCTCCCAGATCAAGAGGGTGGGTGAGTGACCGCAGCAGCCCCTGGCCGGGCAGCCCCTGCCCTACCTACAGCTCACCCAGAGGGCAGCAGACATGAGGCCTCCTATGCCATGGACAGCTACGGGACCCAGAAGAGGCTGAACTTACTGCAGCAGGAGGAAGGCAGAGAGGATCAGGAGGAAGGAGACGCAGTCTGTCACAATCCAGACCATCAGGTACGTGCTGCGGGGCTGCAAGGCAACAAGACAGGATGAGTAGTTCAATGGGGACCACAGCCCCGGCAGAACAGGCCCTGGCCCCCTCGCTGGGGAGTGGCACTGCAGACGGGCCAGGTGGGCTCAGGGCATGCAGGCCTCTGCCAGCGCCACCCAGGGTAGGTTCACTTACGAGCAGCCAGAGAGGGCGCTTCATCTCCTTGAGCACCTGGCAAGCGTTGGTGGTGACGGAGCCGACCCCTGCGCACCACAACACGGAGAAGAGCCAGGGCTCATTGACCACATACAGATTGACGGAGACGTTGTCCTGGCGATACCGGCTGCAGAGGGGATGGAGCCTCGTTAGTGTGGCACAGGTCAGCAGGAACTGGGAAAGCCTGGCTCTCACCCAGTGCTCCCCGTGCTCGGGGCTGAGACCTGTGTGTTTGGGGTTCAAGCTCTGCTGCCAGCCAGGGCGTCAGGATGCAGAGAAAAACTTTTTCACTAGGAGGGTGGTGAAACACTGGAATGCGTTACCTAGGGAGGTGGTGGAATCTCCTTCCTTAGACGTTTTTAAGGTCAGGCTTGACAAAGCCCTGGCTGGGATGATTTAATTGGGGATCGGTCCTGCTTTGAGCAGGGGGTTGGACTTGATGACCTCCTGAGGTCCCTTCCAACCCTGATATTCTAGATTCTGTGATGCGTAGGTGGCCATAGGGGGAGCTAGACTTGCCTCTGCTGGGCTGAGCCGCTGAGGCGCCATTGCTCTGTGCTCCCCAACAAGGGGCTCTCACCCAATCTCCTCCGTGCTGACGTCCTGGTACGGCAGGTTCACACGCAGCGGAGACTCTGTTTCATTCCAGCTGCTCTTCAGACCGTAGATTTGCTGAAAGCCTGGTGCCTGCCGTCTGACCTGCTCCCTGAACCCGTCAGGCAGCCAGAGAACCTGGGGGAAAATCAGGCCTGGAGTGAGCTGGGAGACCAGGGGGCGCTCGCTGTGCTCTGGGACCCAGGCTGCAGGGCCAGCCGCACGGACATGCGCATCCCAGCCCCCTCTCTGGGACGAGAGGTGTGGGTGTGCAGCACCCTATGGCTTGAAGTGGTTTCCATTAAATACAAGGTTTCAGCTGGGTTCAATGGCTCGCAGCACCCCCACTGCACACATTGTTCCAGCGCCCCTGGTCATGGGCAGAGGGCACCCACTGGGCAGAGAGCCTGTAGGCACCTTACTCAAGGGCATGTTGTGTCTGCAAAGTAAACAGAGTGTCATGAATAATTCCTCCCTAAATGGGGAGCAGGAGCAGGAAGGGGCAGTGAACCCAGATGCCAGGCTGGTCTTGGCAGGGTCATGTATATCCAGCACCCAAGGGCTGGGGGCGGAGGGACTGGAAAGGTGGCCATAGCGTCAGGGAGCCATGGAGCTGCAGGGTGTGGTAGCAGCAGGGGGTACAAAGGTGGCAGCTTGTTGATTTTCCTGCTTCAGCACCAACTTGGCTCATGGCCACACCTGTTCTGAGTCACTGTTTAGACATGGGGGGAGGAGGAGCAGGGAGTCCCCAGTAAGTTTACATCTCTCCCTGCACAGTTAGGGCATAAACCGTACTACAAAGCACCCCAGGCCCGAGGAACTGGCCCAGGGCAGCAGCTAGTCCGGCAGCCTACCTGCAATAGGGTGCTGTGGCACAGAGGGCCTATGCTGGGGACCTCAGGGTACCTGGGATCATGGTAAGGGCAGATCCTGAGCACGCTCAGGGAGTCTCTAGGGTGGGTCTGACCCACCCTATGGGGTGGGGAGCTCACTGCTGGTGAAGGGCAGGCTCAGGGAGCCCTGCGGGAGGATGTCTGGCCCGGACATTCAGCCATTCCCTCCTCCGGCTGCCCATCGGGCATCAGACTCCGGGGCAGAGCCAGGCTCACCAGCTGCGGCAGGATGCCCGATTGGAGGATGGTCTCCACGGTGACGTTAACAAAGCTCTGGTAGTCCGTGTGGTTCTCGGGCCGGAGGTCGAACATGATGGAGACGTTGTGCTGCTTGGCCTCCTGCAGCACCTGCTGCAGGGTCGGAATCTTCTGTGTCCTCGCCTGGCCTTTCTCCTCGCTGGAGAGGCCCTGCACCGAGCGGAACGGGTTCTTCTGGAAGGGACAGGCCAGAGTCAGCAGCTCCCCCGCATGGGCGGCACTGCTCCCAGCTGGCCCCAGGCCTCCCACACTGCCCCCTCAACACCAGCGCCCAAGGCACAGGGTGCTCCCCCTGCACCCACAGCACCCCCCAGTGCTCGCTAGCACGGCAGAGCAGCTGCTCAGACCCCAGGACGAGGGCACAGAGGGAGAACAGGTCGCCCTGCCACCTGCAGGAGACCAGAGCAGCGCTGCAGTTAGGTGCTAACCAAAGCATCACTGTGTAGGCGGGCACCGAGCCCAGCCAGGACACGGCTTACCCCATCCCTCTGCCCAAGAAGCCCGACCCCTCCCAGCCAGCCTTCCCCATGCCTCTGGAAGGTCAGAGCAACTCCCAGCTCAGGCAGTGGGGCTTGGAAGGTAGCCCCCCACCCCATGGAAGGGGGCACTAGAGTCTGCAGAAGCAGTACTCTCCAGGGCCTGGGAACCCCGGGAGGGCTCTGAGCGGCTGGTCCCAGTGCTCTGCCAAGAGCAGCCTGGATCAGTGCAGCAGGGCAGAGCCCTCTGCAGGGCACCGCAGGGCCAGGGCTTTCAGGTCACAGCAGCCGCAGGAATGTAGAAGCCCTGCCACGCCCCGGGGAGGTGGGGGCCTGACCTGCAGGAACCAGCTGCCGGCGTCGAGCTGCTGGAGATCAGTCCAGTTAAAGGCCGTGCCGTTCATGGTGGCCCAGGCAGGGAACACCTCTCGCACGTTTGTGGTCCGGGTGAGCTTCTCGTCATGCATGAGGAAGGGGATCCCATCAGCACTGGCAAGGGGAAGGGGATGGGGTAGTTAGGACCTTGCCCAGTGCAGCATCATGAGTCGTTTGCACCCCTCCCCCCAACCTGACCGCCCTGGCACCTCTGACAGGGATCAACCTAGTAGCCCTTTGTACGCCGCCATGCTGTGTCCCAGGATGCTGGGGGAGTCCCCTCCCAAACGCCTGCCTTTGGATCAGGCCTTTGGGGACTGAAGCTTCGTGGGGCTGGGAGCCAGAGCCAGACATAGGAGGAGTCAGTGCTGGTTGCTACGGGAGGACACATGGTCCTGCAATGGCAGCAGCTGGTCACTTATCGGCCCTTCTCCACAGCAGGGGAGGAAACTTCCCCTCCCCACACCAGACCTGTCCCGGGTCCCACCCTCACCGCATTAACAGGCCAGTGAGGGGAGCCCTGTGTCTCTCCCTGAGAAATGGGGATCGAGCAGGGTGGGGTGCCAGGCCAGAGCACCAGACAGCTGGGCTGGGCTCAGCTTCCCTTGGGAGGGATGGGCAAGGGGTGAGGAGAGGAGGGACTCTCACAAAGCCCAGGCTGGTGCCTGGAGACGCCTCCCCTAGCGTGGAGCTGCCCCCTTCACCCCAGAGGGGGCAGTGGGCAGAGGCCTGGGGCTCAGGGAGCTGGGGCAGGCAAGCCGAGCACACGTTCCCCTTGGAGACCCTGGGTGTCACTTTACCTCACCAGGACATCGGTCTCAAACACACGCACGTCACAGCCCACTGACTTCCGGAACGACATCAGGGTGTTCTCTGGAGCCAGCTAAACAAGGGAGAGAGGACACAGGCAAACCAAGCTGGGCAGGGGCAGGGGTGCAGCGCATTGGGTGCTTGCCCCACTGTGCTGAGTTCGAATCTTCTGGGCTCAGACATGCAGTGAGTTTGCTGGGCTTGATCTAAGGCAGTGGTGGGATTTCAGGAAGTAGCTGAATCCCCAGCTCTGCCTAGGAGAGACCCAGGGCTGGGATAGCAGGAGGCTGCAGGGCAGGATTGAGGGGCATAGGCAGGAGTGGGGGGGTCCCCAGTGCTGGCAAGCAGGGGGTCTGCGGGTTGGGATTGAGGGGTATTGGCGGTGGTCAGGGGAGCCCAGGGCTGGGGTTAAATTCTACCCAGAAGAAACACGTCCCAATTAGCTCCTGGCCCCATGTGTGAGAGCTCAACCCCAAGGGCTGCCTCAGCCCCTGCCAACCATGCCCCACACCCTCTCCAGCCTGGCTACCCACAGGGCAGGCTGCAAGGACTCCCCTCCCCAAGCTGGTCTCGGGAGACTGGAGGCAGCTCTCTGGGGGTTACCTGCTTGCCTGTGTCTGCGGTGTGAGCAGGGAATGCTGCTCTCTGGGACCCAGGGCAGGGCAGGGGCACAGGACACCTCCCCACCCGACACACACCCCCCCAGCCACCTGCACTGAGGGCTGTAACCTGCCTTTGCCTCCAAGCTGGCACGAGCCGCTCCAGGCTGCTCCCTGGCACAGCGCTTGCAGGCAGCTGGTGCCTCCCAAGCTAAGGAGGGAGGGCTCATGCCCACTGCAGGTGGGGGGGGGCAGGGAAGGGCAGCTGCCCTTGGGCACAGGTTACTCACCATGGGGGCCCCGCGGTGCCCAGCCAGCGCTGGTTTGGGGGGCAGCTGGCTCTCCTCCATGAGGCAGGGGGAGGAGATCATCAGGGGAGCCAGGTACAGTGCAGCTGCAACACCAAAATACACCAGCAGAAGCAGTACCTTGGGGGCTGCAGACAGACACACGGACAAGGCAGAGCCCGGTCAGGGACAGCGTCACCGCAGGCACTCAGAGATGGGGAGGGATTAGCCAGGGCTGCTCCCCCTGCAGCGGGTGTGGGGCTCCCCACCCTGCCCAAGAATAGGGAGCGATGGGTCCCCCCTAAGCCCCCCAGCAGAGCAGCCCTTAGCCAGGGACTCGGATGCCCCTGGCCACCATGCACTGTGCCAGGTAGTGTCCTTCACAAGCCGCCTGCTTAGGTGCGTGGGTAGCTCCAGCCCAGACGGTCTCTGGGCACCAAGCAGCGCTGCATGGCTGGGCCTTCACAGCCCCTTCCTGCCAGGGTGCTGCCCGTACAGCCCCTGCCCAGAGGGTTGCTGGCGCTTGGGGCGCCCGGCTGTCATGCCAGCCGCTGCACAGACACAGCTGCCCCAGCCCTGCAGAGCTCCCAGTCTATGAACAGACTGAGCCATGGGTGGTGCTGGCTAGGACACGTGTGCATGTACTGCAGGGAAGGGGAACCCGCTGCCGCATGTCCTAGGCCCTGCATGGCTGAGAACAAAGGGAGAGCCACCTCCCAGCCTACGCTTTCAGGGCAAATACTGGGCACTAGCCCGGCCTCAGGTGACGCGGTGCAGGGAGAGCTCTGGGCTCCTGTTGAGACAGCGTCTATGGCCCATCTCTGGGTGCAGCTCAGCAGGGCTATGGCATCAGGGCAGCTGGCTGCCAGGGGCAGGATGCAGACAGGCCTTTGCTCCACACCAGAGGGGAGGCGTGGGAGGGCGGAGCCGACTAAAAGCCGCGTCCCCATGGCCCCACCCCTGCTCAGCGCCCTGGGGCCCAGGAGTACCTGCACAGCGAGTACGAGAGGAGCAGTCAGCCACAGGCCAGGCGAGCAGTGTCATGCCTGCCACGGCTCCGATGTGCAGGAAGGGGCCCGTCGCCTGTGGGGTGGACACACCAGCACCACTCAGTGCCCAGCTACGAACTCCGGCTCCGTGCTCCCATCAGCCCACCCTGCATGCCAGGCTCCCCTGCAGCTGCCAGGAACAGCCGGCCCCCCAGGGCTCCCCCTTGCTGGGCTGAGCCCAGCCTTCTGGGCTGCCCAGCAGCTGGCATCGCTGGGTTTGAGGTGACCACGCCGCGTCCCCATGGCAGGAGGGACAGGTTCTGGGAGGGGGTTGAGCCAGGCGGCTTTGCCCCAGGGCTCTGGGAGTGGCTATTTATTCTCACTGGGGCCGTGCAGCACCTGGCACTCAGTGTGAGCCCCCCGAGGGCCCTAGCCTGGAACGACACAGGGTCCGTTGTGCGGGGGAGCTGCAGGAGTCAGACAGGCCTAGCGGGAGAATCAGCCAAACCTCACTGTGTCTGAGGCTGGGCCTAACCACAGGGTGGCGAGGCCAGTGGATCCCCTCCCCCATGCCCTGAGGCTGGTCTCCCCTTGCCATAGGGAGAGCCCTTGGGACACAGGAAGGGCTCTGCCTCCGCTCTCACCTGCAGAGAGATGCGTGCGCTCTGCCACTGCTCAGCCCACTTCACATCGAGCGCAACAAAGGCTGCGGCCACGACCAGGGTGGTGAGGATCAGCAGGCACTGGGGGGCCGGACACATGGCAGTTAGGACCAGGTGCATCTTAGACACCACAGAACAGCCGGGGACCCTGCCTGTGGCCTACCCTCCCCTAGGTGAGCCAACCCCTGCAGCTGGAGTCCCCGCTTCTACCCTCACCCTGCATATGCTGGGCCCCTCCCGCCTTGGGGCCCTGCTGCCCCGGGTTAAACACTGAGTTCGACTCCCTGTGGTGAAGGGGGAAATGGTCTGTAATATTACTGTGAATACCGTGTGTGCCTCAGTTTCCCCGATTTCATATTGTTACCCTGTATGAGAGGGGTCGGGGGCAGGAAGGTTTGCTCTCGGGGAGGCTAAGAGACATCAGGATGAACATCACCCGGCTGTCTGACCCAGGATGCCTCAGTGGAAAAAGACTGGCTGTGGCTGACCCCACATCAGTGAGGAGTCTAAGACGACGACAGCGAACCCCGTCAGCAGGACATGGATGTGTAGTGACCCAGAGGGAGAGGCTTTCCCCACCTCTCCGCGCCATCCCCCAGCTCAGGGGCAAAAGGCCTGGGGGGAGAGGAGATGGGGACTGGAAGGAGTCGGAGCTCTACAGCCAACTCACGCCAGCGGGGCTGGGCTAGTCAGGATGGGCTGAGCTTTTGCCCTCAGCTCTGCGCTGGCCTCGGGCCTGCCCGCGTGTTCCAGCTGGCCCCTGTGGACACTGGCTGAGTGCACTGATCCCCGCAGCAGGCCCCAGTCTCTCCCAGGAGTCTGTCTCAGTGGCACTGGCTGATCAGAGCTCAGTGTGAAGCAGGAGGGCTGGAGCCACAGGGGTTGGGTCTAAGGGGGAAGTGAAGCCTCATGGCTCACCCTGGAGGAAGAGTGAGACCCCTGGGGGGTAGGGGGGTCTGGCCCACTTCAGGGAGCCTCCCAGGACTGACAATGCCAGGTGCTATCCCCCAGAGCAGTTATCACCCCACAAGAGGATAAACAAACCCTGCCCCTGTCACAGAAGGCAGGGGCGGGGGGAGGGAAGCTGCCAGCTGGGTACCAGGGCCTTGCCAGGCAGCCCACTCTGCTTCTGCATGGCAGGGACAGCAGGCAGGGCATGGATTAGTGAGTGTGGCCAGCACTGGCCCTGCTACATGTGGGGCAAGGCACTGGCTCAGGGGGAGCCTCAACATGTGGCCCTGAGGGGTATGCAAGCCCCGCGGCTCCCCACACCATGGGCAACAGGAATGACCTGAACCGGATCCCTGGGCCTTTGGGCAGGAGGAACTGCAGGCGGCTGTGCCGCTGGAGGGCTGGGTGTGGCGGCGTCTGGGGCTGGGGCAGGGCTTGGATGCTAGGTCTGGGGAGGGGTGGGCTGTGCAGGGGCCCCTCCGTTGGCACTGGATGCCAGCTGGCCCTTACCTTGTGCACACAATGTAACTTCAAGGGCTGGCCACAGAGCTGCAGGCACAGAGCAAGAACCTGCAAGAGGAACAAGGAAGATGCTGGAGCTGGAATACATGTACATGGAGACCTGGGAGAAGAGCTGGAATTTGGGGGAGCACAGGCTGTTAGAGCAGGGATAAAGGAGAGACAAGACAGAACTGGGATGGGGGGGAATCAAATCGGTATTAGAGATGTCTGGATACTTATGTGAGAAGTATGGGGAATAAGCAGGAAGAACTCGAAATGCTAATAAACAAACAACTATGACACAGCTGGCATCACAGAGTTGGTGGGGAGAATACACGTGACTGGAATATTGGTACAGAAGGGTACAGCTTGCTCAGGAAGGGCAGGCAGGGAAAAAAGGGAGGAGGTGTTGCCTTGTATATTAAAATGTACACACTTGGACTGAGGTTGAGATAGAAATAAGATAGGTTTCAGAGTAACAGCCGTGGCTGTTACTCTGAAACCTGTCATTATGCAAGGCACTGCATTTAGCCGTATGGAGTGGAAATCTCAAATAAATTGGTTAGTCTCTAAGGTGCCACAAGTACTCCTTTTCTTTTTATAGAAATAAGAGACAGACTTGCTGAAAGTCTCTGGGTCAGGATAAAAGGGGTAAAAACAAGGGTGATGTCATAGTAGGGGTCCACTGCAGACCACCAGACCAGGGAGAAGAGGTGGAGGAGGGTTTTTTTTAAAACAGCTAACAAAATGATCCAAAGCCCAGGACTTGGTGGTGACGAGGGACTTCAACTCCCAAGACATCTGTTGGGAAAACAACACAGCAGGGCACAGATTATCCAACCAGTTCTTGGAATGTATTGGAGACAATATAAGGCTGTTCTAGATTTGATTTTGACAAATAGGGAGGAACTGGTTGAGAATTTGAAAGTGGAAGGCAGCTTGGGTGAAAGTGATCATGAAATGACAGTTCATGATTCTAAGGAATGGCAGGAGGGAGAACAGCAAAAGACAATGGATTTCAGGAAGGCAGACAGACTTCAGCAAACTCAGGGAATTGGTAGGTGAGATCCTAGAGAAGCAAGTCAAACTATCTAGAGACATAAAGGGTAACAAGAAAACATTCTACAATACATTAGAAGCAAGAGGAAGACCAAGGACAGAGTAGGCCCGTTACTCAATGAGAGGACAGGGAGGGAAACAGAAAATGTGGAAGTGGCAGAGGTGCTTAATGACTTCTTTGTTCTGGTTTTCACCAAGCAGGTTTGTGGCGATTGGACGTCTAACATAGTGAATGTCAGTGAAAATGAGGTAGGATCAGAGGTTAAAACAGGAAAAACAAGTTTGATGTCTTCAAGTCACCAGGGCCTGATGAAACGCATCCTAGAATACTCAAGGAGCTGAGGCGGTATCTGAGCCATTAGCGATTATCTTTGAAAAGTTTCAGAGTAACAGCCTTGTTAGTCTGTATTTGCAAAAAGAAAAGGAGGACTTGTGGCACCTTAGAGACTAATCAATTTATTTGAGCATAAGCTTTCCGATGAAGTGAGCTGTAGCTCACGAAAGCTCATGCTCAAATAAATTGGTTAGTCTCTAAGGTGCCACAAGTACTCCTTTTATCTTTGAAAAGTCATGGAAGATGGGACAGATTCCAGAAGACTGGAAAAGGGCAAAGATAGTGCCCATCTATAAAAAGGGAAATAAAGGACAACCTGGGGAATTACAGACCAGTCAGCTTAACTTCTGTACCGGGAAAGATAATGGAGCAAATAATTAAGCAGTCAATTTGCAAACACCTAGAAGATAATAAGGTGATAAGTAACAGTCAGCAGTCATGAGTTTGTCAAGAACAAACCAACCTGATAGCTTTCCTTGATAGGGTAAGGAGTGGGGGGAGAGAAAGAAAGATAAATGTGGTATATCTTGAGTTTAGTAAGGCTCTTGATACTGTCTCGCATGACCTTCTCATACACAAACTAGGGAAATATAACCTAGATGGAGTTACTATAGGGTGGGTGCATAACTGGTTGGAAAATCATTCCCAGACAGTAATTATCAGTGGTTCACAGTCATGCTGGAAAGGCATAACGAGTGGGGTCCCGCAGGGATCGGTTCTGGGTCCTGTTCTTTTCAATATCTTCATCAGCGATTTAGATAATGGTACAGAGAGTACACTTATAAAGTTTGCGGAGGATACCAAGCTGGGAGGGGTTGCAAGTGCTTTGGAGGATAGGATTAAAATTCAGAATGATCTGGACAAACTGGAGAAATGGTCTGAAGCAAACAGGATGAAATTCAATAAGGACAAATGCAAAGTACTCTACTTGGGAAGGAACAATCAGTTACACACATACAAAATGGGAAATGACTGCCTAGGAAGGAGTACTGTGGAAAGGGACATTGGGGTCATAGTGGACCACAAGCTAAATATGAGTCAGTGTAACACGGTTGGAGAAAAAAAAAAAAAGCAAACATCATTCTGGGATGTATTAGCAGGAGTGTTGTAAGCGAGACATGAGCAGTAATTCTTCCGCTCCACTCCACGCTGATTAGGCCTCAGCTGGAGTATGGTGTCCAGTTCTGGGTGCCACATTTCAAGAAAGATGTGGAGAAATTGGAGAAACTCCAGAGAAGAGCAACAAAAATGATTAAGGCCTAGAAAACATGACCTATGAGCGGAGATTGAGTTTGTTTAGTCTTGAGAAGAGAAGATTGAGAGGGGACATGATAACAGTTTTCAAGTACATAAAAGGTTGTTACAAGGAGGAGGGAGGTGAATTATTTTTCTTAATCTCTGAGAATAGGACAAGAAGCAATGGGCTTAAATTGCAGGGAGGGCCGTTTAGGTTGGACATTAGGAAAAACTTGCTAACTGTCAGGGTGGTTAAGCACTGGAATAACTTGTCTAGGGAGGTTGTGGAATCTCCATCATTGGAGATTTTTAAGCAGGTTGGACAAACACCTGTCAGGAATGGTCTAGATAATCCTTGGTCCTGCCACAAGTGCAGGAGACTGAGCTAGATGACCTCTTGAGGTCCCTTCCATTCCTATGATATCCTCCCTGGCTTCCTGCAAGGACAGCTCCTGAGCCGCGGCCCAGCAGCCCTCCTGGGACACCCCGATCTCAGAGAGCAGGGCCCCGCTCAGAAAGCCAGGGCCCCAGCCCCTGGGTCAGCCCACCCCCTTGGGCCAGTCGGGATCGTTCAGGAGCTTCCGAAGAGCAGAGGGCCTGAGTGAGCTCAGCACAAGAGACGTGGAGCAACGTCTCCAGCAGGCAGGATGCAGCGAGGGCCCCAGAGAGCAGGACCTACCAGCAGCAGGGCCGAATACGTGACCAGCAGCACCGTGACTCCGAGCAGGGGCATGGACCAGTCTACCCACCACTGCGTCTGTCTGAAGAGGAACCTGCCAAGCAGAGAGGAGAGTCAGATAAGGCTGGGTACACCAGGGGCAGGCACAGACTGTGGGGAAGGGAGGTGCTATGAGCTGGGGAGGCATATGATGGGGGGAGGGAGCACTGGGGATGGGGAAGAGAGCTGCCAGGCGCTGGGGGAAGTGGGGGACAGGGAGGGGCCTACTCACTCGTTGAGGTTGTGGAAGTCATTGAGGATGATGAGGGCATGGTACAGCCATACAAGCGTGAAGAGGCAGGCGCAGAAGAGGAAGAACAACCAGCCACAGTCCCACTGAAAACCAAAGGGGCCGCATAAGAGACTGCACGGCTCCTGCCAGCCACACCCTGGCCCCTTCAGGGCAGCTACCAGCTACCCGGACATGCCTGCAGGAGAGCCCAGGGCAGCCTGGGCCCAGCCTGTCCGCCAGAGGCCATCATGCCTGCTTCCCTGGCTCTGTGCTCTGCCTGCCCCTGCCCCCACGCTACAACAGGAAGAGGTGCTAGGACCTCCCCCAAGCCCTGAAAGAGGGAGGTGATCACCACCCAGGGGATGCCACGCTTTACCCATGTCAGGGACGGCTGGAGCAGGACTGGATGGAGCCACAGCCCCAAATGGGGCTGGCACAGACACAGGAGCCCAATAAGAACGAATGGGGGTTCAAACAGCTTAGGGTCAGAATAGTCCATACAGCAGGGGCCAGGACTCCTGGGTTCTATTCTCAGCCCCTCCCCTGACTCGCTCTGTGACCTTGGGCCAGTCTTTCCCCTCCCTGGGTGAGGATGGAGCTGCCATCCCCGTGGCCTCAGGGCCCTGTGCAATGGAAGAGGGGCTGGGGCTCAAGTAAGTTTTTTTACATTCATAACTGATGCCCCCGGTCCCCCCAGGGCTTGCTGCTCGGAACCGCCCTGGCCCCGTACAAATTAAGCCCTGCCTGTGCGGCTGCCAGGTACGTTACACCCTGGGTGGAAGCACAGAGCCTTCAGTGCTGTTACTAAGTACACGTGGGCGTGCTGGCAGCCCGGGGGCCCTATCCAAGCAGCTGAAGCAGGGACCGACCCGGACAGGCCAGCCCCACATGCCCCACGCCCAGGGAGCTGGAACAGAACTGCTGCTGCTGCCAAGTGGGGCACGTTTCTAATCAAGGTTTGCTCTCAAATTCCCAACAAGATGGGACAAGCTGCTACTCAGCCCCACCCATGGGAGCTGGAGGACTCAGAGGCTCCCAGGGCCGCGCACCCTGAGTCTGCAGAGCCCCAGGGATCCCTGCCCCCAGCCCCCCTGCAGTGCAGAGCCCCTGGGATCTGCCCCCGGCCCCCCACACAGACCCAGCCCCCCTGCAGTGCAGAGCCCCTGGGATCTGCCCCCGACCCCCCACACAGACCCAGCCCCCCTGCGGTGCAGAGCCCCTGGGATCTCCCCGCCCCAGCACAGTGGGGCCTTGGGGACCCTGGCACACGCAGGAGGCTGTGGGCTGTCTGTGGTGCAGGGTGGGCGCAGGAGCCCAGCAGGGCTGGGAGCGCGTCTGACGTCACCGCTGCTCCCAGGGAATGCGGCCGTTCCAGAGGAGACTTTACCCCCCAACCCCACCGTGGCCATTCCCCTGGCCCAGCGTTTGTGACGCTCCCAGCCCCGGCAGGGCTCCCTGCCTCGAGCAGAGGGGAAAATCTGAGCGCCCCCCTCGGGGCAGCGCTGCCGTGACCCAGCACCTGCTGCCCCGTGCCCCACTGAGAGCTGCCCGTGGGTGCGAGGACAGCCGCCCCCCCCCCCGCCGCACTGCAGGGGACAGGGAGACGCCCTCTGCCCCGGGCGGGGGGGGCCTCCGGGCCCTCGGCCTGCCCCTCCCGCTGTGCCGGTCGGGGAGAGCCGAGCTCAGCACCCCTCACCTTGGTGGTTCTCAGGCCTTTCCTCTGGTCCTTGGCCCAGCGGCAGCTGTACAGGCCGAGCAGGCCGATGGCACAGCCGGGGCAGCGGCAGCCGGGGCTCTTCGCCATGCGGCGGGTCTGCGTCCCCAGCACCGCACTGGGGGGGGTCAGGCCTCCTGCAGGGGAAGAGAGCACATGGGAGATCCCCCCCTCTCAGGAGAGTGGGACCGGGCAGCCTGGCGCTGGGGGGGCCTGGGCATTGCTGGGCGCTCAGTCACCAAGCTGCCCCAGGTGCCTGGCAGAGATGCAGAGGCCGGGCGCCAGGCCAAAGGCGAACAGGAACCTACCCGGTGCAGGCTGCCCCTCCGGCCCCTCCCGCCCGGGCAAGCCCAAGCCAGCTGCACAGCATGGAGCCGTGCCCACCCCGGGCCCGGGGGCAGCGGAGGGCGTCCTGCGTCAGCCACCATAGGGAGGATCTCACGGGGAGTGAGAGGAAGGCTGGGCCGGGCGGGGGGGCCCTCACCAGGTCTGTCCTGGGCAGCTGCTCCGTTCGGAGCACCCCTGCCTGGGCCCAGGCCTGGCCTTCCTGGGGGCGAGTGTCACGGAGCAGGGCTGCTGAGCCACCCGCTGCAGGGCCCCGGCCAGCATGGCTTCGGGCTCAGTGCGCGCACAGGGCACATGCCCACGTGCACAAGTGCCCTGGCCCTCGGGCACGCCAAGGCCCTGCCGTTCCCCTCGGCTCTCCCACAACAGCCGTAGCTCCCTGCATGTCACCGGGGGGCTCACCAACCCGCCCTGCTCCCAAGGGGGACACTCACAACGGCCCCAGTGTCCCACTTCCCAGCCAGCGGCTGCCGTTCCCCGCTGCCCTGAGCGCCGGGGCAGAGCTGCCTGGGAGGGCCTGGCATTTCTGCCTTGGCGGTTGATTCTGTGCAAGGGAAGGTAGCTGGGATCCCCTCAGGTCCCAATGCCTGCTCCTCCTTCCCCAGCTCTGCAGGGCACTGGGAGCCAGCTGGATACAGCCACGTGCCCCCCAGCTGCCAGGGTGCCGCCTGGACCTGCCGGGCTCCCCGCAGCAGGAGGTGGGTGCTGCATGAGCCCGGGCTCAGCAACAGCAAAGTTGTGGGGCTGTGCTGGGTCAAGCCCCTTCCACCCACCCCTTTGTTAATGCAGGACAGGAAGGGGGTAGGGAGGTGAGGGAGCCTGGGGGGCTGGCGAGCAGCTGGACCCACAGGGAGGAGGATCCCCAGAGGCAGCTGCCAGGCTGTGCCTGGCCAATAGGCCACGCCCCAGGGCAGGGGGGAATCGCTCTTGTCCTGCAACAGGAGGACTGCTCTGGCCAGAAGGCCGGGGAAGGGGAGGTTGCTGGTGGAAGCGCACAGCCTGTGCCATGGGGCACAGTGCTGGTCACAGAGCAGGCTACTGGTCTAAGGGAGGGAGGTCCTCCCCAGCCCATACCAGCGCTGGCGGTATTTGCAGGGACCTCTGCCATGCAGCTGGAGGAAGCAGTCAGGGAAATCCCTGCTGCTGGCTTGCTGCACAGAGCTAACCCACTCCTTCAGGCATTCCCGGATGGCCCCTCACAGCCCCTTCTGCAGGGCTACCCCTGTGTGCAGGAAGGAAACCGCGGCACAGAGGCTTCAAGTGGCTCTCCACTGGTCACAGAGGGACTTAGGGTCAGAGCTGGACTCCCATTCCTCCCCACTCTAACCTCTAGACCCCAGCTAGCGCAGAGATTAGAACCCAGGAGCCCTGACCCCAGGTGAGGCAGACCCACGACCTTCAGCACTGCCCCTGCCAGCAGGCTGCTCCATGGTCTTTGCAGCCCACACGAGTACCGAGCGCTGCTTCATGCCAGGACATCCTCGACACCGCCAGCGGCTCAGCCCTTCCCCACAGGGCAAAGGGCGCAGCTGGGCTGGAACGGAGCTGGCTGCAGGGACGACTGGCCTGCCTGGCTGCAGCGTGCTCACCGGGGGCAAGTGTCTGTGTCCCTGGGGCAGTGCCGAACCCACCGATACCAGGGAGAAGGGACAGCCCTGAGCTGCCACCCACTGCCCCTGCTCTGGGGATGCTCTGAGAGTTGTTAGCCAAGATGGTGCTTCTCTGTCCTCTGCGGCCCAGGCAGCAGCAGGAAAACTCTCAGCCCCCGGCCACTTCCATGGAGACCAGGGATCTCAGCCCTGCCCTCCGTGACCTTCCCAGCCAGCCCAAAGGGCGTGTGCCACAGCGGGACAGAGCACACTGGAGTCCCTGCCACAGCTTCACGGCTCAGGTGCACGCCACACACTGGGAGGGTCGGTCACAGCCCCGCCTGAACGCCCCAGACCCAGCTGGGATGCGTCACCCCTGCTGCGCAGAGGCACCAGAGTAAGTGCCCTAAATCCCAGCCCCAGCGGAGTCCCCCCAAGGCCCAGCAGCCAAGGGGCCTCTCGCACCTATCAGTGGGGATGGGGCTAGCATAGTCCCCGACAGGGCAACATCCTGCTCAAAGATGTGCTGGAGCTGGGCTGTCTCCCCACCAGAGCTGGCTGTACCGGGGCATGGTCCATGCTGGCTGGCAGGGGTCTGGGACTGGAGCCACACGCGGATGGAGGGTGTGAAGGTGGCTGAAGCTGCCCAGCGCCTGGCTCCTGCGAGTAGCCCCAGACAGGTCACAGGGCTGGGCAGTCACAGCCCCTGGCTGCCACACTCTTTGGAGAGGATGCCAGGGGCTTTGATGGGCTGGGGCTGATGCCAGGCACGGCCCGCAGGTCCCTGAGCTCCCTATCCAGGCTGGCACAGCACAGCTCTGGTGCTCACCCAGCGCCCTGCCCGCCCCACCTCCCCAAATCCAGCTGCTGCTCTCGCTCCCCAGCCCCGTCCGCCCCACTCGCTGGGAACCTACCCCCACCCCAGGGGCAGCCCCTTCTTATTGCTCATGCCCCTCCCCTCCCAGCAGGGCAGTGCTCCCCCTCCTCTCGCTGGGTGCAGCAAGCTGGCTTAGGGGAATACCTGCTCTGGCCTTCTCCTCTCCCCGCTGGCAGGTGGGGCACGCTGGGGCTCAGGCCTGTCCCTCGTTCTCCCCGCTCCGGAGCCCTGGGATCCCTTCCTCCCCTCGCCTGCACCAAGGTGTGCGGCTCTGCCAGCCAGGGCCTCCCACAGGGCTGCTCCCAGCTGACTCACAGGCAGGTAGGTATGGGAGCCCAGGCAGAGGCAAGCAGCCAGGCTGCCTGGGGGAGGAGGGGGAGGGGAAGCAGTAGTGCAGCTAGGGCTCAAGATTGAGGGGGCAGCAGAATGCCTTTGTCCTGTCCCCGGGCCTGTCACTCACTCCCAGGGCTGCCGGCCAAGGGGCCCAGGGGGAGCGTGACAAGCCCCAGCACTCTGGAGTTTGCAGGCAGCCCACGCTCTGGCCAGATTAAACGCTAGGGAGGGCTGGGGAAGGCTGTGCGGGGAGGCGGCAGAGGCAGGCTCAGACTCATGGCTCCAGGCTGAGCCCCCTTCAGGAAATAGGGGCACTGGCTAGGGCTGCCCGAGGCTCTTTATTTGCATCCCCGCTGGCTCAGTTCTGTGGAGGGGCAGGGCCACGGGGGGGACCAGTGCAGAGGCCAAGGCAACCCAGAAATGGCCCCCTCTGTCTGCGCGAACACTGCCATTCCATGGAGTAGCAGCGAGGATTGGCCAAGACTTGGGTTTCTGCACCTCCTGTCTCCACGCTCCCTGTGACTGCCTCTCACCCGGGTGGGAACCGCTGACATGGCTGCGCAGGGAGCCCATGGCCTTGCGCTGGGCCCTGTTACTGCCCTTGGAGACAAGTGCTCAGCTATGGAGCGTGGGCACTCTGGTGCTGGGGCTCTTGTGGCTCACGCTGACAGTTGGTGCTTTTTGAAAAGTAGCAGCACCTGGAGTCACGTGACTGCAAAAGACCCCCACCTTGGGTTTGTAAAAAAAATAAATAAAAAATTGATTCTAGCACTTGTGAAATGAGGAGAAGAGATTGAAATTGGGCCCTGCATGCAGCCTAAAGGCTCAGAAACGAGGAGACAAAGAAAGAACCCAGCCGATTCCCTGCAGCTCTGCCCCCAACCTCCCACTGTGCAGAGTGAATGTGAACGGCTCCCCTCTGATCTGGGGCTTTCACACCCACTTTGCGCGGATAGGTCCTGTTCTTTGGGAGGAGTTAGTAACGGGTGAACTCCCTTCCCTCCCTCTAACTACAGACTGTTACTGGCCCTGCCAGGCAATGCGGAGAACAACCAACGTCTCCTCAGGCCGCTGAGCGGCAGCTGTTACCATAGACCCCCTGCAGCCGTGAGCAATCCTGGCAGCAGGCCCAGATGCATTTACCAGACAGGTCAGGAATGGATCTCCTAGGGCAGGTAAGCTGTAGGGCTACCGGCAGTAGCAGCCCAGGGAAGCAGCCTGTCCCCGTTGCCAAAGGCAGCAGGCAATGCACTCAGTTAGGCCATGTCTACACCACCACTTATGTCGCTTAGGGATGTGAATAAACCACACCCTGAGCACCGTCCATTACACTGACCTAGGCGCCAGTGTGGACATGGCTCTGCTTCTCCCACCAACCTCTACTGCTGTCTCCTGCTGGCTTAGAGCGGCTCCGTTAGAGAGCTTGTAACAGCGCACTCCTACAAGCTCCCTAGTGGGGACATGGCCTTTGAGGCTCTCAAGAACAGTCTTATCTCTAATTTCTCATCCTCCAAGTGCTTGGCAGCTGCTGCAGCCCCCCGAGCACCATGGAGATTAGTCACTGGTTCCTGGTCCCTATTTTACTGTGTGGGACGCCAAGGTCAGCTTTGGTCCCAATGTTATTTATTGTCAGCTGCCATTTGGTGTCTTTGGGGCCAGACACCAGAAGGACCCAGAGACCAGAGAACGACAGGCCAGAGCTGGGTTGCATCAGGCAAGAGAACTGGCTGCACAGAGAATAGCTTAATTTTATTTTAGTTTCCTTACAAATTGTGCCCCTGTCCCTGTCATCTTCAGTGCACGTGGGCTGAAGGAAAGTGATTCCTGCTCCTGGAGACCGGTTTCTTAAGAAAAGGGCTTGAAAACTGGTCAGACACATAGCATAAGCCTGTGTATGCATGTGTATTATGTCTCACTTTGGGGCCTAGATTTCTTGTCTTCCACATAGGAGCCAGTGCAGTGGCTGACGAGGCCCCCGAGCCAGCTCCCCCCAGGAGTTCTGGTTACTCTGCTCCAACCTGGGATGGAATTGCAGGGTTCATTCTAACTGGGGCTGCCCTCAGGAGTTTGGGGAACAAAGGTACCGACTGCTTGAGCATGGATTCAATCACAACCAAATTACCCCCCACCCACCCTGACTGGCCTACACTTACCATTTAGATTGAGCTAGCTACACTGCTCATGGGTGTGAAAAATTCACACCTGAGTGCCATGGTTAAACCAGCCTAAGCCCTGGTGTGGACGTGGCTAGGTCGATAGCAGAATTCTCCCAAACCTCCCGGCCACTGCTTGCGGGGGTTGGGTTACCTGGGCCGAAGGAAAAGCCCCTTCCCGTGCAGCAGGAAACGTCTACCGCGTGGTGCTACGGCACCATAGCTGCCGTTGTGCTGCTGTAGCGTAGCCATGGCCTGCGTGCTGGCGGTTTCGTTGTCACCCGTTTGGAGACCTTCCTTTGTCTTCTGACCCCAAGAGAAACCTGTTTCCCAGCAGTTCCTTTGGGACCACAGGATATGGGATCTGCACATGTCCTTTGTGTACAGGGAAGGGGATTTTGCCTTCTCTAGAGGAATGTCCAGGTTTCTTAGGCTAGGTCTGCGTTACAGAGCCTGTGCCAGCTTAAACCCCCGGTGGAGAGACAGAGTACACCCACAGAAAGGGCTCTGCCTGGGTAGGAACACCCAGCCTCCCTGGACTGCATTAGCTACACCAAGAGGAGACCTCTGTCGGCACAGCGGTATCACTGTGGGGGTGGTTGGTCACACCCCGGCCTGACATAGCTAAGCTGGCACAAGTGTTACATGCAGACCAGCCTGGCCGTGGACTGTTTGCACACAGTCTGTTTCCGTTTGATTCTACTGGATTTGCTGGTCTGAGCCTTTGTTGACATAACCAGGAGCGTAGCTTTGGCTCTTCAACTGGAATAGTGTTCATTAAACTGGTGAGCTCTTATGCAGGTGAGAAAGCGTTCTGGCCTGGCCTGCCTGGAAGGCAGGAGAGAGCATCTATAGGAGACACCGCTGTCTTCCTGAGAAACTACAATCCATCGGTGATCTTCCTGAAAACACCATCCTAGCCACTATGGATGTAGAAGCCCTCTACACCAACATTCCACACAAAGATGGACTACAAGCCATCAGGAACAGGACTCCTGATAATGTGACGGCAAACCTGGTGGCTAAACTTTGTGACTTTGTCCTCACAACTATTTCACACTTGGGGACAACGTATACCTTCAGGGGACAATGTATACTGCTATGGGTACCCACATTGCCCCACAGTATGCCAACATTTTTATGGCTGACTTAGAATAACGCTTCCTCAGCTCTCGTCCCCTAATGCCCCTATTCTACTTGCGCTACATTGATGACATCTTCATCATCTGGACCCATGGAAAAGAAGCCCTTGAGGAATTCCACCATGATTTCAACAACTTCCATCCCACCATCAACCTCAGCCTGGACCAGTCCACACACGAGATCCACTTCCTGGACACTACGGTGCTAATAAGCGATGGTCACGTAAAAACCACCCTATACCGGAAACCTACTGACCGTGATGCTTACCTACATGCCTCCAGCTTTCATCCAGACCACACCACACGATCCATTGTCTACAGCCAAGCTCTACCATACAACCGCATTTGCTCCAACCCCTCAGACAGAGACAAACACCTACAAGATCTCTATCAAGCATTCTTACAACTATAATACCCACCTGCTGACGTGAAGAAACAGATTGACAGAGCCAGAAGAGTTCCCAGAAGTTACCTACTATAGGACAAGCCCAACAAAGAAAATAACAGAACACCACTAGCCATCACCTTCAGCCCCCAACTAAAACCTCTTCAGTGCATCATTAAGGATCTACAACCTATCCTGAAGGATGACCCATCACTCTCACAGATCTTGGGAGACAGGCCAGTCCTTGCTTACAGCCAGTCCCCCAACCTGAAGCAAATACTCACCAGCAACCACACAACAGAACCACTAACCCAGGAACCTATCCTTGCAACAAAGCCCGTTGCCAACTGTGTCCACATATCTATTTAGGGGCCACCATCATAGGGCCTAATCACATCAGTCACACTATCAGAGGCTCGTTCACCTGCACATCTACCAATGTGATATATGCCATCATGTGCCAGCAATACCCCTCTGCCATGTACACTGGCCAAACTGGACAGTCTCTACATAAAAGAATAAATGGACACAAATCAGACGTCAAGAATTATAACATTCAAAAACCAGTCGGAGAACACTTCAGTTTCTTTGGTCACTCAGTTACAGACCTAAAAGTGGCATTTCTTCAACAAAAAAACTTCAAAAACAGACTCCAATGAGAGACTGCTGAATTGGAATTAATTTGCAAACTGGATACAATTAACTAAGGCTTGAATAAAGACTGGGAGTGGATGTGTCATTACACAAAGTAAAACTATTCCTCCCCCCCGCTGTTCCTCAGACAGTCTTGTCAACTGCTGGAAATGGCCCACCTTGATTATCTCTATAAAAGGTTTCTTTTTTTTTTTTTTTTTTTTAAAACTCTTCTGCTGGTAATAGCTCACCTTACCTGATCACTCTCCTTACAGTAAAAAGAAAAGGAGTACTTGTGGCACCTTAGAGACTAACCAACTTATTAGAGCATAAGCTTTCGTGAGCTTATGCTCTAATAAATTGGTTAGTCTCTAAGGTGCCACAAGTACTCCTTTTCTTTTTGCGAATACAGACTAACACGGCTGTTACTCTGAAACCTCTCCTTACAGTGTGTATGGTAACACCCATTGTTTCATGTTCTCTGTGTATATCAATCTCCCCACTGTATTTTCCACTGCATGCATCCGATGAAGTGAGCTGTAGCTCACGAAAGCTTGTGCTCAAATAAATTTGTTCATCTCTAAGGTGCCACAAGTCCTCCTGTTCTTTTTACAGGAATACTGTGTTCCTCCACAGCAGTCAGCAGATTACAGCCAGTGCTTTATACAAGCCAATACCCTCTGCTGTTAACTTGGTTCTATTGCAGTGAGTCATTCCTGCCATGCTGCCAAGCAAAGGGCTCAAAAATTAAGAGTCAGACCCTGAAAAAAAATCATGTGATAAAAATGAATAGTCTGGTGGTTTTGGTTTCATTCTTGCTTGAGCCTTGAGGGCAAAGGCTCCAGTCCAACTTCTGCCCTCCCTGCATTGCAACGTAAGAACTGAGGGCCAGTCAATGAAGTTAAAAAGGGGCAAATTCAAAATTGGTAACAAGAAATATTTTTTCAAACAACCTCTAATTAGTCAGTGGAACTCACTGCCACAGGAAGTAGTCAAGGCCAAGAATTTAACAAGATTAAAAAAAGCAAGTGATCATTTATATGTATCTAATGACTGTCCAGAGTTATAATGAATGACAACTACACTTTAGAAGGGATACTAAACCTCCTGCTTTAGGGCCTAAACCAATCTAACTGTTAGACCAGGATGAAACCTAGTATGAAGGGCAGATTAACCCATAACTGCTACTATGCGGTTTCTTGCATCTTCCTCTGAAGCATTTGGTGCTAGTCACTGTTCAGAGACAGGACACTGGACTAGATGGGGCCTGGGTCTGATCCAGTCTATCTGTATCAGGGTTCCTACATGTTTTACCATCTCTGGTTCAGGAATTCAACCTGGAATTGACTGATTAGAAGGGCAGCCTCCCTGCTGGGCCGGGCAGCCTCCCAGCACTGGTTTCCCAACAGTTCTTTCAGCCTGGCACTCTCTATCCCCCTCCTTCTTCGCTATCCTGTCCCTGCCCCTCACGTCATCATGCTCCCCAACAGCTCCCTGCCCTACCATATTCCCCCTCAGTTTCTTACCCCTCCCGTTCCCTCTCTGCCCCACAGCCACTTGTCACTGCTCACATTTGTTAAGGCTGAGGGTCCACCAGTCTGCAAATTAGGGCATGAATTCATTTGCATAATGAGATGATTAGACATGGCTTCGTTTGCCTAATGAGAGGAAGTCACCATTTACACACACTGGGGTTTCACGCTGCGTATCCAGCAGCCCCCAGGCTCTCTCCTCCCTCCATTGCCAATCCCACTGTCCCTGTCTGCCCGGGCGCAGGCTCAGCCCCATGCCCCCGTGCACCTGGAGACCAGGGCTCACAGAGCTGGGTCCCTAGCGCCCATGGGAGCAGCATCACCGGATCAGACTCAGTCCGTCTGCACTTGCTCAGCCTGCAACCGGCTGAGCGGCAGTGACGCACTCCAGCCACGAGAGGGCGCACTCCCAGCCCCCTCCAGCTCTATGGCTCTTTCCTGCCATAGGGCCTGCACTGCGGCTACTCTGCCCACGCCCCTTTTGCTCTATGGTTCATTGCATGAGGGCCCCTCTTAGGGCTGCCAAAGCAACTGCCTGGCCATAAAACCCGGGCGGTTCAGGCGGCTGGGGGAAAGGCCTGGGGTTCAGTCACCCCGGGGAAGGCTGTTCTAGCGGCTCAGGCGCCTCCTCACGGCCCCCTTCTCCTTCCCGGGAGCGCAGGCGGCCGCCATCTTCCCCGGGGCCAGCCTGGCCTCGGCCCCCTGGGAGGCCATTTTCACTAGGGGCAGCCTCACGGCCACACGCAGAGCCGCCTGGGGCTGGCCGCCATCTTGACTGAGGGCAGCCTATAGCCTCGGTCCCCTGGTCCTCAGAGGGAGGCGGCGGCCATCTCGCATAAGGGCAAAGTGGGGACGGCGGCGGAACTGGGAGCTGGTGAGAGCAAAACCTCGCCGAGCCACGAGCGCGACAGTCACGATGCGCAACGGCCGGCGGCCTTCACACGCGACACACCGGGCGCCGGGCTTCCCGCCGGCGCGTGAGCGGAGCCGCCAGGCCCGAGCTGCCTGCCCCGCCCCCAGCCAGGGCCCCGCCCCCTCCTGCCGCGCGCCCCGCCCCCGGCCAGGGCCCCGCCCCCGCTCCTGCCGCGCTCCCCGGCCCCGCCCCCAGCCAGGGCCCCGCCCCCGCCCCCGGCCAGGGCCCCGCCCCCGCTCCTGCCGCGCTCCCCGGCCCCGCCCCCAGCCAGGGCCCCGCCCCCGCCCCCGGCCAGGGCCCCGCCCCCGCTCCTGCCGCGCTCCCCGGCCCCGCCCCCAGCCAGGGCCCCGCCCCCGGCCCCGGCCAGGGCCCCGCCCGCTCCTGCCGCGCTCCCCGGCCCCGGCCCCGCCCCCAGCCAGGGCCCCGCCCGCTCCTGCCGCGCTCCCCGGCCCCGCCCCCGGCCAGGGCCCCGCCCGCTCCTGCCGCGCGCCCCGGCCCCGCCCCCGGCCAGGGCCCCGCCCGCTCCTGCCGCGCTCCCCGGCCCCGCCCCCGGCCAGGGCCCCGCCCGCTCCTGCCGCGCTCCCCGGCCCCGGCCCCGCCCCCAGCCAGGGCCCCGCCCGCTCCTGCCGCGCTCCCCGGCCCCGGCCCCGGCCCCGCCCCCGGCCAGGGCCCCGCCCGCTCCTGCCGCGCTCCCCGGCCCCGGCCCCGGCCCCGCCCGCTCCTGCCGCGCGCCCCGGCCCCGCCCCCAGCCAGGGCCCCGCCCGCTCCTGCCGCGCTCCCCGGCCCCGGCCCCGCCCCCTCCTGCCGCGCGCCCCGCCCCCGGCCCCGCCCCCGGCCAGGGCCCCGCCCGCTCCTGCCGCGCGCCCCGGCCCCGCCCCCAGCCAGGGCCCCGCCCGCTCCTGCCGCGCGCCCCGGCCCCGCCCCCAGCCAGGGCCCCGCCCGCTCCTGCCGCGCTCCCCGGCCCCGGCCAGGGCCCCGCCCGCTCCTGCCGCGCTCCCCGGCCCCGCCCCCGGCCAGGGCCCCGCCCGCTCCTGCCGCGCTCCCCGGCCCCGCCCCCGGCCAGGGCCCCGCCCGCTCCTGCCGCGCGCCCCGGCCCCGCCCCCGGCCAGGGCCCCGCCCGCTCCTGCCGCGCTCCCCGGCCCCGCCCCCGGCCAGGGCCCCGCCCACTCCTGCCGCGCTCCCCGGCCCCGGCCCCGCCCCCGGCCAGGGCCCCGCCCGCTCCTGCCGCGCTCCCCGGCCCCGCCCCCGGCCAGGGCCCCGCCCGCTCCTGCCGCGCGCCCCGGCCCCGCCCCCGGCCAGGGCCCCGCCCGCTCCTGCCGCGCTCCCCGGCCCCGCCCCCGGCCAGGGCCCCGCCCCCGCCCCCGGCCAGGGCCCCGCCCGCTCCTGCCGCGCTCCCCGGCTCCGGCCCCGCCCCCGGCCAGGGCCCCGCCCGATCCTGCCGCGCGCCCCGGCCCCGCCCCCGGCCAGGGCCCCGCCCGCTCCTGCCGCGCTCCCCGGCCCCGGCCCCGCCCCCGGCCAGGGCCCCGCCCGCTCCTGCCGCGCTCCCCGGCCCCGGCCCCGCCCGCTCCTGCCGCGCGCCCCGGCCAGGGCCCCGCCCCCGGCCAGGGCCCCGCCCGATCCTGCCGCGCGCCCCGGCCCCGCCCCCGGCCAGGGCCCCGCCCGCTCCTGCCGCGCGCCCCGCCCCCGGCCCCGGCCAGGGCCCCGCCCGCTCCTGCCGCGCGCCCCGGCCCCGCCCCCAGCCAGGGCCCCGCCCGCTCCTGCCGCGCGCCCCGGCCCCGCCCCCAGCCAGGGCCCCGCCCGCTCCTGCCGCGCGGGAAGCGGCTCCGGCGGGGGGGCGGCGGACGGGCCCCGCCAGGGACAGGTCGCGGCCCCCGCCGTGCTGCGGGCCGGGCCGGGCCGGGCCGGGGAGAGCCGAGCAGGCCCCCCCGGGGCGGGGCCGGGGCCGGGCGCAGAGCTGCGGCGGCGGCAGGAGCGGGCTGGGGCCTCCCCGGCGAAGGGGGAGCCGGGGGAGCCCCGAGCGGGGCCTTGGCGGGGCGCCCGGTCTGTGCCCCGGCCCCGGCTCGTGGGCGGCGGGGCCGGCCCTGGCCCACCGGGGCCTGAGCAGCCCGCAGGGCGGCCGGGGCTCCAGCCTGAAGCGTCAAACTGCCGCCTCAAGGCGTGGCTGATCCCCGGGGCCCCGCTCAGAGCCCTGGGGCCCCGCTCAGAGCCCTGGCCTCGGCGCCAGCCCTGGGCCAAGCTTTCGCCCTCCCGCCACACGTCCCGTGGCGCGCCAGCGCCCGGCTATAAGCCCGGGACTAGGTCATCGGCCAGGTCCAGCCTCCCCTACAGGCAGCGCCAGCGGGCTTTTAAACGGCCGAAAGCACACGCCACAGTCATTCTGCGCCAGCTCAGCCTGCTGTGGAACTGCTCCTGGCTGCGGTCAAGGTGCCTGGGCCTGGCCTCGTAAGCCGTGGCATGGACGGGTAGGCAGTCTCCCAGGCTCACAGTGGGCATTTCGACTTCCCCTACGGTGATCTTCTGGTCTGGGAAGAAAGTCCCTGTTTGCAGCTTCTGGAACAGGCCAGTGTTCTGAAAGATGCATGCGTCATGCACCTTTCCAGACCAGCCTGCATTCATATCTGTGAAATGCCCATGGTGATCCACAAGCTCCTGGAGAACCATAGAGAAATACTCCTTCCGCTTAATGTACTCAGTGCCTAGGTGGGCTGGTGCCAGAATTGGACTCTGCATGCCATCTATCACCCCTCCGTACTTAGGGAAGCCCATTTGTGCAAAGTATTTCAGAGCAGGATGCAATTAATGGCCCTGGACGCTTCCTTCAGCACGAGTCCAATGGTAGACTTGCCCACGCCGAACTGATTAGCAACCAATCAGTAGCAGTCTGGAGTAGCCAGCTTCCATAGTGCAATCGCCACACGCTTCTCCAACGGCAGGGCAGCCCTCATTCTTATGTCCTTTCGCTGCAAGGCTGGGGTGAGCTCATCACACAGTGCCATGAATGTGGCTTTCCTCATCCGAAAGTTCTGCAGTCACTGCTCCTCATCCAAGACATGCATCATGATGTGATCCCACCACTCAGTGCTTGTTTCCTGAGCCCAAAAGGAGCGTTCCACTGTGGTCAGCACCTCCGTGAATGCCACAAGCAAGCTCGTGTTGTAGCTACTATGTGTGGTGAGATCAATGTCGCACTCCTCCTGCCTTTGTAGTTTAAGGAATAACTGCACTGCCACTCGGGACATGTTGGTCAGAGAGAACAGCATCCTGGTCAACAGTTCGGGATCCATTCCTGCAGCCCGAAGAGACAGGGTGCACAGTACACAAACCGTTGAAAGATGGTGCTAAATGCGGACAGACGCACAGGGATTGCTGGGATGCAAAGCAATGCATCCTAGGTCAATGGGACAGGACCCAGGATGCCCCGCGACCCCCTCTGGCTTCCCACAAGTTAGCGGCAGAAGAGAAAGAGATGCTCTGTGGGGTAGCTGCCCAGAGTGCACTGCTCCAAATACCACTGCAAGTGCAAACATGCTATTGCGCAGGCAGCTGACAGTGTGAACACACAACAGTGGTTTTCCTTCAGCACTCTCTGAGCGGCACTGTAACTGTCTGTGCTGTAACTCTGCCAGTATAGATGTGCCCCCAGTTGCAGTTCACACATACTCATTAGAGACTTTAAAGTTTGCCAGTTAAGTGCCTAAAGATTTTGCCTGCATTGGGCATACTCCAGCCTGGGGCTTAGTAGGACTTTCCCTGTAATTGCAGCTCTGAACTGCTGCAGGTTGTGCTGGGGTCTGGAGGCCTGAACTGAGAGCAGAGAGAGCTTCTCTCCTAAGCACTAAATGCCCCCCTGCTGGGCCCAGGTGGCATGGAGGAGGCAGCTGCTTGATTCAAATGGAGGGGGGGAAGCTGGTTTGCAGGGGGAATAGGAAATAGATTAGGACAAATAGCTGGTGGGGGGAAGACACTGGACTGGTGGCTGGTGGGAAGGTAGGGACAGAAAGACTGGGAGTTGGGATGGGGGTGGGACTGGGTGGACAAAGCTTGGAAGGGGAAGTGTGGGGAGACTGGGTGGAAGACTGACTGGCAGGGAAGGAAACTGGGACTGAGACCCAGTTGGACAGGGGGAAGATCTGATGAAAAGCCTGGGGAAACTGGGACTGGCTGCGCAGAGATTGGGACAAGGAGCTGGGGGCAGTGGTGCAAACTGAGCAGGGAGACTGGGATGAGAAACCTGTTTAGTGGAGACTGGGATTGTCTAGGTGAGGAGAGGGGTTAGATGAGGAGCCAGGGTGGAGAAGAGATAGGACAGGGACATGTTAGAGAGAGCAGGGCAGAGAGGTCACACTTTTGGGTGGAGGGAATGGGCAGAAGAGTTTTGCCCCATAGAGCACAGTCCACTGAAGAGCTGGGAATGGAGGCCAAGGTTTGAGTCTCACCATTCCTCTGCTGAGAGAAAACATCTGTGAACCCCATTCACAAAATGTTTCATCTCCCTCTAGTGCTGGTCCACTGAGGAGGAGAGCCTACTACTGCTATCAGTTACTCCATTAGTTCAAGTAGATCTAAAGATTGCAACCCTTACTAATGAGCCATGTCAGTGTCCATATGATTGAATCAAAAAAACAAACTGAATGAACTCTGTTTAAAGCCTAGGATATTACACATAAGAATGGCCATACTGGGTCAGACCAAAGATCCATCTAGCCCAGTATTCTGTCTTTCGACAGTGGTCAATGCCAGGTGCCCCAGAGGGAATGAACAGAACAGGTAATCAAGTGATCCATCCCATGTTGCCCATTCCCAGCTTCTGGCAAACAGAGGCTAGGGACACCATCCCTGTCCACCCTGGCTAATAGCCATTGATGGACCTATCCTCCATGAATTTATCTAGTTCTTTTTTGAACCCTGTTATAGTCTTGGCCTTCACAACATCCTCTGGCAGGGAGTTCCACAGGTTGACTGTGCATTATGTGAAAGAAATGCTTCCTTTTGTTTTAAACGTGCTGCCTATTAATTTCATTTGGTGACCCCTAGTTCTTGTGAGAGGGAGTAAACAACACTTCCTTATTTACTTTCTCCACACCAGTCATGATTTTATAGATTTCTATCATATTCCCCTTTAGTCATTGCTTTCCACACATTACTAAGGCTGCAAAGTCAAACACAAAATTTAGGAAATACCATAATGAAGGCTCCCTGTGCACTTGCATTATGATTCAGTCTAACTACATGATCCCATGATTTGGGTCACAGCAGTGCTTAGTGGCCCTAGCCCCCATTATGTAGGGTACCATCCAGATATATACCAAAGAGATTGACTATAAGCTCTCTGAGGTGGGGCAAACTACAGGTTTAAGGATTTTATAGTTATTTGTGGATCTGACCTTCAGGGCTTCTTGTTCCCTTATGTTGGTCATGAATTCAGGTCTGGAACAGGGCTCTGTAGAGGGTTTTAAATTCAGAGTACATAAAGAGTGATATTTTGGCATCGGCTGCGTGTGTGTGTGTGTGGGGGGGAGGGTGATGGAGGAGAGACATGGACGGGACGGGATGCTTACAGCAGGCCAGAGTTTGGCCTGTAGTTTTAATTGGTTATACTTATTTTTATGCTCCCCAACTCAAGAGTTGGAGATATTCTGCATGCAGTTCAGAGGTTGTTGACTGGAAAGGATGTATGATGGCCTACCAGAATATCTGTGCAACCAGTGTTCATGTGTAAAGGTCTTTAAGTGGTTACAACACTTCCTTTTGAAGTATGTTCTTTAACTATCTGTTCTTTTCTTAAAAGGAGATTCTTAGTCTTGAGACTCACAGCTGGACATCACTGAAATCCAGCCCTACTCAGGCAGCCCCACACTGTGTGCATTTTGCTGGCTTTCAGGGTAATTATTCAAATCCATCTCTAATGTAAGAAGGTCAATGACAGTATAGCACACATGCTATTTAGTTTGCTTTTGCCCTTATTTTAAGCACTTGCCTAGCTGATCCTCAGGCACTAGGAGTCAATAACAACGTGTTGCTGCTTTTGGAATGGCATGCAGCAGAGAGCATCTGTAGGGTTCTGTCCTTATACAGTTGTATGTTAATTCCATTTAAACTATTTGTTTCAGCATGAATATCACCTAACGAATTTCAGGTCCCTCCATTCTGTACATGGGACTGATTTGTACATGTTAGACACATTCTGCTCTCATTTGCCAGTGAAATCCAGGGGGATTGCTAGCAAAGAAAGATATGCAAGGTTTGACACAGTGTCTTTGCTTGTTCCTGTGGCTGTTTGTTCTGAAACTGGAGTTCTGTCTATACACAATATGTTACTTTAATGGGAGTAGAGAAAAGACACACTGGGATTTGTTCTGAGTGGGTATGGAGGTTTATATTGGTATATCCTGAAGCACTTGCATGAGAGGAAAGTGATCAGGAACAGCCAGCATGGATTCACCAAGGGAAGGTCATGCCTGACTAATCTAATCGCCTTTTATGATGAGATTACTGGTTCTGTGGATGAAGGGAAAGCAGTGGATGTATTGTTTCTTGACTTTAGCAAAGCTTTTGACACGGTCTCCCACAGTATTCTTGTCAGCAAGTTAAGGAAGTATGGGCTGGATGAATGCACTATAAGGTGGGTAGAAAGCTGGCTAGATTGTCGGGCTCAACGGGTAGTGATCAATGGCTCCATGTCTAGTTGGCAGCCGGTATCAAGTGGAGTGCCCCAAGGGTCGGTCCTGGGGCCGGTTTTGTTCAATATCTTCATAAATGATCTGGAGGATGGTGTGGATTGCACTCTCAGCAAATTTGCGGATGATACTAAACTGGGAGGAGTGGTAGATACGCTGGAGGGGAGGGATAGGATACAGAAGGACCTAGACAAATTGGAGGATTGGGCCAAAAGAAATCTGATGAGGTTCAATAAGGATAAGTGCAGGGTCCTGCACTTAGGACGGAAGAACCCAATGCACAGCTACAGACTAGGGACCGAATGGCTAGGCAGCAGTTCTGCAGAAAAGGACCTAGGGGTGACAGTGGATGAGAAGCTGGATATGAGTCAGCAGTGTGCCCTTGTTGCCAAGAAGGCCAATGGCATTTTGGGATGTATAAGTAGGGGCATAGCGAGCAGATCGAGGGACGTGATCGTTCCCCTCTATTCGACATTGGTGAGGCCTCATCTGGAGTACTGTGTCCAGTTTTGGGCCCCACACTTCAAGAAGGATGTGGATAAATTGGAGAGAGTCCAGCGAAGGGCAACAAAAATGATTAGGGGACTGGAACACATGAGTTATGAGGAGAGGCTGAGGGAGCTGGGATTGTTTAGCCTGCAGAAGAGAAGAATGAGGGGGGATTTGATAGCTGCTTTCAACTACCTGAAAGGGGGTTCCAAAGAGGATGGCTCTAGACTGTTCTCAATGGTAGCAGATGACAGAACGAGGAGTAATGGTCTCAAGTTGCAGCGGGGGAGGTTTAGGTTGGATATTAGGAAAAACTTTTTCACTAAGAGGGTGGTGAAACACTGGAATGCGTTACCTAGGGAGGTGGTAGAATCTCCTTCCTTAGAGGTTTTTAAGGTCAGGCTTGACAAAGCCCTGGCTGGGATGATTTAACTGGGAATTGGTCCTGCTTCGAGCAGGGAGTTGGACTAGATGACCTTCTGGGGTCCCTTCCAACCCTGATATTCTATGATTCTAGGATATCACAATGCTGGCTAGAGTTGCTTAAATCCCATGGCCAGGGACAAGGAGTTATATTCAGCCATGCTGGAGTGAGCCCCAGATTTATATTATGCACTGAGAAATCAAGTCCTACTTCATCAACTTGGCAAGATCTTAAGTCAATCAATTTACAACATACATTTAACACATTTTTATGGTAACAGTAACAGCCTGCTATTTCATTCTGCCTCTTGTTTCTATTATATATAGCTGTTTATAGGATTGAGCATTTTTCTTGGAGTATTATCCATTAATGTAAGCTTTCATGTGCCACACATTACTGAATTAGTTTAAGATGTGATTTGAAGCTGGGAAAGACCAATATCTAGTTTTAAACACTCTGTATTGAAACTTTTAAATGACTGAGGCAAACTATGTTTTTTATAGTGGGGTTTTTCCATTATCAAATGGAAACTATTTTGATTAATTTTATTGTAATAGTTCAGCCCTAAAGCAAGAGGGACTTATTTAGAGAAAGGATTAGTGTTTATGACAGTCATCCTCATATTACTGCAGATACAAACATCTTGTATATCCTGATATCTGCATTTTTACACCTATACACAGCAACATGTTAAGTTTTGATTGAGAGGTTTTAAAATAGTTTCAGCTATTGTCATGAAGTCAGGACTCATGCTATTTAATGATAATGATCTTACATGTATATATGACCTTTCATACACAGATACCTTAAACGGATTTATGAGCACTGAAGTCAGTGGGAGATTTTCCTGAAGAGAGTGCTGGGAGTGGTTGTGTGCTTTATTTGGCAGATTTAGAATAGGTGATGTAGGTAGAGCTGCCTACAGTTAAGTGTGCCTGATGTTTCCATTATTATAAGACCCGTTTTCAGTTGCTTATAAAATTTGCCAAACTATTTGGGATGAAGTTTTTCATGCCTGGTATCGGCCTGTGGGTGAATGTTTTGGGAAGCATCAGCTAAAATGTTTCAGGTTTTTCCAAGACCAGTATTAAGGGAAGTATGTTTTTCCATCCATTAACATTCAGACAATTATTTCATTGAGATGCCTTGGTGCCTCCATTCTTTGGAGCAGAGACTTTGCAGGGATTAACATAAGAATGGCCATACTGGGTCAGACCAGAGTTCATCTAACTCAGTATCCTGTTTTCCAACAGTGACCAATGCCAGATGCTTCAGAGGGAATGATCAGAAGAGCATCTGATGAAGTGAGCTGTAGCTCACGAAAGCTTATGCTCAAATAAATTTGTTAGTCTAAGGAGCCACTCCTTTTCTTTTTGCGGATACAGACTAACACAGCTGCTACTCTGAAACAGAACAGATCTGTTATCACATGATCCATCCCCAGCTTCTGGCAGTCAGAGGCTTAGGGACACCCAGAGCATGTGTTTGCAACCCTGACCATCTTGGCTAATAGCCATTGATGGACCTGTCCTCCATGACTTTTCTAATTTGTTTTTGAACCCAGTTATACTTTTGACTTTCACAACATCCCTTTGCAACAAGTTCTACAGGTTGACTTTTCACTATGTGAAGAAGTACTTTCTTATGTTTGTTTTAAGCCTGCTATCTCTTAATTTCATTAGGTGATGCCCTAGTTATTTATCCCTTCACATAACATGAAAACACTTCCTCATTCACTTTTTCCACACCAGTCATGATTTTATAGACCTCTATTATATCCTCCCTTAGTTGTTTCTTTTCTAAGATGACCAGCTGTAGTCTTTTTAATCTCTCCTATATAGGGATGCTGTTCCATGCCTCTAATAATATTCCCCCCACCCTCCGAATCTTTTCCAATTCAAATCTATCTTTTTGAGATGTGATAACTGGAATTGCAAACAGTATTCAAGGTGTGGGTGTACCATAGATTTTATCTAGTGGCATTATGACATTTACTCTCTTATTAGCTATCCCTTTCCTTAGGGTTCCTAACATTGTTAGCTTTTTTGACTGCTGCTGCACATTGTGGATAGTTCTCTGAAAACATCTGTTCAATGACTCCAAGAGCTCTTTCTTGAATGGTAACAGATAATTTAGACCAGGGGTGGGCAAACTGTGGCCCATGGGACCGTCCTGCCCAGCCCCTGAGCTCCCGGCTGGGGAGGCTCGCCCCCAGGCCCTCCCCTGCAGCTATGCAGGCAGCTCGGCTTGCGCCTGCCCACCTCCCAGGATTTCAAATAAGCCTGTCCTGCTGCTCTGAGCGACCTGGTAAGGGGGCGGGGGTTTGGATAAGGGGCAGGAAGTCCCAGGGAGTAGTCAGGGGACAGGGAGCGGTTGGATGGGGCAGAGGTTTGGGGGGGCGGTCAGGTGACAGGCTGGGGGTTGTATAGGAGGTGAGGTCCCAGGGGGGCAGTTGGGGACAGGGAGCGGGGGGGGGGGTTGGATAGGCATGGAAGTCTCAGGGGGCGGGGGTGTGGATAGGGGTTGGGACAGTCAGGGGACAGGGAGCAGGGTGGTTGGATAGGGTGTGGGGTCCTGGTGGGATAGTTAGGGGTGGTCAGGGGACAAGGAGCGGGGGGGGGGGTGGATGGGTTGGGGGTTCTGAGGGGGACAGTCAGGGGGCAGAAAGTGGGAGGGGGTGGATAGGGGGCAGGGGCCAGGCTGTTTGGGGAGGCACAGCCTTCCCTACCCGGCCCTCCATACTGTTTTGCAACCCCGATGTGGCCTTTGAGCCAAAAAGTTTGCCCACCCCTGATTTAGACTCCCCATCATTTTATATGTATAATTGGGAATTGTTTTCTGATGTGCATCATCACTTCGCTGTTTTCAACATTGAATTTCATCTGCCATTTTGTTGTCCAGTCACCCAGTTCTGTAAGATCCATTTGTAACTCTTCACAGTCTGCTTTGGACTTAACTATTTTGAGTAGTTTGTATCATCTGCAAACTTTGGCATCTCACTGTTTACTCCTTTTTCCAGATCATTGAAGAATATGTTGAACAGCACAGGTCCCAGTACAAACCCCTAGGGGACTCTACTATTTACCCCTCCATTCCAAAAATGAACCATTTATCCCTACCTTTGTTTCCTGTCTTTTAACCAGTTACTGATCCATGAGAGGACCTTCCCCCTTATCCCATGACAGGGTAAGAGCCTTTGGTGAAGGATGAGGTCTCCCTGATGTCAGGGACGTGACTTGTCATCCCTGTGACAGTACACCCAAATTTGGCCAAGTTAGAACCCTGAAAGATCTCCGTTCACAAATGCCCAGTAGAGACTTGCTCAGAGCCTGGCAGCTAAATTCTCTGAAGATTCTGTCCGTCATAAGCAGTCTCTGTGCCCTCACAGCTCTTATGTGCCATCCCCACAGTGCATGGTCCTTCCCTGAAGTGCAGGGGCTGAGCAGGCTCTTTTTCCTGCAATTGCTCCTTTTGCTTGCTGGGGGCCACCATGGTGCCAGGCACCAGAACTGAGAGCAGGGAGATTGAGAGTACAGGAGAGATGATGCCCACCTGCTGGGCCCAGGCAATGACGAGGGGAAGGAGGGAATGGAGTGACTTGACTCGAATGCAGAGGGGAGAGGAACAGGAGTCAGAAGAACAGAAGATGGAGGGAAGAAGAAGTGGGTAGGGAAGGGCAGGAGCAGAACAGCAGAGGGCAGGAGTTAGGGGACACAGGGTCTGTAGCTTCCCTACAGAACCTGGAACTGAACCCAGGAGTCCCAAGTCTCCTCATTCCTCTGCTGTCAGCAAACAGCTGTGAAATCCACTGGCAAAGCATGTATCTCATTCCCCTGTACTGGCAGGTTCATGTAGATGATAACAGCCTTCTATTGCTACCAGTTACACAGTTAGTTCTGATGCCAAAGATCTGAAACTTGATGATTACCTGCACCTTGATGATGATCTGTGTGGGGAAGGTCAATGTAGTTCTGCATGGCAATTTGTTTTGTTTTTTTAAAATGTAAGGAGTTAATAAAATATATTAAATGAACATTAAGATCACACAGCCGACCGCTCAAAAGTTAGGAAATGCCAGAATTAAGGATACACATGCAACTCTAATTGAGCCCCCTTGTGCTTATGCATTATGTTACAGACCTTAATTACACGATCACATGCTATTTTCCACAGGAACCTGCCTCATTCAGTACACAGGCTGGACCTGCCCTGGGGATGAATCAGGGCTGTGTAGTAAAGGAGGCTGTTGTCTGTAGGACCCTGCCTCATTTGTTGCAGAGGTTGGAAGGTGCGTAAGTGAATGAGGTTGAGGACAACAGGAAGAGAAAAGATAGTTCTCATGGTTAAGGCAGTTGAATACTGCCCTAGAAAACTGGATTCTATTCCTGCCTCTGCCACAGAGTTTCTATGTGATGCTGAGCAAGTCTCTTAAACCAAACTGCACGAGTGATCACTAATTGTGTACCCCATTATTTGGGTGTCCCACATGAGATACCTGGGGTCTGATTGTCAGTGTAGTTGTGAGTGCTCAGCAATAACTGAGGTCAATAGAATTCAAGCTTTGAACATTTAAAATGTTACATACTCAAAAATAAAAACTCAGGCCCTTTGACTTTTGAAGGAGACACCCAAAATTAGTTAGCATTTTTTAAACAGTGTCTTTAATCCATGCCTCAGTTCCCTGCATATAAATGGGGATAACAACTCATCTCACAGGGTGTTGTGAAGATAAATTCAGTGTTTGTGGTGAATTAAGAAACTATGATGAAAGCACCATCAAAAGCACACAAGGAATTACTAAATAGTTATCCATGCTGTATGCTAAATGAGGCAGCAGTCCTGTGGAAGACATATAATGTGATCATGTAATTAAAGACTATCATAATGCAGATGTATGAGGGAGACTCCATTTTATTCTTAAGAGTATTTGCAGTGTGCAAAACAGCCCTGCAGTGAAGCCTTCTGCTTGACGCTGGAAAGGAGCAGCTCCAAGCTCAAGTCTTTCCTGCAGGAAGAACATGCCCGAGTTCACTGGTGAGTTCTAAAAGATCACAAGGATTGTTTTCCTTTAGATGATGATTTGTTGTGTGAAGAGTTTATGACTAATTTTGAACTGAAAAAAGTGTTTATTGTTCACCATTTCCTAATTGACTTATAATTAGCAATTAAGTGTTCAATATAAAGAGATATGAAACAAGCATATTAAAAGCAGATTTCATATGGCAAGAGAGATGCTGGTAAGATACATTATGGAACTATAATTCACTTTGATTTAGAAGAGTGCATAGTTCTCTTTGGGCTTCGCTACATGGAAAAACTGACTGGCATAGCGATAGCAGAATAATTATTATTAGGGTTATTTCACTCTAGCTGTGAGAGTCAATTTCCTCATGTAGACAAGCCCTAAGTAAGGCTAATTAGCCCAGCAAGAGGTAATTTGTTGAAAGAGGCATGTTGAGGTTCTACCAAGCTTAATCGGCTCTGAATTTGAACACATTCAGAGCAGTGATAGATTGGCCCATAAGATACCACTGCCTGGTAATGAAGTTTTCCAGGAACAGTGCAGCCTTTTTCTTTTCAATCTGCCCCTTCCCTGTGTACCTTTCTGCTAAAAGACTTTGGCATTCAGACTTCTTTATTGGTTGCCAACTGTTGAAATATACTATTATTTTAGCACTGAAAACAAACCTGTGTAATAGGATGTTTGCTTTCCGCTGTTGGCAGGCCTGTAATTTGTGCTCGGAGTTGTAGTTACCACAGAATTACACTTTTTCCTGTGGCTGGTAGGAGGCTGGCTGCGAGGTCAGCACATTAACGAATATTGTGAAATGAAAAGCCATTTGCTACGTGAACCAGCTTCTCTTTATTACTAGTTTCTATTTCAGAATTCTGCCATGCACTGGCTTTAGCTCACTGCCTACCCTGGTAAACCATGATCTCAGTTATAGCATCAATGAAGAACTAACAGACTCACAGAAATAGCAGTTCTCTAGCCATAGCATGCAGCACAGGGCCTAGAGATCACAAGGCACAGAGACAGCAGTTGACCTTGAGCGCCCCCATTAGCATCGTGGTGCCCAAGTGCCAATTTCAGCACACAAACATAGAACTAGGTGCCTTAACGGAGATGCTTGGGTATCAGTACAGACTGTTGCACCAACACTCCTTGTTCTGGGAGTACCATTTTCCATCACAGTCAGCCACGCCATGCTAACAATGGTTTTTCCTCTGCTCTGTAGCTCTGGGAGAGAAGACCAGAGCCCTCAAAAAGTAGCCACCCCCGTTACCTGTACCTTGTTATCTTCAGGGAACCAGCAGCACGCCCGGACCAGCTCTGTGCCCTTACACTCTGCTAAGGCAAGGCAAGGCAAGGCAAGGCAGATCCTCCTCAAAGCCTGTAAGATGTTCTAGTCAGCCATACTACCACTGTTTAAGTATAAGGGACTACTAGGTAGGGCCACTACCCTTCCTCCTAATCCCTGCAGACTGTTTGGGGAGGAGCTTTGCCAGCATAGTCTGACACACCCATTTATTTTGGGGTAAACTTTTAGTTCCTTTCAGGGTGATCCTATCATTTGACTTTCCTAATTACTTACTAGCTACATTTTAACAGCTCTTTACAGGTATAACTAACTGAGCCCCAGCGCTTCTATAAGATAGGAAAGCAGGATAATTAACCAGTTTCTACAGCAAAGCAAAGGGGGAAATCATAGTAGGTACTTACCAGCTGGAAGAGCCAGGAAATGCTACTAGTTGCAAAATCTATCCTGCAGCTGTTGGCTTGTGCCAGTTTAAGGGGCCAGCCCCCACAAAGGCATGCTGGGGAAAATTTATATAAAAGGGGACTTTAACAGCATGGTGAGGCTGATGTTAGGAAAGGAATAGCTTTACTAGAGCACTTGTATGTAGGTTAGTACATTAAATGAGTAATAGTATTTTTATCCCTATTTTTCAGAGGGGAAGAGCTGATTGTCAAAGAGAACAGCATGGTCACAGTGGAGTTAGGAGTTCTTAGAGAATACCTAGTTCTTAGAGAATGTTTTTCCTTAGTAGATCTCAAAGTGCTAAAACTTGTGAAGTCTGGAGTCACAGGCCTGCACTTAAATCACTGGACTTGAAACTTCCCCTTCCCTACATACACCCTCTTCTTCCATCTGCGTTGTCTCCTTTCTCTCCTAATTGTTCTGTGCAAGGAGTGCAGGTTTCTCATATCCATGTAAGACTTTATCAGTAATCAAATAGGCCCTTTAGGTAAGGGAGTTCAGCTGGTTAGTTAGTGTAACTAAAAAGGCTTAGGAAGTGCTAAACAATCATATCTCTGCCTGTGCTCTCTAGTCCCAGTCTGCTAGTATAAACGTGCCTGCTATAAGTCCCCAGGGTGCCTGTCTTGTGATAAAGTCTATGCACCTCTTCCTGAGTTCTGCACTATCACAGAACTTGCTTCGGTAGCAGATATACTAAAATTGGAACGATACAGAGAAGATTAGCGTGGCCGCTGCGCAAGGATGACACACAAATTCGTGAAGCGTTCCATATTTGGGGGGGAGGGATAGCTCAGTGGTTTGAGCATTGGCCTGTTAAACCCGGGGTTGTGAGCTCAATCCTTGAGGGGGCCGTATAGGGATCTGGGGCAAAAATTGGGGATTGGTTCTGCTTTGAGGAGGGGGTTGGACTAGATGAGGTCCCTTCCAACACTGATATTCTATGACAGTTGCAGGGAGTTCTTTGGGAACTGGTAGCCAGTCAGCTGCATTTCTAGTTTTCCCTTTACATGTTGCTAATCCTGCTGTGTAATCAGCAACTCTGGAGTTTGGGGCCTGTTTCTTCTGGCTCTCGGTGCTTATTTGGGGACACTTAACTGCTAATCTTGGGAGCAGTGTCTGTCTGTCCTCAGACTGCAAGGAGAGCAGAGGGTCCTGTGGTAAGGTGGGTCCCTCCAGGTCTGAGCTGGTAGAAGAGGAAGGGCTCTGAGTCTTGCAGAAGGGGAAGCACAGATGTGAATTCATGGTGGGGGGGGGTTTAAAGGGGAGCTGATAGTGTCTGTGAAAGGGTTTGGGGAGCATTAGTGGGGAGTTGATGCTGTGTATGTGTGTGGGGGTGTTGGAGGGGAGCTGATGGGATGTTGGAGGTTTGAGGGCTTGTTAGAGGAGAGCTGATGGTGTGTGTTTCTGGGGGGAATTGGAGGGGAGTTGATGGGGTGCAGGGGAGGTTTGGGGGGCACTGGAAGGGAGCTGAGGGTGTGTTTATGTATGTGGTTGATGCTGGATGTTCACACTTTACAGTGTTCTCTTGGCCCATGTACTGTGGGATTTTGAGGTTTCGGGGGCGTTAGAGGGGAGCAGATGGGGTGGGGGAGATTCGGGAGGGGGTGTTGGAGAGGAGCTGATGGGGTGTGGGGGGTTGGGGGACATTAGAGGGGAGCTGATGGCTTGTGGGGGAACTCAGGGAGGTGTTGAAGAGGAGCTGATGGTTTGTATGTGTGTTGTTGATGGTGGATGTTCACACTTTACAGAGTTCTCTTGGCCCATGTACTGTGGGGGGTTTGGAGCTGGGGGGAGGGTTAGAGGGTAGCCAATTGGGTGTGGGGGGTTAGTGGGGAGTTGTTGGTGTTTTCTCTCTGGACATCTCTGCTGGGGAGATTCATTTTATCCTTTTTAAGCCTGAGGCTGTCTCTGGGAATGTGTCAGTAGAGGGCTGGATTCTGGCAGTTGTCACAGCACAATCTCACTGGTAGCTGGGAGACCAACTGCAAATGACTGAATTTAGCCAGTTAGGCTCCTAGCCCGCAAGGTTGTCTGCGCCGGTGGATTCCATTAAAGTGAAAGGGGCTCTGCACAGACACTGACCTCAGCCAATGTGGAGTAATTTGTAAGACTGGCACCTTAGAAAGCAGATGACCACATAGGATACAAAAGCCAAGAGAGTACATCATAGAAAGAACTTCATTTATTCTGGAACTGACACATATAGTTTAATTTCAACTGATATGTATTATAATAGGCTGTCCTGGAACTTGGAGAGATGGTGGAGCACCTGAGAGTTCTGAATTTGCCCTTAAACCTGCAAGCAGACTGAATGTTTCTGCTGTAGCTGCACACCTGGCTTCTTGAACTGAAGAGGTTTTCAGGTAAGCATGAATACAAGTTTTGTTTTTCTAAACATTACCATCAAAGTCAGGGAAGCCTATCAATTTGGGAATAGAGCTGTATTTCTGTAGCTCTAGGTAATGACAAAACTTTGCTTTGTAACCTTATAGGACGAGAAATATGGACAATTGCTTTGGATAAAATAGAGCTTCAGAGTTTCAAATCACTTTATATTTTGGAATGAATGGGACATTGGAGACAATTGCACAAAACTCAGATACTGATCAGACTGGAAAAATATTAATCTCACTAGCTGGATAGGATAATGGTACTTAGAAATTGTGCATGTTAGTAATTAACTCAGCAGATTCAACCAGTTCAATATCTGTGGATATGCTGAATTGGGGGTGTGTGCTGAGAGCAGAATTTAGCACTCTGATAGTACAGATACATTCCTGCTGCAGATGTAACCCTCACACCTCCTGGTGCTCTGTCCTCTCGAGTGGTACTGAGACCACTTAGAGATTAATGAATCTGCTACAGCCTTAGCAAAGAGTGACGTGGCTTTTAGCTCATGCAGTAGAGGCTTATACACTAAGCTCCAGAGGTCCCAGGTTCAATCCCACCTGCCGACGACTGGGGTCTGTTGGTTTTACACAGACACACCCATTGATCTTCTAGCATGTTTTTATAAAATTAAAGTATTTTTACAGACAAATAACAGTACTCTGAGGAAAGTTTTGTAAGTTGGCTCTTGATTCCAAGTTGATTGTCAGTTATAGAATTAAACTTAATTGACAAAGAGAAAAAATTATCCATATTGAATAATACAGTACTAGTGCATCTCAGTCCAGAGAGTCCAACCACCTTCTGTTGGAGGCCTGTCCTTCTGAGAAGTCAGTAACCTTCTGTCCCCACCCCACTCCATTGCACTGGGCCTCTGTACTCTTACCCTGACTCTACCTCTCTCCATTCTCTCTCTGAGCAGAGTTGACCCTGTACACTCCAACTGAGTATTTCAAAGTGTAAGATTCTAAAACCAGATAAAGAGGTCACTGACTAGTGTAAACCCGTAGTCACTCTGTTTGAGGGCCGTGAGCGACTCCCAGCTTGCACTGGGGCCTCGGACAGCAGAGCTGACCTGCAATGATAGGAAGACATCTCTGTGCTGCTCTTTCAAAAATTTTGAATAATAAAAGTTAAGGGCGTGTGAATGTCGGTGTGGTGCTGGCACATGGTAACTGCATGGACTCCTGTGCAAGTACTTGCATGCATACATTTAAATTAAACCATTGTTTCCCTGTAAGTGAGTACTCGTCAACAGTAGCTCAGCTGTATTGTCTGGGTTCTGAATACAGGCAGAAATTAGCTTCTATCCACTAACTGCCCTCTTTAATCCTTTTTTCAGTTATCTTTTTGATAACATTAGCCATTTCTACCTCACTTCATGCTTTCAGCCAGATTTGAATTCTCTCACCCACTCCCTGTCTGTCTGGTTTATCAGCTGTTCACTCTAATTCTCCATTTAGCTTAGCTTTGGACTGCCCATTCTCCGGGACGTTCCCTTACCTTATCTTGAAAGATAATTATGGAAGAAAGTAGTGTTTGTATTCACCGAGGTTATTGTCTTGAAATATGTAGTGACAGAGGCCAGGAACCTCCTGGGTATCTAGGTGTCTAACTCCCTTTGATTTCAATGGGAGTTAGCTGACTAATAACTCTGAGGGTCTGGGACTAAATTTAGGGTTCTTGTCTAAAGAAATGTAGAGTACAACAGTGTGTCTGATCTAAGGTATCCAGTAAACACAATCCCAAATATATTAGTGTGATGCATGGTTGGAAAGGGTTAAACATCATGCAAAATAAATAACCCTCAAAAGACGTGTGGGGAGATAATGTTTGTGTTTTTGTGTATTTACATATGTATGAGTGGGGTCGACAGTGTAATCAACAGTCCCTGTCTATGCTGTTTCAGAGTAACAGCCGTGTTAGTCTGTATTCACAAAAAGAAAAGGAGTACTTGTGGCACCTTAGAGACTAACCAATTTATTTGAGCATGAGCTTTCGTGAGGTAAAGCTCACTTCATCGGATGCATACCATGGAAACTGCAGCAGACTTTATATATACACAGAGAATATGAAACAATACCTCCTCCCACCCCACTGTCCTGCTGGTAATAGCTTATCTAAAGTGATCATCAGGTTGGGCCATTTCCAGCACAAATCCAGGTTTTCTCACCCTCCACCCCCCCACACAAATTCACTCTCCTGCTGGTGATAGCCCATCCAAAGTGACAACTCTTTACACAATGTGCATGATAATCAAGTTGGGCCATTTCCTGCACAAATCCAGGTTCTCTCACCCCCTCACCCCCCTCCCAAAAACCACACACACACACACTATGCTGTATTCTGATAATTCAGAGGTCAAAAGAACATCCTAGCTTTTAAATGAATTGTAAACACAGGATATCTCTGTATTCATCTCTCTTTGAAATGTACAGCAAATAATCTGTGAATGGTGGAGGAAGAAGCAAATGGCCTTATGTTAATTCTATAGCTAAGTACGGGCAGTGGGCCGCCTTCAAAGTCATGCTAATTATCTTTTGTTCCCCAAGAAACTCCAACCTGTCAAAAAAACATGAAATTGTATAGAAGATCCTTGGGTCCTGAGTCTGTCATCTTAGATCTGTTTAGGCTTCATCAGGGGAAGTTTGAGTCACAAGACTGAGGTCCCAGTTATGCTGGTATGCCCTGAATATGATATTTGAACATTGGACTATAAACTATGCACTATTTCTGAAAGATCTCTTTGCAACTACAAAGCTCACCATCTCTGCTATGAATCTGCACCTCAATGAACTGAACTCATGTCTGTATGTAAATTGATTTTTTAACCATTCTCTCTCTCTTTTGTTTTTTAATTAATTTTAGTTTAGTTAATAAGAATTGGCTGTAGCACGTATTTGAGTAAGATCTGAAACATTCATTAACCTGGAAGGTAATGTGTCCGATCCTTTGGGATTGGTAAAACCTTTTCTTATGATGAAATAAGATTTACAGAAATTTTCATCATATTTGACGTGGGTACCTGGAGGAGGCCTGAGGCTGGATCACTTTAAGGGAACTGTGTTGTTTGGACTTCTGAGTAACCAGTAAGGTAATAAAGAAGCTGTTTTATGCTGGCTTGGTGAATCTAAGTATTGGAATATCCAGCAGCTTTCTGGGGATTGTCTGCCCCATTCTTTGCAGGTTATCCTAATTGAGTGACCACAGCTGGCTCCCCACTAGGACCCTGGTCACAACTAGTCACAGCCAAATCAAGAATAATGCACAAGGTAAGCACCAAGTATTAGGGAATGCAAAATCAGTGATACATCTAATGCAGACGGACTGAGGGATCGCCAAGTACTGGTGTGAATCATCAGTAATGTCGTCTAATGCAATGAGTTTGTTGGTGTAAAAGACCAGAATGAACCCCTACATCTGTACAACTCAGTTCAAGGACTTGTTACTTTCATTCTCCCTGGGTGCAGAAGGTACCTAGGGAGGTGGTAGAATCTCTTTCCTTAGAAGTTTTTAAGGTCAGGCTTGACAAAGCCCTGGCTGGGATGATTTAATTGGGGATTGGTCCTGCTTTGAGCAGGGGGTTGGACTAGATGACCTCCTGAGGTCCCTTCCAACCCTGGTATTCTATGATTCTATGAGAGTCACCACAGTCCATCTGAGACCTACTCAGTCTAGGGTAGTGGTCCCCAAACGGAGGGGTGTGCCCCCCTGGGGGGTGCAGAGGAACATTCAGGGGAGTGCGGTGGGGCTCAGGCCAACCCCCATGGGAGGGAGCACCACCCAGCCCCATGATGCCCCCAGCTCTGCTCTGGCCCTGCTCCCAGCCACAGGTCTGGCCCGGCTCCCGGCCACCAGCTCCTGGCCCCAGCTGCCATTATTCTGGCCCAGCCCCTGGCTGCGGGCCCACTCCCAATTGTGGCTTCTGGGGGGGAGGACGAGGTAAGGAGTGGGGGAGCATGACCAAATAAGTTTGGGAACCACTGGTCTGGGGCATGCTTCCTAGAAGGGCAGGCTGTGTCTCTCAGCAATGACCTGAGGGCATTGGTTGTTTGCACTTTTCTCTTTAGAATTTGGAAACAAAAAGACAAATAGATGCTATTTCAGTTATAGTTGGGGCTGGTAAGGTTGCCTGACACTTATAACTTTGCCAAACTTTATCTGTTCAGGCAGAAACTTGTGAGAGCACAAGAAGGACCTGCTATAAGGATGAATCAGAGTTGTGTACTGAAGGAGGCTGTTGCAAAAGTTGGAAGGTGTGTACTCTTTGTAGTACTGGGGCAGGCTGGTCTAGGCCTGTCCATAACTAACGCATACCCCTTCAATTAAGGGGCAAGAACCACTAAGTCCATGCTACAATTGATTTCTGGGGACGACAAATGAAAAAAAAGGTGTGGGGTCAGAGGTGGGGAATCAGGGATCAATCAGAAACCACCCCAAGAGCGCCCACTATTCCTGAAAGGCATGCTGGGGGCCAGTGGCTGCTGCCCAGAAGAACTCTGCTCCAAGTTGTGATCGGATAAGGCACAGGAAATAGATTCCACAGTCAGAGTTTCGTCCTCCTGGAATGATGGATGGCTGTCTTGGTCTCTCAACTTAGTGGGGCCATGGATGGGGTGTGCAAAAATAAGGAGGTGAGGGGAGAAACGCAGCCAGAATTTCAGTAAGAGGCTCTGGAGGAGCTGGAAGATGGGCTACAGCTGATGAACTCTATGTAGATGTGCATCAGGGTCTCCCTCTTGCTGCAAAAGGGGAGGTGTCAGGGGAGTTCATGAACCGTGCCTCTCCGTGTAGGAGGTGACAACTAATATCCCTGGTGGGCCATAGGACCAGAGTGGAGTTTAGGCTGCTCCATCAGGTTCCTTGCCCTCCTCAGGCGGCTGCAAGTCCCACTGGTTGGTTATCAGGTGGGACATGAGGGCAAGGAAGTAAATAGAATAGAAGATAATAAGGTGATAAATAACAGTCATCATGGATCTGTCAAGAACAAATTGTGTCAAACCAACCTGATAGCTTTTCTTGACGGGGGGGGGGGGGGGGGGAGGGGAAAGAAAGATAAATGTGGTATATCTTGAGTTTAGTAAGGCTTTTGATACTGTCTCACAGGACCTTCTCCTAAACAAACTAGGGAAATACAACCTAGATGGAGCTACTGTAAAGTGGGTGCATAACTGGTTGGAAAATCGTTCTCAGAGAGTAGTTATCAGTGGTTCATGGTCATGCTGGAAGGGCATAACAAGTAGTGTCCCCCAGGGATCAGTTCTGTGTCCGGTTCTGATCAATATCTTAATCAGTGATTTAGATAATGGCATAGAGAGTACACTTATAAAGTTTGCGGACGATACCAAGCTGGGAGGGGTTGCAGATGCTTTGGAGGATCGAATAAAAATTCAAAATGATCTGGACAAACTGGAGAAATGGTCTGAAGTAAATAGGATGAAATTCAATAAGGACAAATGCAAAGTACTCGACTTAGGAAGGAACAATCAGTTGCACACATACAAAATGGGAAATGACGGCCTAGGAAGGAGTACTGCAGAAAGGGATCTGGGGGTCATAGTGGATCACAAGCTAAATATGAGTCAATAGTGTAACACTGTTGCAAAAAAAGCGAACATCATTCTGGGATGTATTAGCAGGACTGTTGTAAGCAAGACACGAGAAGTAATTCTTACACTCTACTCCGCACTGATTAGGCCTCAACTGGAGTATTGTGTCCAGTTCTGGGCACCACATTTCAGGAAAGATGTGGTGAAATTGGAGAAAGTCCAGAGAAGAGCAACAAAGATGATTAAAGGTCTAGAAAACATGACCTATGAAGGAAGATTGAAAGAACTGAGTTTGTTTAGTCTGGAAAAGAGAAGACTGATCGGGGACATGATAACAATTTTCAAGTACATAAAAGGTTGTTACAAGGAGGAGGGAGGTGAATTGTTTTTCTTAACCTCTGAGGCTAGGACAAGAAGCAATGGGCTTAAATTGCAGCAAGGGCAGTTTAGGTTGGACATTAGGAAAAACTTTGGTCAGAGTGGTTAAGCACTGGAATAAATTGCCTAGGGAGGTGGTGGAATCTCCATCATTGGGGATTTTTAAGAGCAGGTTGGACAAACACCTGTCAGGGATGGTCTAGATAATACTCAGTCCTGCCTTGAGTGCAGGGGACTGGACTAGATGACCTCTCGAGCTCCCTTCCAGTTCTATGATTTTATGTAGCACAAGTACATACAGATGTTTCTTGGTGCAGTTTGGAGGTGTACTGGCTAGATATTGTGCAGCTGGCTCAGATGGCATGTTAGTGGCAGCTCGGGAGGCTCAAGGGGAAGGGTCCTGATGACAAGGTTGGAGGGCCAGGAGTGAGAATTGGGCAGGGAGCACCCTCAAGGAAAGAGAGAGAAGCAGGAGTCAAGGCTACCTTCACCCCCTGGAGCATATGACAGGGGATGAGTGAGTTGAACCGCTTCATGCACTAGCTAAATGCTACGGGGTCACCTAGCCCCTCCAATCGTAGTCCAGGAGGTCTCCTGGTCTGGTGGTACCAGCCAGGACCAACCTCTGACACACCATTGGGACTCCACCACCTACACATGGAGATGGGGTATGGAAGGTATATAGTGAGTAAGGCAGTGCATTGCAGGAAGAGAAAGAATGGTCTTGTGGTTAATGCAATTGAATGGTCTTCCTCAAAAGAAAAAAAGACTGTTACATTTTAACCAAATTCTACAGTATTTTATGAAGTCTGTAGCATTGTTTTATTATAGCATAGCAACTATTCATGCAGCCCTTATCTGGCAGCCTTAAACTCCAAAGTACAGTGGAGCTTGTTGGTATGTTACAAAGAAAATGCCGCTGGGCTCCACTCCAGGGCATGGAGAAGGCAATGGTCTTATTTACTGCCTGGGCCAGGGCCTCACTCATATGCTGGGCACTACTGCAGCTTTCCTTAGAGGGCTTGCGGGTCCGGGGTTCGCTTCACAAGGTGTTATTTCTATAGTGCAGCAATGAATTAGAGCCACACGTGTTCTCCAGAGAGCAGTTAAAAGAGAATTCTCATTCGACTACACTAATCCCCAGTGTAACTCCATTGACGTCAGTGGTATTACATTGTATCTCAATTTGGCCCATCTCTCCATTAAAAACAAAGGCGCATCTCCTGAACGCAGTGTGTTATCTCTGAGTGTGCCAGCTTGGTAATGCTGCGATACCTCCACTCTCATGTTTAATTTGATGCAGAATTCCACTTGAAAATAATCCATTCAGCACCTGCAGCTGCTGGGATGAGCAGTGGCTTCTGTGTCTTGTTCAGAGATGCTCTCTACATCTTTGGTCAAGCAGAATGCTGCAAGTCAGACTAATACTCAAACTGTGATAGCAGCCAAAATCTACATGTAGTAATCTTCTGTTGAATTGGTTTGAATTTAACATCTGAAGTTCCTATATATTTTCTACGTGCTGTGAGGTTACCAGCGAGATACTAACTGCACTGGAGAATACCCAATGGCTTTCAGAAGGAAACAACCAGTATTTTCATTTCACTCTGCAAAGACTGGTGTTCGGTTACCACTGTGACACTAGTGCCGCACACATGATGACACACACTGCAGTCCCTGCAGGTTGTTTTACTCAATACTGGAAGTGGCTTGGCAGAAATAACTACCTATAATAAAGCTATTACTCCAGGCCCTGAGTGGGACCAGCCATTTATTTTATGTTACCAAACAACTCACTTCTAATGACATGCAAAGCCAGGCAATTAGAAGCCATTAAAAAACCAGTGTCTTCTAGCCACAACCATGCCGTCCCTACTTCCATGTCGTGTTCTGGAATGTAGGGAACCACTGACTTTACAATGGTAGCTGCTGTATGGGGTTGGATAGCAAACTCCTTCATGCTTCTCCTGGAGGATATGTCCTCAAAGCTCAAGAGAAGTGTGTGAGTGGGGTAGTTGCTGTAAAATCCTCGCTCAGGCCCAAGTACTGTTCTCTCACCAATACTGTAGAGTTTTCCTGTCTCCAGGCTGTCTGGACAGACAGTTGGGTTTGTCTGCGCTGGAATTCTTTGTTGTGTCTTGACACGTGAATTTACAAGATTATAAATCCTATTATAGAAACACTAAACAAACCTTGGTGACTAGTTGTTTCACCCTAAACTGCTAAAGGCCTGTATAGTGTCTGCACTATAATTTACAATAAGGTTGTGTAACATATCAAAACATGACTAAAAATTCAAGTGCAGACAAGCCCTTCGAGAGTTGCATAGGAGTATACTATGACTCTGGTGGGTTCTTACATATCCACATCCAATGCAGAGCTAACAGTGTTAAAATTCCCCATCTTTTGGAGCCATCATCCAAGGATTATGAAAAGAAAAGGAGTACTTGTGGCACCTTAGAGACTAACCAATTTATTTGAGCATGAGCTTTCGTGAGCTACAGCTCACTTCATCGGATGCATACCGTGGAAACTGCAGCAGACTTTATATACACACAGAGAATATGAAACAATACCTCCTCCCACCCCACTGTCCTGCTGGTAATAGCTTATCTAAAGTGATCATCAAGTTGGGCCATTTCCAGCACAAATCTTGATGATCACTTTAGATAAGCTATTACCAGCAGGACAGTGGGGTGGGAGGAGGTATTGTTTCATATTCTCTGTGTGTATATAAAGTCTGCTGCAGTTTCCACGGTATGCATCCGATGAAGTGAGCTGTAGCTCACGAAAGCTCATGCTCAAATAAATTGGTTAGTCTCTAAGGTGCCACAAGTACTCCTTTTCTTTTTGCGAATACAGACTAACACGGCTGTTACTCTGAAACCAAGGATTATGAAGGTTTTACTATTAATAATTGAGGGAAGAAATAGAAAAGGCCCTGTGATCCCAGCCAGTATTTAATAATTTTAAAGTTAGAATTCTTTTCCAAATACTGTATCTAATACCTGTCACCTTTCTGGTGGGAATTATCTTTCTGAAGGTGGTACAAGGTTGAAAAACCAGATGACCCCCATCTCCTGCACCATGCTTTGCCCTTGTATAAAATCTGCTAGTAATTCTCCATGGACGAAGAGTTCTGGAGCATGCCAACTTCTGGTAGGGGGAAGGTAAGTCCATATACCTTAGATTCCTGAGGTGCAAAGTATTACTATATAGCACCTTCCCACTCTCCCAAGGATCTCAAGGTTCTCTACAAACATTGCAGTATTGCAAAGCTGAATGTGAAATGTCAGATATTTCATACTCGAAAGAACACGGGACCAATTCTGCCTTCATGCACACTGCAACCCCCTGGGTCAATAGGGTTGCAGAAGGTGTAAGTGGGGGGGAGAACTTGGCTGCTGACAACTGGAACATCCAAAGTACCATCTAAATATTAGAAACAAGCAACTGCAGAAGCATTGTCAGCAATGATGGCTAGATTCAGATCTTCGCTGTATAAAAATAACTGCCCCAGATACATCCTTTTGCTTTACACTAGTGAGCTCAATATGGCAATTTAAAAAGAATGCCATTAAAGATGGCAGAGCTTGTTTCCCAAGAGCCTGCATATCAGAAAAGCAGCAGTCACTTAAAGCAGAGAAAGCCTGTCAGCCCAAGCATTCCTCTGACCTTGAGAAAATCTGTTTGCTCAGTAGGGGAGCCTATCAAATGTGCTAAGCAGCAGAGTGAAGTAATCTTTTTTGCATGTGTTTCATTCTTTATTTTAACATTATCTTGTACATTCTGATTGATCAAGCAAAAGTGACAGTCCCCTCCAATCTGTCATATTGACTTTTGTAATTCACTGGTTTGCTGTTTGCATAAGTGAATTCTCAGCGTGGAAGGTCATGTGTGCCTTTGATTGCTTCACCTTGTTTGGTTGCCTGGGAGAGCCAGGCTACGAGTTATTTGTCTTAGGCCAATGAGAGCATCTTCAGGGTGTTCACAATCAGCTGATGCCATAATCATCGAGGCTGGTATCCACTGACACAGAAGATGATGTTGAAAATAAATAATCTCTACAGACTTTATAAAACCTTAGGCCAGTGTTTTTCAAAGTATGACGCTGGCTTCCTTGAGGAGACTAAACTAGTTCACACTTCACCTAGAAGTGTGAACTAGTGGCTAGAGTAGGGGACTGAGAACTGGGACTCCTGAGTTCTGTTCTTTGGTCTGGTCTGCTGTGAAACAGAGGACAAGTGGCATAATCACTCCATGTCTCCCTCTGTGTAAATTAGAGGTGAAGACACTTGCCTTCCAGACAGGGGCTTAATGGTGAGGTTTAATGAATCAATGTTTGCAAGCCACTTTGGGCTGTTTAGGTGAAATATGATATAAAATGCTAAGTATTATTGTTTTAGCCTTTCCATGGATTTGATCAAGCCGCAGGCAGATGGCCATATGAGGAGGGGAAGGAACCTTCTGTTCCCGGTATTCTCATGTCCCAAGCAGAGCTCAGTAATGAACTCTTAATACTTGGGAGATACTATCTGCTTTGCTTAGCAAGAGGTGGAAATGCCCCGACATAGGAGATCCTAGCAGGGCCTTCTCTGCATTCTATGGGCACTAAAACCGACCCTCAAAGTACTTATTTCAACATTTTCCTCCTGGATTATTTCCCTGTGTTGCAGTGGAGCCCAGCAGCCTCCCTGAGGCTGGGAACACTTTGTGCCGAATGCTGGATGAACACGTCCCAGAGAGCTAATGGAGAGGAGATGGAATGAATGGATGTTGCACGGGGTAGGGGGAAGACGGAAGCCAAGGTGATGATGAGGAGATCCTGTGGTTCCTTCGGCCAACGACGTGCCTGATTTGATGAGACTGATCATTCTCTGTCCTTTTACCCCTCTGCCAATGTACAGTTACACAAAATTACCGCTTTCCCAGAGAGACTGTACTAATCATTTACTCATGACCCCTGTCCTGCAGCCTTCTGCCAGGTGCCCTCCTCATGGCAGCTGTGGAGCAGAGAGCAACAGTGGTAGGGTGACCATATTTCCCAAAGGGAAAATGGGACACTTCCAGCCCCTCGCTCGAGGCTCCCCCCTGCTAGACTGTTGCCTGTGGCTAGAACCCTGTGGGGAGGGAACCCTCAGGAGGCTGTCGGGGCCCCTCGCTGGAACCCTGCGGGGTGGGGGAAGCTCAGGAGGCTGTCGGGGCCCCTCGCTGGAACCCTGCGGGGTGGGGGCGGCTCAGGAGGCTGTCGGGGCCCCTCGCTGGAACCCTGCAGCGGGGGGGGGGTCTCAGGAGGCTGTCGGGGCCCCTCGCTGGAACCCTGCAGCCGGGGGGGGTCTCAGGAGGCTGTCGGGGCCCCTTGCTGGAACCCTGCAGCGGGGGGGGGCCTCAGGAGGCTGTCGGGGCCCCTCGCTGGAACCCTGCCGGGGGGGGCCTCAGGAGGCTGTCGGGGCCCCTCGCTGGAACCCTGCCGGGGGGGGCCTCAGGAGGCTGTCGGGGCCCCTCGCTGGAACCCTGTTGGGGGGCCTCAGGAGGCTGTCGGGGCCCCTCGCTGGAACCCTGTGGGGGGGCCTCAGGAGGCTGTCGGGGCCCCTCGCTGGAACCCTGTTGCGCCCCCCCCATGCTGGAACGCTGCTTCCCCTCCCAGCTCTCTGCCTCCCCCGCTGTGGTGTGGAGGGCGGGCATCTCCACTTGCCCCTCCATGTTCCTCTGCACCGCGCCCCAATTTTTGACAGAAGTGGGCGTTTGTCCCGTTTGCTCTTGCCTGCTGATCAAGTCAGCCAGAGCAAACAGGAGACATACCTCCTTTTGAGAAAAAAATCGGGACAGGGCTTAAGAAAAGGATTGTCCTGGCCAAAACGGGACGGATGGTCACTCTAAACAGGGAGGGGCCAGATTACGTTTCAGCGAAGGTGGTCTTGGGGGAGCACAGGGACTGGCTGGCTGGCCGGCCAGTGTTCCCCTGTCTCTTTTAGCAGCCGCAGAAGGGGGGGGGGGTGTTGGTCAGAGGGGAGAGCTGGCGGCACCTGCAGAACGGCCTGTTTCTTTTTTTCTCCTGTATCCTCCTGTTTCTGAAGGAATGTTTTGAACAATTTTTTTTCAAAAGCTTGGTTTAGCCTGTGCCAAAATTCCAGGGATCCCAAAAAGTCTGCACCTTTCTCTTCTGCGTGGAGCTAAATCGACTGTTGCGTGGCCACACAGCTTACGGGGATCTTAGTTTATGGGGGAAAATGTTGACAGGTTTCTTTTATAAAGTTGTGTGTTGTTATGTTTCCAATAGTTGCTATAACCAGAAAATAATTTACAAAGCAAGGGAGCCTTGTGCACTGAAGAGACAGGAATAGTGCTAGAGCTGACCAGTTAAACAGTCTTCAATTTTAAATGCCTCGATAAGCACAATAAACCTTGCTGAGATCGTCTTTACTTTTCTGCATCATAATAGGAAACTGAGATTTAGTCTCTAACCCTATAAAGAAAATTCTTTCACAGCCTGCTAGGAATAGGACAAGCAGGTCTTTGTGTTACAAAGCAAAAATTTCCAACACTTTTTTTTAATAGTGCAGAGAAATAGTTGTCACTTTAGTGCTGAACTATGTTTCCTCTGAAACATAAACCCCATTCTGGGCACAAAGCTGATTAGTTCAGAAGAGACTGGTGGTTTGTTTTGTTTTTAACAGAAGACAAAGCTTATCCCAGGAGTTGTGCATCTGGATGGCAAGTCGGCAGTACAGTCAGCACCAGGAGAGAGGCAGCTAGAAGAACCACTAGTAGGAATAAAACCATTCTGACGTCACGAGGAAATTGTAACATTCAGGAGAAAAGGAAATGCCTGGAGCGTATGTGCAATACTGCAAGGCCAGCCACCACGCTCCTGTGGGGGGAACATTCTGTTCTCAGCATCCCCAGCTCTGAATAGGCTGTTGGAATGGGTGATTGTGTCCTCCTGGCAACTGAACGTGCTGCTGAATAAGCAGCAGAAAGTGCTTCCAGGAAAGGCCCCTGGAATAAGAGGAGTCTCTGCCACAGCATCTCTGGGTGTGCGCTAGTTAAATTGAACCAGCAATGACATCTGGCTCTGCCATGACAGCTGCATTCTCTCTGCTGGTAGCAGCACAGTTCTGGCAGCTCCTCTGGCCTTGGGGTCTGACTAGTTTGACAGGAACAGGACTCCTGGTGGTGGTGGTGGTGGGGAGGGGGGTAGCTCTGTACGTATTGAAGTTTGTTTTCTGCGGCCTGCCCCTGGAAAGCCAAGGAGGCTCCTCTGCAGAGGGGCCTGTGATGCCGGGCTCAGGTGCAGCCTGTGGCTGAGACACACACACTGGGTTCTCTCGTGGAGTCTTGTCTTTGGGTCTGTCTTATTCTCTCTTTGACTGAGGGTTTGTATAAGGCCAGGTTCTCAGTCCCATTCCAGCTACTTGGTGCCACTGTGGCAAAGTGCCCTATAGCTGGCGTAATCAGCTCTCTCGAGATTCCCCTGGCCTAGGGGAATCCCCAGGGGCATAGAACTGCTTGGGTCTGCTCTGTTCTCTGCATAGCCTTGCTATCACCATTCGCGATGTTCTCCTTAGATGCCTTTCCTGCCCTGGTTTAATTAAATCAGGTTTTAAATCCATTTACCTAAATGGTGCTCTTTTCTAGCACAGACAAATCCATAGACACCAGTAGCATACAGAACTTAGAACAGGGTCCTGTAACCTCAGGCAGCTCCCTGAGCTACGCTCAGGGCCATTTCACCCCCAGAGCAGCCCAGAATCAGTATGGGGAAAGTTGTGTAGACACCTTTGTATCCCAGTAAAAAGGAGAGGATAGAAGTTGATCAAGTACAGGTAGGAATGACGAGAAACAGTCAAATGAAAAAGCGTCACATCAGTTACATCATGTGAAGGCAGACCTCTGAGAAGTGACAAATGGTGTAAGTGCTTGTATACAAATGCTAGAAGTCTAAATCCCACACAGCTCTAGTGTTGTGCTGCTCTATGCCTGCCGAGGCTCCAGCCCAAAGTTTTTGAAACAACAATGCATAGCGTAAAGCAAGGGTTGTTCCTGTCTGACCTTGCTGATCAGGGAACTCTGCATTCGAGAGCCTACATTCAGCTAGCCAACGGCTGTCTAGGATCCTGGGGAAACGGCTTTCTTGAATAAGTGTGGAGATAAAGTCCAGTGTCCGATTCAATGTAGTGATGCTGCTGCTCTGAGCAACCTTGCCTCATTTGGGAGTGTTTTGCAGTTAGGCAAATGGTGGGACTAAGACTAAATTAACACCGATACATTCAATGCCTCATCTCCACATGGTGGTATTAACGTTTACGTTGGTGTCATTAGAAAAATTGCCCATTGTCTTCAGCATTGTGCATTTTGAGTTATGAATGAGTGTCAAGACAGACAAGTCATGATCCTGCAACCCTCATCCACATAAGCAGTCACAAGGATGAGGGGAAAACTTGGATGGGATGTCTGTAATGGGACTCTTTGTAGGACTAAGGTGAGCAGGATTTGGCCACTAGCACAATAAAGACAAAGTGGCCCAACTATTCAGGGATGAAATGCCCCAGGAAATACTATGTAGTCTGTTTTTATAGTTAAAAGCTTTTCTCAGGATTCATGCTGCTTAAAACTCCTATGTAATTTTTATTTTTCATTTCTCATGGGTAGGTGATTTTATGCATTCCTAATCCATCTATTGTAGAAGGTGTAATTCTTCATTTCTTTCTAGAAACGAATTATCTGTTCTCCTATTCTGATAATAGCAAAGATTAATTAGTATTAGTGCAAATATCCATGGCTGTATATAGGATGTTGTCAAGACATAATGCTTGCCTACGTACAGTTTCTCAATTACAGCATGTAATCAAGTGATTGTCTGAAACGCTTTAAGATCTTCAATCTCTTGAGATGTTCTATAGAAATAAATTATGGCGACGGTTCTTTTATCTTTGTTTTTCAGCCAAAAGAGGGCAGAGAGCCAATAAGCTGCATTCTTTCCAGAGACCACTTGGACTATTGTGTATGTATCCAAGCACCCTGATACTCCAAAAGATGTTGGTGGTAACGTAACAGCTGCCATCCTGGCTGACATCAGGGATTGAACCAGGGGCCTCCAGAACTGAAAGCATGAGCTAAAAAGCCATCCTTGTGAGATGGGGCTGTAGCAGACTAGTGGGTTATCATAATACTTAGCACCAACTAGCGGGTTATGATAATACTTAGCACTCTGTAGGTGAACAGTGTTTTACAGGCGTTAATATTTACCCAGCTAAGATGCTGGCAAATCAGAGGGAGTTCAATTATTATTATTGGGAAATGACTTTTTCCATGAGACTCAGGCTGTCCAGGGGTCTGTCAGCAACAAGGAAGAATTTTGTGCTGAAGCCCCAGAGGGAAAGAGTAAGGTCACAGGAACTGTTGAGGAAATGGGAGTGTGTCCCTTTAATTCCTCTGCAGCCGTGGAAAACAGTCTGCTACCAGGGGGAGGGTGTGGTTGAGAGCAGTTCCTGCGGCCTGGTGGCTAAAGGCAGTTTTTCCTCCAGAGCAGAAGGGAATGTTTTGTCTGTCTGTGAGAAGACTGTCCAGGTTGCTGGCTGCCCGCAGGTTGCAGATATGTGAGGGACAGACCTCACTGTAGAATGCATAGGAAGATGTGTCCTAGAGGGAAGCCCAGAGGAGGGGGATGGAATCCTAGAGACTGCTGCAGGTTTCATGGGCTCTGTAGCAGGAGGCAAACCCAATTCAAAGAGGGAGGAAGGTGTAGTGCCGACCAGTGAAAGGACTGCTCTGACTGTTAGTTGTGAGCCCACAGCTGAACAGGGGATAGATCCCATGTTGGAGAGCACAGATGTGTGTGCCTTGGAGGGGGGCCCAGAGAGGGAAGTTAAGAAGAAATGGGGTGGGGGGGAGAGGGGAGGTTTACAGGAATGTCTCCTCACTGATTACAGGGGAGGGTTTGCCCAGGAGAAATTTGCTGGATCCGCATCTGTGCTCCCAGGCATCCCACCTGAAGTTCAGGTTATAAGAGGGAACTCTGTGTCACTGACCTCCCTGAGGGGAGCAGTCATACAACAGACCTCTTGGGAACAGAGAGAGGCAATCCCTTAGAGCAGGGGTCGGCAACCTTTGAAAAGTGGCGTGCCAAGTCTTCACTAATTTAAGGTTTCCCGTGCCAGTAATAAATTGTACATTTACAGAAGCCCCCCGACGGAACCCCAGACTGGCAGCAGGCTGAGCGGGGCCGGCGGCCAGGACCCCGGCTGGCAGGGGGCCAGGCGGCTGGAACCCCAGACCAGCAGCAAGGTGAGCGGGGCTGGCGGCTGGTATCCCAGGCTGAGCAGGGCTGATGGCTGGGACCCCGGCTGGTAAGGGCCGGCAGCCGGAACCCCAGACCATCAGTGGGCTGAGCGGGGTGGTGGACAGAACCGGAGACCGGTGGCGCGCTGAGCCGGCTCCTGCAAGCTGGGGTCCCGGCTGCCGGCCCCGCTCAGACTGCTGCCGGCCGGGGGTTCCGTTCACCCAGGCAGGCAGTGGGCTGAGTGGGGCCGGGAGCCGGGACCCTGGCTGGCAGCCGCGTGCCAGTAAAAATCGGCTCTTGTGCCACCTTTGGCATGCGTGGCGCAGGTTGCCAACCCCTGGCTTAGAGCTTGGCACAGCAGAAAAAGCATAAGAAACCTAGACTGCAAAATGTTGTTCCTGCTGTACTTGTGCAAACTAACTCTGTCTCTTTAAGGCAGGATGAGAGTCTTTCTAATGACTTGGGCGTCCCCCACGTTGAGGGAGGGAGCGAATTTAAATGAGCATATGCTGCAGAGTTCTCTGTGCAGCGCAAGATGATACAATTTTGGGTTTACACTCCAGAGGGGGTGTGCACTTGCGTGCTGGGCAATTCCCTAGCTGAAGCCTTCCCATTCAGTGCTGATTTCAGTGTCTTTGTCTTTCTGCAGCTGGGTGTGTCCCTACCTGTGTGTGTGCTGGAGGGGGCTGGAGGCCTGGCTCAGCAGGACAGGGTGAGGGAGCCCAGGCTGGTGGAACAGGTGGGCTCAGTGGTACCCCAGTACGTCAGGTGGCACACCAGGGGAGGGGGGGTAACCCGTCACCCCAGGGACCATTCCTAACGTTGCGATCAGTTAGGCTGTGGAGGGGGATTGACAGATGTCCCAGCACTTCATTCCTTTTAAAACTAGACTGGAGAAAGCACTTAACCATAGGTTGTAGGGCAGAGATGACACATAACTGTTGATAGTGTGTGTGGGGGACAATTTAAAGGTCCTGGTGGTATGAAGTGGGTTTCAGGGCAGAGCGTATAAACCTGGATAGAAATCTGGGGTGGCATGTGACCCTGTGTCCCCCCTCCCCACCCCACGCACATATCGCCTCTGATGTAGGGGAAAGTCCTATATGGGCAGGGAAATGATACAATGACACCATAGATCTTCCCTCTCTAATCTCTGTTATCCTATAATGGCTTCATACTATCTTGCAGATTCATAGCATTCATGACCAGGAGAGACCATTCTGATCCTGACCTCTGATGTAACCCAGGCCTAGGGTGACCAGATCGCAACTGTGAAAAAACGGGACAGGGGTGGGGGGTAATAGGCGCCTATATAAGAAAAAGTCCCAAAAAATGGGACTGTCCCTATAAAAATGGGACATCTGGTCACCCTACCCAGGCCAGAGAATTTCACCTGGTGATTCCTGCAGCAAACCCATAGCTTCTTGTGGAGCTAGAGAACCAGGTTTTGTTGGACCCAGTTCTGATGTGAAATGTACGGTTTTCTAGGGCAAACCCCTTTTCTAGTATGTGTGTCTTTTTTTCTCTATTCCAATTATGTATTTTGTAAGATCCTACCTGGATTCAGTTACTATCCATGTAGATGGTTTGCAAATTAAATGCAAATTGATGGCCTAAACCTCTTTTTAGGCAAAGTTTCCCCTTCTGCACACATTCCTTAAACTTGTAATAAACTAAGCAGAGGAGTGCTTGACAGAAATCTCCTGCTTAACTTAATGCACTACAATGTACTAGTATTCGGCTGGTGTGGGAAGAGGCGAATGGGCAATAAGTAATGCTCATACGGGAGAGCCACTGGAACCTGTGATGCCAGCACATGTGATATTTCTGATGTATCTGCCCATCAAACTGCTCAGATGAACTTGATTTGTATCTCACCTGCCAGGGGATTGGCATTAGAGAGGCCAAATATCAAAAGTCTAAAAGTTAGAATCAAGAGTCTCATTACTAGGGTGAATAGAATTGACATCAAGCCATCAACCTATTGTGTCTAGTCTTGGTTTTGTTTAGAGTTCTTTTCATGCTGCTTCTGTAGATGGCTTACGAACTTGAATATAGAAAATAAAGTGTGTGTGTGAGAGACCGAGATCCCTGTTCCTGACTGGCTAACAACTGTGCTCGTCCTAGGATTTGCGTTATCCCATCCTGGCCCTCTTGTTTGTCTCCTCCATCTGTCATGGCTTGTCTCTGAGACTCTCGGCAATTTGGGGCAGGGATTGTCATATATTATGGGTTGTTTCTTTTTTAAGAGCACTCAGTGCAGTGGGGCTCTGATCTCCTGGTTAACCTCCAGGTGTTACCGCAATACAAATGTTTAATAATTATAATTACACAGAGGCTTAATTGAGAGTGAGTATTTAAATTAAATGCTAGTTATTTGGGACCAGGGTGCTAAATCCTGATTAGGTTTTAGAAGTGAAGGGAAGATAAATATTCTCAGATCCAGTCTCTCAGTGTAACACTAGCAGGAGCTGGGGGTGGGTACGATTCTGTGCTTTGGGCGTGGGTTTTTGTAATGTTGTTGTGTGTTGATGAAAAGCAATGAACTGAGAAGATTAGAAACAAAGCCAGGAGCTGCACCCTGGCTGCTGATTGCTCTTCCACGTGTCAGCAGCATTCTCCTTTCCCTGACTTACCTCAGCATGGCCTGAGCAGCCAGCCTGAGGGACTCCTGTGAATTGGAGCCTGGCTTTAATTGGCTCCATGAGTGGGAGCCAAGGGAACCATGGCGGTCATATGCAGTGGGAACTATAAAGGACCCTCAAGACTTGTAGCTGGATTCTCCTGTCTGCTAAATCTGCTCTGCTTCACCAAGTGGACATACAATGGCCAGAGGTGGCTGGAGGAGAATCCCCCGTTCTGCTGACTGGTGGAATGACGGCAGAGGACACTCCGTGGTCCCAGTGTAGAGGGAAGCGTGTCCTGGGGGCATGGCAAAGGGGAGTGCTGATGCCTGGTCCACCACTGGCATGAGCCCCTCAGCAGGACTCACGCAGTTGAGAGTCCTTGCCTTTGCTGTGTTGTGTGTGTACAGTGGCACCTGCTACGCTCAGGTACAAACAATCGTACCCCAGGACAAATGTTTGGGGGGTGTCCAGACTGGCCTGGACGACGGTATTAAACCTGCTCAAGGGGAGAGGAGAGGTGGTTCGTGAAGGGTTCTGAGATTCTGCCTTGAGCAGAGCCCAGCACTGGGCTCAGGCACCACTGAGCTCCCACTTCAGAGAACACAGTGGTTTTATTTCTAAGCCACACACAAACCCCACTTGCATCAGGGGACGTCCTGCCTGAAGAAGTACTGTGGGGTTGGGTTGTTCCTTCCCTGGACACTTCAAACAGTGTGGCCTCCTTCCCTGCACCATTCACACCCCAGACCTGAGCTACCATAATACAGCTGATTCTGGGAAAGAAACTCCCCCGATATGAGTTCAAAGACAGGTTTAATTTCCTAGCAAATGGTTTTGATTTAAACCCCAGAGATCTTTTTCCTTTCTTTATGTGAAACTGTTTTCCAGATTCAAAGCCAGTATGACACTATTCTTTCATTTAGAAAAAAAAATCTTGGAAAGCAATCTAAGCAGTGTTGAGGGGCAAATATAATATCTGACACTATAATTTTATGTGAACCAGGCCATATTCTCATCCTTACTCTGGATGATTGTTTCAATGGCACCATAAATAATCACTGCTCCTGATTTCTCAGTGTGCTGAGAAACTGCTGAGATGACACTTGTAGAACAGAGCATTGGACAGTCACAAGCCCTGATTAGCTGGTGGCACTTCAAAGATGTTCCTTTTGTAATAGACGGAGCAATAAAGCTCATTTAAGCAACAAGCTAGCCTCCAGCTACTACAATCTGTGCAGATGCCTTCAAACATTTCCCTAAAACAGTTAGTTGCATTCCGTGTGATTGTTTTTGCTGTTGAACTAAATCACTTGTCTGGGGAGACAGCTCTAAATTTGCTAATGCATTTCATTACTCTACTCCTGATACTGCCTTAAGGGCCATTTATATTGGGCTTCCGTGTGATTGTCATAATATCGAAAGCAAAATCTTGGAGGATACTAGATTTAAATTCCTACCTCACAAATACATCCCACTGAGAAACAATTTCCTTTGCTGGCTGCTGCTGGCTGCTAGGACAGAGGACGAATGATTATCTTGTGCAATATTTGAGCATGGACACTGCCAAGAGTAGCCTCCATCTGCGTTCTCCAAATGCAGACTAGGTATGTAGAAATTCAAGCCTAGAGCCCATGAGATGGCAAAATAATTCAGGACCGTGACTTCTTCTCCGTTAGTGCTGGGCACCAGGTGGATCTGGTCCTGATTTTGGCCTCTGGGCTCTACAATAATGCAAATAATTAGTAACAGAGTGTGATCTCATCTACACCACTGTATATCTGGAGTAAGGCTGGATTTACTGTGCTGTAAAAGAGATCAGAATCTGACCCTCAGACTTTAGAGTGAAAAATCATATGCTTCCTGGAGATTAAATGAATCCGAGATTGCCGATTGACTCTACACAGGTATGGCTGTACTCAGATCTTGAGCTGCGAGTAGGTGATAAATGTGGGGAGCAAGGGGCCATTCTTACAGCTGGTCTTCACACAGGAGTTGCAATGGTTTAATTTGGTTTAAATCCCAAATTAGTTAAAAAGGTGCTAACCCTTGTATGGACCTACTTATATCAGTATAAAAATGGCAATATCAGTTTAGCTTGCCAGGTGTAAATTTATAAACCAGGTGTAAATGAGTTTAACAGAGTCCACACACGGTTACAGCGGTTAAACTAAACCAGTTTAAAATTGCACCTCTATTTAAACCAGAGCGCTTTGTGTGTAGGCCAGGCCTGGGCAGCCTGTGGAACAAGGGGGCTCGGTCCATGCCTTTCAATTCTCCAATCGCTCCCCAGGATTAGCTGTGTAATCTCTATGGGCAACAGTTTAAAGATTGTGTTCAGTCCTAGACCCACCGAACAGCAAGCATGATCAGGGGCTCATGGTCATGCTCAGGGCCGTAGTCTGGTACCTCACTGCATCGCTTTCATAGAATCGTAGAAATGTAGGCCGGAAAGGGAGCTGCAGAACTCCTCAACTCCAGCCCCCAGCATCACAGGGTTGTGAGAGAGAGAGACCTGCGCTGAAGTCATGTTTGACATCCCATCATCACAACATTATTCATTGGGCCCTACCAAATTCACAGTCCATTTTGGTCAATTTCATGGTCATAGGATTTTAAAAATCATAAATTTCATGATTTCAGCCGTTTAAATCTGAAATTTCACAGTGTTGTCATTGTCGGGGTCCTGACCCAAAACGGAACTGCGTGTGGGGAGGGTCGCAAGGGGGGGGGGGTGCAGCATTGCTGCCCTCACTTCTGTGCTGCTGCCTGCAGAGCTGGGCCCTCGGTCAGCAGCCGCCGCTCTCCGGCCGCCCAGCTCTGAAGGCAGCCATGCAGAAGTAAGGGTGGCAATACCATGACCCCCCCCAATTAATCTTGTAACCCCCCTGCAACTCCTTTTTGGGTCAGGCCCCCCCAGTTTGAGAAACACTGATCTCTCCCCATGAAATTTATATAGTATAGGGTAAAAGCACAAAAGACCAGATTTCACGGGGGGGAGACCAGATGTCACAGTCCGTGATGCATTTTTCATGGCCATGAATTCGGTAGGGCCCTAATTATTCAGTTTAACAGGAAAAACTGTCGCGACCCAAGCATTTTACAAAGGGAAAATGGTAGCTGCAGTTTATGAAGAAAGGGTTGAAGGTTGAGCCATCCTTGCCTATAGCACTGAATGACTGGCCTTGTAGCCTCACACTCAGGGTGTGAAGTTATGTGCTGTTTGTATCATATGGGCATCAAAGGACAACTATATCACAGTGCACTAAAGTCCACTGCGAATTGCTAATTTCCTGGTGGGTAGAAACGACCTGGGAATAGATGGCAGGTGAATGAAAGTTTTAGCTGTCAGCTGTATGGATTGACTGCCTGGGAGCCGGGTGGGCTGGGGCCTGGTGAGGATCTGTCTGGATTTCTTCCACACCATGGAAATATTCTCTCTTTCTGACAATAACAATTAAGCACTTTGTTGAGGAAATTGAAGTGGATACTCTGTGATTCTTCTGTGCACCCCATGGTGCATGCAGATAAGGTTACCAGATGGCACAAGACAAACTGCTATAGATCCAAGCAAAATCAGCGACACATCTCATCGAGGAAGAGAGGTGACAAGAAGAACTAATGCTTATCGTGCATTCTTTCGCAGAGATAGAGCTTTCACAGGGAATGACAGATTCAAGCCTAAACCATCACGCCTGATGTCTGGTGCTAAGATCTCTCTGCTTGTTAGAACTTCTGTCCTAGAGTATTCAGTTTTTCAATTCATCATAAAACAATGCTAATAACTCAGCCCCTCACTTACAGGTACTGTAGCTCCCATCTACCCCTGGAATAGCAGCTCTTTAGACAGAGACATGGACAGAAAATTTCAGAGGCAAAACTAGGAAGATGTGTGGCAATACAAAGGAGTGTGAATCATTTTGGAAAGTTGCCAGTGCCTTAAATTAAAGAGATTAAAGAACTAAAAGAGCCTGATGAGATACTTATTCCCCAGGCACCAGCACAGCATCAAAAGGCAGATTATTTTGATTCTTCTGACTTTGAGAAAACATTTGTTCCTAATGATGGAAGTGAGAATTTTTTATTCAGAGATGTCTGTACTCTAACAAGCAACTTACATTATCTCTTGATTGTACTTGTCAGGAAATTAACAAGTTGAAATCATTTAAAGTTATGTGTACCACTGAGGCTACTCTCACAGTCTGGCTATAATCAAGATAATTATTTGTGAAGGAGTGGGGTAATCCAGTGCCAAATTAATGCTTTTTAGCTTGCTGGGTTGGTGGATAAGCCCCAGCAGGGCTTCAACTAATACAGATTTTGAAGTTTTCTTTAAAAGAATTGTGAGTAATTGCAAAACAACATATTTGCTAGTTTACTCCTTCACCCTAGTTAAAACCCCTACAACTAAACATTATAGTGACTGAGATCTTGCCAGGCCTGGTGTAGGAATCTGCAGGGCTTACGTTAGGTATTACCAGAAACCCGGGGGAGATGATTGCTCCCATCGTGTGCCCACAATGGAATGGTGAGGGTGGATTATTAACGGCACTAATTACCCTGTGCTGAGCTCTGAAACTGGTGCTGCAGTTGCTACTGTACGCCCTGGGGCCAGAGCAGAATGCGCCCTGCAGCTACTCTGTTATGACTGCAGTAGCCGTAGAACAGTGAGGCACGCCCGCAGCGTACTAGCGCTGTCAAATAGATTGGGGAGCAAGGCAGTGCACAATAAAAGGAGCTGGGACTACTCGTTCCGCTCCTTGGATTTGATGCGGGGGCAGCGATGAAGTCTGGCTGGCCATCGCGGCTTTGGTGGAGGGAGCCAGGCTATCATCAGACAGCTACAGCACACCTTTTCTTCTCTCCGTGTCTCCTCATTATGGATACTGAGGAGCCCCTGCTATTAAATGCCACCTGCAAACTGTTGCCCAATTTATCTGGCATTCTGCAAAATCAGCCGAATTACATTGAAACTGTTAATTCAGTAGTGCACTCAGCTAAGGAAGCCCCTTGTTGCTTCTGAGCTTTCAGCTGTAAAAGTGGTTTGGTTTCAGTGGGAATGCCAGCATTGGTCTGTACGGGAGAGCAAGCCTTTAACCTTTGTGCTATTAAGCCAGCAGAGACTGTCTGCTTAAACAGACAAGCCCACATCCCAGAACTTCTCAGGAGCTGGAGTGAGCTGTTCTGCTAGAACACTGACGAGGTCAGCTGCAGATGAGGTCTCTGTGATGCCTTTTCCAGGACGTGTGAGAAATATGGGGGCAGACATAGAACAGTCCTTCTCTTATAGTGTATTACACGCATACACAGCACCGCCTTCAATCCATGAATCTCAAAATGCCTTAGAAACAGTAATGGAGATACTGAGCCATATTCTGGTCTCATTTATATGCATACAACCCCATTTCAGTCCATGGGGTTTGCATGGGTTATTTTTTATTAATTGAGTCCTGTATCAGCCTCTCCATTATCTTGCCTAGAATCGATGTCAGGCTGCCAGGCCTACAGTTACCTGGGTCATCCTGTTTATTCTTTTTAAAAATAAGCACCATATTGGCTTTCTTCCAGCCTGCTGGAGCTTCCCCACTCCACGAAGACTTATTGAAAATCCGTGTTTACAGTCCAGAGAGCTCAACAGCCAGCTCTTTGAAAACTCTTGGATGCAAGTTATCTGGACCTGCTGATTTAAAAATGTCTAACATTAGTAATTTCTGATTAACATCCCCCAGAGATACTAGTGGGATAGAAAAAGTGCTATCAAGATATGATGAAACTGCATCATCTGTTTCTTCCCCAAACACAGAACAAAAATATTTTTTGAATACTTCTGTCTTTTCTGCACTGTTATTGATAATTCTACCACTTCCATCAAGTAATGGACCAATACTGTTGTCAGAATTCTTTTTGTTTCTACTATATTTTAAAAACCCTCCTTATTGTCCTTAACTCTGCTGGCCATAGATTTCTACTTGTGTACCTTGGCTTCCCTTATCAATTTTCTGCAATTTCTAACTTCTGATTTATAGTCATCACTATTAATGTCCCCTTTCTTCCGTTTGTTATATATTTATTTTTTACAGCTGTCTTCACTTACCCTCTCAACCAGGTTAGTTTTTTAACTAGCACAGCCTTTGTCCTCAGTTGTGGGTTTTTGGGCATCTAGTGAGGTGTTCTTAAATGATTCCCAATTATTCACATTTTTTTATTAAATTTGTTCTCCCAGCTGATTTCACTGATAATGGTTTTCAGTTTTGTGAAATTGGCCCTGTTAAAGCACTAAGTATATATATTACTGGAAGCAGTGTTTCTTTTTCATGATGCTGCACAAGAGGCTGCCAGGAGATGGTGGCAGCGGTTTCAGAATCTGTTTTGGGGCCAGAGACAATGGAGACAGCAGCGTGTCAATATCTTTTAAAGGGTAGGTGTCTTGGCATTTAGCCACCAATGCCATGAGGTGGTGTGCCTCAGTTTCCCCTTCCACACAGCAGTCTAGATTGATTTTGCTTTCTGTGCTCTGCCAAGCTCTAAGCCTGTCTACAGGTACTAGTTGAGAAGCAGAATTCTCATAGGACTTTCTTGTTACCACTCCTAGTCTGTGCCAAAGATTTTTCCAAAAATCATGCATGTTACATATTTTTAAAGTATTTACCACCAGTAGAAAATTCTTTGTCTTAACCCACAGAGTGTGTAGTAAGAGACAGATGTAAGCAGTGTCAGGATGAGCTCCACCCTGACATCTGGTGGTGAGGTGTGGCAAGTTGTGGAAAAGAACTTCAGGGGCCGATCTCATTTGCATAGGCACACCCACCATGCCTAGAATGAGACCATAGCTGCCCAAATGGTCACTTTGGCTGCTGTGGGATCCCCAGTGTCTCTGTTATTGGGGCAGGAAGAATAAATTGTTATTACCCTGATTATGGGAACTGTGCTTGGAACTTGTACGTGGCCTTTTGTTATGATGGAGGGACTCACCATCACCTAAGTAGCACTCGCTAGGCAAGGGTCATGGGTTCCAAAACTGTGTGAATGGAGAGAGGCTGGGGACAAGTATTAATACTTGGTGGCATGGACCCCTTGGTGAGGGCCTTACATGCTAATTGCACTTCCTCCTCTCTCTCCATGGTGGACTATCAGAGCTAATTTTGATTCCATTAGGAGTCTAGTTACAGGCTGCTGAGCTGAATTCACTTGGGGCTAATGGTGCACCAGCACTGAGACTCCCCTACTGCAAGCTGAATTCACCTAAGAGCTGAAATCACTGAGCGTTGTGTTAAGTAGTGGGGGAGCCTGAAGAGATATGGTGGAGCAGTTTGCGGGACAGCTGGAGTGCCTTGTGGACAGGCCGGTGGAGCAGTTCGTAGGACGGCGGGAGCTGCTTGTGGGACGCGGAGTGGAGCAGTTCGTGGGACGGCGGGAGCTGCTTGTGGGCCGCAGAGCGGAGCCGAGTGAAGCAGTTCGTGGGGCGGCTGGTGGAGCGGAGTGAAGGCCTATGGAGCTGCGGGGTGGTCAGCTTCAGATCATGTAAGGTGCCCCTTACCTCTCTCTCCACCCATCTCCACCCAGATTGGGAGGTAAAGCTCTGCAGATAAGCTTTCGAACTCTGGGGCTGCCCTGACCAGGGGCAGAGACTTTTGGGTCATTGGACTTTTGGGACTTTGGGTGATTTGGGGTTACTGGTCTCAAGAACCAAAGGGAAAGGGCATGCCCCAATTTGCTTGGGGTGGGTTTTTTTGCTCATGGGTTGTGTTATGAATCCGGTTGGTGGTGTTTCCCCAACATAATGCCACATTGTTTCTCTCTGTTATTAAAAGACTTTTGCTACACTCAGACTATGTGCTTGCGAGAGGGGAAGTATCGCCTCTTGGAGGCGCCCAGCGGGGGTGGTATATATTTGTCCCAGGTCACTGGGTGGGGGCTCGAGCCGGTTTGCATTGTGTTATTGGAATGGAACCCCTAGATATTGAACCCGGCCCTTGTTGCTGCCAACTCTGACGGGCAGAAGGGTTACACATGAAATTACCAGCAAATTCATGACAGAGAGGCTTCCAAGTATGGTTATCATACCACACCTTCTGTCTAAACAGATCAGTTTGTTTAGCATTCATTGTATTTCTCATCCCTTTAGTAAAGGTTCTTAGTTTAGGCTTGTCTTTGGGATTTTGGCAAGGAAAGGGTATATGGAGACCTTATATGTTACTAGCCCACCCGCTGTGGATTTGCATTTCCTCTCCAGGGTTAAGCCCATGAGAAAAATCCACCCCCACTTCTGGGATTCCTTTGTGGTGTTCACCCGCATCACTCAGTGTCTGATGATTAGCTGTGGGGAGTGGTTTTTGGAGAGGTGGAGCTCCCTGGTGTGGGGTTCTGTCTCCTCTACTCCATTGCAGCCAGTTCGTGCTTCTGAGCTTCCCTTTCCCTGTCAGCCTTGAGCTGCCTCAGTTCCATGAGTTGCTTCTGGGCCTCAATTTCTTTGTCTTTCAATTCCAGGGCTTGCTTCTGGATCTCCATAGCTCTCTCATGGGCTGCTCTCTCCCTGGCATTTCCTGCTTCCAATAATTCCATATGTCTTTTTATGTTCTTTCTCATTTTCTGCTGCCTGAAATCTGCACAGCTCCAACTTTTTGGTAGCTTCACTTTCACTCATTCTGCTGTTTTTCCTGTCCCTTCTTCTCTTGCCTGAAATGAGCAAACAGAAAATAACAAACTAGTAACCACTTTGTCTGTTCTCTAGTTTTAGGGCAATAAGCTATGCACACTATCCTGCTAGACTACACCACTGTGACGGGTTGGACCCCTTAGGATGCCACCTGATGTCCTGAGATACCGCTGAGCCCACCTGTTATGCTAGTTTGGGCACCCTTTTTATCTGTCTTGCTGAGCTAGGCTATTAAGCCTCCTCCAGCAAACACACAGGCAGAGCCACACCCAACTGCAGAATGAAACAGACCCTGAGATCAGTTCTGGGAAGCTCATCTTAAGGGACTTGCCCCAGCACACAGGTGTCCACCTCCCTTGGAATGCAGACCCAAAGATATATTATGAAATCTGCCTCTTCCCTCAGTGCGGAGGAAGGTATGCACAACTTCTCTCCCCTCCACCCCCGTTAGAAATTACAGAAACTGGGTTTAATAATAAACAAAACAAATTTTATTAACTATAAAAGGCAGATTTTAAGTGGTTAAAGGGGTAGCAAACAGAACAAAGCAGATTACTAAGCAAATAAAACCAAATCCTCAAACTAAGCTTGTTTCACTAAAGAAATTGAGGACTAACTTCAGGTTTATTTAGCTTAAAGTTTTTGGAATGAAACTCAAAAGAAATCAAATGTGAGGTACTTTTATGATGGATTGAATGGCTGGAGAACCAGCAAATGGACAGAACCTGCCTTTAGCCTATTCAGCCAGTCTTTCTATCATAGCCTGCTGAGAAGTGGATTTAAAATCCTTGAGGGAGCGGGGAGGGAGAAACCTACAACATTGTGTGTTGAGCTTCCTCCAGTGCTTTTGCAACCCCTTAGAAGTACAAAGACGCGCTGGCCTGTGGAACTAGGCTGAGCATAAGGGAAGAACTTGGTGGCCTGTGCATCCCAGGACAGAAAAATACACCAAAGAAAAACATTGGATGTCTTTGATTTTTAGTACAGTTCACTACAGTATTGAACACAGCACATCATACACCTGACGCCCCTCCATGGAAGGGTCTGTAAGAGTTCAAGGACTGGTATCCAGAAAGGGATGGTTTGGTTTGTTTTTCCTGCAGATGTGTGGGAATTCGTTCCTTATACATGGGAGGGGCAATCGTTCTGGCTGGAGTTGGACAGAGTGTGTGCAGGTTCTGTGCAAGCTTCCCACCTACCGCTCTGGTACTGCCCCTTCCCCCCCACCGGCACTCACCAGTTGTCCAGAAACAGGACCCAGCACACCTAGAACAGGACGGTGATGGGCACAGGTTCCCGTGGTAACCGGACTTTTAGTGTCCGGTCACCAGTGCTAACCGTGTTCCTGCAGCGCGGTGCTGGCTGAGCTCCTTCCAAGCCACAGGGGGCTGCTTTGCCGTCCCTGCAGGCAGGAGCGCTCCAGCAGAGCTGTGTGAGCAAGCTCGCTGCCCCCTCACCTGGCCTGGGCCTTGCCCCCTGACCGACCAGTAGGGCCTAAAAAGTTGGAGGTCCTAAGGCTATAGCCTTATTAGCCTAATGGTTAAACCGGCCCTGCAACCAATTAATCTGCTTTATTGAGAATAGTCCCATGACTAATAATCCTCAATAAATGTAACATCATAAACCCTGCCTCTTGGAGTTACAGAGTCACAGTGCAAAACCTGGAAATACCTTTGTTTTGGAGACAGAATTGATACACAAGTTTGTCCTAGCTAAAGGAATGGTGATTTGCCTATTGACCTGTGTCTGAAGTGCAAATTGAGCAGGGGGATGCCAGAGACAAAGGGCAGTTCATTTGTATCTGAGGTAAACCCCAGTTACCAGGAGGCTGAGGGAAGAGCCTGGAGTCCACAGGCTGGAGGACTCCCCGCAGTCTGGTCCCCAGGCCTCATCCTGACTCTTGAGACAAAAACAATGAACCTTGGGGAATATAAGGAGAAGCAAAAGGGTGTCTTGTTCTCCATCACTGGGGGACCAGAGAGGTCAGCACTCTCCCTCTCTGACTGGTGGCTCCCCCGCTGTGTAGGCTGGTGATGCTGAGAAGTAGCTTTGGGTAAGACACATCTCTTAGACAAGGATTGGAGTTTGCTGAGTTAAGTTTTAGTCACCAGAAAGCGTAATTTTTATAAGTAACCGTTTTCTAATATCTCTGCTTCGTATCACTGAAATCTCTGTTCTTTATTAATATAAATTCATCTCCATGCTGTCTCTAAGGTGCCACAAGTCCTCCTTTTCTTTTTGCGAATACAGACTAACACGGCTGTTCCTCTGAAATCTCCATGCTGTGTTATTCAAGTGAGGCGTGCGACCTCCGCTGAGCCAGCTGGCTTGTGTGTGTCCTGGCTCTTTGGAGACAGCGGCCATGGTCAGTTCTGTAAGCAGCCAGAGACTGGCTGGATCCTGCAGAGGATGCTCTTGCAGGGGGCTGGGAACAGGGGCACCGGCACAGAGTTACTTGCAGGGCCTGGCAGAGTCCTGAGGGTTGCATTGAGCCGGCTATTGGGCTGGGATGGCAGGGAGCTGACTCGCCATTCAGCAGCACCAAACCTCTCTCTTGCTGAGGGAGGCAGAGGGGTAACAAGGTGACTCACAGTTCTGGATGCCCCGAGAAAGCGTCACAATCCTTGAGCAGCACTCTCCTTTTTGAACTAATCTATGCCTGGACTAACTGTAACAGCCACAGTGGGCTGACAAGTAGGCCCTGATTGGCCCTGAGCACTCCCCCATCTCTCTAAACACTCCCTCCTCTTTGCAACTCCAGCTGCTGAGAGGGTATATTGTTGGGGAATTGCCTTTTTTACAGTTTCAGAGTAACAGCCGTGTTAGTCTGTATTCGCAAAAAGAAAAGGAGTACTTGTGGCACCTTAGAGACTAACCAATTTATTTGAGCATGAGCTTTCGTGAGCTACAGCTTATGCTCAAATAAATTGGTTAGTCTCTAAGGTGCCACAAATACTCCTTTTCTTTTTTACAGTGTAATTTAATAGTAATGGGGTCTTTGGCTGGGGCCTTTGAAGCTATTGTGGATTATTGAGTAGGTCAAATTGGAAAATATTATAATATATAATGTCATATTGACCCATTTAGTGTATTTGCCATCACTAATATCAAGTGATGATGTATTAAAGAGTCTTTACATATTAGCTTCTTTTCTCAGTCCTAATTGGAGACTAATTTAGCTGGCAGGTAACTGCTCTGATACAGCTCACCAGAGTAGCTTCCTCACTAAAGCTCTGATCTGTCGGATGAATGGTGATGTCACAGGCTCTGTAGCTATCAGAGCACACCTGTGTGGAGTCTTTCTAGGTTGCAGATCCTTGTCTTGGTTCCGTGGGTCTGTGAGATCACTGCAGGAAGTCAATGTGCTCATCAATATCTGGGAAACTTCCCCTAGACGAAAACGCTGGCTCCATCGATTGTCACTGTTATTGACTGGATTGTTTCATGTGCTTAGATCCCAGTGAGGTTCTGTCGCCAAGCCCACGTAGACAAGCTCTTGTACAGCTATATCCAGCTGCTCTGGGTTTCAGGCTGAAGTGAATTGAGGTTTGTGAAAGGAGTCTGATTGTCAGCACTAGGGACGTACGTGCCAACCTGTCCCCAGGACAGGCACAGCATGGGGGGACAGACTTTCCATGTTTCCCTTTCCAGTGGATGCCATCAGCATTGCCCTGCAGGGCCGTAATCCTCCTTGTCCCCTGGCCGGGCGCAAGAGCTATTCCACAGGCACGCTGCTGATGGCAGGGAGAGCTCTGACAAAGGCAGTTTGTTTGGAAATCCTCGCTGCTACAAAGGGCCTTTCCACTCCAATGGCAACCTGGCAGAGAACAGCAAGAGCAGTGAGCATCTTTAGCAGTCAGGGGTGGGGGGTGACAGTGGCAGCATATCATTACTAGCAATTAAAACAGGCTTCCCACCTCTTGCGTTGGCTTTATTGACCTTTCTCCACACAATTGTCTGCTAGTTAACTTCTAATTCATTAGCTCCAAGACCTGCATTGCTGGAAGAAGGTGAGGTACAGCATGACAATTCTGCTAGAGCAATCACGGTGTCTTGGTTCCTGTAGCGGCAGGGCTTAGAGATGGCTGGCATGTTGCTCCTGGTGTGTTTGGTTCTGCTCTGCATCTGTAGGGACTTGCACATGGGGGGCATCTCTAGAATTTTGTGGGGGAGGTTTCCGTGAAGGAGACATGTGTACAGAACAGGCACTTACTGCAACGAAAGCACAGCCTGAGGCTTCAGGACTCTCCTTTTCATACCTATAGATAGGCTTGGAAGGATTAGATTTTTGTCGGTAAACGCTGATTTCACTGTACACCCAGAAACAGATGAAAAAATATCTCCATCAAAGATAATCAACATTTATAGAATCATAGAATATCAGGGTTGGAAGGGACCTCAGGAGGTCATCTAGTCCAACCCCCTGCTCAAAGCAGGACCAATCCCCAACTAAATCATCCCAGCCAGGGCTTTGTCAAGCCGGGCCTTAAAAACCTCCAAGGATGGAGATTCCACCACCTCTCTAGGTAACCCATTCCAGTGCTTCACCACCGTCCTAGTGAAATAGTGTTTCCTAATATCCAACCTAGACCTCCCCCACTGCAACTTGAGACCATTACTCCTTGTCCTGTCATCTGCCACCACTGAGTACAGCCGAGCTCCATCCTCTTTGGAACCCCCCTTCAGGTAGTTGAAGGCTACTATCAAATCCTCCTACATGCTTCTCTTTTGCAGACTAAATAACCCCAATTCCCGCAGCCTCTCCTCGTAAATCATGTGCCCCAGACCCCTAATAATTTTTGCCCTCCACTGGACTCTCTTCAATTTGTCCACATCCCTTCTGTAGTAGGGGGACCACAACTGGATGCAGTACTCCAGATGTGGCCTCACCAGTGCCGAACAGAGGGGAATAATCACTTCCCTTGATCTGCTGGCAATGCACCTACGAATACAGCCCAATATGCTGTTAGCTTTCTTGGCAACGAGGGCACATTGCTGACTCATATCCAGCTTCTCATCCTTTTCTGGTCCTTTTCTGCAGAACTGCTGCTTAGCCTGTCAATTCCCAGCCGGTAGCAGTGCATGGGATTCTTCTGTCCTAAGTGCAGGACTCTGCATTTGTCCTTGTTGAACCTCATCAGATTTCTTTTGGCCCAATCCTTCCATTTGTCTAGGTCACTCTGGTCCCTATCCCTACCCCCCAGTGTATCTACCTCTCCTTTCAACATTTTCTTACTTTGCCTAAGATCCCTCAATCAAACTCTCTACGTTATTTACTTTCTATATTTTTGACGTGGGATGTTGACAATTTGTATTTTAATGGCTATAAAGCTTTAATTTCTTTGAATTTCAATGTCTTCTGTCATTAAATAATTGTTGTCTGACCCCCTTCATAATTTTCTTCAACTGTGAAAATGTGACTAGATAAAATTTAAAAAAATGCTTAAAAATAAACATCAGTATTGTCTGTCAAAATGATAAAAAAATAAACACTGAATTCTGCCTAGCTGAACTAGAGAAGACTGGGGATTAGCATCTGCCCTGGGCACCCACATGGGAAGGTGCAGCAGCTAAATAAATACCAGGGGTTCCATTTAAATAGGAGAAACCGGTTACAATATTTTCCCTATTGACCTTGTGATGCATTTGGTACAATACGCAATAAATGTGCACTTCTCTGAAGCATGCTTAGCTCCCAGGGGAGCTGATCTGTGAGAGTCTTAGCCCTGGTCTACACTAGGACTTTAGGTCGAATTTAGCAGCGTTAAATCAATGTAAACCTGCACCCGTCCACACAACGAAGCCCTTTATTTCGACTTAAAGGGCTCTTAAAATCGATTTCCTTACTCCACCCCTGACAAGTGGATTAGCGCTTAAATTGACGTTGCCGGCTCGAATTTGGGGTACTGTGGACACAATTCGATGGTATTGGCCTCCGGGAGCTATCCCAGAGTGCTCCATTCTGACCGCTCTGGACAGCACTCTCAACTCAGATGCACTGGCCAGGTAGACAGGAAAAGAACCGCGAACTTTTGAATCTCATTTCCTGTTTGGCCAGCGTGGCAAGCTGCAGATGACCATGCAGAGCTCATCAGCACAGGTGACCATGATGGAGTCCCAGAATCGCAAAAGAGCTCCAGCATGGACCGAACGGGAGGTACCGGATCTGATCGCTGTTTGGGGAGAGGAATCCGTGCTATCAGAACTCCCTTCCAGTTTTCAAAATGCCAAAACCTTTGTCAAAATCTCCCAGGGCATGAAGGACAGAGGCCATAACAGGGACCCGAAGCAGTGCCGCGTGAAACTGAAGGAGCTGAGGCAAGCCTACCAGAAAACCAGAGAGGCGAACAGCCGCTCTGGGTCAGAGCCCCAAACATGCCGCTTCTATGATGAGCTGCATGCCATTTTAGGGGGTTCAGCCACCACTACCCCAGCCGTGTTGTTTGACTCCTTCAATGGAGATGGAGGCAATACGGAAGCAGGTTTTGGGGACGAAGAAGATGATGAGGAGGTTGTAGATAGCTCACAGCAAGCAAGCGGAGAAACCGGTTTTCCCGACAGCCAGGAACTGTTTCTCACCCTAGACCTGGAGCCAGTACCCCCCGAACCCACCCAAGGCTGCCTCCTGGACCCAGCAGGCGCAGAAGGGACCTCTGGTGAGTGTACCTTTTAAAATACTATACATGGTTTAAAAGCAAGCATGTGAAAGGATTACTTTGCCCTGGCATTTGCGGTTCTCCTAGATGTAGTCCTAAAGCCTTTGCAAAAGGTTTCTGGGGAGGGCAGCCTTATTGCGTCCTTCATGGTAGGACACTTTACCACTCCAGGCCAGTAACACGTACTCGGGAAACATTGTAGAACACAGCATTGCAGTGTATGTTTGCTGGCATTCAAACAACATCCGTTCTTTATCTCCCTGTGTTATCCTCAGTAGAGTGAGATATAATTCATGGTCACCTGGTTGAAATAGAGTGCTTTTCTTCAGGGGACACTCAGAGGAGCCCATTCCTGCTGGGCTGTTTGCCTGTGGCTAAACAGAAATGTTCCCCGCTGTTAGCCACAGGGAGGGGGGAAGGTTGAGGGGGTAGTCACGCGGTGGGAGGAGGCAAAATGCGACCTTGTAACGAAAGCACATGTGCTATGTATGTAATGTTAACAGCAAGGTTTACCCTGAAAGAGTGTAGCCACTGTTTTATAAAATGTGTCTTTTTAAATACCGCTGTCCCTTTTTTTTTCCTCCACCAGCTGCATGTGTTTCAATGATCACAGGATCTTCTCCTTCCCAGAGGCTAGTGAAGCTTAGAAAGAAAAAAAAACGCACTCGCGATGAAATGTTCTCCGAGCTCATGCTGTCCTCCCACACTGACAGAGCACAGACGAATGCGTGGAGGCAAATAATGTCAGAGTGCAGGAAAGCACAAAATGACCGGGAGGAGAGGTGGCGGGCTGAAGAGAGTAAGTGGCGGGCTGAAGACAGGGCTGAAGCTCAAATGTGGCGGCAGCGTGATGAGAGGAGGCAGGATTCAATGCTGAGGCTGCTGCAGGACCAAACCAGTATGCTCCAGTGTATGGTTGAGCTGCAGCAAAGGCAGCTGGAGCACAGACTGCCACTGCTGCCCCTCTGTAACCAACCGCCCTCCTCCCCAAGTTCCATAGCCTCCACACCCAGACGCCCAAGAATGCGGTGGGGGGGCCTCCGGCCAACCAGCCACTCCACCACAGAGGATTGCCCAAAAAAAAGAAGGCTGGCATTCAATAAATTTTAAAGTTGTAAACTTTTAAAGTGCTGTGTGGCATTTTCCTTCCCTCCTCCACCACCCCTCCTGGGCTACCTTGGTAGTCATCCCCCTATTTGTGTGATGAATGAATAAAGAATGCATGAATGTGAAGCAACAATGACTTTATTGCCTCTGCAAGCGGTGATTGAAGGGAGGAGGGGCGGGTGGTTAGCTTACAGGGAAGTAGAGTGAACCAAGGGGCGGGGGGTTTCATCAAACAAACAGAACTTTCACACCGTAGCCTGGCCAGTCATGAAACTGGTTTTCAAAGCTTCTCTGATGCGTACCGCACCCTCCTGTGCTCTTCTAACTGCCCTGGTGTCTGGCTGCGCGTAACCAGCAGCCAGGCGATTTGCCTCAACCTCCCACCCCGCCATAAACGTCTCCCCCTTACTCTCACAGATATTGTGGAGCACACAGCAAGCAGTAATAACAGTGGGAATATTGGTTTCGCTGAGGTCTAAGCGAGTCAGTAAACTGCGCCAGCGCGCCTTTAAACGTCCAAATGCACATTCTACCACCATTCTGCACTTGCTCAGCCTGTAGTTGAACAGCTCCTGACTACTGTCCAGGCTGCCTGTGTACGGCTTCATGAGCCATGGCATTAACGGGTAGGCTGGGTCCCCAAGGATACATATAGGCGTTTCAACATCCCCAACAGTTATTTTCTGGTCTGGGAATAAAGTCCCTTCCTGCAGCTTTTGAAACAGACCAGAGTTCCTGAAGATGCGAGCATCATGCACCTTTCCCGGCCATCCCACGTTGATGTTGGTGAAACGTCCCTTGTGATCCACCAGAGCTTGCAGCACTATTGAAAAGTACCCCTTGCGGTTTATGTACTCGGCGGCTTGGTGCTCCGGTGCCAAGATAGGGATATGGGTTCCGTCTATAGCCCCACCACAGTTAGGGAATCCCATTGCAGCAAAGCCATCCACTATGACCTGCACATTTCCCAGGGTCACTACCCTTGATATCAGCAGATCTTTGATTGCGTGGGCTACTTGCATCACAGCAGCCCCCACAGTAGATTTGCCCACTCCAAATTGATTCCCAACTGACCGGTAGCTGTCTGGCGTTGCAAGCTTCCACAGGGCTATCGCCACTCGCTTCGCAACTGTGAGGGCTGCTCTCATCTTGGTATTCATGTGCCTCAGGGCAGGGGAAAGCAAGTCACAAAGTTCCATGAAAGTGCCCTTACGCATGCGTAAGTTTCGCAGCCACTGGGAATCGTCCCAGACCTGCAACACTATGCGGTCCCACCAGTCTGTGCTTGTTTCCCGAGCCCAGAATCGGCGTTCCACAGCATGAACCTGCCCCATTAGCACCATGATGCATGCATTGGCAGGGCCCATGCTTTCAGAGAAATCTGTGTCCATGTCCTGATCACTCACGTGACCGCGCTGATGTCGCCTCCTCGCCCGGTATCGCTTTGCCAGGTTCTGGTGCTGCATATACTGCTGGATAATGCGTGTGGTGTTTAATGTGCTCCTAATTGCCAAAGTGAGCTGAGTGGCCTCCATGCTTGCCTTGGTATGGCGTCCGCCCAGAAAAAAGGCGCGGAATGATTGTCTGCCGTTGCTCTGATGGAGGGACGGGCGACTGAAACACAGCTTACAAGGTTGGCTTCAGGGAGCTAAAATCAACAAAGGGGGTGCCTGTACATCAAGGAGTATTTCAGGCAGGACTGCACGGAGGGTTCCAATAAGAAATGGTGCACCTAAGTTATCGTTCTTATTGGAACAAGGAGGTTAGCCTGGCCTCTGATTGATACATGGCTAGATTTACCTCGCTGCACCTTCTCTGTGAGTGACTGCAGTGTGATCTAGAGGAATGAGTCCCCTAGACAGGGGAGGAGGCAAATGAGTACAAAACAAATCTGGTCTATTTCTTGTTCTGAGCCACTCCATCTATCTTTTACATCTTTGGCTGGCAGCAGACAGTGCAGAAGGACTGCATGCCATCCACATCTCATGGCTGCTCGGCAGAAGATGGTACAGTACGACTGCTAGCCATCTTCATCTCTTGCCTGCCTGGCAGAAGATGGTATAATACGACTGCTAGCAATCCTCATCTCTTGCCTGCCTGGCAGAAGATGGTACAGTACGACTGCTAGCAGTCCGTATCGCCTGTCCGCTCACCATAAGACGGTTCAATAGGACTGACTGCAGGACTAAAGAGAATGACCTGGTCAAGTCACTCCAAATTTAATCCCTGCGCCCATGTCTGCCCAGGCGCTCCCAGCCGACATGGCCAGGAGCACCTCAGACACGACGAGGACGACTACCAGTCGTATTGCACCGTCTGCTGCCAGAAGGCAATGGGTTGCTGCTACTGTGCAGCAAAGCCGTACCGCGTCTGCCAGCACCCAGGAGACATAGGGTGATGGTTACCTGAGCGGGCTCCATGCTTGCCGTGGTATGGCGTCTGCACAGGTAACTCAGGAAAAAAGGCGCGAAATGATTGTCTGCCCTTGCTTTCACGGAGGGAGGGAGGGAACGGGGGCCTGACGATACGTACCCAGAACCACCCGCGACAATGTTTTAGCCCCATCAGAGTGCTCCATTGTGACTGTTCTGGACAGCACTCTCAGATGCCCGATTGTTTGCCGTTGCTCTGACGCCGGGAGGGGCGCTTACAGGGTTGGCTTCAGGGAGCTAAAATCAACAAAGGGGGTGGCTTTACATCTAGGAGTATTTCAGGCAGGACTTCACGGAGGGTTCCAATTAGAAATGGTGCACCTAAGTTATTGTCCTTATTGGAACAAGAAGGTTAGCCTGGCCTCTGATTGATACATGGCTAGATTTACCTCGCTGCACCTTCTCTGTGAGTGACTGCAGTGTGATCTAGAAGAATGAGTCCCCTAGACAGGGGAGGGGGGGAAGCAAATGAGTACAAAACAAATCTGGTCTATTTCTTGTTTTGATCCACTCCATCTATCTTTTACATCTTTGGCTGGCAGCAGACAGTGCAGAAGGACTGCATGCCATCCACATCTCATGGCTGCTCGGCAGAAGACGGTACAGTACGACTGCTAGCAGTCCGTATCGCCTGCCCGCTCACCATAAGACGGTTCAATAGGACTGACTGCAGGACTAAAGAGAATGACCTGGTCAAGTCACTCCAAATTTAGTCCCTGCACCCATGTCTGCCCAGGCGCTCCTGATCGACCTCACAGAGGCGACCAGGAGCACCTCGGACATGACGATGACGGCTACCAGTCGTACTGTACCGTCTGCTGCCACAAGGCAAGGGGTTGCTGCTACTGTGTAGCAATGCCGTACCGCGTCTGCCAGCACCCAGGAGACATACGGTGACGGTTACCTGAGCGGGCTCCATGCTTGCAGTGGTATGGCGTCTGCACAGGTAACTCAGGAAAAAAGGCGCAAAATGATTGTCTGCCCTTGCTTTCACGGAGGGAGGGAGGGAACGGGGGCCTGACGATATGTACCCAGAACCACCCGCGACAATGTTTTAGCCCCATCAGGCATTGGGATCTCAACCCAGAATTCCAATGGGCAGCAGAGACTGCGGGAACTGTGGGATAGCTACCCACAGTGCAACGCTCCGGAAGTCGACTCTAGCCTCGGTACTGTGGAAGCGCTCCGCCGAGTTAATGCACTTAATGCACTTAGAGCATTTTCTGTGGGGACACACACACTCGAATATATAAAACCGATTTCTATAAATTCGACCTTATTCCGTAGTGTAGACATACCCTTAATCACTGCCAGGGCAGACCAGCCCAGCAATCCATCCAGGCCAGGATCTGTCTCTACCAGTGCCGGATGCTTCAGGGAAGGTGCAGGAAGTGGTACAGTGAACTCAGAGAGAGTGTTTCTTCCCCACTCCCTCCGTAAGAGGTTGATTCATGCCTTGAGGCAGGAGGTTTTAGATCCTCCTTCATGGGAGCCTAGCTAAGGAATTCCCACCCTCCTTATAGATGTCCCGTGTTTTGCTGAATCCAGCTGGGTTCTCGGCCTCACTCTAGCACAGCCAGAGCTTTACGCTGATGCGGTTACTCTGTTTCCACACTGGGGTAACTGTGAGCACCGCTCAGACCTTTCTTTCCTGTCCTTATCAACCTGTAGCTCTTCTGCTCCCTAGTCACTTTCCATCCAGCCTCATCTGCCCGCCCCAGGGCCCATCAGCCCCTGTCTGCACTCAGGCTTTCAGCTGGATCCTGCCCTCTTGGCTTCCTCTCAAACTCTTAGGCCCTGTCCGTGCTACAACTGTTATCTATGATCTTCTAACGGTCCAGAGATCCAGTCACCTTAACTGGCTCCAAGTCTTATGGGGAACTTTGAAGGGCCAGACGCAGTTTCTCCAGAGCCATGAGCCCAGCTCGGATGTCGTACAGGGTACTTCACGCTGGGATTAGTCATCTTGTGTGTGGCGCTGAGAAAGTAACATACAGGAAATACTTGCCCCACGTGCTGTGCCAGATGAGTTTTGTGAAGTGTGGTGGCTGAAGGAGCTGACAGCCAAGGGAAGCGATTTCAGCTGTATTTAACATTCAGAGCTGCTCTGAGGTGGAAATGGTTTGAACAATTAGATCCTTTCTAGTGATTAGAAAAGCAATTTCTTATGAAGCATCGTGACACGTACGTACAGTGTGAGATCTTTAATAATCAACGCTTCTGACATGTGTCCCACTGCAGTGCTAGGCACTCCCCGTGATGCTGCTCCTTTCTCCATAGGGAGACGTTAGGACTCACACCCCTGTGCCCGCATGCTTGCGTCAGTCTATGGAGCATTCATTTGAATGCTGTCCCTTGCAGAGGAGTGCTGTGCCCTAGCGTAGCTGCTGGGGTGAGTTTTGGGAGAAAGGGGGCATGGCACAGATGATGGCTGTACTGGCAGGGAGCTGGAAGCATGGGTGGCAATTAAGACCTGAGAGCACTTGCGTCCTGGAAAAGGAATGATTGGTATGATCTCCGTGGGAGCGGTGGGGTGCGGCAGCTTTGTGCTTTGCACACGTGGTTGTGCTCAGCAGGGAATGGTGGCTGCGTAAGGCTTAAATTCAGATTTCTGTGCGAATTCTGGTAGTCGTGAATGCAGACTTGGCTTTCTGTGAATCTTCTGCAATACTTGCTGTTTCAGTGACCTAGCTGGCTAGGACATTCATGGAAAGCATCATGCTGGTGCCAGAGACAGAGTTGGTCAATTTTCTTTTAAAATTAGAACAAAGGCATGGACACCTTTTTTCTAGTGTTCATCCACCACTAGTAGAAGTTACATAGGATGTGATCCTGCCCTGAGTGCTGCATGGGCAGCCCCCAGAGCAAGAAAATCATTGCAGGATTGGGGACATATTAATTAAGGTCCCTATTTGGCAAAGTTCTTGAGCACATGGTTGGCTTTCAGAGTGTGTGTGATTCCATCCCCATTCAGCAAAAGATATTGGATGCCAAACTCCCATTTGTGTCATAAAAACATAAGAACGGCCATACTGCGTCAGACCAAAGGTCCATCTAACTCCATATCCTGTCTTCCGACAGTGGCCAATGCCAGGTGCCCTAGAGGGAATGAACAAAACAGGGAATCCTCAAGTGACAGAGGCTAAGGACACCATCCCTGTCCATCCTGGCTAATAGCCATTGATGGACCTATCCTCCATGAACTTGTCTAGTTCTGTTTGGAACCCTGTTATAGTCTTGGCCTTCACAACATCCTCTCACAAGGAGTTCCACAGGTTGACTGTGCGTTGTGTGAAGAAATATTTCCTTTTGTTTGTTTTAAACGTGCTGCCTATTAAATTCATTTGGTAACCACTAGTTGGTGTAACCCAGGAGATGTGTGGGTTACATTCGCTCATTCCCATATTCCCATCAGCCTCCCTGGCGAGGTCAACACAGTTGAGAACTTTTAACTAAATTCAAGGACAGTGCAAATAATTTCAGCTGGACTCCCTCTCCCCTGCTCAACAGCATGGGAGCTAGTGACAAGATCTTTGCCTTCTGCAGTGACTGGCCTCCTAGAAAAGGTGGGCTAGTTCACAAAGACAGGCAGTAGTTTTCTTTCATTTTAAAATGTATTTTCAGGTTAGCGTTTGCAGCCACCCTAAGAAACTGATGCTGGGTGTCGCTTTCTTATTGTGAGGAGGCTCATGGAGCCCAAGCTGATCATGGGGATTTTCCCCTAAAGAATTTGTGTTTGAAATAAAAGAATTACGAAGACCCAGCAAAGCGACGTGAAATGGGGACCCAACCTGGGAACTAACCTGATGTTCCTTTTCTTGCGCTCCCTCTGGTGGCTGTTCTACTGACTGTGCGGGAGCGGAGAACAAATACCAAGGCTTGGTCTGCCCTTGAGTTATATCAGCATAGCTACACCACTCAGGGGGTGGGAAATATACACACACACCCCAGACCCCCGGAGCTGTGCCAGCGAGACCCTGGGTAGGCTCAGCTATGCCAACAGAAGAATCCTTCCAGCGACGCAGCTAATGTTGGCTGGGGAGGGGGGACCTCCCCCACCAGAAAATCCCCTTCTGTTGGCGTAGGTACGCTGCGGAGCTCTGCCAGACAGTCTCTGGAGTGCACCCGGACTCACACGGGAACAAGGGCTTCCGTTGGAGCTGCAGCGTGGTGCATTGAAACTAAAAACGGTTAATCTGGTGATCAGTGTTCTCTCAGTTCTAAATCAAGCTATTCTCCCTAGACTCTCCACCCACGAGAGGGATCTACAAGCATTACACAGCACCCACACCACTAACGTAACCTGGCATCGCACAAGGGCAAAGGGTCAAATACAAATACTTGCACAGATCAAATACTGTGCAATACAGATCAAATACAGATCAAATAGATCGAATACAAATACTTGCACAATTGTGGTGCGCCACCAACTCGTTCACTACGATAGAAAAATTGGGGTGAGTGTATTGACTGAGATGGAACAAAGAGGCCCAAAGAGTTAAAAGTGTGACCATAACCCAGTCCCTGTCCAACATTAAACCGTGGTAAGCCAGGGTCGGGGTTTGGTAAACACAGTCCAGCCTGTTTAGTGCCATGGCAAACAGATTATAAAATTGATGCCAAAGGTCAGAACTGTATTGATTGAAGCACACAAAAGGGAAAGACCAAAATGAGATAAAGAGCATTGAATCCAAAATTAATTGATTAGGAAAAACAAATTGAATCAAAATCTATCAAAGTCCCTTTCTGGAGACAGAAACTATTGGTTAAGTCTCTTATTCAGCCAAACAGTCCTTGGGGGAGAAAGTTCTGTTGCTTAATTCTGAGCTGAAAATGGCAGTCACTTTCCTGCTTTAGAGAAAACAGATAGCCACAGAGAGAGAGGAGATGGGATAGGAAAGGTGGGGGAATATGGGTTTTGTTGATGCTCTCAAGAGAGAGGGTGGCTACTCAGTCCTGGATGGATCCTTTGGGCTGGCAGGTTGGCCATACCAGCAGTTGCCTTAGACCCCGGCTCACCCCCTTGGTCAAGGACATCATTTGGTTGGTTTGGTAGGGTCCTTCTCCTTCACTGGTCCTTCTCAAGCCCAGCAGAGCTGGATGGGCTGTCTCATCTCACCATGCGGAGGCCATGCAGTATGGTTAATTTCAGGATCTGGTGAAAAGCTGAGCAAGAGTTAGGACAGGAGGAAGTTTGGGGGGGTGGGGAACCTGGAGTACCAAGGTCTGGTGTCACATCAACAATCCTTCCACCACAGCCACAGTGACAGTAAAAGGATTTTTTTCCCCCTCTTTATTTAAGGGCCCCAAAAATCAATGGGTGGAATAATCCATCCTCATTATTTTGTCCACCAATTAGGCCTGATTTCTGACACACCAATTTTGGTTCACTGATTTCCGATCCTCTTGTTTAACAGTCATAATCTTAACACAGTCCTTGAATGGTATTAGTAGAAACTTCTGTTTAAAGTAACTCAGTCTTTGTCTCCTTCTCACATCTTTTTTTAAACAGGTTTCTATAACAGACCTTTGTAACAATTCTTGAACCTCTACCCACTGTTCACTGGTTGGACTAACAAGTAACGAAGGCCTGGTAGAAGATGGGAATCTCAGCAGTAATTCCATTGGTGTTAGAATAGTGAAAGGAGAAGGTTGGCCAAGAGGCTTGGGAGCCTCTGTCTGGTATTCAGAGTCCAGTTTTTCAACTGAATCATATTTTTATGAAAGAATTCATCAAAAATATTATAACCCTACTAAACAATGGTTCCGCCCTTGTATTTCCATGGCACGAGAGGCAGGATCTAGGCTGTGGGCTCCCAGCAGCAGAATCTCTCCCCAGAGCAAGCACCTGGGCTCTCGGGCGGGGGAGAGCAGGCTGCATCCAGCAGTTGGAATGTCAAACCGCTGGGGTTCTGTAGGAGGCAGTAGGACCAGCTGTCCTCCCTGGGGTACATGGTCCCAGTGACCCAGGGAGTGCCAGCAAAGAATGGTTTCAGTGGTAGGCTGATGCCAATACCAAATCTGACTCCTTCATAGCAAACACTGTGACCTGCGACTGGGGGGATGCCAAGATGAGCATTACATCACCCCGAACTCTCACCTCATGCCGCGTGCCTCTTGGGCCTGTCCCTTGGACTGTGACGGCAAGCGTGTGCATGGGGAGAGGAGGAGTGGGAGCAAGAGAATGCTATTCATTTGTCCACGTGTTTTGCATGTAACAGTGTCTTCATGCCACAACCACGAGTCAGATTATGCAGATACAAGCAATTCAACAGACACAAATGATCGTGGCAGCAAAGAATGTGCCTGATGTGAACTCCCAACCCAGACAAAACATATTGGAAGAAACATTATTAGCCATCACAGAAGCCTGGGGGAAAGCAATATAGAGCCATAATCCATTTGCTAAGGAATCTATTAGTGCCTAATGTATGCAAAACTCCAAAACACGGTGACTCAGTCACCCAAAGTAGCACTTTCTGCTCCGGGAGACGTCATGAGAAATCACCCTTCGAATTCTACATGCGTACTTGAGGAAGCCTGTGATAGAAAATAGAGTCCATGCCAGTATCAAATCTGGATGGGACAATCAGTCCGTTTCAAGCACAAAGATCGCTCAGCCTCCTTGCTTGTCTGCTGGGGAAAAAACAAATCAAATCTTCATTTAGAAATAAGGTCAGCGCAGTGAAGAGCAAGATCTTGAGAACTCTTTGCCCTTTGCAGTAGGGAGTAAAGTTCTATCATAGTGCTTGAAATGAGAAGGAAATCTCACAGAACAAGCCCAGTGCGCCCTCTCCTGGCGCCGGTGAATCTGGAATGGGTCTCAGGGGGATTCTGCTGCCTGCTCCTCTCTCCACACTGGGTTCGTGGAAGCCTTCCACATCCGCTCCCCCGGCTGAGGCTCCATTCACAGGCAGAAGGGAGTGTTCACAACATGCGGCAGAGCCCACAAGCCCACCCAACCCCTAGAGCTGGAGATGCAGCACACTTCAGCTACAGGTCTGTGCTTAGGAGCTGGGGGAGAGTTTAAAGAATACCCTGTCCTGTATTTAAACAAACATCCAGGCTTAGTCCATAACCATGCTTGGAAACGCACCCAAATCCTGCCTCCTTTTATTTCACTGAAAGCAGATTGTTCAAGTCAAAAGCTGGCAGTAGCTTTGTGCAAAATACCTGCAACTGAAACCAAACCATTCCGAGAGGGATGTAGCTCCCCAGGGTTTAATGGCTGGCAGGACAACATATCTGCCTGGTGAGCTTTTGATGTCCACTTCAATTTTATCAGTCATGTCTCCATATTTGACCTGCTGTATCTGAACTGATTAAGACTAGCTGGACCCGCAGGATTCTACAACAACAAGAAACACTAGAAGACTTCGTTGCTTAGACCAAGACTTGGGTGGTCACTACATTCAAAATGAATTATTGGACCAAACACAGTGCTTAATTATGTGCCTACCGGAGGGGTCCATTTTCAAAGAGGGACCCAGGATTTAGCCACATGACTTCAGATGTATGGGTAATGGGAATCCCCACTCACTGGGCTAAAAATGTCAAATTACCCCCTGTATTGTAAGCAGCCGAGCATACTTCAGTGCCCTGCCTTACAACCTGCCAAGAGAGGAAGGCCTAATAATTTCTCATGAGCAGTAAGTGAAATGGGCCATGTTACTACCTGGCCAAGGAAGGACTGTGCAGTTTTATGTTTTAACAACTTTTCCCTTAAGGGATCAATTTTGCCAGCTCTTCTCCCCTTTCCTCCCCTCCACCATCCCCCTCAATTTTGCAGATGCAGCTTTGTAAGCAAAAGTGTGTGTGCAATTGACAGCAGTCAGAGAGCAGGGTAATTGGCAGGTGCAATCAATTATTTAGCAGCTGACATGGCATCAATGATACAAAACTGGGGGTGCAAAATGAAAGCACATCTGAAAAGCTGCCAGTTCCCTGGGTTCCAGGTCGGTGAGCCCCTCCTGCTATATCTTAGGGGAGCAGGTCAGCGGCACAGGGCAGCAGAGGGATCGCACATTTGCTGCGCATTGCAGAGATCTCCAGTGCCTTGCGGGGCCATTGACACCCGTGCAGAGGGGTGTAAAGTGGGTGTGAAATGCTTCTACTCTGCTCCTAGAGCATTTCACACCCACACTCCACTCTGGTGTGAGTGATGAGTGCAGCTACAGGCCCTAGGTCTCTATAATGGGTCACCATGCAGGACAGGGCTATTGTGGGATGGAGAGCAGGATGGCAGATGTGTGGCCACTGAGTGTGCACAGCAAGGGTGCCTTGGGCCACGCCTGGGATGGGGAATTGGACACAGAAGCAGATACATCTGCTGTCCCCCTATGGGCAGAGGAGCAGTTGCAGCTCTGAGAGGTGACCACCCTTGTTTTTCCACCGTCCCTCTGAGCGAGGGGGCAAGGTCACAGGGCAATTCCACAGGCTGCCCTGGGGCATGGTGGGCCTAGGGCTGTGGATAGCCTCAACCAAGCCCCGGATAGGATGTTAATTATACTAATTCTCCAGGTGTGTCCAATGCAGCTCTGTAGGTGCTGCAGCAATGGTGGCTGAGACCACTTAGAGATTAATGAGTCTGCTACAGCCTTAGCTAAGAGCCACGTGGCTTTTAGCTCATGCAGTAGAGGCTCATACACTTTGGCTTCAGAGGTCCCAGGTTCAATCCCACCCAACAATGAGCGGGGGCTCTCGGCCTTACACAAGGCAAAGTCATGGTGCTTTGTGCAGCATGAGGCTGTGATGGTCTAGGAGAAGACTGCTAACAGATGCAAACACTTGATATGTTTTGTTTTGTTTTTTTTTTAAACCAAAAGGACAAATGCTAGAACTCTGAGTGGTTTAAATTCCTGGAAAAGGAGTATTCCATAGCAGGAAAAGATCTTGTTCAATCCTGAAAGGCTCCGATAGGCAGTGCTTTTGACAGCACAAAATTGAGTGTCTTTAAATACTGGTGATCTCAAGATGTTACATTATCTCTTCAACCAGAACTTCTTACAGCTCGAGCCCTATTGATTTTCAGTGGCAGGATCGTTGATTGGTTATTGCAGATTTCCCCCTAGTTTTAAATCTATTTGCAGGTGTATGATTCTGAGTCAGTGACTTAAACAATTCTGAAAATTTATCAACAATACTAAAGTTTTATATTATGAGTGTTCGTGAAATAGAGTTTCTGGGTTTTGCATTCTCTCATTTGTTCCTTAGCCGTTAATTCCACGAGTACTACTCCTGCACATGTCTGAATATGGATGACTGCTGGGATTTGCTGGGGGCAATCAAATACTTGGCATCTAAAGCATACATATTTGCTGATGTGCTATGAAATCTAATAACTGCACATCTCTGAGCTCTCCCTTTCAGACAGATATCCGACTCACGATGTAGATTTGTGACGGTGCAGTCCGAGTGATAGATTTGGCAGGCATGCAGTACATCTTAAAACAACTATGTGGGTCTTTTGAAGCCAAGTATTCAATAAATTGCACAGACTTGTGCAACTTATCACACACCTATTGCCTGCTCACTAATCCTTCTCTCTAGGACTTAATGACACATGAAGCCAACTCCCACAACAGCGGTCATTCACAAAATATAATCAACTTGCCAGGGGAATGTTTCCTCCTTCCACCCCACATGTGGAATTCCCCCCTGCAAATTACCACTAGCTGAGACAAAAGTAGGTGACATAGTTTTTTCCTCCACCCCTGCAGGGTGCTGATGCTGGTAAAAACTCACTCATACCCCCCACACCAGCATGTAATCTATTATCACATGTAATTTGATTCCACGTGTGAAGTGTGTATGTGTGCACACACAGAGAAAGAATAGTTCATAGAGAAATATTATCACAACTACAAACTCCAAATTCCAAGAAACCCTCCCCAACTTGCCCACCCATATCCCCCCACCTTACCTGACCCATGGCCCTGCTTATACCAGCAGGTCTCCTGGGCTTAGATGCGTCCTTCTCTTGAGGGTGCAGGGGTGCTTCTTTTCCTCTGACAGCGTTCTTCAAATCGTTGCAGGAGGACTGGCTGTCAGGTGGGAAAGGAACCAGGTGGGGCTAGGAAGCTATTTCTAGAGGGATAACAGTGAGTGCTTGTTAATCCCTATGGGAAATCCCCACAGATTTGAATAAAAATGATAAACTTTCTATAGGTTTTTAAAATTATCCTACACAATGTAATTAACAGAGAATTATAGGCAGTGAAAATGCAGTTTCTTCCCTATTCTATGGGCTAGTCGCTCCCCTCCCATGTTAACGTCTATGTAGCCCATTTGCACTGGGAACATTGATGAAAGCTTTGCCTGCATTTGCATACAATACAAGGACTGCACACGGAGCTCTCCTTTTTCAGCCAGCGTGTTTTTTTCAACCCATGACTGGCAATTCCCCAATAAAAATGCATTCGTATTGAATTTGCACAAACGCAATTCTATCGGCGATTTACAGTGCATTTTTTAATTCTAATAACTCCTGCTTTGTTACCAAGACAATAAAATAATTAGTAATCAGCAGAGGGAGTTTAATATTTTAATTCTCCAGCTGTTGTTCAAAATAGCTCTGTGGATGCCTCATAGATACAATTTTTCAAAAAGGCTATAAGAATAATGCAACATCATTGCAAAGTCTGTGAACAGAACAGTTGGTAGAAATTGATAGGTTTATTGTCATTTATTTAAACAAAATATGAAAAGCTAAAAACCTGCCAGACAAGGAATTCTTAGTCCTGGCACAGAAAGCTTGACAGATGATGTAGCATTAACAGTGGAACTGGATAATCAAACATAAGTTAAGAGAACATTTTATGAACCCCCTATATTAGGTGGGATATTTTAGAAGCCTTAAAAATGAGTTTGGTCTGTGTAAATGTGGGTTTATTTAGTTGTGCAGAAACACTTCATATTTTGAACTACCCAATGGCCATCACTCTGAACTCTACCTCGTTATACTAATGCTGAAATTATGGGTCCACTCATTCTTCTACGTACTGCAGATATTTTTCAATTCCCTCACTACTCCCATCTAAAAGAGAGGCGTTCAGTCTTCCTTAGTTGCAAAGACAGGTCCAGTCAAAAGCCTGATTCTGATCTCGCTGCCTCTGGCTTGTTGGCACGTGTATCCACTGAAGGCAAAGGCGGAGTTGCTCCCGCTATGCGAGGTCAGAGTCAGACCAGTGTTAGAGGATCTGAACCGGCCGCACTGCGGCCAGAAAGCTCACACCTCCATTCTGCTCACATTGTGGCCTCCATGTACAGCCGTTCCTGGATGCTAGAGGTTCTGTCTCCGCTCTCGCTCTCAGTGTGCTGGGCTTTCACAGACAGGATTACCCCTAGGCTTAATGCACAACTCCGTGGACTCTGCTGTACTGCTAAATTCACAGCGGCCTCCCACCTCTACTCACATAGAGCAGAAATAGCTTCTGCAATCACTGTAAAACCAGCATGAGATCAAATCATGCCCACTACATCCTGGGAACTAGGATCAGCCTTGCCCGCACCTCTCCCCGGCCGGAGAGCTGGAGGGGAAAATCTGCGTGCCCAGGGCAGTGAGAGGTTCTGCTACACCAGTGGAGGGAGCGGAGATCAGAATCTGGCCTCTATGTTCATCTAGGTAGGGAGGCTCAGGCAAGGAACGCTGGATTCCTCCCTTAGCCCAGCTGTGGTCTGGGAAGCTCAGACTGACACAGATCCAAAGGTTACAGCTTGCCTATGCCCCAGCAACAGCCCCAACCCAAGTCCCTCTCTCCCGACCATGGCAGCAGTTCAGACTCAAACCAGCACTGACCATTGCAGCTCCCCCCTGTGAGATTTCTAACAGATGAGACTGTCACTCGTCTCCCCACAGCGGGGGTTGGGAAGGGAGCTTGGACCTGCCAGGACTTTGGGGAGAAGCCTAGGGAAGTTGCATAGGAAGGAGCTGCAGGCAGTAGGGCTGAGGGGGTGGATTCTGAAGTCCCCTCTCTGGCTACGGGTGGCAAGTCCAGCTTCTGAGCCCCTACAGCTGCATTCTCCCAAGAGGCCAGGAGCAGCCTGGTAGTCTGCATCCAAGCCAGCCATCTGAATGGCCAGCAACATTTCCCTTTGAAGCATGGTCTCCTTGCCATGATAGCTGCTGTAGAGACCTGGAAACACAATGGGACTGACAAGGCCTGATTTAGAGGCGGGATTTACTCACAATCCCCTGAGTAACTGGCCTAAAGATTCCTGTTCGCTTAAAAATAAATACTCATATCATGCAAATAGCCCATGCTCAGCCCACTGAACTACTGCCATATAGCTTTCTCAGATATCCGTCTTAACGGTGCATTGTTCAACTCCTTGCAAAGAAACTAGCCAGCGATAGCAGAGCATGGCCTGCACCCGGCCTTCACGCTCCACCGAGCCCTGCTTGGACTCCACCGGCTAGAGGTAACCAGCACACACCTCTACCCACACCTTTCCAGCTGTGGGCAACAGTGTCGTTTACAAGGGCCCTTGTATCCTCAGCCCCTTTCCCGAGGGCCCAGGAAGAGACAGTCTTGCTTCCCAGAGATCTCCCTGACTCCAGGCTCAGCTAGGCTGGCCCTACCTGTCTGGTTTGTTTTTGTCTCCTTCTCCTCTACCATTGCCTTCCTGTACCTTTTTGATCTGTCCTCAGCTGCTGGGCTAATTAATGCTTTAGCTCACCCCGCCTGCTATCCTGATGAGCTACTTACATTTCATTTCCCAATCAGATCTCTCCGGGGGAGCCACTTAGCCACCTGTTAATGCTCTGCACTCTATGCCACCACCTGATTCCAACACTGCATTTCCCAGAACACCCTGTTCCTAGCTATAAGAGCTCCAGCCCCGTCAGTCACTGGTAGCACAAGCTGGTCTCCCCAGGTAGCAGTTGTCCAGCTTCTGAGCCCAGCTGTCATCTTGTGTTCTCCAGTAACATATGCCATTAGCTTCACCAGCAGCCCCAAAAGGTACCATTTTAATAATCAGTGTGTAGTCTGAGTCACCCCTTTTTAATAGAATGGTTTTCTAAGGTGTTTACTTTTCTTAGAGAGCTTGTTCAATAACCCACTTGACGTCCAAGGGTGCATAGAAGTGGAAGTTTCTTTAAACAGCACTTCCCTCATTGAAATCTCTTGCTTTGTATCACTATGCTGATAATATTTTGAAGCTGCTGCATTTGCATCTGCAAGAGGAAATGGGAATAATGAATAAAATCCTGGAGGGTTGTTTTTTTTTAGCATGATCACTTGCTGAGTTGATCTCACTGTGAGGGGTTTTTAGTCTGTTTGATACAGCACAGCCTGTTCTAAAGATTTCTCTTTCAGAGTGTCCCAGTAATAGCCTTTCTGTGTCTTTCACTAAACATTCCTCTGTAACATTTTATCCAAAGTAAAAACAAATCACTTATAAACAGACCTGAACGGAGGAACTGAGCTAATCGGCCAACTTGGAATGTGTCACGTGGGGCTGGACGCAGATTGATTTTTCTGCTGCATAAGCTTAGTTGTGATGAAAACCAGTTCAAGGAAAAAATACTGGTTTGTGACAGTTTTATTTAAACAAACAAAAAATGCTTTTTGGCTATTTGTTTAAATGCTTTTCACAGCGTTATTGAATCAGGTCATGTTCTTATAATATAGAAAAATATAACTTTTTTATATTTGATTAAGTCTGTCCATTTTGCCTAACTAGTAACGAAATCTGGTGTTGCTGTGGTAAAGAGATCCATACCCTGGCAAGTGCAGTTGGCATGCACAGGGCTCAAATAAGCAAATGGGTGACTGGCTCCCCATTTTTTAGGATACTTTGATTGAACACAGGGTGTATCAGAGAGATTCCTGCTTACATGTAGCAGGATTTTGACAACCATAACCCTGGGAATGGGAATAAACCAGTGCTACGCTCTTATTGTTTAGAAAGAATAAACTGTGTCTTGGGTTGTTGAAAGGATTTAAACTAACAAACCTCTCCTAGCTTCCATTGTTTGAAATCTCAGTTACATAAAAATACTCTGATGGGGCTGGCTCACAAGGGCTTTCAGATACAGATGGCTGAACATTTTCAAATTCTTAATTTTGCTGAAAGGAAAAAATGAAAATATTGGTGGAAACTTTCAAAAAAATCACACTTCTTCTCCCCCCCCCCCCACATCTCCCTTTCTAGTTTCAGGCTTTCTAGCAAGCCTAATGCACCCCCAAATTGTTAACAAGGGCCTCTGCGTGTTATGGCATCTCTAAGAATCTATACCCTGGGCAGTCACACACCTTCCACCGTTTGTCCTGAACATTTGAATATCTATAACCCCATTCCAGTCTCCCTTTTTGATGCTAATCTTTAGTCCCATAGACCTTGAGCTATAGTTTTATTTAACAAATTATGAGCCCTGCTTGGTGGCCTGCACAGCAGCTTGCCATTGGGAAGGTAAGGGTGCGACCTTAGAAGAGAGAATCCAACCGCTGCCTGCCCAGTGCAGGGACTGCCTAAAGGCCCCGCGTTGTGCTCCGCTGGAATTCATCACTAAATCCCATAGGAGAATATAAAGGCATGCATAGAGTCTCCCTCCCTCAAGGGCTAAAGGCACAAAGGCTCTTAGGGGTTGCAGTGCCCGGCCTTTATTGTTGTTGTTTGTTTTGTGTATTACCATGGTCTGGGACCCCACTGGGCTAGGCGCTGCACAAACCCATAACAGACAGATGGTCCCTGCCCCAGAGAGTGACACTCTAAGTACCAGACAAGAGACAGTAGCTGGGGGAGCCCAAGGAAACAAGGAGATGACATGGGTCAGCGTGGCGGGCAGTGATCTCTGCACACTGCCAGCCGGGCCGTGGTCCCCTATCCTGAGTCCCAGTGGAATCCTCAGCCCTAAGTTGGGTACCCAGGATCTCTAGACAATGCTTCGGGAGAGTTTGGTGCCTGAGGATGGGGTTGGCTGAGCAGGGAGCTCCCCAAGCCAGCCTCTGGGAACTGCTGGCCCCACCCCTCAAAGGCAGCGAGGAGCCGCTCCTCACTCGGGATTCAGAACCGTGAGCCCTCTCCTGGAGTCGTGCCCAGCCAGGGCAGCCTTTTCTGTTCATATCTAAACAGAGGGAGACCCCCAGCCTGTTACTGTCTCCAGCCCAGTAGCCAGGGCACTCGCCTGGCATGTAGGAGACCTGTTTTCAAAGCTCTGCTTTGTCGGATTGGAGCAGGGACTTACCCTCTCCTTCCCAGGGGAGTGCTCTGACACTGGGCTATGGGCTGTTCAGGGAGAAGCTGCCTGCATGCCCTAAAATTCCCAATTGGGTTGCCCTGGCTGTCTTTTGTGGGAGACCCAATCCTCTGGGCATGCCCTGAGCACACCTACTGGATCAGGCCCCCCAGATGAGAGGTGGCGGAATGCCTAGTTTGAGAATCCTGCTCTGTGGGAACAGGACTTAGGTGGTTTGTGCATGCTCACCAGTGGAAATTAGGCCCCATAAGGGACTTCCCAAGGTGCCTACACCTCTGCTAGGGACTAGGGGCCACCACAGTTCATTGGGAGCTGAGCGGGTTTTTGAGGATGTTAGTAGCACCTCTGTGCTGGACTTAGCTGCCTAAAGCGGCAGTTGGGTGCCTAAACCCCTTTGTGAGAGACAAAGGAAGGTCTCTGCTAGTAAAGGCCCTTCCTGTGCTTTGCTTGGCTGGCTTCTGTTGGGTTGGGTGGGGAGCCCTGGCCGTGAGGTGCCCTCCTGTTAATTCAGAATTCCTTTGCTACAGAACACCCTGTTCCGTTATTCAGGCGTGGCTCCAAACCTTCAGGTGTCCATCCCTGCCCACCTGCTTTAAGGTGTGTCCCAAAGCTCACACAGCCTAGCTGCAGAACATGTTCAGACCTTCCAGTACCACTAGGGCTCCACAGGCAGTTTTCAGCTTGGATTGAAATGTCCTGGGCCTCTGCTGCAGATTTATATTGTGTGTGCCTGGAGATACCCGAGCAGAGCACTCGAAGTCACTTGCATCTGAGAGCATGCCAGTATGCATAATATACGCTTATCTGCTAGAGTTCAAATGAATGGGTGTCTTCCAAACTATAAGCAACTTTCTATGGACTCTCATTTACATAAAAAATCATGCTTTTGGAATGACTCATAAGCCCCATGGATGCCCATGTGTCTAGTGAGAGTTCCTCAGTGAAATTTTCCTGCGTGCCTGGGAGAAATGGGCTCCCGGGTTTCAAAATCCATTTTGAAAATGGGACTTAGGAGCCCAGTTTATTTAGGCCCTCGTGAATATTTTTCTCTCATATGCAATGCCTACTGGAGGGGGACATTTGTCACTCAACTTCACAGAATGCATGTGCTTCTGGTGTGCCCTCTTGGTGGGATTTGAGAACGCTGATGGTTTACAAATGGTAAAGAAAAGGGCAATTTTAATCAGTAGTGAGGTTCGACTTGTAGGTCGATAGGTATATGGCGAAAGAAGTCTCCTGGGGCTTCCAAAGGTGGAGGGGAAGATCATCTCACTTTGTGGGATGAAAAGGAGCCACACTGCAGATTGAGTCCAGAGCTTGCTTCTTAGGAAAAATGACAAAACTTCCCTTTTTGCCAAGGACTGTGATGCTTGTTAGAACAGTGGTATTTGCTGCTGCTTCTGCTGCTCCAAACCCAGATAAAGCAGGGAAAATATTGGAGAGGGCAACCCGTCAGCTCAAACTGTAAATTCCCCATTCTATCAGAATAAACAACAACAAAAGCTTCCAAGACAAACTTTGCTGTAGAGATGACAAGTCCAAACCTTTTTGTGCATTTATGAATAAGCTATCATGTAATTTGTGTGCAGTATTCTAGAACCTCAGCATTGCAAACACAGGAGGGAATGGAGGTCGTTCATAACTCTGAACAAAATGTTATGGTTTTTTTCCCCAAAAGTTTACAGTTGACTTAATCCAGCTTTGAAACTTTACTATGCAGAAGAAAAATGCTGCTCTCCCTTTGTCTTGTTTCTTTGGTAGTCTACGTTTAATATAGTACTGTACTGTATTGGTTTTTTTTCTTTTTTTGTCTCTGCTGCTGCCTGATTGCCTACTTCCGGTTCCAAACGAGGTGTGCAGTTGACTGGTCAGTTCGTGTTTGTAACTGGTCACTGGTCACTGGTGTTTGTAACTCTGAGGTTCTACGGTATTCTAATGAATATCACCCTTGAAGACTCATTCAATACCTGCAAAAGTTTAGACCAGTTTAGTCAAAAATCATGAAAAATTTCAAAGCTTCGGAAAGCCCTGTGGAATCTTTCTCAAAGGATTTTACCTTCCAAGGAGCTGGTACTTACCAGTTTCTGTGCTTCTCTGACTGATTGTCTCCTGGCTGTCAAAGCTCCCAGCTGTCCCCAACAATTTATACCTTGTGCTGTGCTCTCTCTACATAAATCTGCATCTTATTGAACCAGAACATGTGGGTGGAGACTTGAGTACATTGAATTTAATATCAAAATTGACATTTCAAGTTTAATTTACAAAATCCTGGGCCAGGTGCTGAGAGGGTATTACCTGGTGACATACATGGAAGTCAATAGTTTAACTGATTTACACCAAGTGGGGATGGGCCCCATCATCTTAATTTGCATGAAGTTGCCGTGGGACTTCCATTCCTCACCCCGAGAGCGCTGCAGATACCAGAGAGCTTGCCGAAGAGTGCACCAAGGCTGGGTCCTGATCACTGACCTTTCTAAAGCGCTGCATAAACACAGGCTATGCAAACCATATACTAGATGTGAATGTTTTTACCTCCTACTAGGGTGCAGCTGCCTCTGCATTGACCCCCAGCAGCTGTTCAGCAGTGTGTGCTGGATCAGACACTCTCCACAAGTGAGCTGAATGAGCTTGAGAGTGCAGGGCTAGGAACAGCGTAAAGCCGCGATCGATGCTTCTCAACCAGCGGATCCTTTGCCAGTTCTGGGGAACCTCTCCAACTGCCCACAGAATCCCTGTTTTCAGTACAGCTTCTGCTTTGTATCAACAAGGCCAGTTTATGGGCTAGCATATAGAAAAGCTTTGTGCTTTAGCAGAAATCACTAAATACCAAACTGCAATAAACAGTCAATATGGCTGTAGAAAACCCTGTTATTAAACTATCCTGGGAAGGATAATGATCAAACAAGTCGGTACAGTAACAATCTGCATCACTAATCAGCCTACGTTACAGCGAGTAATCGTCTCTGTACAGGTTTGTAACCTTCTCTGTTCCGGTGTGACATTAGCCTATTATTGTACCAGCTAATCACTTCCACTTGATAGGAGCTATGCAACTTATGCAAAACAATCTGTTAGAGTTAATGAGTGCTACGCTTAGAACCCTTTTAGCAGAATGAAGCATGGCTGCACTAAGTACTGTGTGTAAATGTGGCAAGAATGACAAATGAGAATCTTCCTATGAGGTCAGGCATAGGGGAAATGGTAGCTGGAACCTGATTAAGCTAAAACTTGGCCCCTGTGCATTGCGGCTTTTTTCATTGAGCCTGTAATTATGTTAATTCCTCTTGGCTTGTTTAGGAGCAGGTCATACTTCAGCATTTCAACAGCTAGTTCCTGCAGCAGCCCTTACTTTTGCCTACCTCCTTATTAGCAATTCTATATTATTTTAGTTTGGGAAGTCAGCTGAGTGTTTTCAAGGACTTCAGAGGAAAAAATATCAGGGTTGTATGGTCCTGGCAAACTCATATTTTAATTGTAACACAATGCGAATGAATGGTTCCTATAACACACTGATAGTGTTGCGGAGATAAAGTGATTTACCACTGGGGGGCTGCAATCCATTATAATGAGCCCAGGGAAGAAAGCTACGGTATCCTCAACAATTGCTTCTAATCTAAGATGAAATACCATGTAAATGTTTGCATTACATATCTACTTCCTTGATTTAGTGTCACAGGGGTGCCTTTATTTCTAGTCTCTGATTTTTGTAAAACAGCTGTCCACTCCCATCTATGAACAATACATACCAGCTATAACAATCAACCATTATTTGTGATGGTGACACTGAGATCCCTGGAATCAGCTAGTAGGGATGATATGGTCTGGATTCTCAAATTATTTTAGAATTAGATGAGTTAAACTTCTTACTTTATTCTTGCACTAAATACTGTTAAACTGGATGGTGTCAATGGTGGCCATCAATCACAGATTTAACTGAAGTGGACTAGTATACTGAGCACGCATCATTCAGGCTAAATGGCGGAATGGGGGAGCAATTAAATGCCCTTTTGTGTGGTGATTGGTGAGACAGTGAAGGCCACATTGCCCTAGACACAGGCCAGCATAGCAGGGCCTGAATAGGAGCTGGGTCATGTGGGCTGAGGGATTTCCGTGGGGACTGACTGCAGACACAGGGGCTGGGGCTTTGATTGGTTGGAGCTGTGTGTCAGACAAGGGCGCCAATTAGTTAGGGCAGAGGGGGGCTGCCGCCTCTTTCTGTTCCCCTTCCCCCCCATTTCCATACAGAAGGGGTGCTCCCTGGCGGAGCTCTGAACTGCTCGGCATTAAGAAAAGGAGGACTTGTGGCACCTTAGAGACTAACCAATTTATTAGAGCATAAGCTTTCGTGAGCTACAGCTCACTTCTTCAGATGCATATCGTGGAAACTGCAGCAGGCTTTATATATACAATCTCTGTGTATATATAAAGCCTGCTGCAGTTTCCACGATATGCATCTGAAGAAGTGAGCTGTAGCTCACGAAAGCTTATGCTCTAATAAATTGGTTAGTCTCTAAGGTGCCACAAGTCCTCCTTTTCTTTTTGCGAATACAGACTAACACGGCTGTTACTCTGAAACCTGTCATTATGCTCGGCATTAGTGTGGACTGTGCGTTCTGCAGAGAGGTGCTTCTCCCAGCTTGTGCCCCTGGGGCAGGGGGTCAGGGTTTTGTTTACAAACAGAGGCAGGGTGATTAAGATCAGAAAAGGCTGGTAATTTAAGGATCCAGAAGTCATTAGATGAACCTGTAAAACAGGAATTCCTCTGCAGGGGAGCAGGGTGGTGTGTGTGGGGGAGGAATGGCTGAAGAGCGAACGCAGGGGACTCCCAAGGAGTACCGCCGAGCCCTCTGAGCCAACGTTACATTCAGAACAGAGTAAGGTCTGAGGGCCATAGGTAAAAAGACGGGGCCAAACCCCAGGGCTAGCAGTGGCATAGAGAAGCTCCCACTCTACCTGTGGTGCTTATGTGGCCCCATCACTGTAGTATCTGAGCGCGTCTCCTCCCAGCCCCTCCGTGAGGTCGAGCAGCGCTGTTATCCCCATTGCACAGGTGGGGCACTGAGGCACACAGCCTAAAGGCCAGATTTTCAAAGGTATTTAGGCACCTAGAAGCTTAGGTGCTTTGTAAACCTCACTAGATGCCTAGCTACATCTTTGGGTGCCTAAATACGTTTGTAACTCTGTCCCTAAGGCACTGACCCGAGGTCATAGAGGAAATCTGGGGTGGGGTGTGGAAGGAACCCAGGTCTCTCAGGGCTAGTTCCCTATCCACTGGACCAGCTGCGCTCTCTGCTGCATGCTGTGAAAAAGAGGACTCTGATAGATGGGAGCAAACCCAAGGTGGCCAGTTCTCTGAGACTCCAGTAAATAGTCCCAGGATGTCGGGATGGAGGTCATGGTTGACCGCATGAAAATCAGCACAGAGGTTAGGAAGGATGGAGAATGAGAGGAGATCACTTAACTCCCAAGGGGTGGCAGGTTCTGCCCCATTCTGGGTTGTAGAGCAATGGCTGCTGTGCAATTTTACGTTTTAAGTGAAAACCATTTTGTTTTGTTGTTTTTTGTTCTGAGTTTGAGAAAAGGAAGGAATGAGAAAGTATCGTCTGAGTATCAGATGTGATTATACATCAAATTCTTAGGGTTTCAGCTGTATCCAGGCCAGTTCCACAACAAAGAACAGAAACTGTATCCACAGAGTTCATTAAGTCGACCATTATTGTCATGATTTGTGTTATTCACTGGGCACCATCTGTGTGCTCAGCACTGTTCAAAATATGCCAGAAAACCCAGTCCCTGAGCCAATGCATCCAAGCTGTGTAACTCTGGATAAGATGGCTCAGATATTTAAGTGTGAAGTGTATAGTTATTGATCGCACATATTATCACATGGTAACTGTGACGTTTATATCTATGAATGGAGGCACTGATGGAAACAGAAGTTTTACTGGATTACGGACTAGAAGATTTGACCCTCCAACTTTATTTCAAGAGGAAGAGCTGCCCAGAGCTCCTGTGCCTGTTTATTTTCCTTTCCTGCCTGCAGTGGCCCTGATAGACCTCAGAACTCTCAAGTTTTTCCCCAACTTTATAATGTTGAATTTTCTTGGTGTTTGATTTAAAATATTCTCCTGTGAGAACTGCAACTCAGTCGCTGTCGTATTGTGTTTCAGAGCCTTCTGGAAAGTAACGAGCCTTTAAACAGAAGTGCAGTGCTGCCAACTCTCATGGTTTTGTCATGAGTCTCATGATAATTATTGTTTTCCTTAAAGTCCCAGCTCCTGGAGTCAAGGGGATATATGATGATTTCAGCCTTTGTTCTTAAAGAAAAATGAAGTTTCTAGCCCTTGTGGCTATGGAGAAAGCATCAAAACGTGACCCCAGTGCACCCTAAAGGCTCAAAAAGCAGAAGGCAAATAGAAAGAAAACCAATTCGGTTATTTTTACATAATCCCATGATTTTAAAGCCAATCTTGTGATTTTTAGTGAGCCCGATTCTTGATTTTTGACCATTTGGGGTTGGCAGTGCTGTGAAAGTGACTTTAAAGTGTCAATTTCACTCCTGTTTAAGGCCAGTTTCTAGTCTGTTATTTGCAGTGGGGCAACACCCCTAGAGCCCCAGGCAGGTGCAGGATAAACTCACGGGGCCTTGCCCTAGTACGACATCTCCAAAAGTTTGATGATCTATTCCAAGCTTGATGAACTGCAAACAAGTGATGGAAAGTCATCTAGATTTTTCTACAGTTGTTTCAATTGTTGTATTCAGAGTTAATAACAAAGTAAGAATATACATTAATTTTTTAAACCTAACCAGTGTCCCTTAAGTGAATTGACACAAGATGTCAGAAAAAGTATTAGAGCTATGTGGGTCTAATATTTATTTAATTTTCTTTCTTTATATGGGAATTAGAAATTATTATCTGACAGGAGCACTGTATCTAAGTTATCTGCAAAAAACCAAGAAAGTTTTCAGGTGCCCAAGTAGCCTTTGGAATTATGGTTAAAGTTGCCCCCCACCCCCAAATCTGAAATGGCGCCCCTGGTGTCAGAACCAGACAATGAGGAGAAAGCCATAGAAGTAGTTGAGAGCATGGCCTGGAGAGGGATGAGAGACTGAACACAGGGCTAGCTAGAAAAGGCAGGCTTGGAAATTGTAAGCAAGGAAACTGCCTGAGGTTGTTTGTTCCTATTGTGTTCAGGGCACCAGAACTTTGTGGGCATTTTAAATAAACAAGATTGTACCAAAGAAACACCTGACTTATATCCTCAGTATCTCCAGCCTGGCAAGACCCCAAGCGCTGGCTAACCACTTGGGCCACAAGGCAACAAGATATAAGGTGCCACAAGTACTCCTTTTCTTTTTGTAAACAGAGAGTTACTTCTCACATGCAGCAGGCCTTTTTCTCCGAGCAGGCTCCATCCATGCTGACTGATGGCCTCAGGGCGAGTCAGATAGTTGCATGAAGAAAATACAGATTTTAACAGGTACTGTGGGGGCAAAGCTCTGCAATGTTACTGATAAAGCCTAGATGTAAATGACAAATGCATTTGGCCCGTGTCATGAAATCAGTGGAGTATGAGGACCAGATGTAATTTCATTTATGCTTGTATTAATCTAAACCTAAGGTCCAATCACTTCATGGAATCCTACTGTAGACTTCTGTCCCATTCTGGCCACTACAAGACAGTAACCCCCAGACAGAGCTATGCAGTAGAATATGATACTGGGATGGACCTGCTCTTGGGATGCCATTCTAAGTGCAGGGTGCTGTCACTGAGCCCTGGGGGGTTGCTCTAGGTTTGCCTAGGTGTAACTGAGTTCAGAATGCAGCCCTTGGGTCTCAACGCTTTACTCTCCGTTATTCGGATGTAATGAAGGGCAGACTTTGGGTTCATTATTGTGGGTGTGCTGCAGACGCATGGCATGTGCTGAGTTAGTGCAAAAGTAATCCAGGGCTCATCATGGTGCGTGTATAAACTCAATGCGTGTTTTTAATGGTATTAATACAATGATGATTTCTGCATTGTGCATCTCACTTTAAACAACCTGAGACTGTGAAATGTAATAACTGAGCTGTACATTAGGATTCATACTTTGGGTGCTCTGAGTGAATTTCCATATCGTGGCATGATATTTCTGTCAGGGTTCTGTATAGCTTGGGAGCTTTACTCATAATCTCAGGTCGATTTTCACTAAGTTGGTAGGAGAATGGCGGTTGTAGCAAGTAGATTTCTTGGATACAATGAACTAACTTTTAAAACAATAAGAAAATACATTCACTTTTTATTTTACTGGTTTTTTTCTGCGTTTTAAGCAAGGTAAGAAAATAAGCCACAAGTTCAGAACCAGTATTTAAAGGTGCACAAGTGAGATCAGAATTTTAAAATTTGTTTTCCTCTAAATCAGTGGTTCTCAAACTATTTACCATTGTGGGCTGCATCCAGCCTGTATGGCCCTGAGGATGTCATATGGGCTGCAGCTCTGTGCTGATTGGGCCACAGGTTGAAAACCACTGCTCTAAATTGTCAAAGAATAACATAGGGCTGAGCCACTAAGCTCTCACGTTCAGGCATTCCTGTTCACCTTGAAATTATTCACTTGTTCCAGAAATCTCTCTCTCAGTGACATGTTTAAATAATGCCAACGACACTCTGCTTTGGTTGTTATATTGGCTACTAATTACATGTCCAAGGCTTCGGTCTGAATTTAGAGCAGTTCATTTAAAAATGCTATTTTTGCCAACAAATGAGATTGCCAACTGTCATAAATATAAAGGGAAGGGTAACCACCTTTCTGTATACAGAACTATAAAATCCCTCCTGGCCAGAGGCAAAAGCCTTTCACCTGTAAAGAGTTAAGAAGCTAAGATAATCTTGCTGGCACCTGACCAAAATGATCAATGAGGAGACAAGATACTTTCAAAGCTGGAGGGGGGGAAACAAAGGGTCCGTCTGTCTGGGTGATGCTTTTTGCCAGGAACAGATCAGTAATGTAGTCTCAGAACTTCTGTTAGTTAGTAAGTAATCTAGCTAGAAATGCGTTAGATTTCCTTTTGTTTAATGGCTGGTAAATAAGCTGTGCTGAATGGAATGTATATTCCTGTTTTTGTGTCTTTTTGTAACTTAAGGTTTTGCCTAGAGGGATTCTCTATGTTTTGAATCTGATTACCCTGTAACATATTTACCATCCTGATTTTACAGAGGTGATTCTTTTACCCTTTCTTTAATTAATATTCTTCTTTTAAGAACCGATTGGTTTTTCATTGTTCTTAAGATCCAAGGGTATGGGTCTGTGTTCACCTGTACAAATTGGTGAGGATTTTTATCAAGCCTTCCCCAGGAAAGGGGGTGTAGGGCTTGGGCGGATATTTTGGGGGAAGACATCTCCAAGTGGGCTCTTTCCCTGTTCTTTGTGTAACACGCTTGGTGGTGGCAGCATAGGGTTCAAGGACAGGGCAAAGTTTGTACCTTGGGGAAGTTTTTAACCTAAGCTGGTAAGAATAAGCTTAGGGGGTCTTTCATGCAGGTCCCCACATCTGTATCCTAGAGTTCAGAGTGGGGAAGGAACCTTGACACCAACAACCAAAAAGCTAAGAAAAAATAGTAATAAAAGACCCCCCTTTTCATAGTGTGTAGAACCGAATGATCCACAGAAAGAATTTGAGTGAATTAATGAGGTGTGTCATAAATATAAAGGGAAGGGTAAACCCCTTTGAAATCCCTCCTGGCCAGGGGAAAGCTCCTCTCACCTGTAAAGGATTAAGAAGCTAAAGGTAACCTCGCTGGCACCTGACCAAAATGACCAATGAGGAGACAAGATACTTTCAAAAGCTGGGAGGAGGGAGAGAAACAAAGGGTCTGTGTCTGTCTGTATGCTGGTTTCTGCCAAGGATAGACCAGGAATGGAGCCTTAGAACTTTTAGTAAGTAATCTAGCTAGGTATGTGTTAGATTATGTTTTCTTTAAATGGCTGAGAAAAGAATTGTGCTGAATAGAATAACTGTTTCTGTCTGTGTATCTTTTTTGTAACTTAAGGTTTTGCCTACAGGGGTTCTCTATGTTTTTGAATCTAATTACCCTGTAAGATATCTACCATCCTGATTTTACAGGGGGGATTTCTTTATTTCTATTTACTTCTATTTTTTTATTAAAAGTCTTCTTGTAAAAAACTGAATGCTTTTTCATTGTTCTCAGATCCAAGGGTTTGGGTCTGTGGTCACCTATGCAAATTGGTGAGGCTTTTTATCCAACATTTCCCAGGAAAGGGGGGGTGCAAGTGTTGGGAGGATTGTTCATTGTTCTTAAGATCCAAGGGTCTGGGTCTGTAGTCACCTAGGCAAATTGGTGAGGCTTTTTATCCAACATTTCCCAGGAAAGGGGGGGTGCAAGTGTTGGGAGGATTGTTCATTGTTCTTAAGATCCAAGGGTCTGGGTCTGTAGTCACCTAGGCAAATTGGTGAGGCTTTTTACCAAACCTTGTCCAGGAAGTGGGGTGCAAGGTTTTGGGAAGTATTTTGGGGGGAAGGACGCGTCCAAACAGCTCTTCCCCAGTAACCAGTATTAGTTTGGTGGTGGTAGCGGCCAGTCCAAGGACAACGGGTGTAATATTTTGTACCTTGGGGAAGTTTTGACCTAAGCTGGTAAAGATAAGCTTAGGAGGTTTTTCATGCAGGTCCCCACATCTGTACCCTAGAGTTCAGAGTGGGGGAGGAACCTTGACAAGGTGAGAAGACAATTCTGTTTGTCTCTCATTTTCTTCTGTTGCCCGTGCCCAGCTGATGGAGATGGGGCCAGTTTACCAGATGGTGCGAGATTTGTGGCTGTCTCTTCTGAGTCAGTGCCTGGCACTGGAGAATATTTCGCTCCTGGAGGGTCTGTCTTTCAAATGAGACATTGTACTACAATTTTGTGGTTGTTAGTTCTTGCAGCGGTAGTTGCAAGAGTAAGATACCAGGATGGGAAGGTGGGAGTCAGCACAACACTATTGCAGAGAGCTCTGTATGGAAAGTGTGGGAACCTCTGGGCTCAGGTGTCTTCGTGGCCTGTCAGCCGTGTCGGCTTATCGGCTGTCCTAGCTGGTGAGGTTGGGTGGTTTGGAGCCACTCTCCACACACTTTCCTGCTTGACTGGCTGCTTTCAGCCTCCTCGGGTTATGTTCCACAGTGCTGCTCCCTGTATCGATAATCTCCATGGAAACAGCAATCCAGGGAGCCGCAGAGCATAGTCTCAACAGCTGGGAATTCAGAGAAGGTGGCAGCAATTGCGGGGGGAGACACCACACTTGGCTGGGTGGAGCGCGAGGCTGTGGACAAGTGTATCCGGGGTCAGGCTCTTCCTGTGCAGTTACACCTCTACCACACTCCACCCGGAAGCAGCGACATCTCCGCAGCCATCTTCGCCTGTTGTAAGCAAGCGCTCCAAGGCTGCTCAGGATCTAGCCTCCTGGACTTGGAAAAGATTATTTTCCTCTCAGCTCTGATTATCCTCTTTAAAACAAGATGAGCCCCACTAAATCCCCTCTGAAACATTAGTGTGTGTGTGTTTGTTCTAGAGGTTAGCCCTGTCAACACTACTGTGTGATCAGTAGGTACCTGACTTCATATTGCAAGCATGCATTTCTGTAACTGAATCGTTAAGTTGAATAAAAGTGGTTAGTGCAGAAGTTACTGCCCCGGGACCACAGTCACTCATCCGCTTTCATTCTGGTGTTTTTCCTGAAGTTGGTACCCTTTGTCTTAGATATAAGATTTTTTATTTTTGTGGTGTCGCTCAAGCAATTGACAATTACTAAACTGCAGCAAAGTGCTCTGCATTCAGAGACGAACTGCCCTGGAACTGTTATTACTGAAAAATTATCTGGCTGTTACACCTGGCCATTTGAGTTTCTTTGTTTTCATTCACACATGTGACAGACTAAGTGTTAAAAGAGGCTGAGCATGCTTTCAGTTAAAAATGGCTCCCCAGAAATAATTGGGATTTGTTGCAATCAGTGAGGGTAAGCCTGATAAAGTAGTTGACTAGCCTGTTTCATAGGCTTTTGTCTTGATCTTATTTTATTAGTAGTAAAACCTGCTTGTGACTAGATGGCAGACTGGAATCATTACTGCCAGGAAGACAAGTGTCTTCATCGAGATGTGAGTGAATATTGGTGAAGCGAGTACAGTAACTAGCATGCCTGCAGAACACTGATGACACCTTCCAGCGTCTTTGGTATATGCTGGTCTCACCATGACCTGGGATTCAGTGTCTAAAGAGAATATTTGAGTTACTGTAAATCATGATGAAGAATTGAATTTTTGATCTTTCAGGATGTAACTCCACATTGCTTGGGTGCTGGATGACCATAAAGACTTCACTCGTGAAACGCCAGCCCATTGATTCCTCCAACTTGCAAACTCAATTACCAACTTTTGCTCCAAATACTTGCTCTGTGCCTAACTTTACCTGAAGTAAAATACATTGTGACAAGGTGGATGAGGTAATAGCTTTTATTGGCCAACTTCTGTGGGTGAGAGGGACCCACTTTTGAGCTGCACAGAACTCTTCTTCAGGTCTTCTACATTTCAAGTAACATGTAGCGTGATGACTAAGAGCGATGTTCTCTGTAAGGAAAGGGTCAGTTCTCTGACCCTTCAGAGTCCAACCTTCTATTCCACTGAGGGTCCCACACAGGCATTACTGTGCACAGTGGAGCCTAGTGGCTGAAACGTGTTGAGGATTAGAGCCTTCTTGAGTAAGGGTGAATTTTATATTTACTGATGGTTACTAATAACTGTCTAACCCTAAACCTAGTTATATAGCACTGGGATCGTGCCTGGTGCTGTACAGACAAATAAGAAGGCAAGATCCCTTCTTCTGTGGAGTTTACAATCTAAGGCCCTGATCTTGGGAAGACTCATGCATGTGCTTAAGTTCACTCGTGTTCCCACTCAGGTCAATGGGGTTACTTATACGTGTGCTGAATTATGGCCTAAAAGAACATGGCAATGATAAACGAGCCATGTGCGGGAGCACAGGGGATTCAAGAGGAAAGGGACGCAGCACTAGAGAGAATGGCCCTTCTGGCCTGAAAACTGCTGACTCTGTGAGTGTTGCCTTGTGGTGGTTTGGTTGTTTAGGGGTGCCCGGGTGAGATCAGCGATGAGCCTCAGGACCAATGTTCCCTCTAATTTTTGCCAGGCCGTGTGCGCAAAAAATTTCTTCTGTGCAAATCGTTGTGCTTCTGTGTGAATTTTTGTGCGCGTGGTGTTTCGCCGTGTGCGTGGGGTTTAGGATCTGTGTGTGCGTGTGCACACGTGCACAGCTTAGAGGGAACAGTGCTCAGGACCACAAGTCAACAAGGTACAAAAGTACGTGGTGTTGTGTATAGCCGGGGGGCATTATGTATATTCTTTATCGCAGTGACATGGTTCCCTTGCCTGCTACTCTGTAGAGAACTAAGGATAATGTTCTATGCAGGTGGGCTTTCCACTCTGCTCCTAATAAGGTGCGTTTCCTGTGTCTGTGGCACAGATTTATCCATTTCCTGTACTTCGGCTTTATTAATCCAAATGCCTAGCACGAATGTGGCTGTTCCGAGGGCTTGGCCCAGAAATTCTTACTTTCTGACCTGTGACTGAGAAGCTTTGGACCAGGATAGTGATTTGTCTTTGATTTGTGTTTAATCAGCTGTGGATTACAGCTAGGGTGACCAGATGTCCCAATTTTATAGGGACAGTCCCAATATTTGGGGCTTTTTCTTATATAGGCTAAAAGAAAAGGAGGACTTGTGGCACCTTAGAGACTAACAAATTTATTTATTCAAATAATTTCTTCTGTGCAAATTGTTGTGCTTCTGTGCGGATTTTTGTGCGCGTGGTGGTTCGCCTTGTGCGCGGGGTTGGTTAGTCTCTAAGGTGCCACAAGTCCTCCTTTTCTTTTTGCGGATACAGACTCACACGGCTGCTCCTCTGAAACCTGCCATTATATTGGCTCCTATTACCCCTCCACCCCGTCCCGCTTTTTCACACTTGCTGTCTGGTCACCCTAATTACAGTGGTGCCCCCTTTGGGGCTCACCAGGGAAGCAGCTTTGGGCTCGGCTTGTACTTGAAAGCAAGATTCAGCGCGCGCTGAGGTACCACAGAAAGCCAGTGCGAGTGTTTCAGCAGGAGGCTGCCTTCCTCTTTCGAGCCAAGGCCTTGGCGCGGTGTGAAGGGGCATTGTTCTTCTGGAGGCGCCAACTTCTGGCAAAGACGTGATGATACGAAAGATGCCATGGAATTTCTAAAGAGCAGAAATATTAGCCCCGGAGCCCGGAGTACATTCCCCTTGAGCGGTTGTGGAGTACTGCTGTGATAGAAAATAGCTGCTGCTTCTCACCCCAGAGAGAGCTGCATTTCCGCGCTACTTGGGGCGCTCGATTGTCATTGTATTGCACGGCATTTTGCTTTAGGAACCTTTGGTCTCGATGGGGCCATACGAGTGCAAGCTCTTATGTTAATAAAACACAATGGGCCGGTTACAATAGAACAAGCTGTAATGAGCTTCTCAACTGAAGATCTAGAACTGTGTTCATGCAAGAGGTCAGACTAAACGATCCAATAGCCCCTTCTGACCTTAACATCTATGATCAGACAGGTAGGCCTCCCTGCTCCCCCGGCTGCTTTACGACCAAGGAGAGCTTCGTGGAATGAAAACTTGGAGGAAGTCATTACTCCGGGATCACTTTCCCAAAAGTGGGGAGGATCAGAAACGTGGATTTCACCAAGCAGGCGCATCAGGGACGTAGCCGTCTTTGTTTTGTAGGATTCAACGGGAAATTAAACCAAAATTCAGTTTTCATGCGAGTCAGATGATGCTATAGAGAGTGTTACATTTACATGGTATTTTACAGGGAATAGGACATATTCCCTGTCCAGAGGAGCCCATATCAAGGCTCTCCACAAGTATCCCAACCTTTCTGGAGTCCACATGAATGAACTTGGACAGACAGACAATTCTGCTGACACTCTGCTAATGTCAGACAGAATAAGCCTTGTGTATAAGAACTAAGTAAACAGTAGGGCTGCCAAGCAATTAAAAAAATTAATTGCGCTGTTAACCAATAACAGGATACCATTTATTTAAATATTTTTGGATGTTTTCTACATTTTCAAATATATTGATTTCACTTATAACACAGAATACAAAGTGTACAGTGCTCACTTTATATTTATTTTTGATTACAAATATTTGCACTGGAAAAAAACAAAAGAAATAGTATTTTTCAATTCATCTCATTCAAATACTGTAGTGCAATCTCTTTATCATGAAATAAAACAATGTAAAACTTTAGAGCCTACAAGTCCAATCAGTCCTATTTCTTGGTCAGCCAATCGCTCAGACAAACAAGTTTGTTCATGTTTGCAGGAGATAATGCTGCCTGCTTCTTGTTTACAATGTCACCTGAAAGTGAAAACAGGCATTTGCATGGCGCTGTTGTAGCCGGCGTTGTAAGATATTTACATGCCAGATGCACTAAAGATTCATATGTCCCTTGATGCTTCAGCTACCCTTCCAGAGGACATGCGTCCATGCTGATGTCGGGTTCTGCCTGATAACGATCCAAAGTAGTGCAGACTGATACATGTCCATTTTCATTATCTGAGTCAGATGCCACCAGCAGAAGGTTGATTTTCTTTTTTGGTGGTTTGGGTTCAATCATTTCTGCATCAGAGTGTTGCTCTTTTAAGACATCTGAAAGCATGCTCCACACCTCATCCCTCTCAGATTTTGGAAGGCACTTCAGATTCTTAAACCTTGGGTCAAGTGCTGTAGCTATCTTTAGAAATCTCACACTGGTGCCTTCTTTGTTTTGTCAAATCTGCAGTGAAAGTGTTCTTAAAACGAACAACATGTGCTGGGTCATCATCCGAGCCTGCTATAATGTGAAATATATGGCAGAATGCAGGTAAAACAGAGTAGCAGACATACTATTCTCCCCCAAGTAGTTCAGTCACAAATTTAATTAACACATTATTTTTTTAACGAGCGTCATCAGCATGAAAGCATGTCCTCTGGAATGATGGCCAAAGCATGAAGAGGCATATGAATCTTTAGCATATCTGGCACATAAATATCTTGTGACGCCGGCTACAACAGTGCCATGCGAACGCCTGTTTTCACTTTCAGGTGACGTAATTGAGACGTGGGCAGCATTATCTCCCATAAATGTAAACAAACTTGTTTCTCTTTGCGATTGGCTGAACAAGAAGTAGGACTGAGTGGACTTGTAGTCTCTAAAGTTTTACATTGTTTTGTTTTTGAGCGCAGTTTTGTAACAAAAAAAATCTACATTTGTAAGTTGCACTTTCACGGTAAAGAGATTGCACTACAGTACTTGTATGAGGTGAATTGAAAAATACTATTTCTTTTGTTTATCATTTTTACAGTGCAAATATTTGTAATCAAATATAAAGTGAGCACTGTACACTTTGTATTCTGTGTTGTAATTGAAATCACTATATTTGAAAATGTAGAATAATATCCAAAATATTTAATAAATTTCAATTGGTATTATATTTAATAGTGCAATTAATTGTGATCAATTTTTTGAGCTAATCGTGTGAGTTAACTGCGATTAATTGACAGCCCCAGTAAATTGCTAAACACGCTGACTTGTCTGGGCAGTTAGGTTGCAAATTAAAGGCAAAAAAACCCTGACTAGAATGAGGAGAACGATCCTAGGAAATAACTGACTGTTTTCGGTGGCTGCAGAAAGAGAGGGGGAAGTATCTGTTCTAAACTGCTCTTGAATTTAATCTAAAACAGAGAGCTTGATGGTAGGTTGTAATGGCGGAAAATTCAATCTGCACAAGATTAGCAGATGCGTTTCTAACCCTCTGGAATCTAGTGGTTCGGATGCTGCCCCGTGAAATGTTGAAGTGCTGATTCCTATTAACTGCAGTGGTGCCCGGGAAGGCAGAGGTAATGAGCTGTGGAATCGTCTTCTGCTCAGTTTCTAACCAGCTTTTCGTTTGATCCAACAGGTGTTTGTACTTGTTGATGTAAATGGGGGGAGAGATGCAATATTTGAAGATTTGAAGGCAGAATTTAACATTTGGAGTGGTTTGCAGGTCTTGTAATCCTGGCTTAATGGGAAAACCACGGAAGGTTCTTTATTTAAAAACAAATAAAACTCACTGCAGATTTTGCTTCCTCTGTACCAGCCAATAACCTGACTCTTGCGCTGGTTTAAATAGTCAGACCTTTAATGAATACCAACATGATACAGTACTCTGCCCTTCTCCTTCCAGGAACAAATACTTGAGGAGAGCATTTTGGGACAGAGCTTTACCAGCTAGTCACATCTATGTATCTTTTGGAAGCTGTGTACAAAATACTAGAAAAAAATTACCTTTGCTGCAGATCTAAAACAAAGCGAAACAATAAATCAAGTAGATAGGCTTCCCATTTCCTTGGGCGAAACTCCATGTCGTGCGCACTTGTTTCTGATGACTCTCCCACCCACGGCATTGCCTCAGACAGGCACTTGACTCATAGCCTGGGTTTGCTTAGCCCTGTAAACCACAAAAAAGTATTTCCTTCAGCATCCCAGCAAGGAAAGGGATGCCACACTTCCCTCTGAGTCCACCAAGAGTTATGGCCTTTTAGATAACCCCCAGGCATCTCCTTCAAGTGCATGGATATTTAAACTGACTCTCTGGTCTTTGAGGTCTGAATGAATGAGGTATGGCCTGTAGAAATCTGTTCAGGGAGAGAAAAACATCCAGTTTGAATTTAAAAATGGTCAGCGATGGAGAATCCAACACAGCAGTTGGTAAATTGTTCCAACGGTTAATTACCCTAACTATTAAAAATATACACCTTAGTTCCAGTCTGAATCTGTCTAGCTTCAACTTCCAGCCACTGGATCTTGTTATACCTTAGTCTGCTAGATGGAAGAGCCCATTATTAAATATCTGTTCCTCATGTAGATACTTACAGACTGTAATCAGGTCACCCCATAACCTTCTCTTTGTTAGACTCTAGGAGCTCAATCTATTTAGTTTATCACCATGAGGCATGTTTTTAAATTCTTGAATCATTTCCATGGCTCTTCTCTGAACCCTCTCCAATTTTCTTAAATTCTGGACACAAGAACTGGGCACAGGATTCCAGCAGTGGTCACACCAGTGCCAAATAAAGGGGTAAAACAACCTCTCTAATCCTACTCAAGATTCCTGTTTATGCAGGATCACATTTAGCGCTTTTGGCCCCAGCGTCACACTGGGAGCCCATGTTCAGGTGATTATTCACCACACCCCTCAAATCTTTTTCAGTCACTGCTTCCCAGAGTAGATTCCCCATCCTGTAGGCCTGGCCGATGTTCTGTTTTTCTAGATGCATATGTTTATGTGAAGCCATATTAAAATGCATGATGTTTGCTTGTGCCCCGTTTACCAACTGATTCAGTGACCTGTTCTCTTCATTATTGATCACTCCCCCAGTTTTTGTGTTGTTACTGAGAACATTTATGGATGATTTTGGATTTCCTTCCAGGTCATTGATAAAAATGTTAAATAGCATAGGACCAAGAACCAATACCTGTGGGAACCCATGGGAAACAGACCTGCTTGATGACAATATCCGATTTCCAATTACATTTTGAGACCTATCAGTTAGCCAGTTTTTAATCCATGTAATGTGTGCCATGTTAATTTGATATCATTCTAGTTTTTTAATCAAAATGTCATGATATCAGGGGACTACAACTGATGACCCAGAGGTGTCGCCCAGTCTCATGTCCTGCCTTTCTATGACTCTGAGTTGAATTCATATAAACTTATTTAAGAGGTGGGTAACAAAATCTATAAAAAGGAATGTATCTTCAGCAGTCTCCTCCTCCCAGGCTTGGAATGGTGGTGGAGAGGGATGGAGGCAGTCCCAAAACCTTTTGGGCCTGTCTACCAATTGTAAGGTAATTTCTGGGCTGAGAGTAGCAGCGATGAAAGTATGTAAAGGGCATTGGTTGAGGAGTACATGGAGACCAGGCTGCATGAGGAGTATTGTGCTCAGTTCCAGTCACTGTACCTGAGAAGGAGGCTCAGGCCATGGGACAGGGGAAGCGCGAAACAATATGAAACCTGAACAAAACCCACTCCAGGATTGCACCCCTCCTCCAGCCCCTCCCTGGCCACTTTCCTGGTATCTCACCTTTTGCCTTATCTCCATCTGTCTTTTTTTATTGTCTTTTAGAGTCCAAGCTGTCTGCCAGGACCTTGCCTCTTTGTATCTGTCCCAGAACCAAATAATGAATCCATCCTGTCCTTTAACCCCATAGTTCTCAACCCGCAGTACATGTACCCCTGGGGGTACACAGAGATCTTCCGGGGGTACAGCAACTCAGCTAGCTATTTGCCTAGTTTTACAAAAGGCTACATGAAAAGCAGTAACAAAGTCAGGACAAACTAAAATTTCATACAATGACTTGTTTGTACTGCTCTATACTATACACTGAAATGTACGTACAAGATCTATATTCCAGTTGATGTATTCTATAATTATAGGGTAAAAATGAGTAAGTAGCAATCTTTCAGTAATAGTGTACTGGATAGGCGCCGACTCTGTGGGTGCTCTGGGTGCTAAAATTAATGGGAGCTCTGCACCCACCAGCAGCCAAGCTCCCCCCACCTCGCCTCCTCGCCGCCTCCTCCCCCGAGCGCTCCACGTCCCTGCTCCTCCCCGTCTCTCCCAGCGCTTCCTGCCACCCTGCTGCCTAACAGCTGTTTGGCGGTATTTTGGACTTTCCAGGAGGGAGGGGGAGGAGCGGGGACGCAGTGTGCTTAGGGGAGGAGATGGAGAAGAGGCAGGGCAGGGACAGGGACTTGGGGGAAGGGGTGGAATAGGGGTGGTGTGGGGTGGGAAGGGGCTGGGATGGGGGGGGGCGAGCACCCACCGGGCAAAGGGGAAGTCAGCGCTTGTGGTGTGCTGTGACACCTTTGTATTCTTATGTCTGATTTTGTAAGCAGCTTGTTTTTAAATGAGGTGAAACCTGGGGTTATCCAAGATAAATTGACTCCTGAAAGGGGTACAGTAGTCTGGAAAGGTTGAGAACTACTGCATTAACCAACTCCCTTGTCCCCTTAGAAGGTTTGGGAACACTGGAGGGTCTTGCAGCTTGTCCTATGAGTTGCCAAACCGAACTCCTGGGGAGCCCTATCCTGGGGGTTGTAATAGCAGAGGGGGGAATATGGAGGTTTGTGACATGGCTGTGTTCCATGCAGAGCTGGTTTCTGTTTAGTATTCATGTGCTTTGACAGAGAAAAAATTGTTCCTAAACCCCGACTCTTCCATCGTTGTATACAGAGAACCTCTCTCATAATTCTAGTTGTTATTTAGTGTCATGCTAATTATACCTCCTCATTTTTTAATGTATAATCATTATTGGAAAATAAATGCAGCTTTTTACTGAGATCTGATTTTGCTTGTTGGATTTGTAATAGCCTGGGCAGGTGTTTGATGTGGAGGAATTAGCCGGAGGTGGTCAGACAGACTGGACTGCTATTCAGCAGATACAAAGCTATTTAAAAAGTGGGCAGATACTGAGCAGCCGGTCAAGAAGCAAACAGAAGTGGGAGTTATAAACTCAGCTTGAAGAGTTGGGAGAACTTCAAATTCCAGACATGTCTCTTAGAAGCACCACTCCTCTAGTTTTCTGCAGGAGTGATTGATAATACAAAGAGGAAGAGGATACGGCCTGGCAGGTGATGTGCTGGGTTAGCAGTAGCAGGCACAGCCCTGAATGCTGATTATTGGTAATGAGCTCAGGGCTCAAAGCTGGAGCTGGTTGGAACACTTTGGACTGAATGAAATTTCAGCAAAATATGCTGTTTGTCAAAGCTGAAATATTTTGTGGAGACATTTCAGTTTCAACAAGCTCTTCATCAGCGAAGCGTTGTCAGTTCTGGTCTGGGGGGGCGGGGAGAGAGACTGACACATTCTGTTTCTGGCCTGATGGTTAGGGCATTGCCCTGGGATGAGGGAGACCCCCGCAGGTTCTTGAATCTAAGATGTCAAGTGAGGGAGAACCCACCTCCTCCCTCCAGTGAGCTGTGCCAATGCTCCTGGGCACAGCTGGACAGCCTCGTTCTGCAGGCCAGCGTTAAAGGTTTTGGTGCCACTCTAGTAAAGTGTGGGGCACAGATGTCGGAGGGCTAGTCTGCACTGGAAGCGCTATATCACCAGACGCACCAGAGCGTCTGTGCAGAAGCTGCTCCATGGAGACAGGAGAGAGCTCCCCCGTCAACGTAATTACTCCACCTCCGTGAGAGGCAGAAGCTATGTCGGCAGTAGACCCGCCCTAAGCGTAAGAACTATGTCCACGAGGAAAGGTTTGGTAAGGTAATTCATCCCTTAGTTATGTTCCTGCTTACACATGTCACTTGGCTTAGAGGCATTCCATTATATGCCCTGAACACTATCCCAGCGTGAGACAGTGCAAGGCTTTTCGGAACTTTTAAAGTTGTCATTTTGTGTTTTAATTTCATAACCAGCAAATCCATAAAAGGCGCAAAGGGCTGGGGATGGGGGTACACAAATAATACATGTAGCTAGAGCCAAAGTCAGACTCCCCACCTGGCCTCCACCAGGATACTGTTGCACTCCCAGTTATTTATGGATTCAGTTTGTCATTTAGGCATCTGAATACCTGTGCCTGCAGATCAGGTACTCAAACATCTAAATGTTCTAAATAGAGCCAATAAAGAATCGTGGGGGCAAAGTCTGCCCTGGCCTAGCTGAGCCCACGAGGATTGGATGCAAAACAGGAGGCCAGTGTTTGAAAGCCTTGCTGATAAGGGGCAGGGCTAGGCTACGTCTACACTGCATAGTAAGCCTGCAGATTGGGTGTTTCCAAGTGTCCACACTGCATTGGACAATACAAAGGAGTTTGTAAAATTATATTAGAAACAAAAAGAATCCTGACAATAATATTGGTCCGTTACTAGATGGAAATGGTGAATTATCAATAATAATGCAGAAAAGGGAGAAGTGTTCAAGAAATATATGTCTGTTCTATATTTGGGGAAGAAACAGATTGCACAGTCTCATCTTATGGTGATGCCTTTTTCCATTCCACTAGTATCTCTAAGGGATGTTCAACAGAAATGACTATGGTTAGACATTTTTAAAACAGCAGGCCCAGATAACTTGTATCCAAGAGTATTCAGAGAGCTGGCCGAGGAGCTCGCTCGACTGTTAACACTGATTTTGAATAAGTCCTGGAGCAGTGGGGAAGTTCCAGAAGGCTGGAAGGAATCTAATATAGTGCCTGTTTTTAAAATCAGTGAATAGAATGACCAGGTAATTATAGGCCTGTCAGCCTAACAATGATTCTGGGCAAGATAATGGAGAGGCTGACATGGGCTGGATGAATAACGAACTAAAGGAGGGTAAAGTAATTAATGCAAACCAACATGGGTTTATGGAAAATAGAACTTGCCAAAGTAGCGTGGTTTTTTTTTTGGAGTTTACAAGTTCGACTGATAAAGGTTACAGTGTTGACATACTATACGTAGACCTCAGTAAGGCATTTGACTTGGTACCACGTGACATTTCGATTTAAAAAATCCCTAGAACAATACAGAATTAACACAGCTTCTCCCCCAGGCTTCTGGTGCTGTGTGTGCCTGCAGAGGTGGAAGGGCCTTGAAAGGAAAATAAAAGAGCACATTGTCCGACCATGATAAAAAAATACATTTTCTACTCTTTCAGGGGGGTGCTTTACTTCAAGGCCAAAAGATGATATTTCTTATCAATGGGCTTTAGCTAATTCACCCCAAAAATACTGTCGGCTGCAGCTATCCTTTGGAGCAGTGCTGAAAGCTCTCACACATCCCAAACTCAGTTAAAATGATGTAGAAATCCCCACCATTTGTCCGGGGCTGGGGGCGGAGGGGTTGAAGGTGTGTGTCCTCAGAGAGGTGGCTTTTCAGTCCTGTCAGGCAGGACAGCCGCAGGGAGAGCGCTGATATTCTGGAGGCCCCTGCATGGAAGTGTGAACTCTGTTCCTGGCCAGCGCGGGGCAGCCTTCCAGGTATGCGAAGGCGATACCTGGGGTCGAATGCCCGCCCAGCACATCTCTGAATGTCTGGACTCGTTCCAGCTGGCTCCTTGGGACTCCGTTCACTGGCGTGGGTGTGGTCCATTAGTGTGGGTGTGGCAGATTCAGGAAGGGCGCTGTATTAGCGGGGGATGGGGGCACGTGAGGGTCATAATTGCAGTGCCCCAGCCCCTCTTTCTAACGATCAGTGAGGAACTAGCGAACATGTAGTATGGCCTATCCAAGGCCGTGACCAAGTATCTTGATGTTTTTGGTCTTTTGGCCTTGAGATGAAAACCTTGTCTGTGTCTCTTGGACCTTGAAGGGAAAAAATTATCTAAAGTTATAACTGCTTGTGTAACTGTTTCCCCTCACTTCCCCATGCCCAGTTTGACTCCCCAGGGGTGCGAGGGGAACGGCGTGGGCATCACCCAGAACAGACGCCCACAAGAGACCTTCCTTGTAGTCACTGAAGGGGGCCATGAGCTGGAAATCCCTCCCATCGTATATTGGTGATGAACACGGCAGCAGAAACATCCAGGTCCGGCAGGGCTCCCTCTTCCGCTGCAGGCTGTGCCCGGGCCACCCCGAACAGCTCCTCCCAACACGGACGCAGCATCTGCTGCAGCTCCTTTGGCGCCGGGGGGCCTGGTCTCTTCTTGCTCCTCATCCGCTGGCCGGCTCTCTGTGTGATGCCTGCTTCTGGCTCCTGGAAACCGAGTGGGAAGTTTGTCCCTGCTCCCTAGTCCTCTCCCACCCAGTGTCCCTGCCCCCCGCCCAGGCAGGTGGAGGGACCCAGTGTGACGCAGCGGGGAATGGCGTCTAGTTCTGCTGGGACTGTCTGCACGGGGGATGGGAGAGCAGGGGGTGACTCCACTGGAGTGAGGAGACCTGAGCCTGTCCCCTGAGCTGGGCGGGGGTTGGACCCAGCGGCAAGTGGCAGGCTGCTGATTTCCGATGCTGCAAGCTGTAGTGCAAAGGAAGCAGATCTCAAAGCATGCAGGGGTTTTAGTTAGGGCATTTCTTAGCTGCCCGTTACCCAGGGTAATGTGTAATTTCTGCTTTTAGTCTAAGATTTGGATTTTTTTTATTGAGCCCTGATTTGAATTTTAATACCAACCTCAGCAAAAGTTACTTGCTAGCATTAAATGTAATGATAGTGGGCTTTATCTGCATGGATTTTAACTGCATCCCTCATGAATAGGGTGACCAGATGTCCGGTTTTTGACTGGAACTGGAGCTGCCTGAGGTAAGCCTGTGTCCCAACCCTGGGCTCCAACCCCCTGCCCTAGCCCTGAGCCTCCCCCAAACCCAGAGCCCCACTTGCACCCCAAATCCCTCATCCCTGGCCCCACCCCAGAGCCAGCACCCCCAGCCCAGAGCCCTCACCCCCTACCAAACCCCAACCCCTGCCTTAACCTGCAGCCCTCTCCCACACTCAGAATCCCTCGGCCCCAGCCCCCAGCCTGGAGCCCCAAACTCCTCATACCTGGCCCCTTCCCAGAGCCTGCACGCCCGGCCCAGAGCCCTCTCCCCATCCCACACCCCTGCCCTAACCCAGTGAAAGTGAGTGAGGGTGTGGGAGTGCGAGCCACTGAGGGAGGAGAAATGTAGTGAGTGGGGGGTGGGGCCTTGGGGAAGGGGCGGGGCTAGGGTGTTTGGTTTTGTGCAATTAGAAAGTTGGCAACCATATTTGAGAATCATTGCTCCAGGACATGTCAGTTCTAGTTTTTAATTAGCTTGTTAGAAAACTGTTCTACAGACCTTGTTCCTGTTTTTGACTTGCTGATGCAACAGTAACTTGCATCTCTCCTTTTCTACTGGCTTTGCATTTCATGTGTTCTAATTTGAACCATCATTAATAGAATTGTGTGCCAGAGACTGAAACTCTGTTCTAACAAGCCAGTAAATGGCAAGTGTTTGAGAAAGTTTGTGCATTCTCTACAGTGCCCATCTGAGAATCTCAAGATGGAAGTCAAGCTTGCAAAATTAATTTGAGTATAAAAATGCATCTACCATGGCACCAGGTTGCATATACAAACAACGGACCAAGGTCGGATGTCCAGAGATTTAATTGTTTTGCCTGACCAAGACTTCAGAACTTGGCTCAATGATAAAACCACAAACGTGTCCTATACAGATGTGCTCAGTGTATGCTGTGTTTATATTTAGTGATTAAACTGGTTTCACAAAGTGAGTAGAGTTCTTCAAATATTTTGAATAAGTAAGACATTGTTACAGGTTCTTAAGGCTTTTAGTTGCTCTGTCTAAATCACGCCTTGGTAGACCAGATCAAGATTTATACATGAAGAAAACTTCATAAATTTGGATTTTATATAGCTGAATTAACTTTGTATGTCAGTTTTCCCCTCTGAAAATACATATGAAAAATTGTTTATGTTACTGCTTTAAATCTTTATATTTGTCTGCTAAGATACACTGAGTATTCTATTCCAGGGTACAGCAATATACACTGTGCTCACTGTTGCAGATATAATAAAGAAGGATTTTGTGAAGCTTTTGCTATCTAATTATATTCCATTCTAGCCCACAATGTGTCCATATATCTATTCCTTATCCTGAAAGGCACCCTAAACACTAGCAAGTGCCAAGACAAATTAAAGCATCCAATCTAAGTAAACAAGCACATGGTGGAGTCCATATGTTCCAAAATTAGGCTCATCTTTGTTTATAACAATACATTACTCTTCTGCATTTAGAAAGGAAATCAAACCACTTCTCTTGCATTGAGAGGGCAGTCTTGCATCCTTGGTGACAGACAGAATATTAATATCATTTTGGGATATTTTTCAGTTCAGTGTTTTGGAATCAGCTCTAGCAGAGGGCCTGCTCCATGGACCCTAAAAACTGACCACTTTCAGTCAGTTGGACAAACATTGCAAACAGTCTCACTGTGCACTAATGTGCATGACACAAAGCAACTTCTGCATTTTGTACAAAAGCTGATACCCGTTTTCTGTCGTTTCTGGACTTTTTGACTGTGGGACCTTGAGGCACTGGATCTCTGTGTGCTCCTCACTCCAGGCGGAAATGGCATTTTAAATCTGGGATTTCACTTCTGGCCCGATAATGCATTTGAGTGGAGTGCTCCTGAGGAAAGGGAACTAAGCTCAAAAGCCTTGTTTCTCAAATGTGCTATGGTATAATCCATCTCTAGGGACTGGGCAGAGAGCATATCCATGCCCAGTCCCAGCGTTCACACTTGAAATCTCCTTCCATGAGTCTGGCAGCCTAAGTCTCTGAGCCGCTGGCATCCTGGGATATTAGAGGGGTAGGTATTGGTAATCCAGGCAGGGCTGGGTTGGCCTGGACTTCAAAAGAAAAGGCCAAAAGTGAGCAACGCTGAGAGTTTTCCTAAAACTCATTGGAAGCCAGAACACTGTAGCTTGTGTAATGGAATGCAAAATTGTACCATGCTGTTCAGCCACTCAGTGGTGCTGTGTAACACCCCCTATTTAAACAAACCTCAGCTGTACCTGGCAGACCATTAAAGGATTTTATGATGAATACAGCTGGTTTGTATAAGCAAGCTCTGTGGCCAGTCTATATCTATATAGAAGTACGTGACATGCTGTCAGGAGTAAACTAGGAACAAAGCAACAGAGATTGCAGGATCTCATCAACATGCCACTCCTCAATGTTTCAGAGAACTTCAGCTTTAACAGACCTTCACAATGGAGAGACTGGATGCAGTACTTTGCAAGATTTTGAATTGCAAACAAACTCAACAAACAAAATCCACAAAGAAACTGGAGATACACAGGTATCTTCTTTAATTTATGCTGTTTGCTGCACCAAAGCAAACATTCAAGAGCCACTGTTTCTGGGATAAAGAAAAGGAGGACTTTTGGCACTTCAGAGAGTAACAAATGTATTTGAGCATAAGCTTTCATGAGCTACAGCTCACTTCGTCGGATGCATGCAGTGGAAAATACAGTGGGGAGATTTATATACACAGAGAACATGAAACAACGGGTGTTACCATACACACTGTAACAAGAGTGATCAGGTAAAGTGAGCTATTATCAGCAGGAGAGCGGGGGGGAAAACCTTTTGTAGTGGCAATCAAGGTGGGCCATTTCCAGCAGTTGACAAGAACGTCTGAGGAACAGTGTGTGTGTGTGTGTGGGGGGGGGAGAATAAACATGGGGAAATAGTTTTACTTTGTGTAATGGCCCATCCACTCCCAGTCTTTATTCGAGCCTTAGTTAATTGTATCCAGTTCCAATTAATTCCAATTCAGCAGTCTCTCTTTGGAGACTGTTTTTGAAGATTTTTTATTGAAGAATTGCCACTTTTAGGTCTGTAATCGAGGGACCAAAGAGATTGAAGTGTTCTCCGACTGGTTTTTGAATGTTATAATTCTTGACGTCTGATTTGTGTCCATTTATTCTTTTACGTAGAGACTGTCCGGTTTGACCAATGTACATGGCAAAGGGGCATTGGTGGCACATGATGGCATATATCACATTGGTAGATATGCAGGTGAATGAGTCTCTGATAGTGTGGCTGATGTTATTAGGCCCTATGATGGTGTCCCCTGAATAGATATGTGGACACAGTTGGCCATGGGCTTTGTTGCAAGGATAGGTTCCTGGGTTAGTGGTTCTGTTGTGTGGTGTGTGGTTGCTGGTGAGTATTTGCTTCAGGTTGGGGGGCTGTCTGTAAACAAGGACTGGCCTGTCTCCCAAGATCTGTGAGAGTGATGGGTCGTCCTTCAGGGTAGGTTGTAGATCCTTGATGATGCGTTGGAGAGGTTTTAGTTGGGGGCTGAAGGTGACGGCTCATGGCGTTCTGTTATTTTCTTTGTTGGGCTTGTCCTGTAGTAGGTGACTTCTGGGTACTCTTCTGGCTCTGTCAGTCTGTTTCTTCACTTCCGCAGGTGGATATTATAGTTGTAAGAATGCTTGATAGAGATCTTGTAGGTGTTTGACTCTGTGTGATGGGTTGGAGCAAATGTGGCTGTATGGTAGAGCTTGGCTGTAGACAATGGATCGGGTGGTGTGGTCTGGATGAAAGCTGGAGGCATGTAGGTAGGCATAGCGGTCAGTAGGTTTCTGGTATAGGGTGGTGTTTATGTGACCATCACTTATTAGCACCATAGTATCCAGGAAGTGGATCTCTTGTGTGGACTGGTCCAGGCTGAGGGTGGTGGGATGGAAATTTTTAAAATCATGGTGGAATTCCTCAAGGGCTTCTTTTCCATGGGTCCAGATGTGACAGAGCCTGCTTGGAAAGTGAAACTGTATGTTCATGGTAACACTGACTTTACAGTTGACTCAAGAGCAGATGTCAGGTCATCTCGGAAGGGACTTACAATCAACTTCAACCCCTTCCAGAGCTGAAGTCACCTGGCACGGGCTAGTCAGTCACAGAAACTTACTAAGACAAAAGCCTTGCATTCAGAGTGCATGTGATCAAAGGCTCAAAGACCAACAACTTTCTCGGCTATAACACAGCAGCCATGATGGACTTAGTGAGAAAGGGGGAAGAACCTGACAGAGGATTTGATTATATTGGACTCTTCAAAGGAGATCCCATACAAATCAACTTAAAAGGCAATGCTGAAACATACAACGTACAAACACCTCTACCAGACAGACTTTGGAAGAGACTAGCTGTACATTTATGTGAATTCAGAGGATATCCTTACCTGGTTGTGGACTGTTTTTCCAGGTGCACAGAAATAATGTACTTAAAATAACTTAATATGTCAGTGTTATTGAGAAACTGAAGTGCACTTCTGCTCACTTCGGTATTCTGGAATCATCAGTGATGGATAATGGACCACAACTCACTGCAGCAAAATTTAAGTAATTTGAAATGAAATATGATTTTGATCATATTACTATCAGCCCACATTACCCACAAGCGAATGGAGAGGCTGAAAGAGCTGTACAGACAGCCAAGAAAATCCTAGAGCAAGAAGATCCATTCCTTGCTCTTTTGAGTTAGCGATCAACTCTAATAACAACTACTGGATATGGTACAGCACAACTCCTGATGGGAAGACAGCTCAGAACTTAGGTTCTTTTCTAATCTCCAAAATGGCCAGATGAGGAGAGATTCTTTTAGCCTTTTTTGCTGATTTGGCTAATGAACACTCTAATAACAGAGGACCCTCAGAACAGCTGGTTGTAAACTTGGTGACAGTGTTCATGTCAAATTGGATGGAGAAAAAGGATGAACAGCTCCAGCTGTTGTAAAGAAAAAATTCAAGTGCCCAGATCAAATGTGTTAGAGACCAAGAGTGGAGAGTTCAGCAGGAACGATCGACATCTAGAGATTGTTCCTCAGAAAGAACAATCAGCAGACCAAACTCTACGGATAGCAGATGCAGAACAAGAAGACGACTCAAGCATTCCAAACCAACCACAGCCAGTTGTGGCAACTAATGGACAGCTAGATGACCATGCTGTCATGCGTTTAGGTCATGTAATTAGAAAACCAGTATGATTCAGAGCCACTTACGACTGATATGTACTGAACTTCAAAGACAGCATGGTGGTATAAATATTGTAAATGGTAGGAATGTAGAACTTAAAGGGGAGATGTAATAGAATGCTGAATTGTCTTATACTGCTCAGCCCCTAGGAGGTGCTGTGTGTAAAATACCCTGTTCAAATGAATCTCAGCCATACCTGGAAGAGCATAAAGGATCTTACGATGAACACAGCCGGGGTGTATATGCAGGCTGAGACCAGGTCAGAGCAGACACCTTGAGTAATGCTGAGCTGACACTAACTGGGTGACAGCACTGGGGGGATAGTCCAGGCTTGGGCAGAATGCGCTAGGGAGCTTGCTGATTGCTTTGGTCACTTTTGTGGGTTGGGGTAAATCTGGAGGGTTAGCAGCTAGATTTGGAATTAACGTGTGTACTTTCACTTCGGCATAACAAGCTCTAGGAAGGCCACTTAAAGAACAGAATGATGAGATCTGAAGAAAAGATGAATAGGGAAGCTTACAATGTAGTCTTTCTGTTTAGGCAGAATTTTCTATCTTGTGCTGCCTGTTATCTCTGTACAGCTCTCTGTCATCTTGGCATGCATTTAATGTATGTAAAAATATAAAACCAATAGACATTTGCAAGAACTACTAAAGCTTTGTTTAATTGTCATTGTAGCAGAGCCCATCTTCTCTGCCTCCCGGGACGCCATCTTCAAATGGTGCAGACTTTAGATTATAAAAGGGGTCAGCCTAGGACACAAGACATGAGCCTTTCTGAACGTTGCAGAGACATGTATCTAGGTCTCACTTCCTTTATCTCAGATTCTGTGTAGAATAATTCCAAAGATTCAGGACATCTGGCTGGTGAGCAAGAACTGAAGTGGAATAGCTGCTGAATAACTAGAATTTCCCACAGCTTGTTCTAGCTGGCTGCAAGTAATTAGGATCTTTTAATAGAAATGTTTGACTCTAGATGTATTTTAAAACAAGAGCAAAATAATTAAAGAAATTGTTTAAAAATTAAATCCATTTTATAAGTACAGGACAATGTCTAACACCCTAAGTATCTTTTTAGCCCTTTTAATGAAGAATGAAAAACATGCTGCTATAATAGATAAGAATCTATCTCTACAGAATGCAGATTTACTGTTACTGGAACAATGAATTTTCTTTGGAAAAGGTGGAGATAGGTGTCCTGTATCCAACAACTACTCTTTAATTTTCTGACCTTGAGTGTCATGAGACATTTGGTTTGAATGTCACAAAAGAACATCTGATTAGTTATAGCCTCTTGATTTGGGTGTCCTGTGAAGAGCTGGAGACATTCATCACAGATAATAATTTAGCTACCTTTCTGGCTTGCAAATAGTTTGTGAGCCAATCCTCATTGTCTAAACACTTGTTTCTCACTAGTAACTTTCAGGCTTGTTTCTGCTTCCTGCTTGGATGACAGACACTTCAAAAAGTAGAATAAGGACCAGCAAGTAACCCACCTCTGGTCCAATGTTTGAGCTGAATAGCTGTTAGTACCTAAATTTGTGAAAACTCTGGGATTCACAGACATTTCTAGGAGTCCTGGGTGGTTCTCCAAACTCTCAGGAGTAATTAATGATCTGATGCAGCAAACACAGCTCTGAACTTCTATTAATAGAAATGCTCCTGTCTTTTTATTTTTAAATGTTAACCATCTCTAGTGTTGTAATGTCCATGAAAAGCAGACACCCCAGTCAGCTGATAATCAGACTCTCTGGTAACTCCGCTCACCCTCTCCTGCCTCCCATTAAATACCCGCACACTTCAAAATACGTGCACCTTTGAATTGAAGTGCTGTGTGTCCGAAGAATTTTCTTGTCCGGAACTGTGCCTCTTGTTGTCTTTCTGGCGAAGGTCAGATGGGTAATAGCTAGCTTACCCTGCTCCTCCCAGTGCCGCCCAGAGGGTTCAGGGGCCTGGGGCAAAGCAATTTCGGGGGCCCCTTCCATAAAAAAAGTTAGTTTTGCCGCCCCGAGTGGCAAAGAAAAAGAAAAGAGAAACCCAAGTCGTGCCGCCGAAGAAGGAAGAGGACAGGAGGCCCCGCCGCATTGCCGCAGAAGACTGAAGCGGAGCCGTTGAGCTGCCGCCGACGAGGAAGAGAGGGACTGAAAGACCCGCCGCCGAAATTGCCCCCGCCCTGTCTGCGGGGCCTGAGGCAAATTGCCCCACTTGCTCCCCCTCCGGGTGGCCCTGGGCCTCCTCCCGCAGAGGGGGGGAGGTTTGGGTGTTGTTCTAACACTCTGTGCGGTGGCAGCTGCTGGCCAATGCCTAAAAGACAGAAGGCAGGGCCTAGATGTACTGCTGCTCTTGATGAGGCAGTGCCAGAGCAGGGATCCGCTGTAGCTCTATATAAGGTAACCACAGAGGGTCAGACTTGCAGCTAAGTAACTACTAATAAAGCATTCATCAAGTCAAACAAACACTGTGCTACTTGTCTGTGAGGTTTCTCTGTTAAACGGCACGGTCCGGTCCTAGGGGAACATGTTAAGGGAAGCTATCCTTCGAGTGACTTCTGCTCTTCTTGGCCAGGATGTGTTACCATCATTGTAAATTCCGGTCATGCCAATGAGTTGAAAATTCAGTTTCAGAAACTCCTATTCCGACGGCATTGCAATGTCTTCATAAAGCAGCCCCCTGGATACAAAGGACAAGGCAGATCGGACAGTTTGGTAGGTTTGGAAATCGTTATTTGCAGTAAAAGAAAAATAAAAGTTTGCAAGTCCTAGATAGCTGTTTTTGTGCTCCAATAACTTACAGTTCATAGTGAATTGATCTCTCCCGTACACGTTTTACACTTCCCCTCCCCCCCAGAACAGCCTGATTATGTATTTCCTACAGGGACTGGAGCAGTTATCACACTTATTCCTTTCCTGAAAAGTTCTATTGCAAATGAATGCACACACAAATCCGTAACACAAGTGAGAGCTAAGGCTGACACCACAGTCCTCTTTGTACGCATGCTTTAGACCCTGTCGCTGTCGACGCATGGCTACGGGAGGGGTGGGGGGAGAGAGTGCACAGGTGACCGTCCTAAATTCCAGCCTCTAGCCTTTCTACTTCCATTCTTCGGAACGAGGTAAGGAGTACATTGAATTTTTGAGCCTTTGATGGTTTAGAGAACATACTGTCTTGTTCCAATCCTGTGGTGCTTTTGAGCAGACAGCATTTCCCATGGTGATTTTGTGATGTGCATAACTGGAAGCAACGATGAGACCACAGAATTAGTTTCCTCTTGTGCCTTGAACTGGGATTCCCAGAGGTGCAAAGACCCGGCTGTACCACCTTGTCCCCTGTAATGTGTCTTTTATTTTATTCATCTTCTGTCTTCAGTATTTTTTTTCTCCTGTGTGGCTGGTGGCAATTTAAGTAACTATTCTGTGACCTGTTGCATACAAACATAATGGCTCAATGTAAATGTTAAGTTATATAACTGCGATTAAGACTAACAAAATGGATTGAAGTTAGTGATCAATATACTGATTCACTTTCAACATGTTTGTTTATATGTGACAATATATATTGGCTCTAATCTACATACATCAATGTAATCTTATGCCATGTTTTAAAACAATGTAGTAGGAGCCTAGAAGTCAAGACTACTGGTTATTATTTCCAGCTCTGCCACAGATGGCTATGTGACCCTAGGCAAGTCATTTATTCTTGTTGTGCTTCAATTAGCATACCAGCGAAATTGGATGAATACTACTTAAAGTTTCTATAGCCCCCTCCTTCTGAGGATCTGGAATGTTTTACCAGCATCACTTCATAACCAGTCACACCTTCTCCCTTAAATCTCCATGACTCTGACAACTTTTTGGACAGATGAAATTCTAAGACAGGTGGATGATTAGAAGATAGTGGAAGACTTGCTCTAAACATGCATAAGCAGCAACTAAGCTGGCCCCTTTAAGAACTTCTATAGCACGTCTTGTAAGTGATGATGAAGGAAGCTGGGACCATGCCTGTCTGAAAATATTTTTAATTGTGGGGGACAAATAGGCTAGGAAATAGTATGTAAGTGTGACGACCATCAGTGGTATTTCTACTTCCGTCAAGCACTCAGCACACTGAAAAAGGGCTGATTTCTCTTCTGTCTGCACTGAAGCTGGGACCTTTTGTGAAAGGGGCAAATAAATCAAACAGGTTAAATAAACCAAAATTATTGGTTTAATCACTTTATACTGACCTGGTTCCCTTTTGCCTGCTAAACCCTGATAACTGTGGAGTGTTGGGAAAACAGCTCACAACTTTCTAGTGCATTGGACGTGGGTTAATTTAAAAGCCGAACCCAATAAAGTCGTTGTGTTTACTGGTTTCAGAGTAACAGCCGTGTTAGTCTGTATTCGCAAAAAGAAAAGGAGTACTTGTGGCACCTTAGAGACTAACCCATTTATTTGAGCATGAGCTTTCATGAGCTACAGCCCACTTCATTGCGCTTACTCCTCTGGGCAGGAGGATCGGCCGCACTGGTACACTACTCCCAGCGGTGGGTGTGTTTTGGCAGTAATGCCAACTCTTGCAATGTTTCTGGGAGATTGCAGAGGGCTCTGGAGCTTGTCTGGCCATTGACGTGAGACGCCCCAGCCCCCTTACAAAGCCGGCAGTGTCTCCACTTGCGGCTCTCCCAGGAGGGGAGGAAGGAGCAAAGAGCCCACCCAGTCGCTCCCGCTCCTGGGAGAAAAACATCCAGGACTGTGCTTCTGCAGCACCTGGCCTGGGAAGGGGCAGAAGGGGTGAAGAGCCCTTGGAGCTGGCCTCTCCTGCAGCCTGGGAAAAGGGAGAGGGGGATCCTGCTGCAGCCCCCAGGACTGGGAGAGTGGAGCGATGAAGGAGCAGAGGTGAGGCTGGGGATGGGGGTACGAACTGAGTGTCTGAACTGAAGAGGGTGGGGGCTAACGGGATTGGAGCAGTGGGTGGGGACAACAGGCAGATCTAGGGGTGAGCACCCCTGCAGTGGGAGCCATAATCCCCTACCCGATAACCTTGGGAGAATGGGAACTGCTAACTGTCACTCGTGCACACTGGGAATGGGTCTGGGGAGTTCAGAAGTCAAACCACGGACCGAAACCCACAACACTCAGGATTTTCGAGCACTCCAGGGTGGCCGTGTTGCTACAGCCTAGAGACTCGCATTCGAACTACGCTAGCAGGTGCCAGATACGTTTCATAGCCTCTAAAGCAGTGGTTCTTAACCTTTACTGCAGCCGGCTCCCCTTTCGTTCTCAAAATACGTTCTCGCACCCCTTATCAAAAATCGTTGAAGTAGGTCAGTTCTTTAAACCTAGACATATTTTTTGTTTGTATATTGCAGTAATTGTTAAAAAAATGTCTCCTGTTAATACACACATGGGTTTGAGGAAACACAGTAGTTGTACTTACGTGCCTGTGCTTAATGTGTGTTTTCGATGATTTACCTTCTAAAAAAATCTGGCCTGTCTCACACCCCCAGAAAGGGCATCTCGCAGCCCCAGGGGGTGCGTGCACCCCAGGTTAAGAATCACTGCTCTAAAGGCTGGTTTCAGCTTTTTACCCCGTTCACATTGGACTGAATGCGAAAGGTGGTTCTAGAACAAGTGGCTCTGCGGGGCTCACCCAGCAGAACGGGTGGCGTGGCAGGCCCCCAGCATGTGTTCATAGTCCCAGCTAATGACTCTTGTCCCCTGGATGGGGTGAATTCCATCAGTTGGGAGGAGTTTCCAAACCGGCCCTCTTTCAGAGGGGCTCGCCTTCCCTCCTCCAGGGAACCAGAGACAGGCTTGAACCCACCCATGGGTCTCCAGGACCTTGCCATGCCCAGGCCCTACGTGTCGTATTGCCAACCTCCAGAGAGCAGAAATGCCAATCCCGATATTCTGGGAATCAGGTCCCAAACTGTCATGACCAAGAGAGGCCGGTGTGGTGCCCTGGGCTGTGGTGGTTGTGCCTTCCCACCCATCTGTGGTACATGGGGGACAGTCAGCACCCCACTGTTTTACCCACTTCTGACTTCTGTAACCGTTACTGCGGAGATTAGCGCTACCCCTGCAAAGAGCGTGGGAGGGAACCGAGGGGTCGGGACTCTAGCAGGAGGCAAGCAGGGCACTCTCAGGTAGCTGGCTTGGAATTTGGGATCTGCTTAATGAACCTAAGGTGCCCCGCACTACAAGACCCTGGTCACTGCCACTTGCAGACCAAATGCGGGTTATATGGCGCTTTGCCTAGCCGTGTCTAGACTTTCATGACATTCTCTTGGGAGGCTGGGTGACCGCAAGGTTTCAAATCTTAAATGTATCTTTTAAAAATGGATTCTGTGCTCTCTCACCCATGAACAAAGCCAGTCTGCGAACCCGCTGACGCCGGCAGTGTGACACTACACACAGCTGGGGAGACACCAAAACAGCTGGGAAGATGCTCTGCATCTGTACTGCAGCACCTACTTGCGTCGCTGTGAAGGACATAAAGAGCGAGCAAACCAACAGAAGGATTGCTTGAGAGGTGATGGAATGAATGTTCAGCAAGCAGCCTGTATGCTGAACAAATGCTTAAAAAACAATATTTCTGCTTAAAATATTTTGCTGACTAATGCAAGTTAAAGAGAGGAATGCGCTTTGAGCGGGGATAAGCTTTCAATTCTGGCTTAATTTTAAGCATGCATTTTAGCTTTTGGTTGAACATTTGATATGAAGGGTTGTTTACTGCTATGTCACCTACATGGCACCTTTCATTTTAAATCTGGTTTGTCGGGGACTGTGACAGGTGACATCAGGGACAGGTTCAGTAAGACTCTTCCTGTGGAAAGATTTTCAGTTTAGTTAATCCCTGTCTGTTCTGGGTTTGCGTAATTTACATGATAAGATACTTCTGTAATAGGTATATAGAAATTACAATGAGAGGAAAGATGTCATTAAAGCAATCAGACTAAAAGTTTGGCTGTGTAATGAGCTCTCTGAAGAAAGAAAAGGAGGACTTGTGACACCTTAGAGACTAACAAATTTATTTGAGCATAAGCTTTTGTGAGCGACAGCTCACTTCTTTGGATGCATTCAGTGGAAAATACAGTGGGGAGATTTATATACACAGAGAACATCCAACAGCAACTGTTAATTTGTTGAATATTTATGTGATCAGAGCAAGATGATTCTTTCCCTTGTTGTTGAGGGCACCCAAGAGTGCGTTTGGCTTGATTACTTATGCGAGATTGTCTCCAGATATCCAATAAGCAGAGATGATCAAAGTCTGAACCCATGTCCTTTTTGGCCACCTTGTTCTGCATTTGTTTCCGCAGTGAAAGAGAGCAGGTTGCATGGATTGTCACTAGCACTGGCCAGCTGAATGACAGCTTTTTCGAGCTGGGTCTCCCCATAGACAGGGGGCTCATGCCTGCTCGCCTTACTCATGTGCATAGCAGAGTGCTGTAACATACACCCACATGGCAGACCTGAACACAGTTCCTCTTTCCTAGCTACACTCACTGCATCATAGTGGCAAGAGGGAATTCTCTGGCTTTCTGTCTGCTTTCTCCACCACAGCTGCTTTGTACTGCTAGGGTGGGGTCCAAGATCTGCCCATAGCATAGTCCTCATCCATTCATTCCTTAACTGGCCGTGCTGGCCAACAAGGGGGGCCCACTAATGTCAGCTGTGCTGGTGCCGTGTGTGATATGCACACCTGTCCACTGAGAGCTAGATGGAAATTGCCAAATCAGATGCACTGAATACCTGGCAGATTGTGACTTGCATCGCTGCTCAATAAGAACTTCTGTAGAACGGTACCAAGCCTATCTCGACTTGAACCACTGACGCCCGTTACAATATTGTTGTCTTTGTACCTTGGTTATATAATCAATCCCCTGAGCTATCCCATATCCTCCCATATCCTCAAGAAGTGGTTAAAATGGTTGGGGCAAAAAATGACAGGAGGTTAAAAACAGTACTGATAAATGCAGCTTTCATGGGTGCTCTCTGATCATGCATTTAGTCAAAGCATGTGTTTAAAGTTAAGGTCAAGGAATAGATTAAGAAAAATGCTACCGCTGTAGATTGATGGGAATCTTACTGTGCCGAAAGGTACAACACTTACTCCTGAAGGCATTCTGCACCAAAATTCTAAAAATTCTGCACCAAAAGTTAAAATATTCTGCGCGCAATATTTAAAAATTCTGCAATGTTTATTTGTCAATAAATAAATGTGGAGGTTCCTGCATGGCAATGGGAGCACAGGCACAGAGGTGGGAGATCACCCTGCAGCCCGCCCCAGACTTAGACTCGGGGGTGAGGCTGCACCCGACCCAGACACAGTGCAAGAGCCAGCCCTACCCCAGAAACAACCCGGGGCTCTGCCCCTCCGTGCCAAGCACACTAGGTGTAGGCAGGCAGGCTCAGGCCAGCAGTGTGGAGGGGCTTAGTGTGAGGAGATCCAGGTGTGGGATGATAGTTCTGTGTGGCGCAGTCTGGGTGCAGGTGGCTTGGTGAGGGGTCGGGGGGCGGGGATGTGGATGAACGGCTCATTGGGGGAGGGGTCTGGGTGCAGAGATAGTGGGACTCTGCAGGGGGGTCCAGGTGAAGGTGGTTGGGGCTCACTGGGGAGGTCTGGATGTGGAGGGCTCAGCAGGGGGTCCGGTTGCTGGCTTTGTGGGGTGCAGGTCTGGGCGCTGGCTTGGTGTGGCTGAGTGGGGTGGGGATCTGCATGCAGGGGGCTAGTTGGAGTGGTCCAGGTACAGGTGGCGTGGGGCTGGTTGGGGTGGGGGTTCGGTTGGGGGGCTGGTCTGGATGCAGGGAGGTGGGGGTCTGTGTGCATGGGGGTTCCGGGCACAGGAGGTGAGGCTTGTCAGGGTGTGGGTTCAGGTGCAGGGGGCTCGGTGGGGGGGTCTGGGTGCAGGGGGTGAGGTTTGGAGAGGTGATTTGGGTATGACGTGAGTCCAGATTTATGGGGGTTGGGCGGATGGGGGAGCAGCTTCCCGTACAGTGACCCCTTCCCCCCACAGCTGAGGAGCGATGGAGGCAGGAAATGGAGGGGTGCAGAACTTCTTGCAGTTGGAGAGGTTTCTGGGGGTGGATCTGACCTAGCCCTAGCCGCTGCTTGCAGGGGAAGAGGAAGTCCTGTCCTCCCCAGCCCAGCCAGGACTAGCAGCTGGGTAGAAGCCACTGGCTGTGGTGTCCCCAGCCACCCCCCTCAGTGATTTACCTCTCTGCTCGTGGCTCCCGGCACCTGAAACGATGCACCGGCACTGCTGGTGAGTGACACATGAGTGCTCTTGCGGCTTCCCTTCGCTTCCCCATCCGAAAGCCTTTTTCTGCGTGGAAGCAAAGAAATCTGTGAGGGACACACATACTGTGCACATACAGTGGTGCTGAATTCCCCCGGGCGTAAACACTAAATGGTCAGATGACGAAATATTAGACAACATATAAAGCCAGGAAGTCGTGTGGTTTGTTTCCTTTACAAAACAATGGTATCTGGCAGATCCCTTCTCTCTAAGCTTTCAAGAAGAAAATACCAAATGAGAGAGAGTAGAAATATTTGCTTTGACTTCAGTAAAGTTGACCGGCAAGAAAAGAATCCTAGGTTCATAAACCCAAATGTGTTCATTAGAAGACAAAGTGGGTGAGGGAATATCTTTCATTGAACTAACTGCTGTTGGCGAGAGACCAGCTTTCCAGCTCTTAGTTAGGCATTTAACTCAGATTTATGTAAAAAATAAAACTTTAAATATCAATTGGATTTTCAGGGGTTTAATTGCTATGTGATGTGTAATTTCAAACCTGATGTAAATAACTCAACTATTCACATGAGCTATATATATGTAATGAGATAATTATTGCTACATTACTATTACAATGAATATTTGTGCATTTAATTAACATTTTACCAGGCAGCAATTATAACTGAGCTAAGTACTGTTTAACCCGATAATACTTATTAAATGTTTGTCTTTTAACTCTACATGTGCCTCTAGGAAATTCTCAGTTATCTCCAACCTCTGTGCTTTTCCTGTGGGTTAGTTTCAGCAGAGCATGTTTCACTAACTCAGACGCTAGACCAGTGGTTCTCAAAGCTGGTCCACCGCTTGTTCAGGGAAAGCCCCTGGCGGGCCGGACCGGTTTGTTTACCTGCCACGTCTGCAGGTTTGGCCAATCGCAGCTCCCACTGGCCATGGTTTGCTGCTCCAGGCCAATGGGGGCTGCGGGAAGGGTGGCCAGCACATCCCTCGGCCCGCACCGCTTCCCGCAGCCCCCATTGGCCTGGAGTGGTGAACCGCGGCCAGTGGGAGCCGCGATCGGCCGAATCTGCGGACGCAGCAGGTAAACAAACCGACCTGGCGTGCCAGGGGCTTTCCCTGAACGAGTGGTGGACTACAGTTGAGAACCACTGCACTAGATTTAGAACAGGCTTCTGAGGGCTGTGTTCCATTTTGCCATGGGGAAAGAAGTTCTGGACTGACTGTTCCTCTCCCCCCCCCCCCCCCCGGTAGTCCTAGAAGTAGTGCATGAAATAGTTCCAAACCAGAATCATCACTGTAATTCTGAAGTTTGGCCATTAGGAGTATGGAACAGCTTCCATATGAGGAGAGATTAGAAAGACTGGGACTGGTCAGCTTGGAAAAGAGACGACTCAGGGGGAGAGGATAGAGGTCTATAAAGTCATGACGGGTGTGGAGAAAGTGAACCAGGAAGTGTTATTTACCCCTTTGCTTAACACAAGCAGCACAGGTCCCCCAGTGAAATTAGTAGGCAGCAGGTTTAAAACAAACCATAAGGAAGTATGTCCTCATACAATGCACAGTCCTCCTGTGGAACTCGTCATGGGATGTTGTGAAGGCCAAACTATAATTGGGTTCAAAAAAATAATTAGGTAAGTTCATGGAGTCCACCAGTGACTGGTTGCCAAGATGGTTAGGGACACAACCTCATACTCTGGGTGTCCCTAAACCTCTGACTGCTAGAAGCCGGGGCTGGACGACAAGGGATGGATCACTTGATAAATTGCCCAGTTCTGTTCATTCCCTCTGAAACATCCGGCACTGGCCACTGTCGGAAGACAGGATACTGGACTAGATGACTACTGGTCTGATCCAGTATGGCCGTTATGTTCATGATTATTAAAACTTGATTGGTCTTACATCTATTGGTGGTAACAGTTCTTTGTTTCCTTCAATGTGGGAATGTCTGTGTCTACACTCTGGAGCCTGTGTTGGTATAGCCAGGCTGGTTTAGCCCCCTAGTGTATATGCAGCATACACCTACAGGAGGAGGATGGGAAGACTAGTAAGAGGCCAATATGGCTCCATCAGGAGTTCTTTAATGACCTGAAAACCAAAAAGGAATTCTCCTTAGCAAGTATCCATGTTTCCACTTTTTGCAGGAGTACAAAAGAATAGCACAAGCCTGCAGGGACAAAATCAGAAAGGGTAAGGCATATTATGAGTTACACCTAGCAAGGGACGTTGTTGTTTAAATACATTAGGAGTAAGAGAAAGATGAAGTAAAGTGCAGGTCCTCTACTTAGTGGGAAGGGAGAACAAATAATGGATGTCATCAAGAAGGGCGATTAATGCCTATTTTGCTTCAGTCTTCACTAAAAAGGTTAATGGTGACCAGATAGTCAACAAAATTAATATTAACAAGGGGTAAGGAATGCAAGCCAAAATAGGGAAAGAACAGGTTAAAGAATAGTTAGATGTATTCAAATTGGCAGGGCCTAATGGAATTCATCCTAGGATACTTAAGGAACTGAAGCAATCTTGGAACTGTTAGCAATTATCTCTGAGAACTCGTGGAGGATGGGTGAGGTCCCAGAGGACTGGAGAAGGGCAAACATAGAATCTATCGTTAACAAGGGGAACAAAGAGGACCCAGGGAATTTATGGAAGCCTAACTTCAGTACCTGGAGAGATACTGGAACAAATCATTAAGCAGTTTGTAAGCACCTAGAGGATCATAGGGCAAAATAAGGAGCAGCCAGCATGGATTTGTCAAGAAATAATCATGCTGAACCTACCTAATTTCCTTTTTGGCATGGTTACTGGCCGAGTGGATAGGAAGAAAGCACTAGACAGATTCTATCTTGCCTTTAGTAAGGCTTTTGACATGACATTCTCATAAACTAGGAAAATGTGGTCTAGATTAAATTACTATAAGGGTGCACAACTGGTTGAAAGACTGTACTCAGAGTAGTTACCAGTGGTTCGCTGTCCTAGTGGGAGGGTGTATCTAGTGGGATCCTGCAGGGGTAAGTCCTGTGTCCAGGACTATTCAATATTTTCATTAATGACTTGGATAATGGAGTGGAGAATGTGCTTGCAAAATTTGTGGATGACACCAACCTGGAAGTGGCTGCAACCACTTGGAGGACAGGATTAGCATTCAAAGTGACCTTGACAAATTAGACAATTGGTCTGAAATCATCAAGATGAAATTCAATAAAGACAAGTCCAAAGTCCTACACTTAAGAAGGAAAAATCAAACACAGAACTACAAAATGGGGACTAACTGGGTAGGCAGTAATACAGCAGAAAAGGATCTGGGGGCTGTAGTGGATCACACATTGAATATGAGTCAACAATTTGATACAGTTGTGAAAAAGGCTAATATCATTCCTGGGTGTATTGGCAGGAATGTCAAATCTAATAGATGGGAGATAATTGACCTTCTCTGCTCAGGACTGATCCAGCCTCAGCTGGAGAACTGTGTCCAGTTCTGGGCGCTGCACTTTAAGAAAGTTGTGGACAAACTGGATAGCGTCCAGAGGAGAGCAAAAAAGAGGTCAGAGGTTTGGAAAACCTGATCTGTGAGGAAAGGTTAAACAAACTGGGCATGAATAGCCTTGAAAAAAGAAAAGTTCTCAGGTTCCCACCTCAATCTTCAGCTATGTTAAGGGCAAAGAGAACAGTGATCAGTTGTTCGCCCTGTCCACTGACAGTAGGACAAGAAGTAATACGCTTAATCTGTAACAAGGGGGATGACGGTTAAATATTAGGAAAATCTTTCTAACTATAAGGGTAGTTAAGCTCTTGAACAGGCTTCCAAGGCAGGTTGTGGAATCCCCGTCATTTGAGGTTTCTAAGAACAGGTTGGACAAACACCTGTCAAGGATGGTTTAGGGTTACTTGGTCCTGCCTCAGCACCGGGGTCTGGACTACATGACTTCTTGAGGTCCCTTCTAGACTGATATTTATATGATTCTATGAAAATGAAACATAACATAAAATATGGACTAGCAACACAAGCAGGCCAAGGCTTTTAAAAAAACAAAGTTGTCGATGGCTATAATGGACCACCCATAGAATACTGCCTCTAGTCTCCTGTACCTTTCACATCCCCATCTGTTACCGTCTTGAGTTGAGATGAGACTCTGCCCATAGCATGTGGAATTGTTGTTTTGCCCTCAGCCTTATAAACAAGGTGTTCAGTTGAATCCTTTCTGGCATAGTCGTCTTTACAACTGGGGCAGGGGAGCCTTTCCATCTTCAGAGTATTCTTCTCTTTGCACCACTAAGGGAAGTTGCAATTTATTTTCTTAAGACTGTTGTCCCATGGAGTGAAGAAAAATCATGTAGTAAACATATTTGATCTGGTAATTCTGGAAGCTAGAACATTTGGCTACAGTTTCTGAGACTGGGACACTGTCCATTTGTATGTGTGTGCGTGAGAGAGAGAGATGACCACCCTCATTCCCCCACGTTCTCTGGTAGGCCGCATTTGAGTAAGTTTGTAGGAATCATGCCAATAATTTCAATGTGTTATACACATTTAAGACTGTGCTGGCATGAATCCCATCTCCACAAGGTTCTGGAAGGTGCTTCCAATGCTGAAGGTTATTGTAATGGATGAAGTTAAGCGTGTTAACAAACCCAGGATCCCCTAGGCTGTCACTCTGCTATACCTTGGCCTCTCAGCATCTCCTGGTGAGAGCAGTAGTTGAACTCAGACTCAGTTTCTATAGGAGCACTCTCTCAGCAGTATAGGGCCTGAGCAGGGCCGTCCTTAGGATTTATGGGGCCCTATGCAGTATTATTAAACTGGTGCCCCTGTGCCCGACTTGCTCTTAGTAACACAAACATGAGCTTACAGTGTTGGAAAACTTGCCTCATGCACTTTATTAAAACCAGTTTAAACAGTTGAAGCACACTATAAAGCGGACAGACTACGCTTGCACGAAAGAAGTAGCACTACAGAAAAAATTCTGATTTATTGACAGAATGATGCAAATGATATTTTTTAAATTTGTCAACATTTTATTGGAAATTACTATGAAGAGGTATTGGAACAAGGATTTGCTTTTAATTAAGAGCGATCTTTCTGGCTGTTTTGGCTGCAAAATTAGAAATAATGTCATCATATGACAAGCACGAAGTGATGTCTTCTTCGATTGCAAGAACAGCAAGACCAGGCAAGCATTCCTGACTCGTTGTAGAGCGGAGAGAGTTTTTAATGAGCTTTAGTTTTGCAAAACTCCGTTCTCCTGATGCTACTGTTACAGGAATTGTCCGGAGAATACGAGTGGCAATGTACACATTAGGATATATGTCAACAAGTTTGCTGGTATGAATAAACTGTACAATGTCTATCACCGACTTTGCATGTGGCAACATTGATGACAGCATACTCAATTCTTCATACAGTTCAAGTCCATTTAAATAAAAATGATCACCCGGCTTCAGGAGGCTCTTTAGGTTCTTGTACTGTCATTAGCTGCTCTTGTTTTCCTATTTCGTTGGATTTAGTTATGGATACAAAAATCCAAACTGTTCATGGTGTGCTCGTAAGGTATTGCCTTTCATCAACGGGCAGATATTGCTTTATCCATCACAACATTAAAAAATTCAACCGCAAATTTCTTTTCTGGATCTTCTACCATACTCCTTTCAGGAGTCTGATTTATCTTGTATACTCCCAAGTTACCCGAGGGGGGATATTGAGGGACGGGAGAGGGGCAGGTGGGGGCTCCACCGAGGGGGCACAGCCACCATCCCCACCCGCAGACCCCCAGAAGAAGCGCCTCCCCCCCTTGCTGACACACACCAAGCTTTGTACGCAGCAGACTCTGTGACAGCCCGGGCTCTGCTGGGGGCAGAAGGGACGAGGCAGCCAAGGATACTGAGCCGCCCGGCCTGCCTCATGGCATCGGAGAGCTACAGTTCCCTGCAGAGACCCCTGTGCCCTCTCCCTCGCGCAGAAAGCGCTGCACCAGCGTATCTGGCTCTGTGAATACGGCCCCTGCCTAAGGAGACTGCAGCGCGCGCTGGGTGTGCGGGAGTCGACCTGCTGTCCCGGTAGTGCCCCACATTTTCGGGTGCCCTACGCAGCTGCATATGCTGCGAATGCTTAAGGACGGCCCGGGGCCTGAGACAAAGGTGAACAGTTCTGATTCTCCTTAGCAGAGGGCATTAGTGTATAAAACACTAAACAACGACAGTATTAACTGCTTGAATAAAGGGGTGGAGGGGGGGAGTTTCCGACGTGGGCTCTCCCACGGGAACTGCTGCAGTTCTGCTTACTGTTCAGTGCAAACTGCAAACTTATCCCTACAGCGAACCTCTCAGATGCTCTGCAGGGTAAAACTGCTTTTTAATCCCTCGCTAACAGGAACTGTCTGATTTTTGGCACAGGTTTTTAATGTTTGCTTCTGAAGCTGAGCCAGGATTTTTGAAGCCTTTGACAACGTGTTAAGTAGCTTCAGATTTTTACATGCTATCTCTGTGGATTTCAGTGACCCACCTAATGTACTGTTTGTTCCTAACAGCTTCCATTTGCATTCAGATGGATCCCGTTATGCTGAAGTCAAAGACAAAACTTGCATTCCCTTTGACGGGAAGAAGATGGTGCCCTGTGGTTTTTGTTTTTTGTCCAGCATGACAGTGCCTGCCAGTTTAATATGTCTAAAACGTCTTCACAGAACCAAACAAGATTTGCACATAGATCTTCCTGCAAATAGGAAAGCTGTGACTGGAAGATCAGAAACCTTGAGGTAGTCTTTGATGGCTGATGCTGAGAATTCAAAATGATTGTTCATCACTTGAAAGACATCAGCTAAATTGCTACAAGGGAAAAAAGAATTGTAATTCCTTTGCCTGAGATTGGGAATTATTGTCGGGCTCGAGTGCTCATCAAAAAAATCTGTTTTATGAAATAGTACAGCTGTCCAAATTGTAGACTCAGTTCTTTCTGCAGGAGACAATCATTTCTAGTATTCCTTCATCAACTTTTTACTGCCACAAAATGTTTGGTTTATTTTATTTGTGTTTTTGCCTGGACACCAAGGGCTCAATTCTGATCTCTTTTGCTCTCATTTTACACCTGTGTAACTCTGTAGACCTCCACTGACTTGCTCTTCATTTATACTTGAGATCTGAATCAGGCTGTTATTTCTCTGGATAAAGATGAAGCTATTGAAACCAGTGATTGAGTCTATTGAGAAATCTAAATACTGTATCAGCCAAGAAAGCCAGCTGCAGAATTCACAGACTCCAGTCTGATAAAAAGATTGGTGTACACATTTGTATTCACCAAAATTCTTTAAATGGTATTTGAAGGCCAAAAGCCCTTTTAAAAAGAAAAGGAGGACTTGTGGCACCTTAGAGACTGGCCACAAGTCCTCCTTTTCTTTTTGCAGATACAGACTTAAACGGCTGCTCCTCTGACAAGCCCTTTTGTGACTTTACACCTGTTGGTAACAGAAGGTGTTGATGAATCAAATTCTGCAGTTCACAGAGCTAAGCAAAGAGGTGAGTAATCTGTATTCACACTTTATTACAATTCTTTATACGGGTATTTGATGGCTAGAAATTTGTCTGGAGGGTATGTAGCACGCTTCAGCTGCTGTGCCCGAGGGAGTCCTGCTCTGTGCCTTACATACGTAGAGCTACCGTAGCGTGTATTGTTTCCACCGTTGAAGCTGCACTGCCTTATGCAATCCTGGAAACCACAGGAAATGTCGGCTGAGTGGGAGAAGAAATGCTCTGTCGCTGGAGGGCAGCAGCTTGTGTTATCTGAAATACCCGGCCTAGAGCATGTATGGAGCAGGGCACGAGATGATGAGTTGAGTCTGCAGTTTCTCCTGTTTGTCTGCATGCTCCCTCGGACACAGGTTCAGCAGTGGGTGTGAACACCTGCACTCACGGACTGTCTTTGCTTTGAAACAGTGTTCTGAGCTGCACTCAGCCGAGAGCCTGGAAGAGCGTTTAAACCCTGCTGGTTTCCCCATGCACAAACCAATCCACGCACAACGAACTCCGACCTCCCCAAGTCCACATGGAATTTGGGAATTTCCCCAGAAACCTTCCCTTCCTACTGTGTAAGTGACTAATATTTAAGTCTATGTAGTAAATCATGGCCCAACTTATTTTGGTGTAACCTTGAAAGCAGGCTCAGCACCTCCCCTAGATGCACTGCTGAGGGAGGGGTTCCTCCTTAGCTAACCCAGAGTCAATATCTTGACCAGCTCAAAACTCCCTGAAGGACCACTCTGAAATGGCACTTAGCCACAGAGCAGAGAGAGCAGAGCCTATGCAGCCACAGGCTTCCCCTGCAACTCTGCAGATAGTGATGTGAGCCCCAGAACTGGCTTAATCCGAGAGAAAAGGGGGAGGGAAGCCCAAGTGATCCACTGAAGAGCCCTTCCTTTGGTGGGAGGTGAGGTGTGAAAGGCTCTTACCTTCCCCATAAGCACAGGCTGTGTTATCCAGGGAAGTAAATACATTTGGACAAGAAGTTCTACCATCCCTCTCCTTGCTTCCTATTGGTGGTCAAGCTGCCCAGCAGGAGTTACTATATATTGTCCATACCGTGCAGTCCCAGTCCGGGGGAGAGGCTCTGGCTAGGAATTGGCAGTACCTTTGCTCAGAGGAGGTGGGAGTTCATGGATATGCTACTATCTCTTAAGAAAACGTTGCTGAACTGACCTTCCCTCTGAACACACAGATGCTGCTAGAAAACAGGGCAATGCTGTGGAGTTATATGAAATTAGTATGGGGTTAATCAAAGCATAGATTCTGAAGCCAGAAGGATGCTTGTAATCATCCCCGCCAACCTCCTGCATAACACAGGCCATAGCCTTTTAAATGACCTCTTTCTGGCCAGGACTTCTATGTCATCCTCAGTCTTGTTGATCTCTCTGTGCACTCTCCTTCAAATCCTGTCATTGCTGGGCTTCTGCAGATCCATTCTTTCCCGGTTCCTCTTCTGTCTCTGACTGCTCCTTCCATGCCTCATGAGTGGGATCTCCTCTTCCCAGCTCCCTGGTTCGGCTGGCATCCCCCAAGGCTTGGTCTTTGGTCCCTGCTCTTTTCTACGCTCAGTCTTTAGATGCTCTTAGCCACAACCCTGCCTTCCAATACCATCCTTACACTGACGACTCACAAATCTAACCCTCAACTAAAGAGCCGTCTCCCTCCATCCAATCCCGCTCATGTTTCCGACACTTCCTTGTGGCCATCCAGCGAGCAATTTAATCTCAATGTAGCTAAAACTCAGCGTTTAATCTCTTCCCAGCTCCCAAAACTGCCAGGGCTTGTCTTGTTCCCATTTTCGCAGCGATTGAGGGTAACACCATCATCCCTATCACCCCGTGTATCGTCTTCAACTCTATCCTCCTCTTTCCAGACCCGCCTGGCCAGGCCATGTCCAAATCTTGCTGCTTCTGCCCACACATTCTTTTTCAGGGCTTGTCTACATGGGGGACTCCATGGGTCTGGTTCTAGCCGTATAACTCTCCATGTGAACGCACTTGTTCTGGACTTGCCCTTTTCCATCTGGCCAGTAAGCTGAGATCTTGTTTCGGCCTCTCATGTCTCAGGTACTGCTGCTGCCTGGCTCACCCTTCTGACCCCGCCCAACCTTGTGCCCCTGCTTTGATTTCCCCTCCTCAGGTAATAAAATCCCAGCTCTTGGGTTTTGCCTTAAGGCCCGTCACCACTGAGCCCCTCCATTTCTGGCAGGAGCGTATCGAGCTACTGACCCTGCCAGGGATGGCAGCCAGCATTGGATGGGCATTGCCTGCTGCTCCCGCTGGCCTCTCTGCCATTTGCATGGGACAAAGTCCCCTGAGCATTTGTAAAGCTGCTGCCCTCTCCTTTACATCCTTCCTAAAAGCCTGCCTCTACTCTGCTGCCTGCAGATCACTCCTGTCTGGCCCTGTTGGGTATGCGTCTGAGTGCCTTGCCACTGCCCCATCTATCTTATTCGTGTGGCAGGTCCTGTTTGACAGCTGCACTGAGCTCTTTTGGTGTCTGTACAAGGTGGGGCTGTGACCTGAGGCTGGGTGTCTTAGGCACTAACATAAGCTCATAGAGATTCCACCCCATGATGCCCTGATGTAGGTACAAGGACACGTTTCTTTTGGCTGTTTGTGTCTAATAATACTGCACCTACTCCTATGGGAAGTTGCATCTCTTTTCCACCATAAAACCCCTTACCCTGGAGACTAGCTTTTATGGCCTATCATGTTGGAGGATAGACCGTGATAGGGGCACTTGGCTATACAGGCAGTATATGGACAGGTGTGTATCCTAAACAGCACGTCCTGGCCAAGTTACTCTTTGTAACGCCATTCCATTCAAAGGGATGAATTTAGGTTTTTCCCTCACCCTTGAGCAATTACTTTCTGAAGGCTTGTCTACATGGCAGGCTGTGTGTGGCAAGCTGGTGCACTGGAGATTCATGCCCTAGCCTGCTGCTTAGTAACTTGCCATGTAGACAAGTGCTGAGTCACTGAAACCTCAGAGAGGGAATACAGTTTCATTGGACCGCAAACCTCTTATAAATTGCCATCCTAGCTTACACCTACCAGCTGTTGACAACGTCTATACTGTAGGGTCATTGAAACAGAATTCCTTCCATGGCTGGTGGAGAGTTTTCAATCACTTGCCTCAGATAACTTTAGATAGTTGACTTGCGTTTTAAGATTCCTGTTACGGTTTCAGGGACAGCTCTGCACCTGTCCCCATCTGGTCTCTGAGTGCACCCCTCCAGTGTCAGGCTTGGGCCTCTGCCTCTCTTGGGATGGATTCCTGCAGCTCGCTCACTCTCTCTCTGAACAGCTGTTTGCAACTAGCTTTTGTCTCCACTGTGCTTACCCAGCAGGTTCAACCGGGTTTGGCACCTGTAGATCTTCCCTTCAGGGGTCTGTGACTGGCGGCATATGGTGACTGATAGGGGTGACGGATTCTGCCGTAAAGGGGGTGTGTGTGTGAGACCCCACCCCCTCCGTGGCCCCGCCCCTGCCCCTTCTTTTCCCCCCGAGGCCTCACCCCCAGAATCTGGAGCCTGGGCCCCTCCAGCTGCCCAGGGTGAGGTGGGGCCCAAGAGCAGCCCCTGGCCCGTGTGCCCACCCCTAGACCTCCCACCCAGGGCAGGTAGAGGGTCTGCAGGTACCCACAGCTGCCCAGGCTCCCTGGGCCATTCTTACCGGGGCTGGGCTTCAGCTTCTGGCCTGGCTAGGGGGTGGGGCCTCGGGGTGGGGATGGGGAGGGCAGGGGTAGGGGTAGGGTTGTCAGTTTTGGTTGGATGTATTCCTGGAGATTTCAAATCTTTAATTAAAGATTAATTTTTAGATCCTGAAGACTCCAGGTCAATCCTGGAGGCTTGGCAACAGTAGGCGGGGGGCCAGACCTGGGCAAAAAGTGGACAGGCCAGGCCCATCCACTTTCAAAAAGTGGGAGGGCAATGGCCCCTTGGCGCCCTGGTGACTGGGCAGCCTTCCTAAACCAGAGTACTGTTTATTTTAACAGTAGGAACAAACTGGGTTGCCAGGTTTCCAGTTTTTGACCAGAACGTCGGGTCGAAAAGGGAACCTGGCAGCATCCAGGGGGCGGGGCAAGGGTGGTCAGTTTTCAGCAGTTGGAACGGTGGCAACCCTTGGAGCAAAGCACTTAGAGGGAAGTATTTTAAAACACCATTTATACGCATGTCTCTTACTTACAGGCTTACAATCCCCCAGATGGTAATCTAGGCAGCTCTGACTTCTTCAGGAGCCCTCAGCGGGTCCCTGTGTCTGTCTGGTTCCCCCAAACATCTATTCCGGCTCTTGATTGAGGGTCCCTTTTAAAGCTTGTCTGCTATAGTTCTTCTGTCCCTGGGCTTTGACCTTTCTGTTCCAAGCTAGTCCCGAACACTCCCCCCCACCAGCTCCTCCCTGCTTCCGAAGAGTGACGGGGTCCAAGCTCTGGCAGGAACCAGTAGGAGTGGGCATGCTAATGTATGCATTAGGGCCTTCTGGAGCTCAATAGGCTTGCTTTGCTCAGGTGTGTGGCTTGGGTCCCCGTCTCCTCACCCAACACCTGTGCATTTCGCTGCCTCTCAAGGTTGAACAAATCCAAAATATCAATGTGGTTTTCAGTTCGACAATTTCACTGTTGACTGGTTTCAATTGCAGACAGAGAGACCAACATTTCTCGTGATTCCCATGTCAAACTGCATAAGATCCATAGGTCAGTTGAAAGGCAAACTTTCAGAGAACCTGGCTGGAGTTCCAATTTAATAACCAACCCAAAGTTGGCTAACTTTTGTGCTTGTTGATAGAGCTGTGAACACTTTGTGCAGCTCTGGTATGGATGGGATTCTTTCTCAAGTGACAGAATTTAGGAGATGACAGATTGTGGATGTGCGTGGTTCTGTGGTTGAAACATGAGCATCTATTTTTCACACATACAAGGGTATTCCCTTGGGCAAACAGAGTATTTGCACATCATGTTGCCTGCTTTGCCTGAACTGATTTAAGGCTTGATTCTGTATAGTAATGTATTAGATGTTATGGTCTGTTGGGCATGTAAGAACAATCTCTGAACTACACATTGAGAGGTTTCTCTTTAGCACTAGAAAAGTAAAGGAACTAGCATAGGCAAAAACAATTCTTTCAGCTAGCATTGGGAAGCTGCTTCAGGATGCTGACAAAAACCAACACGTTTAGAAATCCTGCAGCTGAAGCCCTTAGCTCATCTTATTGTTTTGAGGTATTGTAACAAGGCCAATTCTGCAACAGGGGCTTCAGAACAGCTTGTGATCGTATGAACCCTGGGCACAGGCCTGCAATCCCCCTACAGGCAAAACTTCCAGTGAAGTCTGACCGGATCAGACCCCATGTGACCTGCAATATTGAAGGACAGATGTGAAAGACAGACTTGCTCCTTTAGGGTCCAAGGCAATGCCTGTTGAAGCCAATGGAAAGATTCTCATGGATTTGGACCCTTAATTTGGAGTATACTGGTCTTTGACTGTCTTATGATCTACTCTCACCATTAATTTAAGAACTGGGAATATAGTACGTGCCAGAGTGGATCAGACCAGGGGGACATCTGGGACCGTGTCCTGTCTCTAGTAATGGCCAAGACCAGCTGCTTCAGGGCAGGAGTGCAAGAGACTCGACATGAGCAATACTAGAATAATCTACCCATAAAAAAGGCTCCTTCCTACCCCCTCAGCTGGAGATGGCTGATGCCCTGAAGCAGGGGGCTTCATATCCCTTCCCAAATTTTGGTGGTTAGGTTGAAAAGAATTATCTAATGTAGCTGTGGATGTTCATTTTCTTTTTTGGTCTATTAATTGAGTTCCCTTAATCTCTCTGTGACAAATGTTGTTTTTCCTCGATAGACTGTACTTGTAGATTTGACAGAACTGTTTTTTTAAAGATCATGAAGAATGTGAGATCTAGCTATTGAAGATTGGAAACTCCCAGACAATAGGAAATCAGCCAGCACAAAGTGGTAATTATAGCTACATGACTGACAGCAGTAAGCAGCAGGCCCACCAAAAGAACTGTAAACTGATTAAATTCCATTTATTTTGTATAATGTCCTCAATTTGCACAGCACTCATTTGCATTTGTATCTAAACTGTCTTGTTATGCATGCTTTCCTTAATTGCTTTTTGAAGGGGGATCCAGACAGCATATTTCTCATACCTCTAAACTTATATTGACATGGCTCTGCACATAACAACATGTCTCGTACAATCTGTTACTGCCTATGCTCATGCAGTCACTGATCTGATACGAGGCCAGGGTTTTCATAATAGGTGTCAAAGCCAGGCTGCTCAGTCCTGACTTAGACACCTGAATAAAACCAAACTTTTAGAGGAGCCGTGCCACGGAACAGGTGTGGGATCACCAGTAGGACCTACTACCCTTAAGGGGACAGACCACCTCTGTGTCAGTCCGTTACAGGGTAACAGAAGAAGAGCCTGACAGTTCAATCAAAGTGTGAGGCAGTGGCGAGAACCCAGTGTCAGAGGCCCAACAGAACAACAAGGCAAAAGTCACTATCCCATCACTGCCAGCTGTTTGGGCATAAGCTTGCATTATCCCACGGTAATTAGGATCATCACTGCATTCAGTTTCGCACTAGGTGCTTTAAAATGTGTCAAGGAAATTGGAAATCTGCTTTTATTCCCCTGTCTCTGTATATTTAATGTGCCCATCACTGTGGTATCTGACATGCCAGCAATTCAACAAGAAGTAGCAAATCGGCTATGAATCTGAGTTGTACTTGTTAAGCTTGCATGAAGAGAATAAATCTAAGTGTTAACTGTCATGGTATGTACTGCCAGCAACTTAACAAGTGGGCTCTTTATTTTGGGTTTTCTTGCTATTTCTGATGGTACTGAGTTCTTGCCTACGGCTTTCCTCTGCCAATGCCAGTGTAGCCTTTTTTAGAAGTAGGTAGTACAGAGACTGATAACATGCATTCGCAGTATCAATGTTTCCGATACATCCTCAAAGGGAAGTCCTGTCTTCCAGAGGAGGGTGATGCCTTTTCTTCAGAAAAATGAGTTCTGCTCCAGAGAACCATCAGATCATATATATATTCAGAGGGGCCAGAGCAACAGATACACAAAGGATTGGTTAGATCTTATTCTGCGTGATGGGTTTTTCCATCTTTCACGTGACCCATGACAGTCGGAATTGTGTGAGACTGATACGTTACTGTGGAAAGAACAGTATGTGCTGAACAGAACACATTTTGCTTCTCTGCATTTCCCACGTAAGCAGTGTCAACTGACTCAACAACCCGTGGGTTGTGTTTTTAAAATCAGAAGTATGAATTCTGTGCCTGACCAAAACCCAAGCTTGGCACTGAAACTGCTTCAAAAATGGCACGAGGCATCGGGAGCTGTGCACAGAGGGTCACTCTGGATCCGTTTCTGCCCTTGTCAGTTTTGTGGGAAACTTACGGGACACTGAATTGCAATTCACGTTTTTAAAAAATGGTTAGTGTTTAAGGTCTCAAATCTATAACGTGACATGTTCCATTAGCTTAAGCATCCCCCTTTGCACTTCACTATTGTGGTGGCTAGTACAGCAAGTGGTAGTTATATGACATAGGTAGGTATAGCATTGTAGCGAAAATGGTGAATATATAAAATAACAAAAAGAACAGGAGGACTTGTGGCACCTTAGAGACGAACCAATTTATTTGAGCATAAGCTTCCATGGGCTACATCGGAATGCATCTGATGAAGTGAGCTGTAGCTCACGAAAGCTTATGCTCAAATACATTGGTTCGTCTCTAAGGTGCCACAAGTCCTCCTTTTCTTTTTGCGAATACAGACTAACACGGCTGCTACTCTGAAACATATAAAATAACAGGCCTGCTCCAAAGCCAGCTGAAATCAGTGGGAGTCTTTCCAGTTGCACAGTTGGGCTTCAGATCTAGCTCGCACTCACTGCAGTTCATGTGAGATGATAACCCATAGAAAGAGTTCACAGCCACTCCACAGCTGGCTAAAAGTATCTAAGACTGAACATCTGCTGATGGACAGGTGATTCTTGGAGCTTAAGGAAAAGGTAATTGAATTGTAGCTTTCTAGCATGTTATATAGTAAGCTGCTAGAGATGGGCGGACAGTCCATTTGTCCCACACCAGATGAAACACAGGCCTTACTTGCACTGCAGAAGATGCTTGTGCTGACAGTGGGTGACAGTGGTGGATGCAGCTGACCCAGGTAGGCAAGCCCAGAAACACAGCTTACACCCTTACTTGCAGCTTCTGGGGAGGGTGCAGAAGTTCCAGTCTGCTGCTGCTCCCCTCCCAGACACAGGTTTGTTTGGCCCTCAAGTGTACAACATTTAGTATGAACCAAACCGTTGTCCATCTGCATTGCTGTCATAGCTCCTGGGCGGGCAGGAGACATTGACACCAGGAGCTGGGTTATTTTCTGGCTGGCATAAGATACTCTTTCCTAATAGGAATATTGATAACACATATATAGTAAGAGACTCCAAGTTCAGGGAGGCCAAGTGACATATGTGGCTGGAGAGCTGATGATTTGGGCTGAGAGCTAGGCTTTCGTGCGCGGAGTCCCTGACCTGTGTCACAGGACATGGAGCACAGGTGGGCTGGGTCGGAGGGAATCTCTGCAGCCATTCTGTGGCCTGGATGAAGTCTCCTGCCTCCCATTTGGCTTGATGAGAGGGCTGGATCTCTGTCCTGATAGGCATAGATAAGTGACCACCCTGGGGGAATGTAATGTGAGCAGGAACCTGTCCTCCATGTGCTCTAACTAAGCCCAGCTTGTGACCCTTACTGGTGTGTGTAATTCCACTGAAGATGCTCAGGTTCGGAAGGGTGAGTAGGAGTCAAAGGACTGGGCCCAGTGCTCAGACGTGGATTTTTATTAGATAGCTATATTAGACTTTCCTCAGGTATGTTAACAATGACCCCACCTTGCAAACTGGCTTACTCCGCTTGATATTTTTTTAAGTGAGAAAATAACATAAATGTAGATAACTGAATAAACTAATGGAAACTCTCATAGCAGAATTAATGAGCAGGATCCTGTGTGGAGCATGAATCCATTTATTGTTGAGAGATTATGGGAATGACTGTCAATATCTTTTCCATGCTTGAACTGCTTTGATCTACAGCTCTCAGACGTGGATTATCTGCTCTTGACAGTAATTGTTTCTGTTTTTGCCAAGTTCTTGCAGAGGTTCCTTGGATGCTTCTTCTCTAATCTAGAGGCAAAATGGAAACTTTCAAATAAATGTTCATTTGTCAGAGTTTAACCCCCTGGGAAGGATATAGTTTTAGCAAGGCAGAAATATTGATTGTGAGGAAAATTTCAGGCAAAATCGTATGCTGTAAACGACGTTTTATGTCAATGAGTATCAGTGTGAAACAATAATAGCCACTGACATTTAGTAACCCAGCAATTGGTTAATATTCTGTGGAAGATACTTGATCGTGAGCAGTGTATCTTTTGTATCATCTTCCTTGTTTCTCTGTAATGAGTACATTTGGCTAGAGGGCAGTTGTGCAGCTTATTGTGGTTATTTACCATCTCTGTCAGCTGAAGGTAGCGATGACATTGAACTGCTAGGACTAAACCAGTAAGAGAGACTGCCCACCTAAGCAAATTCAAACTCAATGCTAAATGCAATAAAAGACCCTAAATAAATCACGGAATTGTTAGTTCATGACCCTTATGTAAGAGCTTTCAGGTAGTCCATGGCACATTTCCAGAATAAAAATGATGGGCTGTCCTAGAATAATGGGCTTCCCTTGACTGTCAGAATTGCTATGCTTCTGACTTACAATCCTGGTTTTGATTCTTAAGTCACTAAATGGCATATGCAGTGTGTAGGTTTCAACACTATCAAGGGCTTTCAAGGGGGGATCAAAGCAACTAGAAAAGTATTACTCTAAATGAATGTTATAACTAGGTTAATAATTGGCCTAATTATTACAGCCAATGGAAAGAAGAATGTTATGTTAATTTCAATGGAATAAATGGGTAAATAAGAAAGTCAGAGTCAAAGGTGTTAGTATGACCCTGTCACTGTACAACATCAAACACTTAAGAAGGTTCAGGGTTTTGAATACAGAGACCTTGGCCTGCATAGTACTATGGCAAACACATAATTAAAAATATTTTTTAACCTTTTATTAAAGATACAGAAGAAGAAGAGAAACCATTAAAACATGTGAAATGTCAAGTGTTAAGCAAGGCTTGGTGCACATTTTAACAATGCCTCTGGCATGTTTACCAAGCAAAAGGTGTTTGTTTGGAGGTAGTCTTCAGAGACTGGGACTCAAATGTTTAAGGGAAGATTTTGATAGAATTTTAGCTCAAACTACAGTCTCTCTCCCACTCAAACTTTTTGTTTGAAAGTACAAAATAACTTTTTAGCTTGTGAAGAATGTGAAATAGTTTTTGTCCTCTTAACAAGCTAGGAAGTTTTAAAGATTGAAGTGCTGATGGAGTTGAGGAGTTTGGTTTGTGTCTGAATTCATCTCTTCCAGCCATGTCTTTTGCTGGTCATACTGCTTCTCTTGGAGCACCTCCCAAATAAACCTGCCTGGGCCTTACAAGCACAATCTGGTGCCATATAAAAGTCAATAAGAAAATAGAAATAAACTCAAACTTACATGTTGTGCAAATACATATAGACTGAGACATCAGAAAGATCTGCCGATGCTCAGGGCAGACTACACGCCCTGGTAGCCAGATAGAAGAGACTGTAAATCAGTCCAAGCTCAGACTAGAGCACCAGACTTCTAATTCATTAGCATTGCTACCCAATGCTCAGCAGTTCTGTTAGTCTGCAGGACGTTTGGTTTCAGCATCTCATCTACACTGAACACATTTGAAACACTGGAGCTCTCGGACAGGCTTGTCATTTATTTTCTTCACAGCTGTGAATTCTGAATTTAGTTTTTCACCTTCTTGGGAAGCCTCTGATGCTTGGAAATATTGTATATTGCATAAAGCAAAGGGTGGGGCTCCACGGTAAGCTTATCCCAAAAGACCATGAATCAGACTAAGCAGGAGACCGAATATGTCGTTGCAAAGCCATAAAGCGGAGCTGTAAATGAAGATTTCTGTACAGGAGCAGGGGAGATCCCAGCTGTGGTAGCTTTGGATCTAACTCACTCATGCACACTGATCCCTGTGCAGAGTCAAGTTTCTTAAACTTCCTCTTAAAGGCCCAGTCATGGTGGAAATCTACCAGTATTTGCTACTGGAAAACTTAAAATATTTTAGCAACTAGTGTTTGGCTTGGTGATTGGGAGGGTCCCAGGCAAGAGAACTCATGAGCTGACTCATGTATTCAGAGTTCTAGACTGCACTGATCATTCTTTAAGCAGGTGCACAAATTCTATAAGCAAAGGGTACGTCTACACTGCAAGCAACGGTGTGGTCACAGCCTGGGTAGGCAGCACTCCCATGCTAGCTTTATTCTAGGTAGCACAGGTAATGGAAGTAGCATCGGTGTGGTGACATTGGCTTCATCATGACCCAGCAGCCAGCGTTCAACCTGGCTAGGGAGCCTAAGTACTGACGTGCATGGCTAGCCTGCGCTGAAGCCCATGGCGCCATGTCTGCACCTGCCGTTGTTACCCATGCTAGCTTTAAGCTCGCTAGAATGCGAGTTCCTCCTTGTGCTACTAGCAGGGAGTTGAACCATTACAACTTTGGATTCAATTCCAGTTTGGGTTTATCAATATTTCCTAACTCTCCGGTTCAGACACTAACTTAGAATGATCGTTTGGTAACTGGTTCAACCACTTTGAACCTGTTTGAACGGGTATAGATGCATTTCATAGAATCATAGAGTCATAGAATATCAGGGTTGGAAGGGACCTCAGGAGGTCGTCTAGTCCAACCCCCTGCTCAAAGCAGGACCAATCCCCAATTAAAACATTTCCTGCAGATTACTGTCACACACTCTTAGGTTTGCATTGTAACTCCTAGCAAAAGAATACAATGATCAAGACAACTTTCACCAGTGAAAGTTATTTATTTTTTAAACAAGTTACTTGCATGCGCTAGCATAACATCCTCCAGAACTCGGTCAGTCATATGTGGCTGCTGAGGTGACAGTATGAATTTTAGCCTAGAAAATGCCAGTTCTACGCTGACTTGCGTAGCAGGAACAAGCCCTGAGGAGGAGAAGGGAGGGAGGTGTTATGGGAATTGTAGTTCCCTTTTATGGGCAGTCCTCTACATGGGCATAAGAACAGAGAACTACCAATCTGAGAACCCCTCCTCCCTCTCATCTCCTCCAAAGGCTTGCTGGGAAGTGTAGCCTCTGGCCCCCTCTCCCCAGCCGGGGATGAAGAGGGGAGCACCTTTCTTCAGCACCCCCAAAAGAGCCTTCTCAGCACCTGAACTGGTTACCAGGTTTTGTTTTTTTGGCTTTGATTCCAGTTCTGGTTCACCCCCAAAAACTCTCTGGACTGGTGTTCAGGTTCGAGTTGGGATTGGGTTTGAGTCCCTGCCCACAAGCTTTCCTTGCAGTGCAGACTTAGCAGTGATGGGCCCAGTGCCAAGAGCGGAGCTGGGCGATCTACGCGAGACTGCAGTGGCGGTGGCTGTGGTTTGGAGGGCGGGCCCGTGCCTGTTGTCCTTCAGCGCCCGGACTCCACCGCCCTTGGCAGCCCAAGCAGTGACTTCCAGGCCTCTGCAGGCCTCGCTGTCTCTGTGCTGGTGGCGATAGGCACCTGCCAACCCCGAATTCGTCCCAAGGGTCGCCCTCTTTGACTGGCTTGCCTTTAACGGCAGGAACATGGTTTTCAGCCTAGATGCATAACGCGCATTTCTCTGTGTACATCTCCTTGTGATTATGATCAGTGTGACACAGGCTTTCCATCGAGGCCTTACATGACATTCTTTTGGTGATCTCAAGTGATCCCTGTACCCTTATTTACCCCTCTGCCATTTGGTATCACGAGGTCCTTGGGTCACAAGTATGGCACCACAAGCCTTTTTTTCCCCTTTATTTAAAACATTTTACCAGATAGTTCCCAAATATCTGGCCCCCAGTGACTGCATAGAGCGGGGCCCCTACTCTTTTGCACACAGAAATGGGACTCCACAGAATGACTGCTCCTCCCTCCTGGACACTGCATGGGGAGGGAGCCAGCAGCATTAGGATGTGGTACAGTCCCCCCCGCCTTAGTCTTCTGGGTAGCACCCCACCCAAAGCCCTGGTAGCCATGTTTGTGTAGATTTGTGGGCTGCTGTGGGGGAGTGCCCCTGGCCATCCCTCCTGCAGACCCCCCAGTGGCTGTTAGTACAATAGGGAATGACCCGGCTCTGCAGATGTGCAGTGCTCTCCCCTCACTCAGCACACGGGAGATGTACTCTCTGCCTGAGTCTGAGGGCTGCTTGGTGTGTGACCACAATCTTCACCCCTGAGCTTTAGGCTCTTTAAATACCCTGGGCCCCGGCCATGCAGCATCTTGCAGATAAGGACTGAGACCTGGAGCTTGACGCGATATTCTACGGGAAGCCGGTAGAGTGTGTGGAGGACAGGTGTGATGCGTCTCTGGTAGCCCATGTCGCTGAGCAGTCACGCTGGGGTGTTCTGTACTAGCTGGAGTTTCCCCTACTACGAACGGTTTCATATCCAGGTGTACCTCGCTGCTGAGAGAGAACAAAGCCGTGAATAACTGAGGCCAGGTCACTGCCTACCAGGATGAGACGCTCTCCTATCGAACCAAAGATGGCAGAAAGCACCGCAGCATCAGTGAAGAATCCCCAAGTATTCCTTGACCATGGAGTGAACTGACCAGCTGGGGTGTGCCCTCTACCGAAGGAGGCTGCACCGCGGCTGCAACTCTTCAAAATGCTTCCTTTGCTCACTAGTGCCACTTCTGTCTTGCTGGGGTTCCGCTTCATCCAACTGCTCTTCAGCCATGAGCTGACCTCATCCGAACACTGGACCATCTTGGTGATAGTGGTGTGATTCTCTGGCATGACGGATAAGTAGCTGTATGTCATCTTCAGCCTCTCTCCGGCAAGACAGCAGGATCTCATGGTCAACAGTGTTGAAAGGTCCAGGAGAATGAGAATGCCTTCCATGCACTGACAGGAGACCATCTATCCGTGCCACTCAGGTGGTTTTGGTTCCGTGCCTTGGCCTGAATCCAGATTGCACCAGGCCTAGGATATTACCTTCAGTTAGATGATCTTGTAGGTGGCCTTTGGGTACCATCTCTCTGAGTTTGCTCAGGAACAGGAGGTTTGACACTAGGCGGTAGTTGGCTAGGGCTGATGTGTGATGTTTCTTCAGTGTCAATCAGGCTGTTATTGCATGTTTGAAGGAGAAAGGGAAGATTCCTTTTCTGAACAAGGCTTTGGCTCTTTTGATCAGGAGCGGCCCCAATTGTCCATGGCTGTCTTTTTTGCAGTCGGTAAAAGCAGCTACATAAATATGGGTGTCTAGAATGAACTTTATGATGTTCCAAGTAAGTTTCTATTAAATGTAACTGCAGAATGTTTATAGATCAGTCCCTCTAGGGAGTGATTTTTTCTGAGCTGGTTCATGTACTGCAAAGTGGTGCATTCAGGATGCTTCGGCATTGCCTAGTAGCTTTGCATAAGGTGACTTGTTCAGCCTTTGGATCTGTGCTGTTTAGTTTAGGAAAATTAATCTTGTTTTTTCTGTTGTTGGAAGTTCTAATGCTTTATCCATGATCACAGGTTTATTAGCTACTATTACTAATATTGTATTAGCTGTTTATTTCTGAGAGAAGCTGCTGCTTTCATGGAAACTTAGAAGTTTTTAAGGTCAGGCTTGACAAGGCCCTGGCTGGGATGATTTAGTTGGGAACTGGTCCTGCTTTGAGCAGGGGGTTGGACGAGATGACCTCCTGAGGTTCCTTCCAACCCTGATATTTTATGAAATCCAAGGTTTTCCCTCTAGCCTCAGAAGGAGCAGGACTGGTTTCTAAAATGGCAGTCATTTCTCAGGGGGGATTGGCTTCAAAGTGTGACGGGAAACCAGCCTTACCTGAAAAAATCTCTTGCATTTTGGACATTACATTACCAATGACCATATTGGATCCCATACTATTTCCTAACTAGTTAATGTACAGGCAATGCAGTATCTCAGTAAGAGTAGGTTTCAGAGTAACAGCCTTGTTAGTCTGTATCTGCAAAAAGAAAAGGAGGACTCGTGGCACCTTAGAGACTAACCAATTTATTTGAGCATAAGCTTTCGAGCTGTCGCTCACAAAGGCTTATGCTCAAATAAATTGGTTAGTCTCTAAGGTGCCACGAGTCCTCCTTTTCTTTCAGTAAGAGTAGTATCTGTCTCTTAACTAACGAGAGACAACAGGTCTCTAAATACATAGCTATGAAAGTCCTCGCCACTGGACAGTAAGATGTACAGCTGACCATTGCCCAAAGCTGTATCCTTGACTCTGTTGCCCAGAAAGACAGTGCATTTTAAACTTTGGTGAAGCCAGGGGTTGGCCCAGGGGTGAATATGGCTCAGTGTGTTTAGTTGTCTGCAATTTCCTCTGAGCAACTAAGGAGTTTATCAACAATGACTCAGAATTTGGCCTGACCAAAGAACTATACAGAGGCACTTCACCCATTCCAGGGTGCCACTAGACCTAATAGATCAGAGATTAACATGATCTATGTGTAATCCACTGGTGAGTGTGTGTTATGGGTCCCACTCTGTGCCAATGCATAGAGGAGATGCGTTTTTTTAGGCCTCCGCTGCAGGAACGTAGCTCTTTAGCTCGAGCTTTAGCAGCTCATGCCTTTAGTTCTGGAGGTCTCCAGTTCAATCCCCAATGTGTTGGCTGTCACCTGTCTTCAGAGTTCTCACCAGCGGATCTCTTCAGTGATCACAAGAGAGAGAAGAATCTGTCAGGCATCCCTATGCTGAGTTTTAGGTTGTGATTTTTGCTAAGTGCTTTAACTTCTTCAGTGCGCCACCAAGAAGGTGGGGTTCTCTGCCATCACCAGCTTTCCCTGTGGTCAATATGTATTGATTATTAGAGTTTCATTAGTTACACTACATTAGTGCCTACAGGCTCTGCTCAAGGATCAGGGCTTGGCACGAGTTCTGCCATAACTGATTGTTACCACATATTGCATGAAGTCAACAACCAACCTTCTTCCAGTAAAGAGATTGATTTAATAGAGCAAGAGAACAGCACAGGATCTAGGCAAGAAGGCATGTGGGGGATGAGAAAATGAAGAATGCAAGGTTAATATTTTACTCATTTTAATCCAGTCTCTTTTATTAGTAGACATTGGCTATCTGTAGGAGTCATCTTCAACTCATACCTCTGGTTAGGTGCTCACATCCGGGCTGTGCCTAAATGTTGATTCATTCTACATAATGTGTCTAAGATATGGCCTTGCCTAGCATCCCACACAGATAAAACTCCTGTCTAGGCTCTTATCTCTATTATTACAATATCCAATTCTCCAGCATTTGGAATGCTGCTTGCAAAGGCCTCTCTCTTCGACTATGTCACCTGTCTCTCTGAATCCCTCCTCTGGCTGTCCCTTCTCTATCTCATCAACATAAACTACTTGTCTTCATTTCAAGACCCTTCACAGTCTATTCCCACCCTACCTTCCATCTCATTCAGTATCGAAAGGTCACCTCCCGTCTCCATTGCTCCCTTGCTAAATTTTCAAACCAGTTTCATCATATTTTCTCCCATTCTGCCCCCGGCACTTGAAAGAAGCTTCCCATAAACATCTGCAACTTGACGTCGTTATCCTCCTCCACAGTCCTCCCTACTTGTCTTTGCCACGATGCCTACAAAAACATTGACAACAGGCCACTAACGTGCTGAGGCCACTGCCTGTCACACTGAGCAATATTGTCTCATGGTTTCCTTGTTCTCCCCCTTGGGCTGTCTGTATCTTTCTGTTGTCTCTTGACTTACATGTAGATTGTAAGTTTTTGCAGGCGGGAAATGTCCTTTTGTTCTGTGACAGCGCCTAGCACATTGGGCTCCTAGGTACCATGGTAATAAAAACAACTTGTCTCGTGATCATCTTCCTTTTAGGAGAGCTGCTTCCTTCCAGGAGAGGCAGAATTATTGCTGTGTATTGTGATAGTGCCCAGAGCCCCTAGCACAGCCCCAAGTTGCTGTATGAAACAAACTGGAAAGCACAGTACCTGCCGCACACCCCTCACCCTCTAATTTAGTGCTGCACGCAATGCCATCTGGCATACAATGCCATCTTTCCACATGCTCTAGAGTGCTGAGAAAGAGCTCCAATTGCCTGGAATGTAGCAGAGGAATCTGTTCTGCTGACAGAAACACTCAGGTGTTCTCAGTGTGTGCTAAGCAGCATCCTTGTGAAGACAATCCTCCTCCTCTGGTAGGAGGGGGCTTTTCCAAGCCATTAAAGCTGTGAATCCTCTTGGACTAGCAGATATGGAAATCGCATTCTTACTGAAATAGGGCTCGAAGGCCATGTCAGTAAATCAGTCGGGAATAATAGTCAAGCCTTTGGTCTAATGCATTTGATCAATGAAGCGGAAATTCATTAGCTGTCTGTTTAGAATAAATACCCTCCCAAATGTCTGACCTTTGCGGTGCAATGATATTTTGTCATGTCAGAACTTTGAGGAGGTGTACTCCAAGTGCTATCAGTCATTCTGTTGTTCATTTTAAATTTACTAGGCAATCACTGTGTCAACAGCACATTTGTCACCGTTATCTTAAAAATGTTTCTTCCCCTCTTGTCTTTAAAGGAAGAAGTTAACTTAATGAAACTAGCTTTTTAAATGTTGGCGGGGCTATTCCTGGACAAGGAGAATCTCTTTCAATCACCTCTTGAATAAGGAGTTCAGGGTTGGGCTCATTGTTGGGGCACTTACACCAGAGACCAGAATCTGTTTTAGCAGATGACTCCTCTTTAATATAGGGATGGTCTTCTAGGTATAGTAGACACTTCAGGGCAAATAAGTGATGGTCACATAAACACCACTCTATACCGGAAACCTACTGACTGCTATACTGCTACATGCTTCCATCCGGGACACATCACACAATCCATTGTCTACAGCCAAGCCCTAAGATACAACCGAATTTGCTCCAATCCCTCAGGCAGAGACAAACTCCTACAAGATCTTTATGAAGCATTATTAAAACTACAGTACCCACCTGGGGAAGTGAGCAAACAGATTGACAGAGCGACAAACAGATTGACATTGACAGATGGGTACCCAGAAATCACCTACTTCAGGACAGGCCCAACAAGGAACATAACAGAACACCACTGGCCATCACGTACAGCCCCCAGCTAAAACCTCTCCAACGCATCATCAAGGATCTACAACCTATCCTGGAAAACGATCCCTCACTCTCCCAGACCTTGGGAGGCAGGCCAGTCCTCGCTTACAGACAGCCCCCCAGCCTGAAGCAAATACTCACCAGCAACTACACACCACAGAAACACTAACCCAGGAACCAATCCCTGTAGCAAACCTTGTTGCCTACTCTGTCCCCATATCTGCTCTAGCGACACCATCAGAGGACCCAACCACATCAGCCATACCGTCAGAGGCTCATTCACCTGCATGTCTACCAATGTGATATATGCCATCATGTGCCAGCAATGCCCCTCTGCCATGTACATTGGCCAAACTGGACAGTCTCTACGTAAAAGAATAAATGGACACAAATCAGACGTCAAGAATTATAACATTCAAAAACCAGTCGGAGAACACTTCAATCTTCCTGGACATTCCATAACAGATTTTAAAATAGCTGTACTTGAACAAAAAAAGCATCAGAAACCAACTTCAAAGAGAGAGAGCAGAACTAAAATTCATTTGCAAATTTAACACCATTAATTTGGGCTTGAATAGGGACTGGGAGTGGCTGGCTCATTACAAAAGCAGCTTTGCCTCTCCTGGAATTGACACCTCCTCATCTATTATTGGGAGTGGACCACAGCCACCCTGATCGAATTGGCCCTGTCAACACTGGTTCTCCACTTATGAGGTAACTCCCTTCTCTTCATGTGCCAGTATATTTATGCCTGCATCTGTAATTTTCACTCCATGCATCTGAAGAAGTGGGGTTTTTACCCATGAAAGCTTATGCTCAAATAAATCTGTTAGTCTTTAAGGTGCCACCAGATTCCTTGTTGTTTTTTTAGGTATAGTAGTTTATCTGTAATGCATCCTCAATAGGGTAATCCTTGCACATGGTATTTTCCAGTGTAGCCTCGATAGCTCATAATGTCTCGTAACTGAGCACTGATTGATTCCATCTTGCCAACCTTTCCTGTATTTTTCTTTTCATTATGCTCGCTGTACAATAACTGTAGAAGATGATGGAGATTCTGATGTCCTTAGTTAGTAGGTCGTGGCTCTCCTTGTTGTGTCGAGTACAGAAAATTGGCAGCTTCTCAGTGCTGAAATATTGTCCTGTAGTTTTACTGTTGTAGTGAGGAACATTGCCCTTAAAGTGAGGAGCATGTGTCCTTGCTGTAGGCCCATATTCCTTTCAATAGCACCATTCCAAGTACAGAATGTGTCTATTTGCACAAACAGTTCTGCTGAGTGCTCTATACTTTCAAAGTACGATAGAAAAGCTTCAGTTTGTCACAATACTTTCCAAGGTTTGTTCTAATAATATTTTGTTTCATGTTGATACAGCCCCAGAAAGCCTGTTTCTTGCTTCCTGGGGACTGAGCCGGAGGCTGAACTAGCTCATTGTTTCCCATTGAGACTACAAACACCTGACATCTCTGGCCCAAGACTCAAAAGTCTTACGAGCCCTTTACAGTAATAATCATGCATAGCTCTTAGAGTATTCCTCATCCCTAGATCTCAAAATGTATTACAAATATTGGTTGGATTTTTGATCCCCAATTTATAGTTAGGGAAACTGAGGCACGGAGGTCATGTGACTTGCACGTGGTCACATAGTGAGTTAAATGATAGAGTTGGGACTAGACTTGCAATCCGATCTACTTGGACCCGTTTAGTGCTCCCATCCGTTTAGAGCTGTGTGTCCAGGGGCATTGTGTGCATTCTATAAGTATGGTATGCAGGCGATGTGGAGTCTTCTGAGATACAACATTTTATTTTTAAAAGAAAGGGGCCAGTCTGGCCACCCCAGGTCCTATTGCCTTGTGAGGGAACCTGGCATGTTGGGGGGATTACAAGATGCTTCCCCTAATGTAGAATGATCATGCTTCCCCTAATGTAGAATGATCATTCGTGTTCTCTGGGCAGTTTACAATAAAACTTCCTTGGACAGTGCAGTGTATCTATGCTTTAGCAGTCCTAGAAACCTGCAGTCACCACAGCTATACAACGCGACAGGCTTCTGTCACTCAGGCCTGCACAACTTCTAAGAATGGTAGTGGGAGGAACAGGAATGTGCCCTGTAAAGACAATACTTTTTAATATTTAATTATGCTCAGCTGGAGAAATAAGTCAGTATTTAGTGTCTGTAACTGTTAACTAGTGCGGGGGGAGAAGGGGATGTTAAAATGAGATTTTGGAGTTGTGTGTGTGATTTTGCCATAACTGTATTAAATCCACTTCGGAGCTAAAGGAAAATGTTTTGGTTAAGTTTTATTTTTCGTAATTCCCAGGGTGGAGCATGTGCTTGGTAGCAAGGCCTAGCACTGGTGTGCTGATCTTGGAAACTGGACTCTTTCTGCTGGTGGGGTTAACAATATTGCCGAGGGAGAGTGTGAAAGCTGTAATGAGGGCTGCTGGTCAGACTGCCTCCTTGAGCCGGTAGTTGGGGTAACTTGATTGTCTACCTGAATGATGAGTGCTGGATTAGCTCCTCATCAGCGGGGTCCCAGGTAGTTTCTCCAGTCACAGCTGGCCATGCTCCCTTTTTTGGGATGGACTCGAGGGGTGGGAATTGTGACCTTGCCATTGACTACTAGCCCCTTCATTCTGTTCTTGATGCTCACATGCCATGGCGAGGGGATGGTCTTATCTTGGTGTTACATGAAGATCACGTATCTGTACTGATGGGGGGGAGCCTATTCACGAGTCAGTAGCTTGCTGCTTTTGAACCTTTAACAAAATTTGCAAAAACTCCCATAAACTCTGCTGGATTCTGTGTTTTTTCCTGCCTGTCACTGCCAATTACTAAGATTCGTTTTAGAGTTTACAAACAGTATTTTCCAATCTAAGGGCTGCTGTTTCTATTTGATTGAGTCAATGATATCGCAATCTGGTGTTTGTGATGTTTATAATCACCTTGGAATTGGTGTTTCAGACAGGCCAGATTGATGGCATTGCTGATTGATTGGGGGGTGCTGAAGAGGTGGATTTGAAAGGAGAAAACATCTATCTCCAATGAAAATATCTCTGTAACCAGCAATGACGGGTGGAAATAGAGCGTTCGTGGGGCAAGTGCGCTGGAGTTTTGAATGAACACTCAAGTCTAGAGAAGTTTGTCAGAGCATAGCTGTCAGCAAGAATCATCTCCCACATCTCACCACTTTTGATTTTAACAAGACGACTTTGGCTTGAGCTTTGCTTTTGCGTGTGTTGGCAAGTCAATTCAATTATCAAAGTCAACCCCCATGTTTTTGAAGGCTAGGTAAATTGGTACTCAAAGCTAGCAGGGACTTCCCTGGATATTTGTCTATTATTGGGTGACTTCAGAGAAACCTGCCTTCTTCAGGGATGGTTTTATACTGGGGTTTGCCCATTTAATGGGGTGCCCTGGGCGTTTGTCAGATTGCACTCTGAGACCCTTTCTGATTTTTCCATCACTGCACTTTGCGTTTGGAGAATGACAACGGTCTACTGCTTCTCTGCTTATTCATTTGACTTCAAAGCTTTCATTCTCTGTCATTAGACTGAAAAGCACCAAAGTTAAAACTTGGCACAGAAGATGGATTTATGACTTATAGGAAATTGGGCATGCTGGCTGCATTCTAAATGCTCAGTGGTCGTCTTATTGGCTGTGCTAGGTCTTTAGACAAATCCACAGCTTATGGTTCAGTGAAGACAAATACTTCCTTAAAAAGCAGCAAACCTACGGAATTAAAAAAGCAAGTGCAAAAAAAATGTAAAATACCATAGAAATTTGGCCTATTAAAGAATGTGATTTGTTAAATGCATTAAAGCAGGACTTGGTAAAACTATAAATCCTTTTAAAACTGGTGCTAAGTAAGAAAAATATCTCGCATGCGCTGGTCTCTGTGTAGTTTCCTTTGCCAGCAGCCTTCTGTATTCCTATTTCTATTTCCTTAGAGCTCTTTGTTTATGAATAACAGCCCTGTTTCCTCAAACTCTATCACTTCACCTTCTGCTTGATCCTATGGTAAAGTCGTCATTTGATATTTGTCTCCTCACTAGGTTGTAATGGCCCATCCTGCATGGGGCTGAGCCACTTGTATCTCTCATGGAAGGCTGCTCAGCCCCTCAGATGCCTGGGGCCTTGGCATTTAACTTCTTCACAGAGTTTGTTGAATGTGAGAGTGTGTTCATCTGAAACACAAGTGCCTGGAATTTTTTTAATCGCCTAAGTGGTTTAGGAGCAGGCTGCACACCATTGAACATCCAGGAGACTTGTGCACCTGAGTTGTTTAGGTGTGTTTGGAAATTCACCACAGATATGTTTGATTAATTAAAAATCCAAATCCCACTGTCTATGCCAAGCTAAGATTTGTTCCTGAATTAATATTTATTAAACATGGAAAAGAAAATAGTTTGAACACCAAAGACAAGCATTTTGAGTAGGATTTATTTTAAAGCGTCTCCTCGGAGGAGAACTTTCACAGTAAAGAATGTAAAAGTGATTTCCCCCATTGTCAGCAGTTTCCCATATTCCCTTTGCTGTACTGAAAATAATTTGAGCAGGTGCCACCACCAGCCTTAAAGCTTATGAAGAAGGGATCATAATCGAATCATAGCAATGTCGGGCTGGAAGGGACCTTGAGAGGTCGTCTAGTCCAGCCCCCTGCACTGAGGTGAGACCAAGTAAACCTAGACCAGCCCTGATGGGTTTGTCTGTTCTCAAAAACCTCCAATGGCAGGGATTCCACAACTTCCCACGAAGCCTGTTCCTGAGCTTATCTGTCCTGAGAGTTAGAAAGTTTTCCCTAAGATCTAACCTCAGTCTCCCTGGCTGCAGATTAAGCCCAATACTTCTTGTCCTACACTCAGTGGACATGGAGAACAATTTGTCACAGTCCTCTTTAGAAGAGCCCTTAACGTATCTGAAGACTGTTCTCAGGTCCCCCCTCAGTTACCTTTTCTCAAGACTAATAAAGAACTGGGCTTGTTCAACCTTTCCGCACAAGTCAGGTCTGCTAAACCATGTATCGTTGTTGTTCCTCTCTTCTGCATTCTCTCCAGTTATGTCTGTTGGGTCAAGGATCGTCCTTTACAATGGGGCCCAGCCTAGCTGTGGCTATTTGGTGTTATCACAATTTAAGTGTTAAATAACTGTGATCCTCTGGTCTAACATGGGTCAGCCCTATGGGAGACTCTCAACTGAGGAGTGAAACTCTGAGGACTCTCACCCACTATTCAGCAGGAAGCTGGTCTGGGAGCAGAGCCCTGGCGTGACGAGCAGTGGCCTACGTGGCAGTGCAGACAGGTTGCTGTGGTCTGTATCCAGTGGAGTGATTTTCTTTCAAGTCTGGCTGTTTCATTCCCAGTCGCAGAGTTTTTCATCTGTCAAATGTGAGGTCACCACGATCCAGGTGCTCCTGGCCAAATCAGACAGGATGTGATGCTGTCCCTCTCCAGCTGCAAAGGCGCGGTGGGGCGGGGCAGCATTATTTCAGCTGTTCTGATTTCCAGAACTGCTGAGGGGTGTAGGTGGACCCTGAGACCAGGGCCCGTCTGGTTGACCTGAGGGAAGACTCCCCAATGGAAGGGAGGGGTGTTATGGTGGTAGCAAGGGGGGGATAAGGTCTCTGGAAGGTGAGGTGCAGGTGTCCACCGTGACCGAAGCAAGCCCATTGATTCCCCTGCTCTCCCCCCATCTCGCTGGGGCGGGGCATCGGTGTTCCAGAGTTGACTCTCAGGTCAGTGGAGGTCTGGGTGTGCCAGCCTAGGACATGCTGGCCTGGGGAATCCAGTGCCCAGCGCTGATGTTGGCAGGGTAGCATGGGGCTATCTCGCTGCTGCCCAGCACAGTTGGATCGCACTCCATTTCAGATGCTGTCTAGGCTTGACTGATGTGCACTGTATGTGTCAGATAACAGGAGGGGGGGCCAGTGTCTGTGGAAAGGTGAAATCTTCAGTTTGGAAGCGTTTTTATAAGCTTTGCCATTCACCCCAAACACACGATTCGGGATTATTTCATGATCTCTTAGTAAAGTTTAAAATGTTTCACTAATTAGTCCTTTTTTTATGTTTTGACAGGCTATTGTGTAGCTACAATAATTAATTCTTCTTTTTCTGTGTTTGAGTGAACACCCGTTGAAAATCTTAAGTAATGATTAGGTTTATTTATGTTTAAATTTGTCACCAGTGTTTTACATAACAAGGAATTTTGTCTCCATTTAAGGATACACATGCTTTCCTCGTACTATCATTATATAACAACAGGAGTTAGAAGAAAGTGAGCTCTGGGGTATAATGTAAAATGTTAATTTTGGTGGTCAAATCTTATTAACTGTGAAAGGATTCACCACAGAATTCTGCAAACAAATCGTGCCATAAATCCTGCAACACTGACAATGTAGCTTCATTCGTTTCAGATGTACAAGACTGCTGAAAATGATGAGGCTTGCTTGCTGTTTTCAGTATTATTAACCAGTATGAGGTGCATGTTTCAACAAAGATTTGGGAAAAAATAAGCTTGTTGTATTGCCAGGGTACTTAAAAACAAATTTACAATTGCCTGGACTACTGAAAGCAAAACTCGCTGTAGTAGAGGGCTATACTGTAGACAGCGGGTATCGGATTTCCATGGACAGGAGAGCCAGCTTGATCCTCCTGATATCAGTTCATTGAGGCTTTGGGAAATCTTAACAAAACTATTTTTAATACGCTAAAGCTGATTGAAAAGACTCAAAATTATTTCTAAAGTAACTTACGACGGAGGGAGGCAAGTTACAACTTGACAATCAGTCATTTTTAACCCAAAGTCCACAAAAGCTAGCACACCCAGCCTTCCCAATGCTCTGTTTTGAGTGTCTAGCTGTACGGAAATAGTGGGCAGCAATGAATTATTTTTATTTATTTCATTCTTTACAGTTTAGTGTTACCACTCTCAATACAACGAATCCACACCCACAGAATATGCTAACTGAATGCAAAGGCTATATAAATCAATGGCCAATAATGCAATAAAATCTAGCAATTTCTTTCTCTGCTGAAGTTCTCCATCTTTCCTGCTCTGATTTTTAATAATTACTTGCATACTCAATTTAGATATTAGATTAAGCAAACAGATAATTGATGTTCACTTGGAAATCCATTTTATTAGCAGAAAATTTACCGGTTAGGGCCTGCAATTCTTTTCTTTTAATCAGAAAAGTTAGCCACAAAAAAGCCTAATTTTGAAACCCTTACTCATGAGAGCAATCCTTGCTATCAGGAAGTCCTATAGTCCAGGGGTGCGGGATCAAGCCTGAAATGGGCTGTGAAATGTTGCAGCAAATGTGGGTAATTCTAGAGTGAACATTCTCTCAGTGGGATCCGATTGTTCTGTTATTCTGTTTGTTACAATAGCACTTAGATGCCCCAACCAAGGTTGGGGTCATAGTGTGCTGGGTGATGCACAAACACACAGTGAGAGACAGTCCCTGCGATAAACAGCTCAGAGTCTAGACAGACACAGGGTGAGGGAAATGGGTATAGCAACCAAGTGGAGTGAGAGGCACAGAAAGAGACGTGACTTGCCCAGGAACACCCAGCGGGTTGGTGGCTAGTCCAGGAATAGAACCCAGTTCTGCTGACTCTCATCCCAGGACCCTAACTAGAGTCATAGCAATATTGGGAAGGAACTTTGAGAGGTCATCTTGTCCAGCCCCTGCGCTGAGGCAGCGCCAAGTAAACCCAGACCCTCCCTGACAGGGGTTTGTCCAACCTGTTCTTAGAAACCTCCAGTGACAGGGATTCCATGACCTCCCTTGGAAGCCTGTTCCAGAGTTTAACTACCCCGAGAGTTAGACAGATTTTCCTAATATCTAACCTCAATCTCCCTTGCTGCAGAGTAAGGCCATGACTTCTTGTCCTGCCTACACTGGACATGGAGAATAATTGATCACTGTCCTCTTTATAAGAGCCCTTAACGTATGTAAAGACTGTTTTCAGGTCGCCCCTCAGTCTGCTTTTCTCAAGACTAAACATGCCCAGTTTTATTAACCTTTCCTCAGAGGTCAGCTTCTACAAACCTTTTATCCTTTTTGTTCGTCTCCTCTGGAATCTCTCTCCAGTTGGCCACACCTTTCCTAAAGTGTTGTGCCCAGAAGTGGACACAGTGCTCCAGCTGAGGCCTCCCCAGTTCCGAGCGGGGTGAGACAGTTGCCTTCCAGGTCTTACACACAGAAAAGGGCAACGAAAATGATTAGGGGTATGGAACGGCTTCCATATGAGGAGAGATTAATATATCTGGGATTATTCAGCTTGGAAAAGAGACAACTAAGGGGAGATATGATAGAGGTCTATAAAATCATGACTGGTGTGGAGAAAGTAAATAAGGAAGTGTTATTTACTCCTTCTCGTAACACAGGAACCAGGGGTCACCAAATGAAAATAATAGGCAGCAGGTTTAAAACAAACCAAAGGAACTATTTTTTCACACAACACACAGTCAACCTGTGGAACTCCTTGCCAGAGGATGTTGTGAAGGCCAAGACTATAACAGAGTTCAAAAAAGAGCTAGATAAGTTCATGGAGGATAGGTCAATCAATGGCTATTAGCCAGGAGGGGCAAGGATGGTGTCCCTAGCCTCTGTTTGCAAGAAGCTGGGAATGGGTGACAGGGGATGGATCACCTGATGATTCCCTGTTCTGTTCTTTCCCTCTGGGGCACCTGGCATTGTCCGCGGTCGGTAGACAGAATACGGGGCTAGATGGACCTTTGGTCTGACCCAGTCTGGCCGTTCTTATGTTCTTTTTGTAATTATTTGCTACCTAACCAAATCTTTGACACCTGTAACATGTCCCTGGAGGAAGTATATATGGCTTAGTCCAGAACCTCTGATACCCTAAAGCTACTCCGTCGGGAGGTGTCCTTCCTTTACATGTGATCAGTAAGGCTGTTGAGGGCTTAATCATACGACTTCTGCTAATTAGCCGCTTAGCATGTGTTACCTTATCTTCACCTATTCCTTGCTTTATTTCCTCTTCTGACGTTTCACATGGCACATCCTATGCCACCCCCCTTGTTTCAGGTAGGAATCTGACAGTTTATTTTTAGCTTTCCTAGCACCTTTTGTCTTAAGGAACTAGCCTACTTATTCTTTGGTTTTGCATTCCACTCACAAGTCTGCACCAGGTAGTTCTCTAGCTCTTACTAAATCTGCAACACTTTTTTTTGAACCACTCTGCAGTCTGCAGGGATTGACATCTCCTATTTGTACATCCTTAGCTAATTAATTATGGAAATTAATTACATAATTTCCCCCATGTCCCGTTCCTGCCTTCTCACTTGCTGTTCCTTTTGCTGGTTCTAAAGAATCTACCTGATTTTGAAAGTCTTCCATATGTTAGTTTTCAAATTAGTTTAAAGTCCCCCCTCCGAAGCTTGAAGAGTCAAAGGGCCCAGCTAATTTATATCTTCTGAATGCCCTGGAACCAGGGAGAGCCTATGTCAGAATTTTGAAAGAAGTAGAAACAGCCAATAGAATTTAGCCAATAGAACTGTTTAGCCACCCTGTTCCCGGACTGTGTAGTAGCAGAGGCTAGATGCTGTACATCTGTGTGCGCCCATGTCAAGGATGCATCAATTTAAAGTCAGGAAGGACAAGGCTTTAAAGAAACATAGTCAGCTCAGCATTTCCGTTTCCTTGAGTAATAGAAGCAGCTTGCAGCAGGTGACAATGAGACCTGGCAAGTCTCCCACTGAAAGTAGCAGGAGACGAGCGAGAGCAGCTTCCTGCTCACCTCTCAAGACTGCACTTGAGCATAAATAGTTCTGAAAGTGTGAGGAAAGCAGCATTTCTGTGCTTGTGAAAGAGCTGTGCTCCAAGGCAGCTTACCATTCCATTCTGCAGTGCCTCGTGGCGGGGCTGAGGGAATTATAGAATGAGGATGGTTGCAAGGGGAACCTGTTCTGGAAGGAGCTGGGAGTTTATCTGCAGCTGGAGAAGAGGCAGATTTCTGCAGTTAAGAGGAGGTTCTTGGGGGTCTTAGGCAGAGGCAGATTAAGATGTATTGGGGCCCTGGACACAAAGAACATTTGGGCCCCCCACACCTTGGGGGTCCAGAGGTGCCAGAACTGGGGGGGGGGAAAGGTGGCCATTTCCCCCCCACAGGAGGGCAGGGACACAGGCTGGGGGCTGCTCTCAGGCCCTGGCCCCCATCCTGGGCAAGTGGAGCATCCGGGGTGCCCCACGGTGGTCTGGGCTTCCTGGGTGACTCTTACCAGTGCCTGGCTCCAGCTTTTGGCCTGGCCAGGGGCCGGGGCCGCAGGGGGACGGGGTCACAGTTCCAACACCCGTGGCTCCCCCACTTCTACCCAGGTTCTGGTGCTCCTGCAGGGGCCACCAAATTGGCTGGGGCCCTAGGCATGAGCCCCATAGGTCTGTGCTTTAGTTGGCCACTGGCCCAAAGCTCACTGAAGTCCATGGAAACTCCAGGTGACTCAACAGATGCTGGATTTGGCCGTAGGTATATTATGCTGAGAGGAGCTGGACAGCAGTAAGAGTTTTAACTCCCGAATGAGCCCCGTCGGAGTGAGTGGACATTGGAGCACATCTGCTTTGGGGCCCATTTGCTGCGTGACTGCAGGGGTGTCTCTGAGCTCTTCGTGGAATGGGTGGGGTGTCTGGAGGAGTGTCTCGTGACTGGCCGGCCGCGTTATTTGTTACTGTCTGAATGTTTGCGTTTTAATGCTGCGGGTTGGGTTTTGTTGTGGTAATGAGGTGTTGGTTCATCTAGAGCCTGTGCACAGGCATGTTGTTGTTATTTACATCTAACTAAATAATAGTGAAAGGAAGAAGCTTCGATAAACTCCGATGCTCAAGTATATATTGTTGGGTTCCATTTGGGGCTGTTTTGATACCTGCTCTCGCTCTTCCTAGTGCATTCTGTTCCTGAGCTAAATCCTCGTATTAAGAGAATCCTGCTTGTATTTGCTACCCAATAAATGTGGTGCTTGCAGTAAATGTCTAGTGTGTGCATTTAGCTGGCTGTGGTCCGACTTTGGGACATGTTTGTTATCAGGATGGGGGACAGGAGGGATCTAGGGAAAGTTGCTTAACTCACCAGCTTAAATGGGGGTGACAGCAAAACAATAAACAAAATCCTCTGTCTTTGTCACACTGATTTGAGGCTGAACTCACAGATGTTAGGTACAGCTGTTAACTCTAAAGGGAAATCTAGATGGCTTTAGGGCACTTGTCTGCCCTAAAACTGCTTCTGTTCCTCCCAACTGCAGTTTCAGCAGTCAGACAATTAGATTCAGTTTCCACCTGACACTATCTTACTTTTTCTGAGCATAGAATGTGTGCAAATGACTTGCTGTATTTTGTGAGTAACCTTGGTTCAATCTCTTAAGTGCTATTGTTGGGTCAGTCTTTTGTCATTGTGTGTTTCAAGGCATTGTTCCTTATTTTTAGACTTTAATAATGTCACTAAATTACAGTATTACAAATACAAGAAACTTTAATGGGTGGTAATTGCAGGACTATTAGAAACAGAAAATGATGGTATTAAGTTTTAACTTTTATTATGAATTTAAAAAACCCTTAATACTAAACCAAGAACAAGAATAAAAAGCACTAGGTACAGTACTTTCCTGAGAAGTATTCAAGATAGCAGAGAGCTATGTGGCAGGCTACAAAATGAGCTGTTTATACGATGAAGGGAGCTGTAGCTCACGAAAGCTCATGCTCAAATAAATTGGTTAGTCTCTAAGGTGCCACAAGTCCTCCTTTTCTGTTTATACTGTATAAGCTCAAAAGCTTGTCCCTCTCACACACAGAAGTTGGTCCAGTAAAAGACATCCCTTCACCCACTTGTCCTTGTTAAAAAATATTCAGATGTAATAAATGTGACACCTCCTCACCCCCAGCTGAGATCCCTTTAAAAGCAAGGAAACATCAGTGTGTGGGACACCTCTTTCCCCTACCTGAATGCCCACACAGCACATTTATAGTGACGGGGCACACGCTCTGTCATCACAGTGAATGAATGCCTGCCTGCCTCAGACTGGTAAAACAATACCTGTTCCACAACACATCAGTCTCCCTCAGTTTGTGACAGCCCAATTACAACCTCAGTGACACCAGCAAACATTCAGCCTCCGCATGTGCACAGGGCAAGTGGTGGTGTGTCTGTGTGAGATGTATGAGATCTCCATTAAGGTCACTTGTCTCTAAATTGGGTTATAACATAAGGCAACACACATCTGCTTCAGTTATAAGTAGTAACCCTGATTATCAGAGGGCTGTTGGGGTTCTTTATTGCATCAGCAGACATGGAAACGAGAATCCCAGCGAGCCACGCGGTAGCAATGTGAGCTAGTGAGGAGCAAGGGAGGAGTTTCAAGGGATCTGAAATAAGCTTGTCGGGTGGCAAAGTGTTAAATGTCAGGGCTTGTCTTCGGAGCCCTTTCTGTAAAACAAAGAGTCTACTTTCTAAACAGGGTTTAAAAAAACAAGCAGAGGTTTTAACCCAGAAAAAAATGATCTGCCAATCCGGCCTCATGAACTTCTAAACCAATCTACAATAATTGTATAAACTGTTTGAATGCTTCCCTGTGCAAGAGATTCGGTGGAACACTGAGACTTTCTCTGAGAATGGGAAAGAGCAAAAAGCTAGTACTGGGAGCCAAGTTCGACCTCGGAGCATCCCCAGCTCTGACTACATGTGCAAATAGGAAGCAAGTGTTTGATCCAATAGCTTGTGTTTGAACAAGTGCCCCGAGTTAATCGCCTCCTACAGAACTTTGACTTAACTCGAGGGACACGTCACAGCCACACAGTGGAGAACAAGCTGATAGTTACACTCCTTGTAGCAGTGACTGGAGACCTAGAGAAGAGAGAGCTGTTCCTGAAAATGATCAAATCCATTAATTGGAACTGACCACTCCTGGGACTCAGTTTACCAAAGTACATCTGTAACTCAGTGCTCAGTGTGTGTCCTGCATGCCCTGCTGCCGGATCCGGGGACGGTGTGACTCCTACAGCTCCGTTTTCAGAGCCTGGCTCCTTAGCTTGAGCTGCAGAGACTTTCTTTTCGCTCTTGAGCTGCCTGGTGTTGGCCGTTACACATCTTACATTGAATTTCCCATGTTTGAGCGTCTGGAATCCCCCAGCCCATCCAAGTGTGATCGCAGAAGGATATTAATTCACACCTGAACCCCCTTCGCTTTTGCTTCTCTAAGATGTATACCGTTTCCCCCCTTAATTAGTGGTGACTGTTCAACAGTGTGCCCTTGTTGCCAAGAAGGCCAATGGCATTTTGGGCTGTATAAGTAGGGGCATTGCCAGCAGATCGAGGGAAGTGATCGTTCCCCTCTATTCGACATTGGTGAGGTCTCATCTGGAGTACTGTGTCCAGTTTTGGGCCCCACATTACAAGAAGGATGTGGAAAAATTGGAAAGCGTCCAGCAGAGGGCAACAAAAATGATTAGGGGACTGGAACACATGACTTATGAGGAGAGGCTGAGGGAATTGAGATTGTTTAGTCTGCGGAAGAGAAGAATGAAGGGGGATTTGATAGCTGCTTTCAACTACCTGAAGAGGATGGATCTAGACTGTTCTCAGTGGTAGCAGATGACAGAACGAGGAATAATGGTCTCAAGTTTCAGTGGGGGAGGTTTAGGTTGGATGTTAGGAAAAACTTTTTCACTAGGAGGGTGGTGAAACACTGGAATGCGTTACCTAGGAAGGTGGTGGAATCTCCTTTCTTTGAGATTTTGAAGGTCAGGCTTGACAAAGCCCTGGCTGGGATGATTTAATTGGGGATTGGTCCTGCTTTGAGCAGGGGGTTGGACTAGATGACCTCCTGAGGTCCCTTCCAACCCTGATATTCTATGATTCTATGATCTAAAACAATAACACCTGAAACTGCAGTTTCTCACCCCTCCCTGGTAAGCTGTTTTGGGACCAGCTGGGTCCAGGCAGGTGAGCAGGGAGGGTGTCCCTGTTTCATGCAGGCTGGCACATGGCAAGTGGTCTCTTCCTCATGGACTGGAGAAAACGGCCCCTGAGAAGACCAGCCTCTGCCTTTTAAAACCTCCAGTGCCCTGTACCGGGAGTGCTTCAACCTGTTAAGTTAAACACTGCCCTCCATACCGGTGCTTCCTTTCTCCACCTTGAGTGTACCTGTGCTCACTGCTGTTACCTTCCCAGAAATGGAAATGTCAGTCCAGATACCTGCCTCCCCTACAGCTCTCATTGCTTAGGAGACTTGCATCAGGCTTGGTGTATGTAGGTGAAACAAGTGACCATCAATAGTATGTGCATGGTCAAGAAGCAACTTAGAAAGGGGAGTGATTTGTGAGGCAGGCAGATGTGCTCAACACACCCCAGTGCTGGGGAGTGCCGGGGTCAGGGTTTGGGTTTAGCTCATTCTGTGTCATGTTCCTCGGTACCAGATCTGGCCTGGTCACACAGCCTGGGTGTATGCCCCAGCTGCGTTCATCTTAAGATGCGTTAATGCTCTGCCGGGTCTGGCTGAGTTCCCTTTAAATAAGGTGTGTTACGTACAGCACCACCTAGTGGCTGAGCAGTATAATACAGGTGAGCAGTCCATTGCCTTATAGGGAAAATATGGGTTACTTGCAAAACCTGGATCTGGGATTCGATTTCAAACATCCCCAAGACATGGCTGCGTTCATATTCAGGGGGTCGGTAAGGACTGTTGTCTGATGCATTTTCATCATTGGGACTGTTCATGAGTTAGTCGATGCTGAATTGCTTTGTTGAATGGGGGTTGTAGTGCTTTACCCGCTTTTCCTGGGATCCAGGGGTAGGTCACATTCTCTAGAGCTGCTCTCTGGGATGTATGTTGCCTTTCTTGTGGTAAATAAGTTGCACCCACTGCTTTTAAAAACTATTCACTAGGGTTGCATCTGTGAAGCGAAGTATTGCATTTCCCTCCAGTTACCCGTTCCGTTTCAGGGAGCTGCTGCGTCTGCGAAGCTGGATATTGCAGTCACTGCTGTCGATTTGTTTTCAGGAGTTGAACGTATGCTGAAGTGCTCGTTGCTTTTAGTGCCTGGCCATCAGCTATCTGTGGAGTGGAGCTGCTCTCTTCATGACTGCCCTTTTGTGAGCTGAGTGAATGGCTTAGAGAAGCAGTTCTTTTGAAAATTACATTTTCTATCTGTTTTTATTTAAAGGAGACAAATTTATGCCTCTGCATTTACCACTGCCTCAGATATCCACAAGTCAGACAGGATCTGTTCAGCACACCGAGTGTTTTTTTCTTATTTAAAATGTATAGGGACAAATTGATGGAGGCTTGGAAAGGGAGGGAGGCTGTGAGCCTGCGAAGGGGTTTGAACAGCAAGAGGGGAACTGGTGTAGGGGTCAGTTCTCTGCTCAGGACCCCAATCCCCGCGCACTGGTATGCAGGGACAGTGCTGCAGGGCTTCTCCGTGGGGAGAATAGGAGGATCTGTCCAGCAGCATATCTTGCTCTCCCCCACTGCCCTTTCCAAGCTGGCATGCAGCGAGCTACCTAGGTATAGCCCGGCAAGGAAGCCTGAGGCCACATTTATAGTTATCTTGCCCTGTATGAAATCTTGCTCACGTAAACAAGGGTTTGTCTGTGATGTTTGTCTAAGCACCAAACTAAAGTCTTTCGACAGCATGCCAGGTTGTCTTTAAAGCAGCCCAAAGATGCAGTGTCAGGCTGTGCATTTGGGGCCCTGTCTATCCGCTGTCTCACTTTTTTATCCACAGTAATTTCCTCTTTGGCTCTCTTCTTCACTGCACACTTATTGACCGGTTCTTCTGTTTCCAGTGGCTTCTAATTTGGACCTTGAGGCTGCAAGTCCATCCACTTGGATGGGTCTCCTGTGGAGACCTGGGTGGCAGTGACACCTTGGAGATGGAATCTTCTGAACACGAGGTTCCTAATGGAAGCATGGCCTACCTTCTCACTACGGCAGTGCGGCCATGTGACTATATAATAAAGAATAGACTTGCAGTAGAGTGTTATCCTGCAGTGGAAGAGGCTGTAGCTAAGTTGTTGTAAACAAGGGTTACTTGACTCTAGAGGATGCTAAAGCCCTTTTCTCAGAACAGTTAATACTGCTCAGAATTATTTTGGTGCCTGTTAATGTGATGGATGCTGATTTCAATTCAGCATCTGGCTGAAGGTCCCCTTGACTATGGCTGTTAAGTTTCCCTTTGTACCAGTTTGTTCATGAACTGATGGCTCATATTCCATCATGCTTTATGTTCAGTTGGGGCTTGGCTTCCATCCGGATGTGCTATGATGATGATGCACTGCTAAGCAAGATTAAATATCTGCATCTGTTACAGCAGAGAAAATCTGAAAGTTTGCCAGGGTAATTGGAACATGCCATCATAGAATCATAGAATCATAGAATATCAGGGTTGGAAGGGACCTCAGGAGGTCATCTAGTCCAACCCCCTGCTCAAAAGCAGGACCAATCCCCAATTAAATCATCCCAGCCAGGGCTTTGTCAAGCCTGACCTTAAAAACTTCTAAGGAAGGAGATTCTACCACCTCCCTAGGTAACGCATTCCAGTGTTTCACCACCCTCCTAGTGAAAAAGTTTTTCCTAATATCCAACCTAAACCTCCCTCACTGCAACTTGAGACCATTACACCTTCTCCTGTCCTCTTCTACCACTGAGAATAGTCTGGAACCACCTCTCAGGTAGTTGAAAGCAGCTATCAAATCCCCCCTCATTCTTCTCTTCTGCAGACTAAACAATCCCAGTTCCCTCAGCCTCTCCTCATAAGTCATGTGTTCCAGACCCCTAATCATTTTTGTTGCCCTTCGCTGGACTCTCTCCAATTTATCCACATCCTTCTTGTAGTGTGGGGCCCAAAACTGGACACAGTACTCCAGATGAGGCCTCACCAATGTCGAATAGAGGGGGACAATCACAATCTGCTCGCTGTGCCCCTACTTATACATCCCAAAATGCCATTGGCCTTCTTGGCAACAAGGGCACACTGCTGACTCGTATCCAGCTTCTCATCCACTGTCACCCCTAGGTCCTTTTCCGCAGAACTGCTGCCTAGCCATTCGGTCCCTAGTCTGTAGCTGTGCATTGGGTTTTTCCGTCCTAAGTGCAGGACCCTGCACTTATCCTTATTGAATCTCATCAGATTTCTTTTGGCCCAATCCTCCAATTTGTCTAGGTCCCTCTGTATCCTATCCCTGCCCTCCAGCGTATCTACCACTCCTCCCAGTTTAGTATCATCTGCAAATTTGCTGAGAGTGCAATCCACACCATCCTCCAGATAATTTATGAAGATATTGAACAAAACTGGCCCCAGGACCGACCCCTGGGGCACTCCACTTGACACCGGCTGCCAACTAGACATGGAGCCATTGATCACTACCCATTGAGCCTGACAATCTAGCCAACTTTCTACCCACCTTATAGTGCATTCATCCAGCCCATACTTCTTTAACTTGCTGACAAGAATACTGTGGGAGACCTTGTCAAAAGCTTTGCTAAAGTCAAGAAACAATACATCCACTGCTTTCCCTGCATCCACAGAACCAGTAATCTCATCATAGAAGGCGAGTAGATTAGTCAGGCATGACCTTCCCTTGGTGAATCCATGCTGACTGTTCCTGATCACTTTCCTCTCATTTAAGTGCTTCAGGATTGATTCTTTGAGGACCTGCTCCATGATTTTTCCAGGGACTGAGGTGAGGCTGACTGGCCTGTAGTTCCCAGGATCCTCCTTCTTCCCTTTTTTAAAGATTGGCACTACATTAGCCTTTTTCCAGTCATCCGGGACCTCCCCCGATCGCCACGAGTTTTCAAAGATAATGGCCAATGGCTCTGCAATCACAGCCGCCAACTCCTTTAGCACTCTCGGATGCAATGTATCCGGCCCCAGGGACTTGTGCACGTCCAGCTTTTCTAAATAGTCCCTAACCACCTCTTTCTCCACAGAGGGCTGGCCATCTACTCCCCATGCTGTGATGCCCAGCGCAGCAGTCTGGGAGCTGACCTTGTTAGTGAAGACAGAGGCAAAAAAAGCATTGAGTACATTAGCTTTTTCCACATCCTCTGTCACTAGGTAGCCTCCCTCATTCATTAAGGGGCCCACACTTTCCTTGGCTTTCTTCTTGTTGGCAACATACCTGAAGCAACCCTTCTTGTTACTCTTGACATCTCTCGCTAGCTGCAGCTCCAGGTGCGATTTGGCCCTCCTGATATCATTCCTACATGCCCGAGCAATATTTTTATACTCTTCCCTGGTCATATGTCCAACCTTCCATTTCTTGTAAGCTTCTTTTTTATGTTTAAGATCCGCTAGGATTTCACCGTTAAGCCAAGCTGGTCGCCTGCCATATTTACTATTCTTTCGACACATCGGGATGGTTTGTCCCTGTAACCTCAACAGGGATTCCTTGAAATACAGCCAGCTCTCCTGGACTCCTTTCCCCTTCATGTTAGTCCCCCAGGGGATCCTACCCATCCGTTCCCTGAGGGATTTGAAGTCTGCTTTCCTGAAGTCCAGGGTCCGTATCCTGCTGCTTACCTTTCTTCCCTGTGTCAGGATCCTGAACTCAACCAACTCATGGTCACTGCCTCCCAGATTCCCACCCAATTTTGCTTCCCCTACTAATTCTTCCCAGTTTGTGAGCAGCAGGTCAAGAAAAGCTCCCCCCCTAGTTGGTTCCTCCAGCACTTGCACCAGGAAATTGTCCCCTACGCTTTCCAAAAACTTCCTGGATTGTCTGTGCACCGCTGTATTGCTCTCCCAGCAGATATCAGGAAAATTAAAGTCACCCATGAGAACCAGGGCGTGCGATCTAGTAACTTCCGTTAGTTGCCTGAAGAAAGCCTCATCTATCTCATCCCCCTGGTCCGGTGGTCTATAGCAGACTCCCACCACGACATCACGCTTGTTGCTCACACTTCTAAACTTAATCCAGACATACTCAGGTTTTTCTGCAGTTTCGTACTGGAGCTCTGAGCAGTCATACTGCTCCCTTACATACAGTGCTACTCCCCCACCTCTTCTGCCCTTCCTGAAAAGTTTATAACCATCCATGACAGTACTCCAGTCGCGTGAGTTATCCCACCAAGTCTCTGTTATTCCAATCACGTCATAATTCCTTGACATCACCAGGACCTCCAGTTCTCCCTGCTTGTTTCCAAGGCTTTGTGCATTCGTATATAAGCACTTGAGATAACCTGCTGATCGCCCCTCATTCTCATGCCTTATCGGTGCATTCTTCAAAACCTTCCCCCTATTAAATAGCAGGCCTCAGCTATCAGATTATTTGTACTTTAACTAAACTCCCTGTTCTAAATCCACATTCTGTGAAACCACCCTTCAGCTATCTCCTATTATCTCTAAACAAGAGTGGCTGTTCTTTCATTCGGATTGTACATAATGGATCGTGATTCTCTCTTTCCATGAAGCTTGGGAGGTTTCCTCAGTTTTGTTGCCCAGTTCTGGGTTTCAGAATTCCCGAAGCCAGCGTCACCATATACTGGTTAAGTCTGTTTTCCACAAGGTTGGGAACGTGAGGGGTTTTTGCTCACTAAGCCAACCTGGAAGCTTCCATCTCCCACAGCTCCACTTGTACAGCAGGGTGAGTTCCTGAAGACCAGGTAGCATCCGGTTTGATCAGCCGACTCACACCTGATGTAACATCCATGTAGGTGTGGGGTTGCCTTGTGGCACCGTAAGCATTATGGTTTGGAAGAAACCCTTTTATGCCTTTTCCCTCCAATGGATTACAGCTCCTTTGTTCTAGCTGTAGATGGGCCCTGACACCCAGAGCAGGAGTTATTTTCAGAGCAGTGTTAGAATCCTGTGTTTCTACTCATCAACACACAGGCTGGGGAAGCACGCGCAGAAGCTGAATGACACTCTCTTGATTTAATTTTCCAAAACTGAAAAGAAGAATCCAAACTGGGCATTGATCACTAAATAACTTAGTGATTCAGTGACGACAGTAGAGACTTTTCTCACTTTCCAGCACAGAAGCTGGCTGAAAGAGACGTTTTTGGAGCAAACTAGGAAGAGTTTTGCTCCATGTGGAGCAGAAACACTCCTCACGGTGGCCCTTAGAGATGGATTTTAGCAAACTGTGTTTGGCTTCAGCAGGAGCTCTGACGGCCGAGGAATTCCTTTGGGCCCATTTGTAGTGCCAGAGCTGATTTTAGGAGGTCCTGAGCATGCTCAAGTTCAGCTGGAATCAATGGGAGCTGCCGTGCTCAGCACTTCTGAAAAACAGGCCCTAAATCTATAGTAGCCCGTAATCATAGAATCATAGAATATCAGAGTTGGAAGGGACCTCTGGAGGTCATCTAGCCCAACCCCCTGCCCAGAGCAGGGCCAATTCCCAACTAAATCATCCCAGCCAGGGCTTTGTCATGTAATGTTATTAATGGCATAGTTCCCCTCTGTCCCTGAGATATAGGTTGGAAGTGAGTTGCACTATTTGGTTGATTTGTTGAGTTATTACTTACCTCAAATGCACATTTTTCATGAACATTGAAAAAGTATTTTAAAGTCTGCTCGTTGGGATCATGAACTTTGCAAAGCAAAAGAAGTTTTTAAATGAAAAATTCTTGCATGCTCTTTGGGTTTTCTGAAGGGGAGTTAGTGCTACAATTCACCTAGGTACAGGTGAATCAGTCTGGATAAAATTATAAAACAAGTTACCTGGGATAAACTGATCTTGGAAAAAGTGTGGTTCTTAAAGTAACCACAAGAGGGAGACTGTCCTGAAATTTTCTCCCTTACACTATTTGGACAAGGAAAGCTCGAATACAAGCTAGAAAGATGCAATTCCTTCTACTAATGAATATTTCACCCCTTAGAGAGACAAGGCGGGCGGGGTAATATCTTTTATCGGACTCTTGCCTGTTGGTGAGAGAGACTATCTTCCCTGCTTGGTAACTATCTTTTTTCTAGGCATTGTTAACTAAAACCAAAGCAAAACCCAGCGTGGTATCTAAAATAACCAGAGAGCAAAGGCTCCTCTCTGTGTGTCGTTTGTTCATGATCAGAATATTCAAACTGAACGTATTTCTATTTCAAATGTTTTAAGAGGGGCCTTTGTACTTGCATATTGACTGCACGTAGAGTTCAGAACTGGTGTGGTGTGTTCTTTAAAAACAACCCCCCACTCTGCTCTCTGTTTCAGAGAGATTCTTATACCGTGCTCATCACCGTAGGGTGTGAGCACTGATCTCTGCACAGAACTGGTCCCCGGGCTCAATGAGATTTGAACATGAAACCCTTGTTGGTGTACATTTGACCTCTCCCTGCCCCCATGTTTTGTTCTTCTGGATTTCCTGGCTTCTGCCATGGTTTGAGAGGGTCACAAAGAAACTCCTCACATGATTACCCTCATGTTCTTGGAACCTACTTGGACATGCCCATTAGCTGGAACATCTGGGCAAGACCCGTCTGAGATCTCTGCCTGAAGGTTAGACCAGGGAGGGAACATAGATTCATAGATTCCAAGGCCAGAAGGGACCATTGTCATCATCTAGTCTGACCTCCTGCATAAAACAGGCCAGAGAACTGCCCCAAAATAATTGCTAGATCAGATGTTTTAGAAAAAACATCCAATATTGATTTAAAAATCATTAGTGATGGAGAATCCACCATGACCCTTGGCACATTGTTCCAATGGTCAGTTACTCTCACTGTTAAAAATTTACACCTTATTTCCAGTCTGAAATTGTCTAGCTTCAACTTCCAGCCATTGGATTGTGTTGTAACTTTCTCGGCTAGACTGAAGAGCCCATTATTAAATATTTGATCCCCATCTAGGTACTTATAAATTGTAATCAAATCACCCCTTAAAAAAAGGTTACACTAAATAGATAGACTCAGTCACTGAAGGCATGTTTGTGGATCCTTTAACCATTCTTGTGGTGTTTCTCTAAACCCTCTCCAATTTATCAACATTCTTCTTGAATTGTGGGCACCAGAGCTGGACAAGATTCCAGCAGTGGTCACACCAGTGCCAATGAGAGGTAAAATAACCTCTCTACGTCTACTCGAGATTCTTCTGTTTATGCATTAGCCCTTTTGTCCAGGAGTCGCACTGGGAGCTCATGTTGAGCTCATTATCTGGCACGATCCCCAGATCTTGTTCAGAGTCACTGCTTCCCAGGATAGAGTTCCCCAGCCTGTAAGTCTGGCCTCCATTCTTTGTTGATTGAACCCAGACCGGCTGAGATGCTGCAGTGCCCACTGGGCTCCGTCCTGCTCCTAGTAAAGTCAACAGCACAACCTGCGCTGCCTTTCTCGAGCGGGACGGGAGCGGTCGCGGAGCCCATCCTCCAGAGTGCAGTGCGTGGTGTCCGCGAAATAGGCTCAAACTCTTGGATCCTGTCACTTAGTGCATACTGCAGCCCCCGCCGAAGCCCTTGGCACTGGCCCGTGTGCAGTAATGGCAGGGAGGACACCTGCACAAGTTCTAGTACATCAGACTTGCCAGAATCTCACACACGTGACGTGAGAATCTGCCTCTGGGAGACCCGGCGCTTCCCTCCCGCTGCTTTGGTCCTTTCTCTGTTCAGGGTATAAACTGGCAGCTGAATTGGATATTTTATGGGTTTTCCTTGGTTGATGGTTGTCAAGCATCTGTGATAACGACTAACCTGTCTCTACCCAGAGGAGAGGGTTGTCACAAGAACCAGGGGTCACCGAATGAAATTAACAGGCAGCAGGTTTAAAACAAAAGGAAGTATTTCTTCACACAATGCACAGTCAACCTGTGGAACTCCTTGCCAGAGGATGTTGTGAAGGCCAAGACTATAACAGGGTACAAAAAAGAATTAGATAAGTTCATGGAGGGTAGGTCCATCAATGGCTATTAGCCAGAATGGGCAGGGATGGTGTCTCTAGCCTCTGTTTGCCAGAAGCTGGGAATGAACGACAGGGGATGGATCACTTGTTCTGTTCGTTCCCTCTGTGGTACCTGGCATTGGCCACTGTCGGAAGACAGGATATGGAGCTAGATGGACCTTTAGGTCTGACTCAGTATGGCCATTCTTAAGTTTCCATCTCTTTGGATGTCTTGTTGTCTCAGCTGTTTTATGTTGTTGTGTTATATGGAAATTTGATTTACAATGTTGTTCAGTTCAATCTCCCTGGAGAGGTCTCTCAAAACCCTGTTTGTTTTGGACACTTGAAACTCATCTAAGTGAGGCAATAAACAAAGAGGGCTCTGCAGTCTGGTATCACCAGGTACATCTCTTTGCTTATTTTCCAAGCGTGGAGAGAAGGCTTTGAACTTAGTGTCACAAGGATCTATTTTTACAATAGACATGCATCCGAATGTGAATATTTGATATTCCAGTGGATGAAATTTGAGTGTGCTGAACAAAGCGATAAGTTGATTCAACTAGCCGAGTTTGCTCCATAACTGCCACGACGCTGTTTTGAAAACAAATGAATATCTACTCTCGAGAAGCTGAGTGAATTTGAAAAACAGAATCAAGTACATATCCCAGAAGGTAAATCTGAGTCTCATTCTCAAGGCCCTACTTGGGCAAAACTGTCCTTAGTTATTATGTAGCAGAAGTAGACAAAGGCCCCCATGTAAACCGGAGGCTCAATGTCCTGGGCACTGTACCAACCCTAGGAGATGGTCCTTTGCCTGATGAAATTTCAGTCTGAGGTCCCTGGCCTTCCGCTTTCTCCATCTTCCTGGGTTTCCAGGTGTGGAGAGCGCCCTTGGTTAAGCTGCTGCACTGAACCCTTCCTCTTGGACAAGTCACCGTGCTCCTGCTTTTGGGGAGCGATTCAGTTTGAGCAGGAGCTAACAGAGGGTGAAATATAAACTAACAAAGCTCCAGCAGCCACCCCAGTTGGAATCTAAAATGAAACAGGGCAGAACTCAACCCCTGCCCCTCTGCTGCTCAGCTTGTGCGGTCAAAAAGACAGTTAATACAAGGCTCCTCCGAGCATTGACAGGTCTCTGTCAGCGCTTTGCCGACAGCCTTTAGGGACAAGGCTCATTGTTTAAGGATTAAATGTGAAGTACGAGCTGGTGGCGTCTGGACTCTGTCTATGGCCTCTCGCGTTTCAGAGGGAGAAGCATCATGACTCAAGTCAAAGAGAAGAGATGCTTGCTTGGCAGGGGCCAGGAGCCCTGCTGGCCTGGTCTGCAAAAACCTTTCCTTCTGACGCTAGGGTGCAATTTCCTGATTTCGGCAAATCAAAATGTTAAATGCAGAGATGAAGAAACACCTGCATGGATCCTGGTGCATTCACTGTCGTAATCAATCCCAGACCTGAGTAACATGTAGCAGCGTATGTCAGACGGGGGCATCTCAAAGCAATGGTGTTTCACAGAGTCCTTATTATGCACATTGTTCCTGTGCAACTCCTGAAACATTCTTCTGTGAAAAGGGACCTACAAAGCTACAAAGAAAATACAGCCAAAGCGCGTACTGCCCGCAGAGTGTCCGATTTCCCGGGCAGGGGTGGGCTCTCAGCGCAGAAACCAGGCTCAACTAGTTTGATGGGCCGTTGTTTCTTCCCTGTGAATCCTGCAGTGTTTACTGCAGGGCTCCTAGAATGCGCCAAGTCTCCCTGCAGCCCCGGGCAAGCCGCGGTATTTGGGGCTGACCGGGATGAGTCATTCTAGGAGAGCTGCTGTGAAGCTGGAAGCACCAAAATGATTTCAGGGGTTGGGAAGAATCCGAAACCAGCCTCTGTTTGTGCTGCAAAGCCTCACAGCCCGGGCATCCGGCACGTTCACACTCACTTTTCATTGAGAATGTTGATATAAAAGACAGATAATTCCGGGCGATTCAGATACAGAGGTAAATTGGTGTAAATCGTAAACCCATATTAATCCCTGGGTATTTGCCATAGCATCACGAAGCCTTTTCCCCTCTTCCAGGGCTGACACCACTGAGAAATAAATATGAAGTGCACAGGCAGTCTGATTCATTCAATTTACCCCTCCTTAATTAGTTGGCTGAATATAGGGAAATGCATTTTAGGTTTATTAATGCAATTGTGGCTATAAAGCCTGTCTCTGAAGAGCTCTGAATCAGAGTGCAGGGAGCTAATTTAGGAAGTGCTTTTATGTCTGTCTTCTGTAAGCTCCTGATAGGTGGGGGAGGGAGGGGAAGGAGCGTTTGCATAGGGCCCGGTCCCTTTGTCAGGTTCTTGGATATAGGGTTGGAGGTGCGCACACGACAATGGTGAATAACATTAACCCCTCTCCTCTGAATAACCTTAACCCAGCTCTGTTGTCTGTCTCATGCATGGCCCATCACCAGGGTGTCAAGGTGTAGTACCTATGAATAACTCTATCCAATAGGGCCCTGCTGTCTGCCCTGCCCCCGCTGACTGCTGCAGGGGCAGGCTTGGTTTCCCTCTGTTTCACTGGGCCCAGCACTGGAGTATCAAAGAACCTTGCAAAGCGGAAAAGACCCAGCAGGTGACCCACTGGTGTTGCTCTCTCTGTTCCCTGCTCTGAAGGGCCCTAGATTCTCAAGGGCGGGGTTCACGGGTTACTTTCCCCCTTGCTTCAGAGGTCAGTGAGGTAGATACAGTGGGGTTTCTAATCTGCACACAAAAGGTAAGCAAGGTAAATCATGGTGTGTGGCTCATGATAGGCTGATGAATGGGAGCAGGGCTTGTCCCTGAGCCGTACAGATGAGATTATGTCCCTCTGAACCCTAGTGTTTGTGTAGAGAATGGGAGGGGACAGTGTCTGGCCTGTACTTGCAGGCAGAGATGCGTGATGTTGGTGTCAGTGGCCCATAACCGATGGGCAGAATGAAGGAAGGGCAGCTACCCACACTTGTTACTCTTGAGAGGTGGATTCCTTCTCCTGCAGAGTGACGGGTGGCCCCGGGGGTGAATGTTACCGCAGGGGCAGACGGAGACTTCTATCAGAGAGGGTCAGAGTTCACAGTGCCTTTGGCAAACATGCCCTGCAGTTGTTGCTCCTGAGTGAGGTGAGAATCACAAAGAGGGGAGAGGAGATGCTAGTTGCACCAAGCACCTTCAGGACAGGGTTCTGCTTGGGCACGGGGGCAGTTTTATCTTGCACCTAAATGCTCTTGACAGCGGAGACTGAATTAGTGCATCTGCCTGATCGCTTGGCCTCTGGGGGTGGTGCTGGCTGCATCTGTGGGTTTCTTGCACCTCCACCGCCTTCTTCTGGGCAGACTCACTACTGCAGGCCTTTCACCCTGCGTTCCCGTGCCAGAACCCAAGCTAACCTGGGCTGACTGGAGCCCCGTGGAAGCAAGTAATGAGGCTGGGATACGTGGGCGGGTGTGGGTTGAACCACAGCTGATTTGTGATGGAAGGTGGGGATGGGGGGATACAGAACTTCAAGGAAGACTTGGAGATAGGAATGGAGGCTTCTTAGTGCCTGGGCAATGGGCACTGGTTGAAGCAGTGAGGGCCGCAGGGGGGCACAGGGGCGTATGAGGAGCGTGAGGGCCCTGCGGCTGGGCCTGGAGCGTGAGTTGCAATGGTGAATGTGTCCTCTGCCTCCTGCATCCTCGCTGCAGCCATGGCCCCAGCATGCTGTAGCTTCACGTTTGGGCTTTGCCTTGTGCCTTTTCGCCCCCCGGCGTGTCTCCCTGGGAGGTCCCTTTGGTCGATATTCACAGAACTTTATCAATGTCCCTGGGGTGGGCAGGGCCTGCTGCCACCTTGGCTGTGCTCACCCTTGGACGGTGACCGTGGGGCTAGGTTCCCGCTCCCTGCTCGGGGCAGCTATACTTGCTGTCCCAGGCAGGCGCCCTCTAGTGGCTTCCAAAGGGATATTGCCCTCACCAAGTCCCCCTGCCCTCCAAGCTCCTATTCTGTATGTGCTGAGTTTTAGCTGAACGCCTACCCACTGTGCAGGGGACCTAGGGTTGCCAACTTTCTAATTGCACAAAACTGAACATCCTTCCCCGAGGCCCCAGCCTCTTCCCTGAGGCCCCACCCTTGCTCACTCCATCCCTCCTCTCTCTGTCGCTTACTCTCCCCCTCCCTCCCTTGCTCATTTTCACTGAGCTGGGGCAGGGCGCAAGGGGTTGGAGTGTGGGAGGGAAGTGAGGGCTCCTGTTGGGGGCACGGTCTCTGGGGTGGGGCTGGGAATGAGGGATTTTCAGTGTGGGAGGGGGCTCAGGGCTGGGATGGGGTTGGGGTGTGGAAGGGGGTGCGGGCTCAGGGCTAGGGCAGGGGTGCAGGAGGGAGTCTGGGTGCAGGAGGGGGCTCAGGGCTGGGGCAGGGGGTTGGGATGTGGGAGGGGACACGGGGGGCAGGTTCTGGGAGGGAGTTGGCCTGGCCAATGGGAGCTGTGGAGTCGGTGCTTGGGGCAGGGGCAGCATGCGGAGCCCCCCTGGCTGCACCTCCCCTGTCGAGCCGAGGGACACGTTGCCGCTTCTGGGGAGCCGCGTGGAGCCAGGTGGGGAGCCTGCCTTAGCCCCGCTGCGCCGCTGGCTGGACGTTTAGTGGAGCGGCTGGACTTTTAACGGAAAACTGGCATCCCTAAGGGGACTCCAAAGTTAAACAACATATTAGTGTGTGAACTTGGCATAAAACTTCTCCGGGGCATCGAAAGGGAAGAAACAAAGCCTCTTCAGTATGTAAAAACAGCAGCGAAAGGAATTAACACGAGGGGCGGGGAGAGGGGAGGAAGGTCAAAAGACAGGGTAACCTGGGAGAGCCATGGAAACGGTGTGGAAAGCCGTGGCAGCCCACCAGCAAGCTGAAGCGTGGTGCAGACAGGCTCATCTGATGCAATGCAGTAATTCATCTCTAGAGTAAATTCTCTGGACCCGGGCTGGATTTGCACATCCGGACTCTGAATAACAGAATTAAAATGAGATCCATTTAGTATGAATCACTATTGACTGACTGATTTATAGTGCAAGGTGCTTCTAGGAGTGATTGCAAATGCAGATATTTTCTGCACTGCCTCTCTTGTTGATTGGAGCGAGGTCAATTTGATGCCATGTGGCAGGAGATTGGATTAATTACAAACTACCTGTACAATGCACTATCCTTGAAACATAGGGCATGTTGGGACTTAGTGTAAAACATTAAAATGGTTTAGACCAATAAATACAAGGAGTCACTAGCAGTTTTTCTGCCCAAACTCGTCCTTGTTTTTCAGTATGGTTGCAGTATGCACACAGCTGGGAGTTGGATGGATACCTGCTGAATCCTCTGAAACAGGCCTCCAGGAGACAGGGTATTGATGAGTGTCCGGGTCAAAGGAAGGAAGAGCTGTAGGCTAAGGTTGTATTAAGTTGATGGACCGGTCACAAAAGATACCGGTGTGTATTGTGACGGGGCAAGGCCAGATGGCTATAGAAAAGTAGTGGGAGATAGATATATTAGCTCCAGGCTAAACAAATCTCTAGTAACAGGATAAGTGAAATGGCGGCTGCTCCAGGTCAATTAAGACACCTGGGGCCAATTAAGAACTTTCCAGATGGCCGGGAGAATGCTAGATTGATTGGGACACCTGAAGCCAATCAGGGGCTGGCTGAAACTAGTTAAAAGCCTCCCAGTCAGTCAGGTGGGTGCGGATGTCAGGAGCTGCGGGAGGAAGTTGTGCTGTTGGAGAGACTGAGTAGTACACACCATGTCAGGCACAAGGAAGGATGCCCTGAGGTAAGGGTGAAGTGGAGCTTGAGGAAGTGAGGGCTGCTGTGGGGGAATTGTACATGTCATGTTTCTAAAAGGTCAGCTACCATAGCTGATACTATTAGGGTCCCTGGGCTGGAGCCCGGAGTAGAGGATGGGCCCGGGCTCCCCCCCACCTTTGCCCCCTGATTAATCACTGAGACTGGGAGACAACAGAGACTGTGCAAGGAAGCATAACTTCTCCTCCCCTCCCTTGCTGGCTTATGATGAAAATGGCTCAGTAGACTGTGACCCTTGTCTCTAGAGAGAAAAGGGTTACGTGGAGCGTCACAGTGAGCCTCTGAGGCTAGTGAAATCCGCCAGGAAACGCGGGACCCACAGAGGCAAGGACAGAGCTTTGTCTATATAAAGAGTATATATAGAGTTAGTGGCTATGAACCTTACCCTGTTAAGAGATTTGGATTGACTAAGCACTTCTCTGGGTATCTCCCCCTTTCTTCTGCCCCTGCCTTCTGGCTAAGTGATATTCCATGGGGAGATGGTTTTGACTGATCTTGTTTTGCTGACCTGTTGAACGGCAAAGAATCAGGCCCATGCGCTTCCTTCCCAGCATGAGACTAAAGTTAGGATTTGAAAGAACACAGTGATTTTTGTCACTGAAACAATTCACTGTTACAATTTTTTCTCTGCAGTGCTTCTGTCAACTGTTACATAATGGCCCTACCATAATCTTTTTATGGCAGCATAATTTTTCAAGGCCATGTTGCTATTTTGCATAAGGCAAATTAACAACTCATCGCTTGACAAATAGTTAACATCAGCACACACTGAAATTAATATAATTCCACTACACATGGAAAGACTTATAGAAAAGGAAAATGTAAAGAACATTGTCTCAAATAGTTTTCCTGAGGTTGAGACAATCCATGTGTAACACTGACAGACCCCAATCGTCGGTGGCTGGGATCGAACCTGGGGCCTTGGTAGTGCAAACTCATTAATCTCTCTCTCTAAGTGGTCTCTGTGCCCCTAGGTGGGACAGAACACCACACCAGGAGGTATGTGGGCTATACATGCTTTTATACATGTATAGCTTTATTGCTTTTTATATAAGTACATTAAAAAGTGCAACATTCCAGCAATACCATCTTGCATTTGATACCATCCTGTGGATTACAAATCTGTTCATTTTAATGATGTAGAATTTACACATTCCAATGGCAAAAATATCTATTTTCTGTCACTGAATATATTGAGACCATCTGTGCTCTGAAATCTGTAGGTACTGGATAGAACCTAAAAGCATTTCCATGAAGCATCTACAGTAAACGCCATGCTCTTTTACAACCTTGGCATACAGTTTGTCAGCTTAAGAACATGAACCCATTTTCCCCTTAAGATATGATAATTTATGCACTATTTACATACTGAACATTTCCCTTAACTACTTTTCAACTAAGACACCTATAATGAGCCCAAACCATAAAAATCATATTTGCTGGTTATAGGTATGATTGTCTAGCAGCACATCTCTCTATGCAAGGGATGGGGTCTGCTTTATATTGCATATAAATAAGGACTCAAATATCAGCTCTATACCGGTATTAGCACCGTGTAGGGAATGTTTTGTTATAGGTTAATCAGGCATAATTGGAGCCACTTGACAGTGGAATACTGGCTCAGCAGAGACAAGAGTCGCATATGTTCACCTGACTGTAATATTGTTCTTATTCAGCCAGCAGAAACCAAGCTCTCAAGCAAAGGAGTCCCACTGTGGTAACAATTACTGTGATGGCGCAAACACAGCCCCATACCATCTGTCCAAAAACCCAAGAGGTCAACAAAGTAGCCTGGAACAAGCTCCATCCTGCTGAGACTGCCTATGCTGCCAGTCCTAGTAGGACAGAGATACAGTTGTGGCTACTTTGGAAAGGGAAATAAAGAAGAGGCAGGGTTTCTCTCTGCACGGAGGGCAGCTCTTGTCCCTCCCTGTGGCCAGAAGAAGCCTTGTCTTCCAAAGTCAGCTAGGAAGGCCATTTGGTCCCAGGTGGGAAACAGCTGGAGAAAATGCCTAACTGTAGCTGATTTACCACATGGCCCATGCTGTTTTTTCTCCAGTTGGCAGTGGGCAGGCTGCTGTCCCCAGCCAGTATTTGCTTTTTCTCTTTCCCCCTGATATCCTGGGATGAAGTTACAGTGATGTCATGGGCTCTTTTACGTCTCCTGGCAGCCAAACTCTCTGTACTAAAGGAAATGTTGGGGCAATGTGTGAGCTGGTTGACTGCCCTAGGTGTAGTCCTGGATCCGGGGGACCATTGGATTGAGCAATGCATAAGGCTGGAGAAACCTCTGATTGTTTGTCTGAAGGAACATGACTCAGTCTCCTCCTCTGGAATGGGGCTGATTGTGTGGGGCTCAGTGTGCTTCTGAAGCCCACTTCTGAATATCTCAAGAGCTCTGTGGGGGGCTGGGTGGGGAGCTCAGGAAGTTTCTTGCTGGGGTTTGCCTTCAGACATACAATTAGGGTAGCCTATGTCTTCAGACACGACCAATGGGGACAACAGGAGTACACGGAGACTGGAGTCTTCAGTTACGGTCGTGCGTTTATTGTAGCAGAAGCTCAACTACACCATGCAGCAGCACACTCGTTCCCTCCCCCACATCCCAAGGAGTGAGCACTGAGATCCTTTTGCGTTTCTCCTTTTTTGTAATCATCAGCCCTCTCCCTCCCCAGGTGGGCAGATCTGGTCTTGGCCCAATAATTGCCTTCTAATTTCCCTGCTAAATTCCCCGCCCCTGTTTGCTTACCCTCGCTTATGACCATTGTTGCCATATAAGGGGTTGTTGTTGAGCACTTGGCTGTCTGTCAGTGAACACCTGCAAGCTTGTGGTTTTGGGGTTTTCTCTGCTGGCACCTACCAGACAGACTTGATGTAACTCCCCACGTTTCTAACTTTTTAGAAGGAAGTTGGAGTGTCCAGAAGGCGAAGGAAAAGGTGACATCATGACCTCTTAGTCCTGTGGGGTTGGAAGTGGCATCCTGGGAATGGGGTCAGTAAGTTGCTGGACTTTGTTTTGTCAAGAGATAGTTTCTTCGGACTGCCACAGGCATTGCAATATGTGGGCATCAAAGAGCCCATTGGCTTCTAAGGGAGGAGTCTGATGACTTGTGCTGGTGACACAGAAGGAGCCGAAGGACTTCCTGGAGTGGGATAATGAACAGTGTTTTCTGTCCTTGTAGTATGGCCGGGAACGTCTGAGCTGAAAGGCATCCTCTCCCAAAGCTGCATCAAGGAGACTGCAGCAGTTACAGCAAACAAATGACTTCCCTTCTTAACATAAGTGATCTATTGCTGGCTTTATGTTTGGAATGGGATTCCCTAATGAATTTTCTAAGCCTTATGTCTCAATCATTTGCCATTGTGAGCTGATGGTAGTGGACAAATGTCGCTGGTGGTCCATGTCCCATCCCATCAGCTACAAAGATGAGCATTCAGGATAGAATCATAGAATATCAGGGTTGGAAGGGACCTCAGGAGGTCATCTCATCCAACCCCCTGCTCAGAGCAGGACCAATCCCCAACTAAATCATCCCAGCCAGGGCTTTGTCAAGCCTGACCTTCAAAACCTCAAAGGAAGGAGATTCCAGCACCTCCCTAGGTAACCCATTCCAGTGTTTCACCACCCTCCTAGTGAAAAAGTTTTTCCTAATATCCAACCTAAACCTCCCTCACTGCAACTTGAGACCATTACTCCTTGTTCTGTCATCAGCTACCACTGAGAACAGTCTAGATCCATCCTCTTTGGAACCCCCTTTCAGGTAGTTGAAAGCAGCTATCAAATCCGCCCTCATTCTTCTCTTCCGCAGACTAAACAATCCCAGTTCCCTCAGCCTCTCCTCATAAGTCATGTGTTCCAGTCCCCTCATCATTTTTGTTGCCCTCCGCTGGACTCTTTCCAATTTTTCCACATCCTTCTTGTAGTGTGGGGCCCAAAACTGGACACAGTACTCCAGATGAGGCCTCACCAATGTCGAATAGAGGGGAATGATCACATCCCTCGATCTGCTGGCAATGCCCCTACATATACATCCCAAAATGCCATTGGCCTTCTTGGCAACAAGGGCACACTGTTGACTCATTTCCAGCTTCTCGTCCACTGTAACCCCTAGGTCCTTTTCTGCAGAACTGCTGCCAAGCCATTCGGCCCCTAGTCTGTAGCGGTGTATGGGATTCTTCCATCCTAAGTGCAGGACTCTGCACTTGTCCTTGTTGAACCTCATCAGATTTCTTTTGGCCCAATCCTCTAATTTGTCTAGGGCCCTCTGTATCCTATCCCTACCCTCCAGCGTATCTACCTCTCCTCCCAGTTTAGTGTCATCTGCAAACTTGCTGAGGGTGCAATCCACGCCATTCTCCAGATCATTTATGAAGATATTGAACAAAACTGGCCCGAGGACCGACCCTTGGGGCACTCCGCTTGATACCGGCTGCCAACTAGACATGGAGCCATTGATCACTACCCTTTGAGCCCGATGATCTAGCCAGCTTTCTATCCACCTTATAGTCCATTCATCCAGCCCATACTTCTTTAACTTGCTGGCAAGAATACTGTGGGAGACCGTGTCAAAAGCTTTGCTAAAGTCAAGGAACAACACATCCACGGCTTTCCCCTCATCCACAGAGCCAGTTATCTCGTCATAACTGGTAGGGTAGGCTGAGCTCGTCTGAGTCTAAACCTCTTGCGCTTAAATAATAATAACGCACAACAGGGGTTAGGCGAGAACCTACGCACAGGCCCACCAGCGTTACTGAGGAGCCAGCCAGATATTGCCTGTGTTCTAACAGGTTGTGCATAAATATACACTTGTTTTTCTCCCCTTAATTGAGTGCACTCTCTACACTACTTGCTTTTTAATTTTAAAAAGCGATTGGGGGAAGCGCATGACGAAGTTCAGAATACATTTGCAAGTATATTAATTAAAACCACCACCAAATGTATGTGCAAGCTGTGCAGATGCCATCGTAGCAACTAGAGGATTTTTCCAGTGTGTGTTTAGTTGCTTGTACTGTTATAACACACACACACACAATTATAATCAAATATTGCCACATCTCTTGTACCTAACATCACTCCCTGGTTGGAGATTCCAGGAATATATAATCATGAAGTGATAACATGAAGACAGATTGTTGCAAATTGGAGTTTGTGCTCTTGTCAGTTTCTGACGAAACCTTAATTTTATTTCAATGAGTTTTGTGATTTCCCTTTGATTTCAGTGGTCAGTGGCTGGGATTCTCAAAGGAGGTTGCGTGTTAAGCATTGGCATCTAACTCCCTTAGGCTCCTATTTAACAATAGTAACCTGAGATTTTCAAAGGGGAAAGGGGAGGAAAATCCCTTGGAGCTGATGAGGAAAACATCTCCTGGGTCTCTTCCATAGATAACTGTTAGTATCAAATCCTTGTGTGTGTGTGTGTATTACGCTAAGGTTTTCACCAGGGAAAAAATCTCTTCTGGTGCCATGAAGGGTGACTCTCACTGGCAGTGCTGTCTAGTGGTCAGACAGGGATGTGGCAGGTTGTTCCCCTTCCTGACATCTCCTTTTCTCCACACCTGTGGCCTGTGGGGTTGGTCCCTTCTCTTGCTGCTCAGCTCTCTGGTTGGGGCCCGTGTTCCAGTCCTCCCCTTTCAGGGTATGCAAAAGGAAAAGTCCAATACTGTCGGAGTCTCTTGGTGCCCACAAGGGCTTCGGGGCTCTCTCCTTAGCCTCAGGGTGTAGGGTCTGGACCCTTGTGTATTCAGGGCTGTCCCCAGCTGGATTCCCTGCCAAGGGGTAGACTTTTTGTTGTCCCACTTTTAGGGGTTGGTAGGGGAGCCCGGGCCCACCCTCTCCACTGGGCTCTGATGCAGGGCCCCATGGTGGGCAGCTAAGCTCTGCACCTTGGGGTGCTAAGCAGCTGCCTTCCTGGGTCACTTCCTGCCAGAGCTCCCCCGTTCCCTCAGAGGCTGAATTGAAAGAAATGAGCAGAAAATAAAATTTCTGACCTTCCCAAACAGTTGCTAGTCTCTGCTTTGGGAGCTTGGCCAGGTCACTGTGGTCAGGTCTCAAGCAGTAAGAGCTCCTGGGCTGTTACCTCCCCTGAGCTCAGAGTACAGGACTGTGCCCTTCCAGTGCCTGCCCCCTTCTGAGCTGCTCGCCTGCCCCTTCTAAGAGCCACCTCTAGCTTGTGCGAGCTTTCCAGATGCAGGGTATGGGGCTGCCTGGGCTATTTTGCAGGTGTGGCTCCTTAACCCCTTGCTCTTCAGTGTAGGGTTTGTACACCCCATAAACAGGTGCAAGGGTAATTTTTAAGGGAACTCAAAGACAATCTCATTTGCAATATCTGTAGCTCACGCACAGTATAATGTAAAATAAACTCCTGGTTCCCTATCTATCCCTAGGCAAGCACTAAATATATTATACTCTGGATGGAGGAGTATGACTTCCGGATGGTCTGCAACCATTGGATGATCCAGGCTGTCTGGCAATAACTAATGGAGGTTTGTGCAGCCATGGGGAGGTACCTCGGAGGAACAGGCGTATTTCTCTGGCTGTCAGTGAACCTGTTCCCTGCACAGCAGCTGTGGGCCAGCACTCACAAAGGGCCCTTTGGCTAAGAGAAACTCGCCGGTAAGACTCCAGCATTTGGAAACTGTAAGCCTGCATCACAATGCTTTGTACAGAGGAGAGTTGGGAGCAGTGACGTGAAAGTTACAGGAACAGCTGCACAGGTTGGAAAATGAACAGCTAGTTTTGTGACACATTCTGGAGCTGTTCTTGTTTGGAAGAGCTTGAAATGGGCTCACTTGCTCAGTATTTGTCACAGAAATTTTTATCAAACCTTATCAAAATGGTTATTGAAGCGTCATTTGCTGTAAATCCATTTTTGGGTGAGTAAAGTGGGGAAAACCAGTTTAACAACATTTTATGTAATGGTTTCAGGAAAATGTCCTAGAATGTCAGTGTAAACTGTCAGCACATTTTTGAATCCCCTTCCCCCCTATTTCATTTTTGAAAAAAATGCCATGTGTGACTTAATGAAATCTCTTTGACATGGTATCATCAGAGCGAACTGGTCTCAGTGGAAATACTCCCACAGGTAGAGATCCACACCAGTGGTTCTATGGCCGCCCTTCTCAGTATGGAAAGAGCAGACTTTGGGCTGAACTATTTTTAACATGAGCAGGTAATTAGAAGTGTAGTCTAATAAAAGCTAAGAGAAAATTATGCTTCTGGTTAGAGTGTGGGCTGGATTCAACATCCAGAATCCATTACTGTGTCCCCTCTGGGATTTGTACTGAAAATTTGTGTTTTAATCACTTGCTTTTAATCGTACAGTAGTCAGTCGCGGGGGCAATGAAATCACACTAAAATATCCTATAAATCCGAGAATTACCCATGCCTAACAAACTTCACCTCCAGTAAACTATGTTAGTTCGAAGTAGGTGTTTGGAAGAACCGTTGTCTCAGAGCCCACGGGCCTAGAACTGGGGTCTGCAGGATTTAAGGCAGGCCTCACTTCTTCATTGCCCCATAGGGCCTGGGTGGGGATACCACTCTGAGGCTGAGCCCTGCAGCAAGTCCTGTCCTAAGGGACATGAGTGACAGCACTCCATGATTGGCTAGCCCTGCCCATAAAAGCAGGAAGCCATTTCTGGGAGTTGTCCAGGAAACACAGGCCCTTTGATGTGCTTAGACCCCGCTCGCCGCTACTCACCTTGATCCCAGCTCCTGACCCTCATCCTGGTTTACTCTCTTTGGCTTAAGATCTTTGCTGACCCTGGTGAAAGACCCTGACCTGTCACAACCCCAATTCTCATCTCACACTGTCAGTTTGGGGACAGACTCAGACTTTGGGGTTTTGACCTGGCCTGGCCCTGGATAGGTCTCTGATCTTCAACTGAGCAGCTCACTCTGTGCCATAGAGGCCCAGTGTACAGATAACATTTGAAGCCGTAGTTCCCCCCACTTTCCCCACGTGTTGGTAGGGCATTGTCCATTCTATCAGTTGGCTAGGATGACTCTTAACTATAATAATTTGCTACAATGTGTAAGCAGTGTCAGGATGAGCTCCACCCTGACATCTGGTGGTGAGGTGTGGCAAGTTGTGGAAAAGAACTTCAGGGGCCGATCTCATTTGCATAGGCACACCCAGCCCGCCTAGAATGAGACCATAGCTGCCCAAATGGTCACTTTGGCTGCTGTGGGATCCCCAGTGTCTCTGTTATTGGGGCAGGAAGAATAAATTGTTATTACCCTGATTATGGGAACTGTGCTTGGAACTGTATGTGGCCTTTTGTTATGATGGAGGGATTCACCATCAACTAAGTAGCACTCGCTAGGCAAGGGTCATGGGTTCCAAAACTGTGTGAATGGAGAGAGGCTGGGGACAAGTAGTAGTACTTGGTGGCATGGGCCCCTTGGTGAGGGCCTTACATGCTAATTGCACTTCCTCCTCTCTCCACTGTGGAATATCAGAGCTAATTTTGATTTCATTAGAAGTCTAGTTATAGGCTGCTGAGCTCACTTTGGGCTGACAGTGCACCCGCACTGGGGCTCCCCTATTATAAGCTGAATTCACCTAAGAGCTGAAATCACTGAGTGTTGTGTTAAGTAGTGGGGGAGCCTGAAGATATATTGTGGAGCAGTTTGCAGGACGGCTGGTGAAGCAGTTTGACGCGGCGCAGTGTGTGGATGGCAGGAGCTGCTTGTGGGCCGTGGAGCTGAGTGAAGGAGTTCGTGGGGTGGCTGGCGGAGCAGAGCGGAGCGCAGCTGAGCGAAGGAGTTCGTGGGGCGGCTGGCGGAGCGGAGTGGAGCGCAGCTGAGCGAAGGAGTTTGTGGGGCGGCTGGCGGAGTGGAGCGCCGCTATGGGGCGGTCAGCTTCAGATCACGTAAGGTGCCTCTTACCCCTGTCCCATTTCCACCCAGGTCGGGAGGTAAAGCTCCGCAGATAAACTTTCGAACTCTGGGGCTGCCCTGACAGAGACTTTTGGGGCATTGGACTTTTGGGACTTTGGGTGATTTGGGGTTGCTGGACTCAAGAACCAAAGGGAAAGGGGCATGCCCCAATTTGCCTGGGATGGGTTTTTTTTGCTCATGGGTTGTGTTATGAATCCTGTTGGTGGTGTTTCCCCAACATAATGCCACATTGTTTCTCTCTGTTATTAAAAGACTTTTGCTACACTCAGACTCTGTGCTTGCGAGAGGGGAAGTATCGCCTCCTGGAGGCGCCCAGCGGGGGTGGTATATATTTGTCCCAGGTCACTGGGTGGGGGCTCGAGCCGGTTTTGCATTGTGTTATTGGAATGGATCCCCTAGATATTGAACCCAGCCCTTGTTGCTGCCAACTCTGACGGGCAGAAGGGTTACACATGTGCAATGTCCATACTCATAAGATGAAGTGCGATTTTGTGTATTCCATGTTTGTGAAATGATGGCTTCCTATAAATAAAGATAAGTGCCAGAAGCATGGAAAATGTTTTATTAGAGGCCGAGTCAGGAGTCAGAGTGCCATTGCTCTGTGCGCTGTACACGTGTCAATATAGAGTCCCCGTCCCAAGAAGTTGTTATCTAAAGGTACGATGAAGCAACATTGCGTCCATAGTGAACAGGAAATTCCATTTAGCACTGAAATGCATCATTTCGTTGAATCTGGCCTTGTGGATCAGGTAGATGTCTGTCTAAATGCTCTTGAATGATGATTTTGTAGTGTAAAATCCACACATCATTGAGGGACTGATGTTGAAAGAGGCAGAAGGTAGGAATAAATGGTCAGTTTTTACAGTAGAGAAAGGAAAATAGCAGGGTCCCTCCAAGATCTGTACTGGGACCAGTGCTGTTCAACGTAGTCATCAATGATCTGGAAAAAGAGGATGAGCAGTGAGGTGGTAACGTTTGTAGATGATACAAAATTACTCAAGATAGTTAAGTTCAAAGCTGACTGTGAAGAGTTTACAAAGGGATCTCTCAAATACATTGCCAACTCATCCTCACCCATAACAATTTTACATTCAACAACAAACACTTTGTCCAAACATGGGAACAGCCATGGGTATCAGACTGGCTCAACCATATGCCAACCTCTTCATGGGCCACCTTGAAGAAGAATTTCTGGACCAATGCACCATGAAACCAGTGATATCCCTGAGATACATCAATAATTTTTTCATCCTCTGGACAGATAGCTTAAGCTCCCTCATAGATTTCCACCACAAATGCAACAACCACTAGCCGTCCATTGAACTCTCTCTGGAGCACTCCCACACTGGCATCAACTTCCTGGACACCTTGATCAGCTTCAACAACGGAACCCTTCAGACAACTATATGCAGGAAACCCCTGGATCACCACGGCTACTTTCACAGATCTAGTAACCACTCCAAACACACCAAGAAATCTGTTGTCTACAGCCAGGCACTCAGATACCACAGAGAATATGCTCTGAGGAGAAAGTCTGCGACATACACCTTAACACACTTAAAACTGCCTTCACCAAACAAGGACATTCCACCTAGGAAGTAGATCACATCGTGGAATAGTCCACTCAGATATCTCGAGAGAACCTGCTTCAGTACAGAAATCAAACCTGTCTGATCGCAGACCCCTAGTTGTCACCTACCACTCCACACTGGAGCCCATGCAGGGTATCATCAAACAGCTATAACCCACACTCAATGGGGACCCCATCCTGAAAGAAATCTTTCCTGATCCCCCACTTCAGGCCTTCAAACAACCCCTCCCAACCTCTCCAACCCCATCATCACAAGCAAGCTCCCCACAGACAAGGACACATCAACTCAAAGTGGCACCAGACGCTGCCGAAACAACAGATGCAAAACCTGCAGACATATCTCCACTGGTACAATGATCAACACCTCCTACAACACATCTGTCAAGATCCATGGGTCCTACATATGCCTATCGCAGCATGTGGTGTACCTCATCCAGTGCACTCAGTGCCCTAATAACAACTATGACTGCAGAGGTATTAACCGACCACTCTATCTTGAATGGTTCTGTGCTAACTTCTTAATGCTAAGCAGTCTGTTCCACCTTGCATTTAGCTGTGGCACTGGGAGTTCCTTTCCCAGACCTGAAGAAGAGCTCTGTGTAGCTCGAAAGCTCATCTCTCTCACCATCAGAAGTTGGTCCAATAAAAGATATTCCTTCCCCCTCTTTGTCTCTCTGGGACAGAAAATGGCGGATGAAATTGAGTGTTGATAAGTGGAAAGTAAAGCACACTGGAAAATATTATTCCCAACTGTACATACAAAACGATGGGATCTAGATTAGCTGTGTTATGTATTCTCAGTGTTGATGACTATTTTGCCAGGTATAAAAAGGCATGTACAGCTCTGGGGTTGGGGCTAGGAAGGGGTGTGTGTGTGTGTGTGTGTGTGTAAGGGATAGCATAGCAATTTTGTTGCATACAACTCTGCATCACAGTAGGTGAAGGAATTTTTTTTTCACATTAAACAGAACTATAGAATACAAAGTATGTAATTAAGAAATAGTTGTTTTGGCTACTTGTTTGTTTCCTATTTCCATATAGAAATATTCCAGCTGCCTTAACAAATACAACACCTGCAGAGTAATTTTTAAATAGGCAGGTTAAACATCATTTTAGTTGTTGAAGTGTCAATAAAACATACGAGAAGCAGATGACTCAGTAAAAGCATCCCTGCGTGATACATCAGTGTTCATCCTTCATGTTGGAGAGAAAGTGCTGGGGGAAAACAGAAAAGTCATAACAATGAAATGGTTGAGTCTGTCGTTAAAGCAATGGGACGGGAAGAGCCAAACCCATTCAAACCTGCTGACAAATGCTGGGCTTTTCAATCAGCTGGCGATTGTTCCCATGCTGTTTGGCTCTCTATTGTATTGATGCGAATCCATTAAGGATGAAATTCACCCCAGTGCCATTCACAAGGGTGCATGGGCTGCTGAAGCCCTGAACAAGCCCAAAGTGGCTCTCCAGGGTAAGACCCTGCGGACTTTGTTGTCCATATGAACTGAGCTTAGGCACGGATGCAGGTAATTTTGTCTGTTCTACAGACGTCTGTTGAATCCAATTAACTTTTTCCATAATCCTTTCAAAGCTAAAGAAAGAATCCAACTGGAGAAAGTGTGGTGCATAGCTGGGCAGGGACTAAATATCTTGAAAGCCAGTAATTGGTCACTTAGCCCAGCAAGTTTGAACAGCTGAGTGAAATGATTGGTGCAGATTATCAAATGCTTTATTATTATTGTTTGTCTTACTGCAGACAACAGATTTCTGGGCCCTGTTCCATAGTTTAATAGTCTATGATTGCTTGCTTTTATTGACCTCCAATATGTGCTCTGTGGATGGCTTTCACTACTTTGGAATTAATTCCCTGTGGCTGTATGCTGTGGCCACCATTCATTTCCTGGACCGAACGAGAGACGGCCTCTGCCCCAAGGAGCGGATAGCATACAACAGAGAAGGCAAAAGGAGGGAACAGATGCCGGGGGGGAGGGACTGATGCACAGCAGTGAAAGGACTCTCCCGACATGATGACCTGGGCCGGGCAGGGAGTGGTACCCCGGTCTCGGGAGTCCCAGTGCTGAGCCTGAACCGTCAGACCCATCTAACGTTCCTCACTTTGACACTATGACCGTGTGGGAGGCTCTCCCCTAAACGTCTGCAGTGCAGGGATAGAGCCGGGGGCAGCAAAACAAACTCTGCCTTTGGTTGCTGGTAGGACAGAAGTCCTGAGTCTCCAGTGCAGTGGCTGCCTGCAGGGGGGAACTGCAGTCTCAGTAGGCACCTGCTCCTGCGTGTCCTCCCTCACTCTGCAGGCAAGGGCTGTGCCTGGCTAGTCCAACCCATGCCTGCTGGTCAGGCGGCAGGGGGTACACATGGGTCAGCTCAACACCATCAATGTACTGGTGCCCGGGGAAGAATAGTGTGGCAACCACTCCACACACCAGGGCCGTGTGCAGAAATTTAACTTTGATCCCTTTGGGGGGGGGGCATTTTGGGCCCCCACGGCTCCAGCAGGATCTCTCTTCCCTCCCTGTCCCGGCTCCGGCAGCAGCTCGCTCTACCCACTACCGCAGCCCTGGGACTGGAGGAGTTGTGCCCCCAATGATTATGGGGGTATCCCTGCTTGCCCCCCTTGTACATGCCCCTGCCACTCACTGGAGAGCGGGCCTGGCCGACAACCTGGCAACAGCATGCCTGCAGAGTGGCACGTGTACATCAGCACCACACACGGGGCCCAGGTAGACGTCACTGACAGGTGGTGTGCGACCGAAGGCAGAACTGAGCCCCTAATCCACAAAGGGTTCTCAGCAGTCTGTACGTTGGGAAAGAAGTTTTACTAGCTTGCGGGGGAAGTGAACCATGACTAATTCTCCAGTACCTGAGTGGCCTGTGTTAACACACTCACTGCTCCTCTTGCACTCATGACGCTGGTTGTATTGTTACAAACAGAAGGACCTTAGTTAATGTAAGCCAGTCTTACAAAGTGGTTTTCTCTTTTTACAGCTAAACCTGGGGAAAAACCCGATGCATAATCTGTCTATCTTCCCTGTGCTGTGCGGGGCTAGGGAGCAATACGGGTGGTACAGTGCGTTACTGCCAGTGCCTTGTTTACGTAAAACACATCCCGGTGGTCTGCCAGTGTGACGTGGTTGGCTGGCTAGTAAATACCATTTGTACACCGGCCAGTCAGCGCTACACGGCGCTTGTGTGTTGCTGCTGATTGTTCTGCAGAACACGGCGTTTGTGTGAAATTAACCTTCATCAACACTATAATCAATCATGAAAATAAATGCTATGTAGGGTGGATGTATTGGCTTGCATTGATTAGCTTGACTTGCAAATTATGTACTTTGGGCCGAGTCCCATGTAGCCGTTGTGTAGTACCGTGCGGGAGCACACGCTATACGACCGATCCGCTGTTTCTCTGCTGATAAGAACATAGGCAGGAAAATGTTTTTCATTTTATGTTGAACCCTGTTGAGGTCACCCTTGAAGCCTCCCACATGGTCTGTGTGCATCTGAAGATGTTTTCTAAGCTAATAGAGCCTGCAGTCTGCCCGAGCTGCACTGGAGTGCAGGAGCTGAGGAAAGGAGGCCAAGGCAGAGAAACAGAAATCCGTCGCTCTGTTTCCACTTGAGTGACTGAACATAAGTTATATGAAATGCCTTAAGAGTGCCCTCACATCATCCATTCAGAAATTCTACTTGCCACTTTGGCTACATGTCCGCTTGGAGCTGGGGAGTGATTCCCGGCTTGCAGAGACAGCCTCACGCGATCGCTCATCGAATAGTGTGCTGAAAGTCATCAGTAGTTGTGGTGGTGCAAGCCGTGGCTTGGGTTTGCTGCCCGAGTAGGTGCCCCTGGGGTCCAGAGGGGTTTGTATTCAGGGCCACTAGCTTCTCCTGCTGCTCGCTGCGGCCCAGAGTCCTATGGCTGTATTGCTCTTTTTAGTGTGCTAGCTTCATGAGCCATAGAGTTGGGGCTGGGAAGGTGAGCTGGGAATGAGCTCACGCTGTCGGCATACCTTTAGTTTTTAGAAGATATTACCGTATAATTTCTTCGTTTGCGCTGTGGAGGTTTCATAGCCATCCTTATGGTCGATCTTGAGTCCACTGTCTGCATTCTAGAGAAATGGAGATGAGGCAATTGAATCACTTAGAGAGGTGGCCAAATCATACGCGGCATTTGTGGGTAAATTGGGGATAGGACCCGGCTCTTCTGATTAGAGCTGGTTGGAAAATGATTGTTTTTACCCATGGAAAATTTTGACAAAATAAAATAAAAAAAAACCAAACCAAAACAAAAACAAATTGAAATTTTATACAGAAAATTTGCATTTTTTTTCCAGTGAAAAATGAAAACTCAACTTTTTGGCTAAAAACTGAAAATTTCAATTTGGAAATGTCACTGCAGTGCTTCATGGGAGTTGTGGTTCAGTGCCTCATGCTTTCATTCTCCTCTCTGGTCGGGGCGCCCTGGAGACAGACTATATATCCCATGTTGCACTAGGGTCTCCTCACTTCCCTTGCTGAGCTGCCACAGTGTAGGGTGGAATCAGTAACTGTTCACCAGCTCTTCCTCAGAAGCCCAGACTTAGTTTAATCACATGCCACCATTGGAAATATTGCTCCTGTAAGTGGTGATGCTAAGAATTTAATCACAACATCAGACCAGTTGGTCGTTGCTATGAAATTAAAGAGGCAAGAGTTGTGGTAAAGGCATCAAACACGGTCGCTCAGTTTGAGAAAATCAGGGAAAGTGTAAATTTTCCAGTGGGACTTGCTACATATACATATAATATATATTACTGTATTTTTAAATTGCCTACATACAGTACTGTACAAAGAAATGTAGGGAAGGAGGAGGATCCGGGGAACTACAGGCCAGTCAGCCACATCTCAGTCCCTGGAAAAAATCATGGAGCAGGTCCTCAAGGAATCAATTCTGAAGCACTTAGAGGAGAGGAAAGTGATCAGGAGCAGTCAGCATGGATTCACCAAGGGCAAGTCATGCCTGACTAACCTAGTTGCCTTCTATGACAAGATAACTCCCTCTGTGGATGAGGGGAAAGCAGTGGACATGTTATTCCTTAACTTTAGCAAAGCTTTTGATACGGTCTCCCACAGTATTCTTGCCAGCAAGTTAAAGAAGTATGGGCTGGATGAATGAACTATAAGGTGGATAGAAAGCTGGCTAGATCATCGGGCTCAATGGGTAGTGATCAATGGTTCCATGTCTAGTTGGCAGCCGGTATCAAGTGGAGTGCTCCAAGGGTCGGTCTTGGGGCTGGTTTTGTTCAATATCTTCATTAATGATCTGGAGGATGGCGTGGACTGCACCCTCACCAAGTTTGCAGATGACACTATAGGGATAGGATACAGAGGGCCCTAGACAAATTAGAGGATTGGGCCAAAAGAAATCTGATGAGGTTCAACAAGGACAAGTGCAGAGTCCTGCACTTAGGATGGAAGAATCCCATACACCGCTACAGACTAGGGACCGAATGGCTCGGCAGCAGTTCTGCAGAAAAGGACCTAGGGGTTACAGTGGACGAGAAGCTGGAAATGAGACAACAGTGTGCCCTTGTTGCCAAGAAGGCTAACGACACTTTGGGCTGTATAAGTAGGGGCATTGCCAGCAGATCAAGGGACGTGATCGTTCCCCTCTATTCGACATTGGTGAGGCCTCATCTGGAGTACTGTGTCCAGTTTTGGGCCCCACACTACAAGAAGGATGTGGAAAAATTGGAAAATGTCCAGCGGAGGGCAACAAAAATGATTACGGGGTTGGGGCACATGACCTATGAGGAGAAGCTGAGGGAACTGGGATTGTTTAGTCTGCGGAAGAGAAGAATGAGGGGGGATTTGATAGCTGCTTTCAACTACCTGAAAGGGGGTTCCAAAGAGGATGGATCTAGACTGTTCTCAGTGGTAGCAGATGACAGAACAAGGAGTAATGGTCTCAAGTTGCAGTGAGGGAGGTTTAGGTTGGATATTAGGAAACACTATTTCACTAGGAGGGTGGTGAAACACTGGAATGGGTTACCTAGGGAGGTGGTGGAATCTCCTTCCTTAGAGGTTTTTAAGGTCAGGCTTGACAAAGCCCTGGCTGGGATGATTTAGTTGGGGATTGGTCCTGCTTTGAGCGGGGGTTGAACTAGATGACCTCCTGAGGTGCCTTCCAACCCTGATAGTTTATGATTCTATGTTCACCAGTAACTGTTCCAACCATCTAGAAAGGAGTAGTGGTGTTTATTTCAGGAAGGGACTTCCTTTATTATCGTACAGGATAGAAGCAGAGATTTGCTCTAGCTATCTGATGTGGGGGACCTGCAATTTTTTTTTCCAATGTGTGCGCAGATTGGCAGTTGATGGCTCGCAGACCACCACTTTGAGTAACACTGCTCTAGCTATAGTTTGGATATAGTTAATTACCTGATATGTTTTTCCTTAAAGATAACCAGGCAGAGACAGGTCTATAACAATGTAAGTGGTATAATGGAGGACACTAAATTGTAAACAAACACGTTTGCAGATCATTTATATGTTGGCAGAAATGAAGGCTAATTAGGGGAGCGGATCCTTTTAGGTTGCCTGGCTGGTGTCCCCTCAAACATTCTGGACCCATGGTGCTTGTTGCATCATTCTTTTATAAATTTTATTAAAACACTTAAATAAAATCAAGAGAAGAAATCACAAAGTTAAACTACTCTTGATACTGTCATAAATATAAAGGGAAGGGTAAACCCCTTTAAAATCCCTCCTGGCCAGAGGAAAAATCTTCTCACCTGTAAAGGGTTAAGAAGCTAAAGGTAACCTCGCTGGCACCTGACCAAAATGACCATTGAGGAGACAAGATACTTTCAAAAGCTGGGAGGAGGGAGAAAAACAAAGGGTCTGTGTCTGTCTGTATGCTGCTTTTGCCAGGGACAGAACAGGAATGGAGTCTTAGAACTTTTAGTAAGTAATCTAGCTAGGTATGTGTTAGATTATGATTTCTTTAAATGGCTCAGAAAATAGCTGTGCTGAATAGAATGAATATTCCTGTCTGTGTCTCTTTTTTGTAACTTAAAGTTTTGCCTAGAGGGATTCTCTATGTTTTGAATCTAATTACCCTGTAAGGTATCTACCATCCTGATTTTACAGAGGTGATTCCTTTACTTCTATTAAAAGTCTTGTAAGAAAACTGAATGCTTTTTTCATTGTTCTAAGATCCAAGGGTTTGGGTCTGTGGTCACCTATGCAAATTGGTGAGGATTTTTACCAAACCTTCCCCAGGAAGTGGGGTGCAAGGGTTGGGAGGATTTTGGGGGGAAAGACATGTCCAAACTACGTTTCCCAGTAAACCCAGTTAAAGTTGGTGATGGCAGTGGAAATTCCAAGGGCAAAGGGTAAAATTAATTTGTACTTTGGGGAAGTTTTAACCTAAGCTGGTAAAAGTAAGCTTAGGAGGTTTTCATGCAGGTCCCCACATCTGTACCCTAGAGTTCAGAGTGGGGAAGGAACCTTGGCAGATACCATTGAACTAAATTGAGAGTAAAGCACTACAAATATTAAATCATTATCTGATCAAAGTCATATTAACAAATTAGTCTTAATTTTGGATTGGAGTTAAATCATCAAATGAATACTAAAAATAACCAGTTCCTTATACATTGTGAGGTGTCAATGTGTCTAGTTATAATTGCCAACTAAAGAATTTTACCAAAGTTAATCAAATCTCTAATCTGGAATTGGTTGAATACCTTAGTATTGAAACCATTTTATCTCATTCTGAACCACAACTCCAGAGCCAATCATAAAGATTCCTCCTAGAATTTCAATTCTTGTGTGATGACCAATTCTTTCCTAGCATGCCAGCGCCCAGCACGCCCCCCGGCCCCTGAACAGAGATGTTATAATGCAGACTTGGGCAGAACAAGTTTGCTAGCCAGAAGCTTGACTCTGAAGCCGGAGTGACACAGTTACACCAACCTACCCCCACAGTGGAGACAGCAGGGGGTGGAGTATCTATACCAACGGGTAAGTACAGAAAGTTCAGCATTAGTATGCAGGTTCAAATTAGCTCAAATTCGATGAGAGTCAACTTAGAAAAGTCCTGCTTAAATCAGCGATTTAAAAACTTGGTGTTTTGCATACTGCAGAGACTGTAAATCTGTGCCCATCCCCCCAGTATAAAAACTCTGGATACGAGAGACTATTTTTTGGGAAGCTGGCATGGTCTCATCTAAGTGAAGTGGTTTTGAGAGGACATCGTCCCATTCATTTACAGACTGTTCAGTATAAAAAACCTCCTGTAAAATAGCTGATTGCTAGGACTCTTTTTCAACATCCATTCAACATTCATCCAGCAGCAAAATTAACGGTAAGTGTGCCTTTATGATTGATGTTATCTTACAGACAAGACAATTTATAGACATTTTTCTATTTAGGAACTGGTTGTAATTCAAACATCTGATCTTCTGGAAACTTCCTCTTGATAGAGACAAGTTACTTTAAAACCTATCGAGATTAAACCTGTTTAAGAAACACATTACATTTATGTAATGCCTTTTCTTTCACACTATATTTTTGATGTTGTCTCGTTCAAAATGAAACGAGGGGATAATGGTGCAGGCTACATTGTTAAGCTATTGCCTGGGTTCACTGGGGTGTGTTTCTTCACTGTTTCACCTAGAAAAGTTGTGCGCTGAGGTGGAGATCTGTCGACTGAATATATCTTGTGATAGGGAAGTCAGGGTTATCGGTTTTGCTCTCTGCGGCATGACATGAGTGTGTCTATCTCAAAACCAGGTAAATAAAATCAGCATGTGTCCTCACTTCAAAAATAAAATTACCCTGTCCTGCCATCAGTCCTTTCAAGTCATCATGCACATGAACCCCCTTCCGCAAGGCAACTGAAAATTAAGCGTTCTGAAAATGCAATTAAGTCAAGAGACCCCAGTTCAGACACAGTCATGAATCATAAAATCATAGAATATCAGGGTTGGAAGGGACCTCAGGAGATCATCTAGTCCAACCCCCTGCTCAAAGCAGAACCAATCCCCAACTAAATCATCCCTGACAGAGCTTTGTCAAGTCTGACCTTAAAAACCGCAAAGGAAGGAGATTCCATCACCTCCCTAGGTAACCCATTCCAGTGCTTAACCACCCTCCTAGTGAAAAAGTTTTTCCTAATATCCAACCTAAACCACCTCCACTGCAACTTGAGACCATTATGCCTCGTTCTGTCATCTGCTACCACTGAGAACAGTCTAGATCCATCCTCTTTGGAACCACCTCTCAGGTAGTTGAAAGCAGCTATCAAATCCCCCCTCATTCTTCTCTTCCGCAGACTAAACAATCCCAGTTCCCTCAGCCTCTCCTCATAAGTCATATATTCCAGTCCCCTAATCATTTTTGTTGCCCTCTGCTGGACGTTTTCCAATTTTTCCACATCCTTCTTGCAGTGTGGGGCCCAAAACTGGACACAGTACTCCAGATGAGGCCTCACCAATGTCGAATAGAGGGGAACGATCACGTCCCTCGATCTGCTGGCAATGCCCCTACATATACATCCCAAAATGCCATTGGCCTTTTTGGCAAGAAGGGCACACTGTTGACTCATTTCCAGCTTCTCGTCCACTGTAACCCCTAGGTCCTTTTCTGCAGAACTGCTGCCGAGCCATTCGGTCCCTAGTCTGTAGCAGTGCATGGGATTCTTCCATCCTAAGTGCAGGACTCTGCACTTGTCCTTGTTGAACCTCATCAGATTTCTTTTGGCCCAATCCTCTAATTTGTCTAGGGCCCTCTGTATCCTGTTCCTACCCTCCAGCATATCTACCTCTCCTCCCAGTTTAGTGTCATCTGCAAACTTGCTGAGGGTGCATGAGGAGATCATTTATGAAGATATTGAACAAAATCGGCCCGAGGGCACTCCGCTTGTTACCAGCTGCCAACTAGACATGGAGCCATTGATCACTACCCATTGAGCCCGACGATCTAGCCAGCTTTCTATCCACCTTATAGTCTGTTCATCCAGCCCATACTTCTTTATCTTGCTGCAAGAATACTGTGGGAGACCATGTCAAAAGCTTTGCTAAAGTCAAGGAACAACACGTCCACTGCTTTCCCCTCATCCACAGAGCCAGTTATCTCACTCTCAGTATCTATTGTGGCTGGTGCATACTGGTTAATGGGGAAACATAAACACTCCTAGCACGATATTATATCCCGGTTTCAGCACACACATTATATCTTGTTGCCCCCCCAGGTTGGGAATGTGTAGGATCTCTTATGTTAAGCAGGTACTGGGCTGATGCTTGGATGGGAAAACATCAAGACTAAACTAGGGGGTGCAAGGAGGCCCCACTTCTGGAGAGAGGCTCTAGGTCATGAATGGGTGACTGACGCAGGTAGGGCAGCAGAAGCCTGTTGTGACCCAAGAAAGAGGCTCATCATTGTTCACATGCAAGTTGTCATTTTGAAAGGAGGGAAGTCTAATTCCAAGTCACAGGCGTGTGGTACGGCAGTAGTGGGGTATGTAGCAGGCTGCATGACATACTCCTACAGAAGTCTGAGCAATAAACCGTCTCTTCAGTTTTTTAAACCAAGGATTTGCTTGGCAGGTGGTTCATGAAGTTGGAATAACAACCATGCTAATCTTCTTTGGTTGTCTGAGTTGGGAGCCATTCCTTTCACAGGAGTTTCAGAAGCTATAATTGTGACAAGAGCACCTCGATGATTTCTATTGCCATAGAAACAAATGGAAGTTTCTCACAGGATCAGCAAAGTTATAGAAGCTCTTTTGCAGAGACGATGGTATGCCTTTTTACTTCTATTGAAAAAACATCACTTTTCGGGCAACCTACATTGGGTGTAACTAGTGGTAGAAAGTCAGGTCCCAAAGAAGAAAGTTATCAACATTATATCCATTATTTATTTAAATACATCTTTCTGGCAGCAGCTTAAATGTTACTTTCTTTAAACTATACATTTCCTGATACTGCATTCATTTAAACATTCTTTACAGTGTTCCTAGCATACATGAGGCATACCTGATTGGGAAGGTATGGCAGAGCTCAGTTAAAAATTATGTAAAATTGGTAATGTTAAATTGAGCTGCTGGATGAATACAAACTTTAAGGTACACCTCACTAATACAAATGTATCTTTCATCATATGCAATATATGGCATCTATGCTTTAGCCTTATGTGTGAAAAGGGCGGGTATCAGGGTTCTACTATGAAGAAGAAACTACACTGAGAAAAGTTAAACTAAAAACCAAAATAATTTTCCTCCAAATTTGCCATGCTTTACTTTCTTATAACCTCCCCCCAAAACAAAACAGAATATAAACAGAAAAGAAAATACAAAAACAGGGCTCTTTCTAGACAAAATTCTACACATTCCTAGTCCCTTGGTCGCTTTGTGTGTATAAATCTATTGAAGAACTAGTAACATAGCTCCACAAAGCAAAGAATAATTCAAGCATATCACATCAGGGAGAGGAAGTGGTGTGTTTTGAGAGAGAGAAATCCATTCAGAAGCTTGTCTCTAAGAGACTGGATAGATTAGGGGACGGGGAAGGGATATCCAATTTTTACAAGTCTATTGCTCTTAGATGTTTGTTTTTAATGAGTGCCACTGTATTTACCAATTTATTCAATGTAGGTTTTATTGCCCAAGACATTATTTGATCCATTTGGATAAACGCTAAGTGTGTGCGCCTTTGAGCTTAACTGCTCAATTATCAAGAGAAGATGGGTGACATAAATCTTCTTGTGCCATGTGGATGGTGCGTCTTCATCCTGTAATAAGCACACTTGAATGTGATGCCAAAGCTGAACCAGCTGTGGGACTGTGGCAATTGCTTATGAATCACAGAGTATGAAGTGTTAGACCCTAGAATACTACAAGGTCCATTTCCTCTTCAGAACAGCTTGGGCAGAGTTGAAGCATTGACACCAAGCGTCTGTACTCCTCCTTGCCTCTATAGAAACCTCGGTGTCACAAAGACCATGTTTGGAATAATAAAGGAAAGGGAAACCTGGAGGTTTATGAACATGTCATTCTATTTCTGCCAACAAGGCAACAGTGCTGGACAAACTGTTTGGTAGAACAAGCAACAGGCTAATGCTGTCCATGAGAAAACGCATGTGCCAATGCAGATTTACTGTGACATGGGTCCACGGGACAGACTGAACAGCAAAGGTTTAAACTGGAAAGAGCTAAAGACATATATTATGCACTTGCTTGGGAGCTGGGAAAGATGTCCAAAGAGTGAACTCCCCCACTGGAAGCACTGAGTAAGCAGTGGACATCCAGCTGTGCCAAACCAGTTGGTCAAACTTCAGGTTTCTTCAACCAAAAAGTTACTCTCCACCTCTGTGCAGTTTAGATTCTTTTCCCAACCGCTACCGTTACCACTAATATTAAAAAGGGCCATTAAGTTCAATAGGTGGTCAGAGGGGAAGAATGTTTTGGCATGTCATGGAAGGGGTAACACAATCATTATGAAGGGAGTGATGATGGTTACTATTCTGTGACATATTTATTCTAAGGACTGTCAACTTCTGTGTTTAAATGTTGGAACACAGAAATATGTCACAAGCCAGCACGCAAAGTGTATACATATATAATGTGTGTATATAATATATATTATATTGAATATAACTTGCTTCACAGAGGCTGCCCAAGTGGAATGAAAGTGTTCTTGTTCAGGGATACTTTGTGGGTGATCTTGACAGAATGTTTTGTCAGAGTGGTTTCCTGTACACATTGGCTTTTGGTTAGTTGTGAGTTAAGTAGGTGAAGAATTTGGCCAAGATTTTAAAAAAATTGGTCCATAAAGTTTGGTTCCTAGGTCCATATTTAGGCACCTAAATCAGTGACCTCAGTGGGACTGTTTAACTCTTTTGATAATCAAGCTATTTACTTAGATGCAAAACTATGGATTTAGTCGTCTAATTTAGGTATCAGTGAAGAATTGCGACAAGGTACTTTAGGTAATTGGGACAGCTGCAGGTCAGACAAATGCACAAAGTACTTTACTGTTGTCAGTCCTAGGCCTGAATGCTGCAATTCTCCATCAATAAATAGGTTTGTACTTTGGCAGTTAACAATCCTCTGGCTCTATTCATCGTGGGGAAAGAAAGCAGCCAATAAAGAATATTTTTGGGTGGCTATACTAATCCACATTTTTGCCATTGCTGTGTGGGGCCAGTGGCCCCTGTCAGGCTGCCAGCAGTGATTCGAGAGCCTGGGTACCAACGTCAGGGCAGCCTGTTGGAAGCAGGGCACAGACCCCCAAATGGTGGTGAGTTCACCAAGAAGTTATCAAGTATAAACTCCTCAGGCACGATAACAACCTATACATGGCGGCACAGACATTCTCCTTGGGTACTCCAATTAATCTTGCCACCCAGGTGAGCGTACCTTTGTGATAGATGGCCCCTCACACCAAGAATCACAGCAATATTCAGGGTACTCCCAGTCCTGAAGGACAGTCAGTTACCCAGGTCAGTTGTGCCTTAGATCCTATACCAAAGACCATGCTTGTAACCAATCCTCTAATAAACAATATACAGATTTATTAAACAGGAAAAGGAAACCAGAGTTATTTACAAGATTAAAGTGGGTAAACATATAAACACAAATGAGTTAAATGTTAAGTTTCAAAAAGTAATAGACACTTCTATAACAAGCAAGCTCTATCCATCCTTTAGGGCCAGCCCAGGCTAAGGACTGGGGATCTCTTATTTATGTCTAATAAATCTAGCCCCCAGAGTCCAAGAAGCAGAAAGATACATTTCCTTCTTGTAAGGGGTTTCTCTCCTCCTCCTCTCTTGTGCTCTAAGCTGCAAACTCAGGTGTTGGGAGGAAACCACTTGCATGACTCATTCTCCTTGGGGGAGGGCAGAACAACCAGTGCCTTTTGTCCTCTTTATCGTCCCACAATAGACCATCTGGTCTTTTCTTGTTGTGCAGGACATAACACCTTCTGTTGGACACCAGCACTTCCTATTACTTAATGTCTCTCTCCTGTCTGGTGATTAACGTGGTCACAGGGGCTCACAATGCAGCTCAAATATTCCCTTACAGCATGGGATACAGCTGTTATAAGTGAGAGAAATGCAGGCAGCCACCCACAAGCATTCCATAAAGTCGAAGCACTAAACATGTTCTTATAATTCTAATGCCTGTTTTAACGACACTGACATGCGGGTGAGCCGGACTGATTCGAGCTAGTTAGCATTCAGCTGAGACATGGGGATCTTGGCATGAGCTGGCACCTGGTCTGCCAGCATCACAGCTCCCCTCCCAAAGAAATAACCATGCATAAGGGAAATTTTGAGAAGTGTGCGTCCCCCTGACCACACAATATGGGGACAACATTTTGCATACTACAAAAGGACGCCATGCATTTGACGGCAGAGCTAACACTATGCATAAGCAGGCTAAGCCACGGCTTAGGGCCATTCAAGTGGGCCCCTTATTCACCTTTTATTATGTATTTTTTGTGTGGGTGAGGGAAATATTCCTGCATAGGGTCCCCAATGGGCTAGCACCACCTCTGCTTGATGGCATAGGGGACGAGATTTCCTAACGCAACTGGTCATTTTTGATGCCTTCATTTTGGGTGCCCAGCTTCAGACAGTTCCAAGGGGCTTGATTTTCAGAAGGTGGGTGCTTAAAGCACTTTCTGAAAATGATGGCCCTTGTAAGGTATCTCGGTCAGAGAACTTACCAGAGCTAGTCACTTTAAAAGTAAAAGACCCAGGCTGAGACAGCGAAGCTGTTGGACAGATCAGCCAGGAACGGTGAAAGGGAACTCTACTGATGGGGCCTGGTGTAACACGGCTAGGGACAGTCTGGTGTCATTGCTGGGTCTGCATGGATTCTCCTCTGTTCGGCATGCTCTGCTTTGCAGGTTACCTTTCACTTATTTCCTGTGGCTTGTTTCTCTTTCCCCTTGATTTTGAGTTGTCTGCATTTTTGTGTATCATAAAGCTGTGAACAAATGTAAAATACTTAGACACAATGGATACGGCTTTGTATTATACTTGCTGGCCTCAATTTATGTGACTTCACTGTGGCAGCCCCTCTGCAGCAAAACCACTCCAGCCACCACAAAGTTCGCATAAGCTTTTAGGTTTTAAGTTATTGTAAAGGACATTTCCTGGGCTCCTGTTCCTGCCTGCTGCCTGGCGGCTGATGTATTGCACTGACAATGTGCCATCCGTCTAGCAGCGTCTTGCTGCAGTACAACACAGAGAGGCTGCCAGATGCCACAGTAGCCCTGCAGAGGTGGCCTCACCTGGATTGTCTTTTGAAAGGAGATCAGTGTGTTTGGGGGAGGAGTAGCACAGAAGATGCAAGGCGGCTAGGAAGCCCCCAATTGTGAGCACTTCCCTTCCAGTATAAGGTGATGCTGCCCAGAAGTGACAGCTGTCAGGGCCAGCTCTGTGGGAATTTTGTGAAGAAGAGATGTCACCGGTGCTTACTGGTGATCTGTGTGCGAGGCTGGCTGGTGTTGGTTTCGAGTAAACGATGCTGAGAGAATTCAGAATAACGATTGCACCCCTGACCTAAATGGGAAGTGATTTTATGATGGGAAAGCAAAGTTAACCGAGCCAAAAAGGGATGCATTCTGGGAAATCAGGCTCCCATTCAAAAATGGGTCTTAAAAACATTTCCAAACATGCTGCTACGGTAATGTTACGGCGTTTCTGGGCAGAGGAGATGCTTCTCCTTGTGCTGTAGCCAGAGGGTTGGCATTTATTGTTATACTTGCTCGTTGTTGTGCAATTCCAGCCTGGGCTGTGGCCAAATTGAAGAATCAGTTGGGTAGGTCACTGGATATGTCAAAGGAATAGGGTATGTCATTCCGTCAGAGAGAAGTCCTGCAAAGAGAGGTGGAGTTTTATGTGATCTGTTCAGCTTCTTGTATTTCTAGGAGAGCAATGTCATCATGGCTGTTTGCACTCACTAGCTGTGATCCTCCTTTTGCACCTACGCCACCAGGTCCTTGCAGCTGGGCTCTTCAGGGAGGGGGCTCAGCTGCCCAGTACCTCTGGCGAGCTCCCCCCTAGGCAGAACATTTTGTGTATCAAAGGCTTTGTAGCGTTTCCTTCCCAATAAGCACGGTGGGGTATGAAATCCGGGAGCCTGCAGGATATTGGGCTCCATCTACTCCCACTTCCAGCAAGTGGGGTAGCAGGGAGAGCCGGGCTTCTCACTGACTATCACACAATCGTCACTTTCATCCCTACTCCAGAGACGCGTAACAGGTTGGGGTGGTTCTACCTTTAACTGAGACATGCGGGACTTCCGTGGAAATATGCTCCCCTGCCTTGCTGTGAAGTGCTGCTGAGGTTTGAACAGAGACGCTGATGCAGACTTTTCAAATCCCTTACAGCCGAGACCTATCGTCTGCCATCATGAAAGGGCCAACAAATGTGAACCGGGCCAGCAGGGGCTGGGGATGCACAAACTCCCATGAGTACTCAGTGAGGTTTGCTCGAGTAAATGCTCCTGAGCATGAGGTAAGGGTTGTCTTTCTGGGCTCCAAGTCCTCTCTTCAGCCTCTGATCTTTTATAACTTACTGCATTTGTATAAGCTTAATAGAGAAAACATTCACCGATTTGTGTGCAAAGTGTACCCACTATGCAATGTCAAACGCTGCTTCAGACACGTCAGGTGGCGTGTTCTCCAAACTGGCTGGAAGGACAGTGGGGGATAACTTGAATGCTGTTTGTGGCCACAATGTGCGATTCGCTTTGGCTATAGTGGTCACCTAGTGGCGGCCGCCAGTGGCTGAGGCTGAAAACTGTTGGCTATTAACTCCTGCTCTGACACGCTGAGAACTTCAGCCAGGAAACCTCTGGGCTGAAACTTTCATGCCTGATCACTGCCACAGGTGAAGTTTGAGGGACTCCTGAGTCCTGTCGGCCATTTGAAAGTTCCCCCGATGTGAGTACAGGACGTGCTTCCTGGAGTTAAAATACCGTTTTCACCCTCCAAACTGTCTTATGTGTGGCATTGGTGTGGCAGTGGCCCTGACTGAGTGCGCTGGTCCCCGCGGGAAGAAACATGGGGGGTTTAGTGGAGTGAGAAGAGTTGTGTTTGGGGGAGGTCTCAGCTGAGCACGGAGCAGCTCCACGGTTGTGCCAAGTTCTCACACTGGCTTTCAGGGAGGGTTCCGGCCTTTCTCTCTCACGCTGGCCCCTCCCCGGCAGAGCTGCTCTTTGCAAGGGGGAAAGAGAATTGGGCCCTTATTACGGTCACCCTCTATATTGTGTCTAAACGTTAATGCTTAGCGCTGACGCAGCTCTTTGTATTTTCAAAGTGCTTCGCAGTGAAGAGCTGACGTTTTCCTAACCCTGTTATGTCTACAGACCCCAAAGCACCGTAGTCACAGACCATATGCAGTAGCGACAGTTTTCATTGGGAACAATCTCATTGTGATTAAACACTGTTGCCATCACAAGAGGGGAAAATGTTCCCTTTTCCATTCCCGAGAGCGCGGGTCCCCAGCGGTGTTTCTGCACTATCCCGGGGATATGCTGGGTCCCCTATTGCTGACCTGTCCCCTTTCTGAAAACAACAGTGGGATGCTTCTTTCCATGTCCCTTTTCCAAATTCTGGTTAATCTTCCTCTGTGGACACGGCACATTGGGGGCATCTTCACAGCAATAGTCAGAGATAAAGGCTGGTTAGTAGCTTCCTCTACAGTCAGTCCACCAGTGGCTCCCGGGATTCCCTTGCTGGGTGTGCGGAAGAGGCAGCAGAAGTAATAAAGCCGTTGGCACCCAACACGGACTCAAGGCCAGAGTCTGAGCCTGCCACTTGGGCAGCTCCATATACAGTACGGTCACTGAGCACCCTGAAAGCAGCCAAGTGGGTGATGGGGAGTTTGGTGAGCCAAGCTGGCTGCTGTCCAGAGACCCTCTGGTCATGCTGCCTACTAAGGATAACATTGAACTGTTGTTAAATGATGTTTTAACAAATCACTTGTTAGATTGTTGCAGTCTAAATTGCTTAAACCATCTGCCACAGATAGGGTTGTTCTCAGAGCCATCGAAAGCATGTTACCCGTGTCTGTGATGTGCTCAGACCCTCTGTGTGTACCGTGTATTATTAACGTGTCATGGGTACTACCCCAATACTATGGAGTGTCATGTTTGCGGAAATACAGCTTCCTTCACTTAGTATGTAAAAGCGTGTGAGCTTATCAGAGTGATGTATGTAGTTTATTTAAACGTACAGCAGCCATTTAGTGTAAGTGTCTTTGCATGGTATTTGTTAGCAATTGTCTTCCCTGTTCCTAGGATGATGATTAACTTTTATTGATTTGTGCTCACTAATATTCATTATAGTAGAATGTTTGTGTGCTGTCTGTTTACCACGTTGTTCTGAATGTAACATATATCCATATAGCCAGGTGTCTATTGCACACCATAAAAGGTGAAGTCTATTTATCCTAGCAAGATTCAAAGTAACCTATGGGCTCAGTTCCCCACTCGGACGCAGTTGAGGGCGGCTGTAGGGAGCTGGTGGTGGTTCCTGCACGGCTCTGCAATCCCCTTTGCCATCTCTGTGTCTCCCCTGCCCCCCCAGGCTGGGGATGGTGGTAACTGTCTCTCTCGCAGAGGGCTTTGCTGCACTCGGATTATTCTGACCCAGACATTTCTGGCCAGTTTGCAGACTGGAGGACTGCGCCTAGGTGCTCGCTTTGGGTTTGCCTGACAACGCAGTTGTAACAGTAGCCAGGCTAGAAATCACAGGCATTATTAATCTTGGTGGATAATGGTGTGAACTGATCACTTGCTGGAAAGAGGAAGGAAATTCTCCCCAAGGGCGTGAGGTTAGTTGGTAGCTGCATCACAGGAGCGTTCACCATGCTGTGTATGGGCCATTGTTGATTTATATGGACCCAAGCAAGGCTGGGCAATAGGCATAGTCCTCTGCTCTGAGCAGAAGCAAGTGAAGCTCCTTTGCTCTCCGGCTCAGGGTGAAGGTTCAAGGTTTGTTTCTCTCTGAGGAGGCCGGGGTGTCGGTGCCCTGCTCTTCATATGAATGGGGGGCTTGGTTACACGCTCTTCTCTTTGACCGTGCAAATCAGAGTAACCTGTTGTCCCAGCGGTGGGTTCTGTGGTCAGCAGTGCGTTGCTCCTGGCCATCTCATTTTCACTATTGGTAACCTTGTGCTTGGGGGTGTGGGACTTGGTACCTGAGCAGGATCAAGCCCTTTACATGAATTACCTTCTTGTGCTGAAAAACATTTATCCTATGAATTAGTTGTAGTGTGGTAGGATGGGTCATGGGAAAAGCCATCATGCAGGTGTCGTCCAGCTGCATGGATTGGGATGGGGCTTTTAGATTAACAAATTTCCAGGGGAAGGTATTAGAAATCATGTCATAATCAACCAGATTTTATGTTTCATGTTCGGCTATCCCGCTAGTAACACTAGACCACTGCAGCCTGACACAAGATTCTTTTTATTAATGGAAGGGAACTTTTCTGCCTGAGGTCATTCAGTGGTGTTTATGGAGCAAACACGTTTATTAGGTAGCTGATGAACACACAGCTGTGGTTGTCCAGTTATCCTCTGTCCTGCCTGATTGTGTATACCTACATGCTGCAAAGGGGTAGTTTCTTTGTGGTTCATGTCAAATCATTCCAGCAACACTCTCCAGTCCTCTTTCCGGAGAAGAAAATTAATTTGTTTCCTTAACGAGGAAATAAAAATGATCAATGAACCCCAGAACAGCTGCATTGCAGACATATATCTATGTCAGAGAGTAAAAATGGTGAAAAACAGCTAAGAGAACCAGCCAAGCTAGGAGTAAAGACAGCTACGGAGTATCAGGCTAGGTGGGGAGAGAGTTGTGAGCCAGTGAATAAAAAATCACTCTCTCCAACGAAGCCTTTGATGGGCTCTTCAGGATACAGTGCAAATGGTAGCCCTATGGCTCCTCCCACCTGTGGAAAGGCAGTGCAAGGTCCACCCCCAAACTGCCTTTCTGGGCAGACTGGCTAGGACTGGCTGGAAAACAAGAACTCCATTTAGTGACAGGTTTCAGAGTAACAGCCGTGTTAGTCTGTATTCGCAAAAAGAAAAGGAGTACTTGTGGCACCTTAGAGACTAACCAATTTATTTGAGCATAAGCATTCGATGAAGTGAGCTGTAGCTCACGAAAGCTCATGCTCAAATAAATTGGTTAGTCTCTAAGGTGCCACAAGTACTCCTTTTCTTTTTCCATTTAGTGAAAATTTTTCAGGTTTCAACATTTGTTTTCATTCTGCATCTGAATGAATCTGAGCACTTTCAAAATTAGAGATCCCCTGCCCCAGAATAGCCAATATCCCGATAGTTAGGGCAGTCACCTGGGATGCGGAAGACCCAGGTTTAAGTCTGCCTGTCTCAGAGCAGGGACATTAACCTGGGTCTCCAACATGCCAGGTGAGCGCCCTAAGCCCTGGACTAGAGAGTCAATCTGTCTCCCTCCTGTTCAAGCTCTTCACCTTTGTATCAATAATTAAATAGTCACGAGAAGCTGAACACTGTATGGGTGTAGCAGTTAGGCCAAGTAATCTATAATCTCTGTACTCTGCCTTATACAGCCAATGAAATGGTTGCATGCAAATTAGCTATAGAGTAAGGGTGGTGACTGGTTGAATTACCTCTGGAATCACAATGGTCCAGGCTGGAGGATGGGAAAGATCCCAGAGGACAGGAAAAGGGCAAATTATTACTTAGCTATACAAAGGAGAATAAGGACAACCTTATATTATTGTAGAGCAGGCAACTTCATTTAGGTACCCAGCAAGATAATTGAGAAAACAATCAGTTTGTAAGCACATGGAAGAGAATAATAAGGTGATAAGTAACAGTCAGTGTGGACTTGTCAAGAACAAATATGTCAAACCAACCTAATGTCTGCCTTTGATAGGGTAACAAAACTCATGGATAGAGGGAAGCAGTAGATGTGATATATCTCAATTTTAGTAAGGCTTTTGTTACTGTCTCATATGAACTTCTCATAAACAAACTAGGGAAATAAACCATAGTCAGAGAGCAGTTATCAATGATTCTCAGTCAAGCTGGATGGGCATATCGAGGGAGGTCCTGCGGGGATCAGTTCTGGGTCCGGTTCTATTCAATATCTTCAAAAATGATTTGGATAATGGCATAGAGAGTACACTTAAATTTTGTGGACAATACCGTGGTGGTGGTGGTGCGATGGGGGTTTACAACCGGTTTGGAGGACAGGATTAGAAGTTAAAATGATCGTGACAAACTGGGGAAATGTTCTGAATTAATTAGAATGAAATTCGATAAGGACAAATGCAAAGTACTGTGCTTAGGAAGGAACAATCAGTTGCACAGACACAATGGGAAATGACTGCCTAGGAAGGAGTTCTGCGGAAGGGGATCTGGTATATTTCAACTAAATATGAACCAACAGTGTAATACTGTTGCAAACAATTCAAACATCATTCTGGGATGTATTAGTAGGAGTGCTGTAAACAAGACACAAGAATTCTTTCACTCTTCTCAGCACTGATAAGGCCTCAGCTGGAGTACTGTGTCCAGTTCTGGGCACCACATTTGGGGAAAGATGTGGATAAATTGGAGAAAGTCCAGAGGAGAGCAATCAAAAAGATTAAAGGTCTAGAAAACATGGCTGATGAAAAAAGATTGAAAAAATTGGGTTTGTTTAGTCTGGGAACTAAAGAGAAGAGAAGACTGATGGGGGGACATAAGTCTTCAAGCACATAAAAGATTGTTATAAAAAGTAGAGTGATAAATTGTTGTTCTTAACAACTGAGGATAGGACAAGAAGCAATGGGCTTAAATAGCAGCAAGGGTGATTTAGGTTAGACATTGTGAAAAATTTCCTAACTGTCAGGGTGGTTAAGCACTGGAACAAATTACCCAGGGAGTTTGTGAGATCTCCATCATTAGAGGTTTTAAAGAACAGGTTAGACAAACACCTGTCAGGGATGGTCTAGATAATACTTAGCTGGACTGGATGACCTATCAAGGTCCCTTCCAGTCCTATGATTTTACGATTCTCCAGGATCGTTTTGTTTCATATTGGTGTCCATACAAAGAAATAACAATCTTGGGGTATCAGAGGCTCTTGTGAACTTCTCACTCTGTATGGAGAGGCAGCTTCCTTCAGGGGTCACAGAGCAGTCAGAAAGGTGGGAGCCAGCCCTGACCCCCAGTTCTGGAGCAGCCCCACACTCACTAGTAGCAGAGCTGGCAGTGTTTGAAGGTGGGATCTCTCTCATGGCAGTCTAGCTCCCCCATAGATTGCAAGCCTTCTGCGGAGTTAGCATGCTTGGCTTTCTGATAGTGTTCCAGGCACGTGCGGGGTTTTGGCAGGGTCAGATTCTCCATGTGGGCTGAACTGAATACATCCCTGTAAAAGAAATGCAGCTTTCAGTGGAGAGGCATCTCTATGTAGGCTCTAATGTGGAGAAACACTGGCATAGGAAAGGGGAAGATAGACCGTGAGTTGTTTAAATTGTTGCCAATTATGGCAGTTATGCTCACAGATCAGATAACTGGACAGACACATGACTAATTATGGTAATTGGTGTGCACAAATGATATAACCATGACCCCAATATTTTAAAAGCTCAGGCCTTAAAGAGTAGTCCAGGCATGTACCTTTTGTAAATTTGTATAGGCAACGTATCAGAAATTAACTGTGGTTTTACCGCTAAGGTGGGAACTTCTAAATGACATGTAAGGAATGTTACATATTTAAAAAAAATCCGTAAAGGCATTTCAAAAGATTCCATGTAAAATAGCCACTGGGACTAGTTCAATGCAGTGATATTGTCTTCCTAAGCTTGTTTGGAACTTTGAAAGCATGTGCTCATATTTTAAAAACCCCTCTGTTTTAATATGTAACACAATCTGGGTTGTGCTGGATTTGGATTTCATACATGTGTGAGAAGGTGGTGATCCCTGTGGGATGTCATCAAGCAGTGAGCAACAGAGCCATTATCAGGATCATAGAAATAAACCAATAAATGAAGCACAAACATCACGACCAGTAACAGCCAAAACAGGGTGTCACAACCTTGGCATCTGCAAAGGAAACAACCAGCCATGGAGGTGGTGTCAGCAGTGTTCAGATTGGAGAAGAACGGGTGCTGACATGGCCCATGGAGAGAGCCGGCGGGTTCGTTCCCTGCCCCCTGACAGTAGTAAGAACTGGAGCAAGGGCATAATTGCTTTCGCCTCTCCCAAGCTGGAGCCAGTGAGCAGGAGTGGACAGGTGTTGTGCTTGATCATAGACCTAGGATTTGCCAGACTGGGTCAGACACGGGGTCTTTCTGGTCTAGTATCCAGTCCTCAGCAGGATGCTTCAGAAGAATATGCAAAAAATCTTCTAATTCCTCGTGGTCACAGATTGGCTTAAACTCTGAAGCATGAGGTTTAGTATTTCTTCCGAAAGGTGTTAGCCTTCACTGTTCTAACTCTGGATATTTTTGTGAGATATACAAAAGCCTAGTCTTTTTGGGGATCTTGTTAAATTCTTGGCTTCAATGGCATCTGGTGGCAATGAGTTCCACAGGTTGTTTACGCATTGTGTGAAAAAGTGTTTCCTTCTATCAGCTTTGAATTTCCCACTTTTTAGTTTCATTGCATGTTCCCTTGTTCTTGTGTTATGGGATGGGCAGAACTGAAGCTTCTGATTCAAACATAGTTTTAAATTGGTCCAGGTGATTTGAGAGCTAGCAAAGTAAGGAAAAACCACTACAGAAAAACAGACTGGTGTGACGGGTCCACACACAGACTAATCATTCCTTCGTCAGTTTTTCTGGAGTGTGGTTTGAGAGTTTTCTTTTGTTCATTCTGTAGCAATTTAAATATTGACCAGACTCTCTGATTTTCTCATTATTTTAATTAACAGAAGCAGAAGCTGTTGCTGACAGCTAGAGTTATGGAAACATCTTCCAACATCGGATGTCTGATTCTCCTCTCCCCGACCCAGGTATGAATTGGGAGCAACTCCCCTCGAGTCAGTGGGGTCACACTGCTGTAAAATTGGTAAGAGAGGAGAACGGGGGCTGATTGTTGCTTGTTTGTTTGCTTTTCTTTGTTTGTCTTCCACTCTGCTTGAATGAACAGAGACAAATTCTCAATGCTCTCCAGCAGTGGAAACTGCAGTCCTCTCTCCATTCGCTTTCCCTGCTATTCTTTGAAATGCTTACCCCTTGCTCAGCTGCCAGTCTAGCATGAAAAAGTAACAAAAAGTAAGATGACACAGGAGGGCAAAATGCAGATGCTGCTATGTTGCTGTGTGATCCTCTGAGTCAAAGCCTTTATTGACTTTTACAGAGGAAGCATTTTAAAAATGCTCCATTTAAAAAAAAAAGTGCCCAGCCTTCCTCTCCTTTCTTTGAGTTTAATTGGCTGAATAATCACAATCCACACAAACCTCCACCTTTCCTTCTCTCTATCACCCCTGTGCACAGGGACACAAAGATCACAAAGCATCACAATAGCAAAGTGAACAAAAATGATAAATTGAACGTGCAAATTGATGAATCCCTGCGTTATTTTAACCTTCCAATGTGCATACATGATACTGATGGCCATTAATTATTTTTGGAATGTCAAAAATGTATTAACGCCTCTTAAAATTTTCCAAACTCTCTTATCTTTAGGAGAGGTCAGAAATTCTACCCAGGTTCAGGTCAATACTTTTATATTTGTACAGTACTTGGGAAAAGATCTACATTAACAATCTTATGGATGGTAAAAAGCTGAAAGAGAAATGGCTGAAGTTATCAAATTAATGAATACATTTAATATATTCAATCAATATGTGAAATCTGGATAAATCTGGATAAATTGGAGAGAGTCCAGCGAAGGGCAACAAAAATGATTAGGGGACTGGAACACATGAGTTATGAGGAGAGGCTGAGGGAGCTGGGATTGTTTAGCCTGCAGAAGAGAAGAATGAGGGGGGATTTGATAGCTGCTTTCAACTACCTGAAAGGGGGTTCCAAAGAGGATGGCTCTAGACTGTTCTCAATGGTAGCAGATGACAGAACGAGGAGTAATGGTCTCAAGTTGCAGTGGGGGAGGTTTAGATTGGATATTAGGAAAAACTTTTTCACTAAGAGGGTGGTGAAACACTGGAATGCGTTACCTAGGGAGGTGGTAGAATCTCCTTCCTTAGAGGTTTTTAAGGTCAGGCTTGACAAAGCCCTGGCTGGGATGATTTAACTGGGAATTGGTCCTGCTTTGAGCAGGGGGTTGGACTAGATGACCTTCTGGGGTCCCTTCCAACCCTGATATTCTATGATTCTATGATTCTATGAACTGGCACATTCTGCTAGAAATGGGTTTATTAGGTGATGCATTCCTTATAAGGAGTGCAGTCTTGCTAAAGGTGTCCTTCAGTGAATAATGTTCTTTTCATGTTTACATATTGGTAATATTTTTCCTTAGCTTATTTTAAGGCAATAAATGTAAGGATTTATTAAACATCCAAACATATTCCAGTTTCTGTATAAGGTATTTTGTCATCTAAATGCAGCATCATATATTTACTTCTAGTATTAAAGGAATATGAATCAGGCTGATGTTTAGTACTTTCTGAATAAAATGAATGTCTCTAAAACATTTAGCAATAAAAGGAAAAGGGTCATCGGACTTTATCATGCATAGTCTCTGGGAAATATCGTAACAAAAAGAAACCCTTTGGAATTGAGGGGAATGCCATCAGAACATAGGGGTGCTGGAACCATGTGGGCAGTGGGGGTGCTGAGGGCCACTGAACCAAACTGCAAACCCTGCACATGAGGGAAACCACTTCACACCCGGGGTGCGGCAGCCCCTCTAGTTCCAGCACCTATGTCAGAACGTAATTCACTTAGTTCCCAATTCTACATTCCTTCCCAGATGTACTGCTTTCCTGGGGAACACTTCATGGCATGCTATCTGACCTGCGGCAGGCTGATGCTGTCGGGAAAGCGCAGACCTCGAAACACCCATGTATGAGAAGCAGAGAGAGCTCATTTGTAGCCATTAAAATTATAGCAGTACCAGGGGCTGCAGCTTTCTTTTGTTCTTGGGTGGGATACATTTTCTCATTGCTAAATAGTTCTAGTTTCTTGTGCACGTTTTAACTCACGAGTTAGGGAATTCTTCAGTGTTTTTTTAAATGGAAAAAATCTGGAGGTATGAATTGAGTAGCCATATTTACTAGCCACGTTACAGCACTAAAAGCCTGCCTTTAAAACATAAATAATAGAGTACAACTGAAATGCAGTCAGGTGAATGTTAAATAAATGTATTGCTGAACTAAGCAATTAGTGATGTGATATAAATGTCAACTGACACAGGAGTATTCGGATAGTCCCTAGACATATGTGAGTGTTGAAATGGCTGGGAGATACCAGGAATTCGGTTGTTAATGAGAAAGGTATAATAAAAGTTGGAAGTCAGTGGACTGTAGTGTTCTGGATTAGAATGTACATGTTTTTGAATTCTATTGAGTTACTGTTTTTCCTAATGATTCCGAATGCCTCTGGGAAATGTTAATTCTCTTTATCCGTAACTAAATAAGATTAAGATACTAACCAACTGTATGTGGCATTTTGGTATCTGTACAGCCCAGTGCCTCTGCATGTACTCTGTGGATTTCTGAAAAGTCAGCTGTATAGGTGACAGGTCCAAAAAAGTTTAGATTTTATTGATTACTGTTATTTTTGTGCTATGTCTAAATTCTGGATGGTCATTTCTTTAGTTTGGAAACCTGTTTTCTGTGTGTTCTCTGAAGTCCTAGTACGCCTTTTGGGCCCAGCAAAAATCAGACTACAGCTCGCGTTTGTGGCATGAGCATGGCCTAGCTTTTCAGTGAGGAAATAATGAAATCCACTATACAACATTGTTACTCATAAATTAGTGTAGGGTTCTGACGGAGGAAAAACCATTTACAGGTGATTTAATCAGTGTTGGCAATAGTAAAGATAACAGTAATTCATTTTATAGCTTCCTTCTTTAAGTCATTAAATAACGTAGATAAAATTGTTTGCTTAAGTAGTTCTTGCCGAAGGGCTTATGCGGCATTGACGGAGGGCAAGTCTGCACTACAGCACCGGATCAGCACCGCTGCAGCGCGTCTGGTGAAGATGGGCTGCGCCCACGGGACAGTGCAGTGCTGTCAGCCTAGTGACTCCACCTCCGTGAGAAGCGGAAGTTGTGTCGGTAGCGGAGCACCTCCCACCGCCACAGCCCCGGTGTGAACAGCGCGAAACTTGTATCTCTCGGAGGCGGGGCTTTTCTCACACCCTGGAGCCATGTAAATTGCATCATCTAAGCTATAGTGTGGACTTGCCTGTAGCAACTTCATCTTCTTGAAGAGGCTTAACGATCACTAAAGTACAAATGTCTGATGTGCCAGTTGCAAAGAATAATGATGAGGGGAAAACGTGGGGTTTCTATAGATTGAAAGGAGGCTCTTGAAGTGATCCACTACTAATTCACTGCACTAGAATTTATTCTAAATGTAGTTAACCAATGGCCATATTTTTTTCAATGACTTTAATTAAAAGTTTTCATTTGGATTATTAAAAATCCATGAAAAGCATCTTTGCACAAGGGAGCCGACATAAAATGCCTGCAACTAAAATACTGGACTGCCATGGCGAGTACAAAAACACTAAGGACCATGGCTCCTTTCAGATTCAAAAGTGTTTTGCAATATGAAATCTGAGAAATATGCCTGTCAAACCAGGAACAGTTCTCTCAGTGCACTATAACGAAGGGCCAAGTTCCGCTCTCTGATGTCACTTGTGATGGTTGTTGACTTCACTGGGTGCAGTGTGCTTGCAGCTGAGGGCAGATTCTGACCCGAAACACGAGAGCCTTACATGATCTGTAGAGTAAGTCTAATAAGTATATTATTTACAGTAAAAAATAGACTATAATGGCTGCCATTAGTCATTTTCCAGCTTACCCCCTAGGACTCACTGAGGTACTGCAGTTGATTCATAGATTCATAGGGTGAAATCCTGGCCTTATTGATGTCAGTGTCAAAACTCCCATCAGGGCCAGGATTTCACTTCTCTTTTTTTAATGCCAGAAGAGACCCTTGTAGTCATCTAGTCTGACCTCCTGGATAGCACAGGCCAGAGAATTTCACCAGTGATTCCTGAAACCAAGCCCATATCTTGTGGCTGAACTAGATTATCTTAAAAGAAAGGGGCGGGGGGAGGGGTGAAGAGGAAGAGAGTGAGCGAGCGAGCAAAAGAAAGAGAGAGTCCTGATTTAAAGACTACAAGTGACTCCTATTCTGATTATAGTAAAATAACTATATTAACTTCGGTACTACGCCGTCTCTTAGATAAAACTGACTCTTTAGTGACAATAAGAAAAGGAGGACTTGTGGCACCTTAGAGACTAACCAATTTATTCACTATCGTACTATGCACATAATTCTTGTTTCTAATTTTCTCATTGTACATAGGTGTAAAAAGGGGAATGTTAGTGTACTGAAAAGTCTTTGACTTCTGGGTCACCCCTTCAGATTGACACCAGGCTGTCCATGATAGGAAGCTGTTACTATTTGATCTGATGGCAGCTGCGTGTTGTATATGGACCTAATATAGACCAAACATAATCAAAACGGTCATATCTTGCTGGCAGCCAAAGCAGAAAGGACAAGGACTAATCTGGATGAGAAGGCTAAACTACTGAATAAACAAAGCCGCTGCTGAAGTGCTGAGTTTAGGCAAATTGACAAGACAGAGCGGGAGAAAATTTGCACTGCCACTGCCCAAGCTGTGTCTATTCTGTGGCTAAAGGAAGGCTTTGTTTCCGGGGCCATCAGTCCAGCGCCTTTCAACAGCGCTGCCATGGTCACACCTGGAAAGCTTCCCCTCATTTTGAAAGGGATTGCTGGTTACAGTGTCATTTCCTGTTTGAAGTGCAGGGACTCTCCAAAAACAAAATGATCTTTCAACGAGGAAGAAACCTGTTTGTCTAACTGACATGAATCAGAAGTTAGGCACTGTAGAGAATTGATAATGGAAACAAAGGGACACAAGGAGAAATCTATGGTCAGCAGAGTTAAGGACAATAAGGAGGAGTTTTTTAAAATACATTAGGTCCATTTGTCCATTATTAGATGGAAAGATAGAATTATCAATAACAATGCAGAAAAGTCAGAAGTGTTCAATAAATATGTGTGTTCTGTATTTGGGGACAAAACAAATGATATGGTCTCATGATATGGCGATAACACTCCTTCCATTCCACTAGTATCTCTGGAGGATGTTAAACAGAAGCTACTAACGACAGATATTTTTAAATCAGCAGGTCCAGATAACTGGCAGCCAAGGGTTTTAAAAGAGCTGTCTTAGGAACACGATGGACTGTTAATGTTGATTTTCAATGAGTCTTGGTGCACTGGGGAACTTCCAGAAGACTGGAAGAAAGCGAATGTGGTGCCAATTTTTAAAAGAGTCTAAACAGGATGATGCAGGTAATTACAGGTTTACTCTGCTTGTTATATGTTTGACTTCAGGGTACCAGAAACCTGGGGACATGCAAAGCACAGGAAACAGAGGAGCGCCAGTCACTGAACTCTGATAACCATCTGCTACTCATTGGAAGTGGTCATTGCTGACAGCACATCTAAACGTGAACTGAACGCTGCTCCTTCTCTGGGGTGAGCGCCTCGTGTCTGAACAATAAGGAAAACACATTAGAAAGCAGAAAAAATGATGGCTCAGAGTTGAAGCAAATGACACCGGAAATGAAGAACATTAAAAAAAATTATTTTGTAAAGGTATGTATGGGAGGGAGTGTGTGAGATTTTGCTAGCAGAATGCAAATGATGATGCCATCTTTGGGCCAAATTAAGCTCTGGTCTATTTAAGTGAGGGGAGGTACAGCAGGATTCAGGTTAGCCCCATGTATTACACTAGCCCATTTTGCTGATCTATCTCCGTAAACACATTGCTGGAGTGAGAACCAAATGTGGCATCCAAAACCAAGGAAAATTGCAGCCAAACTGTGTCAAGTGTATTATTTCCTATTTAAACGTCATGGGAATGTTGCGCTGGTGAAAGGTGCTAACGGGCTGGTTTTAGAGATGGAGGTGGTCTCCTCTGTAGCACAGCATGGCTGCAGCATAGCAAATGCAGGGAACTCTTCCTGTGGCAGATGGAGCTGGCCACACTTCTTTTTTTATCTTTTTCTTCCTTCCAAAGGGCCCCTTTTTTCAAAGCTGAAAAGTTTTGCAGGGAAAAAAAAAATCTTTTCAAATTTTCAATTTTTTTCCAACAAAACACCAACATTAGTAAATGGATGTCGTTTTGGTTCTTCTTTTCCCCTTTTCTTCCTATATTTCCCCTTTTCAGTGGTGAAGAGGAAAAAAAAAGCAGGAAAGAGGGAGAAAAAGGGGAGAACGTGATGTTTAATGAAAATGTTGACATAAGTGTTCAATCACGGAAAATAATTTAATTCTGCAGATTTCAAAGAGGAAAACAATTTCCGGATTTTTCATGGAAACTTCTTTCTTATTTTTCAACCTGTTCCAATGGACAGAGCTGCAGTTTGTACACTGTGGCTGCTCCCAAAAGCCCTCAGATCTAGCAAGCAGTCTGGAGGGCCTGCACAAACTCCCAGAAGCTTGAGATTGGACATGTCCATTGCTGGCTGGTCCAGCCAGGAAATGGTTAGGAGCACTGATCAGCACCCATCTCCACAGATCAGCATTATAATGATTGCATGAGCATGTGGTTGTCACAAAATACCTTGGAGGAAGTTATTTATTTTATTCATATTTATAGCATCAAAAATCTGCCTAGTGTTTTAAGGCTACAACCAAAGATATGGTGCTTGCCCCCAAAGAGCTTACAATCGAGGGTTATAAGGGCTCAAAATCTGAATTACGAAGGAGAGACCAAACCCTTTTAAAATAAACAAAAAGGTAAGAAAAGACTTAATTTAACAGCAAAATCTTTGCCTTGACTTTTTCAGGTACATTTCACATACGTCAAATGTAAAATTAGCTGAAAACCACAATGATTCATTATGCTTTGTTTTTTAATGAACAAAGCACACTGGTAACATTTTGAGTTCATGTTTTTATTGAAGAAAGATATTTCAGTTGGAACAGCCAAGCAGCATCCTGATTAGCGCTCTGCTGTACCCTGAAGGCGACCTGGGCTCAGTTCTTAGTCCTGCCATGAGTGCAGGGGACTGGACTAGATGACCTCTCGTGGTCCCTTCCAGTCCTACGATTCTATGATTGTAGGCCTGACATCAATCTTGCCTTAGAAGGAATAACAAAGCCAAACCCAAAGTCTTGAAAGTGGAGCTGATTTTGATGCAGATTCTTACCATTCCCTTTAATTCAGTATGTTTAAATCTGGCATGTTTTAGTGCTGGAGTGCGGCGTGTGGCCGAGCCTGGTTCCCCAGGGGCCGGGGCGTGCGGCTGAGCCTGGTTTGGCTGGGGCGTGCGGCCGACAGGCCACCCCTTATTGTTTTCCCGGTTGAAGTGAGTAAACGCACAGTCATAGCAACTCTTACGATCCTGAGGCTTTTCCCACAGGGACAGCTATCGTCGAAACAAAGACCCTCCAGGCCGCCCGCAGGCCTCAATAGTAAAAGCTGAGGCTAAGATTTTCCAAAGCACGTAGCACTGGCCAAACGCTGCTCTCGTTGACGTCAGCGGGAGCTTTCCCATGGGTGTCATAGAATCATAGACTATCAGGGTTGGAAGGGACCTCAGGAGGTCATCTAGTCCAACCCCCTGCTCAAAGCAGGACCAATCCCCAACTAAATCAATGGGAGTGGGATCAGTGTGGCCAATGCCGAGCAATGTTGAGAATCTCACCCTTAAGCAGGGATCTAACAGGCCACTTGGGCCACTTGGGCATTTCACAATGTTGGGCAAAATCAGTCTCTTGGATTTCAAGCCAGAATGGCTGTTGGAGCGAGTAAAACCACAGGAAAGGCAACAGCAGACCTTGTAACCGGTTAGACTGCATGGCCAAGGCACTCGAGCACCTAGGAGGCTGTAGGTGCTGGAAGGAGGAGGGAGACAGGGTCTGCGTGGAATGAACCAGGACCCTTAGTTCACCTATAAGGACAGGGGCAAGAGTGGGTGCCTTAGGGAGGCTCCTATGTACATATTTAGGGAGTTAAATAAAGGGCCTAATTTTCAAAGCCTGCGAGTGTATAGCAGCTTCGGTTGGCGTCAGTGCGGGGTCCAGGGGCCCTGTACCTCTGACAAGTCAGGATTTAGGGTCCCGTTTTTGAAATGCTGGCCTGGATAGTATTTTTAATTGGTGAAATGTCCGGGTGCCTGGCGTGGGCATGGCTAACACAGGCAGGCTCGTAAAAATGAAACTTGTGAATGGTGTCTGCAGGTAATGACGATGCTTATACCTGTCCCTGGTCCACAGGCACCGAAGTCATTCCCGGAACCCTTAGGGGATGGAGCCTGCCACCCGGGCTCGTGGGGCTCATGCTAGCACTGTATCCATAGCTCTGTAGACAGTGCTCTGAAGGTGGGGTTCAGGCTCTCAAGTCCATCCCCCTCTCTAAGCATCAGAGCCCGAACTCCAACCCGAGCACAAGCCCCGCTAGCCTGAGGCTGTTGGCCTGGGTTGGGAGGCTCCCAGCCATGGGCTCCAAACCACTGTGTAGCCACACCCTTACTATGCTAGTGAGCCTGTCGGAGAGCCTCCAGCTGGCAACCAGCCACGGACAAAGACAAGGACCAGCTGTGAGTGAGGTGGCCACAGTTCTCACGGTGCCCAGGCCCCCTGCCACGGGAGACCAGGATCAGGCTCACAATGTCTGCAAAGAAACCAACAGGATGAGGAACTTATTTTGTGGGAACATCTGGAAAATCAAATGTTCCCAAGGAGGAGCATACACTGGACTAAATGCTTACATCAGTCAGTGGGAATGAGCTATGCCGTGAGCACGAGAGAGAGAGAGAGTCCTGGGGGGTAAGATTATTTTGTGACACATCCTAAAATAGTGATACAAAATATTTTATTTTATAAAATAGTTTCCCAAATCATTTGCATATTGAGATCTGGGTTTGGGAAATCAAAAAATGTCAATAATGATTGTGATCAAAATTTTGATTAAAAGTATCATGGAAAATTCCACAGAGAATGAATGATAACATCGGCAATTATTGTTCACAATTCCATTTCCATATGCAGGCAATAATTAGACATTGCCACACACCCCATTTGTGCAGGCAATGTGAACCAGCTATGTTTTATATTGCCTTTTGAAAGCCCTTTTAAAAGATGTCCTCTGACTTGTCTTCTCGTTAGCCATTCCACCCCATATTTCTGTGCTCATCTCTTCTCCTGTTTGCCTTGTCTGTCTTAGTGCTTCACTAGTTTCATTTCCTCACACTCCTCTAATGCCCATATCTTAATTTCATTCCCTGACTAATTAACCCATATCTGTTTCCATGCTAAGTATGGCCAGATTCTGATACTCTTACTCACAGAGTAGTACCTTACTCTGGAAGGGTACAGCTCCTTGAGAAAGATACTCCTCAGATTCTGATACCCTTAGTTTCTCTCTCTTTTTTCTCTTTGTAGATGAGTCAGGGGGCAACATCCCTTGCTTCAAACAGCATTGTCCGCTGCATGGCTTGTTTTCTGTTGTGAATTCATGATGCCCCGTCACTTTCGCCCAGCTGATGAAATTGACTAGCTGCTGCTCCTAAGTGCCCAGAGCTGCAGCTTTCTGTAATCCCGCAGCAGTGTTGGCAGTTTCTCACCGCAAGCTGAATAGTAAGATAAAAATCACTTTTAGAAAGTGTTGCCCTGTGTGACAAGCCTCATCTCATCATTCCCTTGTACAACAGAGAGAGTGAAACCTGTCAGAGTGAATTGATGGTTTCAGAAAGTTTTTATTTTATATCTTTTAAAAACCAAGGGTTTTCCCAACATTTTGCACAGTCTTTCTCTAGCTGTGTGGAAACCACATCGTGTGTCTGACATAGTTTCCCACAGTCCGGCCTTGTACTGCGGCCACAGGGAGGATTTTCCCAGCACTGCAGGTCTGGAGAATTTGGAAAGATTTTCTTTTTGATCTTCTCTCTTTGCTTGAATTTGGTTCCATGTTTGAGTTGTTCTGAGAGCTTGGAGACTCAAATCTCTGATACAACGTAGTAGAATGAGGAACACTAAGGGCTGGTCTGCCCTGGAGACGTACATCAGCATTGCTCCATCTCTGGGGCGTGAGAAGAATGGGGGGACACCCCCCAGAGACGTCGCTGAGCTGACGGTGCGATGGCCCCTTCGGGAGGGGGATTCATTACAGCGTTGGGAGAGCCCCTGCCCTCATTACAGTGAGCGTCTGCTGAAGTGCTACGGGGGAGCCACTGCAGCTCTTCAGGCGTAGACGTACCCGAACCGCACTACCCTGTACAGCAAGAGCTGCATTCTAAATATAGCGAGGAGGTTTTTAGACTAGCGAGGGTTATTTTGTTGGCATGCAATCAGCGTGCTCGGGGCTGTATTCATGGGGGGAGGACCGTCTTGTGGCTGAAGCCCTGGACGGGAACTCAGGAGATTTCAATTTAATTCCCAGCTCTGCCACAGACTGCCAGCGTGACCTTGGGCAAGTTCCTTAATCTTTGTGCCTCAGTGTCCTACCTGCAACATGGGGATTATATTATTTCCTTTGACTCACCTCTTGTCTGTTTAATGGGAAATCTCTGTGGGATGGGTGGCTGCCTACGCAGTATGTACCCACAGTGGGGCCATGATCTCCCTTAGGGTCCCTAAGCACTTCCATAAACAACAGAAAGATGTGCCTTGAATCACAAGGAGCTCATTGTGTTCTTCAGACACTTCTCCAAATTATACAATACAATGGGGAGACTGGTACCTAACAAATAGCACTTCCCCATTGGAACAAGTTACCAAGGGCTGGGGGGATTCTCGGTCACTGGACGTTTTAAAATCGAGATTGGATGTTTTTCTAAGAGGTCTGCACTGTTTTAATAGCAAACAGTACTTCTATAGCATCTGAATAAAATAGGGTAACAGTCTGCCTGGGATGGTTTTTATCAGCAGGATGCCAGAGGTATGTATAGAAAGTCCTTGAAACCGGACCATCTTCCTTCTGAAAGAACAGCCTGGTTTCTAGAACTCCATGAACCTCTCTAATGGCTTTGGCCGTTCAGAGCGAGTGTGAGCTGAAAACAGATCGCAAGCCATGCCTGCTCCCAAGAGCACCAATTGCATCAGCAGTGATACATTTGTATTTGAAAGGGATGTCTGAATACGCGCCTTTCTGATGGCTTAGAAGTGCTTTTTCTACCAGCGTATTTCCCCATAGTCAGTGTGAGAGTAACTCCTGCAGAAGGCCCTTTAAAAAGTATCCTGTGAACATCTAACAAGGACTGAAAGAGCCTGGGGGCTTCTGAACAGCAGCCTGAGTAACCATAGCCGGCTGGCTATTTTAAACTGAAACCCTAAACTGAACTATTCAGAGCATAAATAACTTTTCCTCGTCAGCCTCTGCACCTTCTCCTACTTGCACAGTGTCATTAACTTCTCCAGACCTCAGCTTTGACCCTTTTTCCCTGTTTCCTCTTATGTCTGAATGAAAACCTGCTGGACAATGGTATTTGTTTGTTTTAACAGACAATGGAAAGGGAGCAAAGGGAGGCCATTGCAATACCCTGAGCCTTTTAAAACTGCTACTTGTTTGTACTCATGCTCCTGCTAATAGAATCATAGAAGATCAGGGTTGGAAGAGGCCTCAGGAGGTCATCTAGTCCAACTCCCTGCTCAAAGCAGGGCCGATCCCCGACTAAATCATCCCGGCCAGGGCTTTGTATAATCAGAATGCTTTATAATAATATAATAATCAACATGCTTTATATTGACATCCCAGCTTTCTATCCCAGGCTCTAAAAGTACTTTAAATCCATGAATAATTTAACCTGCACAACTCCCGTATGAACTAGCTAAGATGAGCTGTACCCATTCTGCACATGGGGAAACTTAGCTCTGCACAGGGCATGGCCAGATTCACGTATGGAGCATGTGCAGCTCCCTTTGATTTCGATGGGAGCAGTGAACTCTCACGAACACGGAGAATCGGGCCCAAGAGTGCCTGTGGCTCCGAAGACTTTGCTGCCTGACGTTCTGACTTGCAGTAACTTGCGCTCACTGCTGGGTGATGCGTAATTGCAGGCAGGTATGAGTAAGTATGAACCCAGGAGATAGCGTGGTAGAATCCCTGCTCCTGAAGCCGTGCCAATACCCTTCCTTTTCACCTCCAGGGGGCACCATCAATTTGAAATCGTCATTCTTTTAAAGAACTAAGAGTAGTTACAGGTACCGTCCCACCCTCCCCCCGTCCCTGAACTCACCAGCCCGAGAAACCGCGAAACTGACTTCACACGCAGGGCTCTCGGATGCACACGTGAACTGCAGAAAGATTTTTTTCAAATCTCTTCCCTTCCAACTTGCTACAGTTGTCGATATGTAGTTCTCAGATTATTACACTGATTTGTGTTTCTATTTCTTGCTTTGCTTCCCACCACTGCAGCACTGTACTTTCTAGCCGTCTCACAGGATACTGTGGCTCAAATTCTGCACTCCTTACTAGGTCCTTGCTCATTCAAAGATCCTTTGGACTTCCCCTTCCCTAAGGACCTGCTGGGTCTGTATTTGTGATCAAACCAAATATTGCCATGCTGAAATGTGTATTATTTTTCTTACCTATGTAAGATGAATAAATAAGACTTCACTAAAAAGCCACATTGGGAAGAAAATTACTCCATTTAGAATAAGTACAGTGGGGAGCCAATGTAATGTAATGCAGTATTTTTATGCAGAGCTCTTCCAGGCATCTGTTTGACAGAAAAATATTGAAACACTTGCATATTCCTTAGACTCAGAACTTTATTACTATTGGTAAAACAATTTTACTATTGTCCTTCTGTCCAGCTAGAAGAGAGTTTATTCCCTGACTCAGCTGTGCTTAGTGGAAAAAGGACAGTAAAGAAATGGCTCTTTTCTTTTCCTTTCTTGTAATGTGCCCTGTGTTTACAAATACTTAAAGATAGGTGAGAGGTCACTGTCTCTGCAACAAATATATAGGGAAGGTTTCAATGCTTGAAACTTTAAAATGTGGATATGTCAATGGAAAATTTTTCTCTGAGATCTTGAAGTCATTGTATAGCTGTGCTCTGATTTATAGCACTTGTATTTTGGGCTTTCAAAAGTAATCAGTTTTAAAGACACATTTGATCTACTTTTCTTATTGCATTTCAAAAGGTCACTATACGCAAAATGAATAGAATTTAAACTCCAGAATACTTTATGGCATTACATCAATAGAAACTCCAAAGTTCATTGGTTTCAGAGGAGCAGCCGTGTTAGTCTGTATTCGCAAAAATAAAAGGAGTACTTGTGGCACCTTAGAGACTAACCAATTTATTTGAGCATGAGCTTTCGTGAGCTACAGCTCACTTCATGCATCCGATGAAGTGAGCTGTAGCTCATGAAAGCTTATGCTCAAATAAATGTGTTCGTCTCTAAGGTGCCACAAGTACTCCTTTTCTTTTTGAAAGTTCATTGGGTTTATATTGATCCCATTTTTTGTGCTGATTGCATTTAGTGTATTAAAATTTACATTAAAAATCATTTTTTATTTAGCTTTCCACTTCCAATGTGACATTAAGAAGATAGTTGTTTTTCTGACCCTTCTGTAGCTACCATTGTATTTTCTCTGTATTGTGACCTCTTGTGGAAAGAGAGAGTTAAATCTAGGTGCTGAATCTTTCAGAATACAGGATAGTCTTGAATATGTTCTCTTGAGTAATTCTGATCCCTTATATACAGTGCGCCGCACTTAGGCTAAACTCCCACTGAAGGACCTCGACAGCAGTTCTGCAATAGTGCATATGTTGCACTTCTCAGTCACCTATACAGCTGCACATTGTAAAGGTGAAAAAACAAATGTATTTGGATTATATTTTACACACTGAGAGCTCCATGAAACCTTCATCTGCTTGGGCTGTTACCATCTGTAACTACTGCAAGGCAAGAATGAGCAGCTCGGGGGCAAACTAGGAATGACTAATAATTTCCATTGATTTTTCATCCCCTCCCATACCCCTGTGCAGAACACTCATTCAGTTTAGAACCAGAGAGCACACAACCCCAACAAGGTCTATTAATATCTGTCTTCAGGCTGCATCTCTTAGAAACATGCTCAAGTAAACCATTTCAACTGCTGACAGATCTCATTACTAGACGTAAGAAGCGTCAGCAGTGCCAAAAGGCTTTGCACATTTTTATCTCTGCGTTGAGGTATTAGTGGCAGAGATAAGGCCATGCCGCGTAGGACACTGGTTGCCTGTCCTCCTTTGGCATAACCGCTTCCTTCTAATGATGATCTGTTTGATGGGATGGTTAAGTGAGTGCGGAATTCTGATATAGCATTTGTAGATCCCTCTATTCAACTCCCTAGATAAGGAGATTCAGAGGCCAGCTCTCTGCTGTGCCCCATTTTTGACCTTGAGTTCCACCAAAGCTGTCAATTCCTTTCCAGTCATAAGCTTTGACCACTTACATTCCAGTCTCTGGGAAGTGCCCTAGGCCATCGTTTCTATCTAAACCATTCCAGGCTGCACAGGAGGCCTGGTGACTTTATCATGAGGTTTGGCAGCCTCATTTGTTTCTACTGAAATAAAAATGTCACCTGAGCAAGGCCCAGCACACTCCCTGCAGCATTAAAAGGCTCTGGTGTCCTTCAGGTGGATGAAAAGATCCCATTGTGGGCGGGTGAAAGGATCCCACTGATGCATCTCTGTTCCTATTCGGGGGCTCATTCTGCCGGAGACATGACTTATTGAATAGAGGAACACCAAACTGATTAGAGGAAGCCCATAAGGCTGCTGCCTGATTGTCAGGATGTTCTCTTTCTTAGCATTACAAAACAGAGTTGCTGTTTCCTTTGGATACAGAGGTTTAAAAAAAAAAAGAATAATTTGATCTTAATGGTTCAGGATGAAGATGTCTGTTGTTAAAACTAATGAGTATACAAATATTATTCCTTCTGGGAGGTAGTCATTCTTGTAGTTCATAGCTAATTGAATAGACTTTATAGTGCCGTCTTCATCACAGGCTAGTTCTAGTTTCAGGGGTTTCTCTAATTCCTTGTGTGCCTTAAATCAGGTTCTGAAAACTGAGATTCTGCAAAGTGTATCTTTGGCTTCTGTGCACTGAGTATCTCACTTAAACCACCTCAGTGAATTTTAGATGTAGAAAAGCATGGCATAGTCACTCGTTTACCCAAGCATTGCTATTTTGGCACATTTATTTATGCTCACATTTTCCGGCAGGTTTAGAGATTTCTGGTACTTCTGATCGCTCGTTTTTGCCAGTGTGGGATTTCCAGTGTTTAATTGCAATACTGCAGTTAATCCGCATGTAGCAGTGCACGTTCTAGACTGTCAGTGCTGAAGAGCTAAGCAATGAGTTGCCAGCTCCTGAATTCTAATCAGAGCCATTAGATTATGAATACGAACAAGAACGCTGCTTGACAGCCTGCTGCATTTCTCTTTTCTCTACGGCAAATAGGAACTGGTAGTTCCTTTCTCCTAACTTCTTTGAAACAACATGGATACTCTTTTTAGATCTGATTCCTTGAAGATACAATACAAACTATTTTATCAGGGAGCCTGGCAGCTGGCTTTGTTTTTTTTGTTCATGATCTCCACTACATTATGTCTTCTAAGACATGTCAATAAAGGATTTTGATAAACCTCCTTTGCCCAAGAGGAGGAAAGCATTTTACCAATTGGACATTTTCAGATATAAACAAAGCTATCTGTTCTATTTAAAGCGTGGCGGCATTTAATTCCTCATGTGAGGAAAGGCGTGTGGCTGTCAGAGATGGAGTTCTTTACAGAAAGGTATAAAATATAATTGTAACCAAATTTTTGCAGTAATTTTTCTGCTTTGATGTTTCCAGACATTATCCTAATTTAGCTTTTATTATGTAGTGGAAGTACAGTAGCACATCATGTCTGTCTGTCAGAGAAAATCTTGTCAAGGTATGTTACTTACCGAAGTCTATTGAAGTTTGTAAGACTGACAGCGTAGAAGGGATGCAGTAGCTATTTTTTCAGCTTATTTTTTGAATGTAGAAATGAATGGTCATTTGAGAGAGGGATAAGGGAGGAGAAAGGGTCCTGTCATTGTATCCTCCAAACACCATTGCTACATAAATTCATAGAATCATAGAAGATTAGGGTTGGAAGAGACCTCAGGAGGTCATCTAGTCCAACCTCCTGCTCAAAGCAGGACCAATCCCCAACTAAATCATCCCAGCCAGGGCTTTGTCAAGCCGGGCCTTAAAAACCTCTAAGGATGGAGATTCCACCACCTCCTTAGGGAGCCCATTCCAATGCTTCACAACCCTCCTGGTAAAATAGTGTTTCCTAATATCCAACCTAAATCTCCACCACTGCAACTTGAGACCATTGCTCCTTGTTCTGTCATCTGCCACCACTGAGAACAGCCGAGCTCCATCCTCTTTGGACCCCCCCGTCAGGTAGTTGAAGGCTGCTATCAAATGCCCCCTCACTCTTTTCTTCTGTAGACTAAATAAGACCAGTTCCCTCAGCCTCTCCTCATAATTCATCGAGGAGTCCGGTGGCACCTTAAAGATGAACAGATTTATTTGGGCATAAGCTTTGGTGGGTAAAAAACCCACTTCTTCAGATGCCTGGATTGAAAATTACAGATGCAGGTATAAATATATATTGGCACATGAAGAGAAGGGAGTTACCTTACAAGTGGAGAACCAATGTTGAAGGCTAATTCAGTCAGGGTGGATGTGGTTCACTCCCAATCATTGATGAGGAGATGTCAATACCAAGAGAGGGGAAATTGCTTTTGTAGTGAGCCAGCCACTCCCAGTCCCTATTCAAGCTCAAATTGATGGTGTTAAGTTTGCAAATGAATTATGGCTCTGCAGTTTCTCTTTGAAGTAGTCTGTTTCTGAAGTTTTTTTGTTGAAGGATGGCTACTTTTAAATCTGTTATTGAGTGTCCAGGGAGATTGAGGTGTTCTCCTACTGGCTTTTGTATGTTACCATTCCTGATGTCTGATTTGTGTCCATTTATCCTTTTACATAGAGACTGTCTGGTTTGGCCAATGTACATGGCAGAGGGGCATTGCTGGCACATGATGGCATATATCACATTGGTAGATGTGCAGGTGAATGAGCCCCTGATGGTGTGGCTGGTGTGGTTCGGTCCTCTGATGGTGTGACTAGAGTAGATATGGGGACAGAGAAGGTGTCAAGGTTCCTCCCCCACTCTGAACTCTAGGGTACAGATGTGGGGACCTGCATGAAAAACCTCCTAAGCTTATCTTTACCAGCTTAGGTCAAAACTTCCCCAAGGTACAAAATATTCCACCCGTTGTCCTTGGACTGGCCGCTACCACCACCAAACTAATACTGGTTACTGGGGAAGAGCTGTTTGGACGCGTCCTTCCCCCCAAAATACTTCCCAAAACCTTGCACCCCACTTCCTGGACAAGGTTTGGTAAAAAGCCTCACCAATTTGCCTAGGTGACTACAGACCCAGACCCTTGGATCTTAAGAACAATGAACAATCCTCCCAACACTTGCACCCCCCCTTTCCTGGGAAATGTTGGATAAAAAGCCTCACCAATTTGCATAGGTGACCACAGACCCAAACCCTTGGATCTGAGAACAATGAAAAAGCATTCAGTTTTCTTACAAGACGACTTTTAATAAAAATAGAAGTAAATAGAAATAAAGACATCCCCCCTGTAAAATCAGGATGGTAGATATCTTACAGGGTAATTAGATTCAAAAACATAGAGAACCCCTCTAGGCAAAACCTTAAGTTACAAAAAAGATACACAGACAGAAATAGTTACTCTATTCAGCACAATTCTTTTCTCAGCCATTTAAAGAAATCATAATCTAACACATACCTAGCTAGATTACTTACTAAAAGTTCTAAGACTCCATTCCTGGTCTATCCCCGGTAAAGACCAGCATATAGACAGACACAGACGCTTTGTTTCTCTCCCTCCTCCCAGCTTTTGAAAGTATCTTGTCTCCTCATTGGTCATTTTGGTCAGGTGCCAGCGAGGTTACGTTTAGCTTCTTAACCCTTTACAGGTGAGAGGAGCTTTCCCCTGGCCAGGAGGGATTTCAAAGGGGTTTACCCTTCCCTTTATTTTTATGACACGCCCCCCAAATCTCAGCTAGGGTGAAACACTGGCTGGGATTTCTTCCTGGAGCTCTAGGAAAAACAGAGTTAATAAGACACATGCATCTCTAAATATACTACCGAGTACATAAAGACTAACAATATTTTCCACATCTCAAGGACGATTTTAACCAGTTGATTCTGGGAAATTTTCACGGGAGAGTGCATCAGCCACTTTGTAAGAAGCTCCTGAGATGTGTTGGATGTCGAAATCGGTGGAGGTTAGCTCTCCAAGATTTTGAAGAAGTTTTTTGTTAGTTTCCTTGACGGTGTGAAGCCACTTCAGTGCAGCACGGTCGGTTTGCAGGTGGAAACGCCGTCCCCAAACATATGGGCGTAGCTTTTCCAGAGCGTAGACAATGGCGTAACATTCTTTTTCAGTGACTGACCAGTTGCTTTCCCTCTCAGACAGTTTTTTGCTGAGAAACACTACAGGGTGGAATTCTTGATCAGGTCCTTTCTGCATTAAAACTGCTCCCACACCACGCTCGGACGCATCTGTGGTTACTAGGAACGGTTTGTCAAAGTCTGGGGCCCTTAGTACAGGGTCAGACATGAGTGTCGCTTTAGGCTTGTTAAAGGCCTTCTGACACTTTTCGGTACACTGAACAGCATTTGGCTGTTTCTTTTTGGTTAGGTCTGTCAGTGGGGCAGCGATTTGGCTGTAGTGCGGTACAAATCGTCTGTAATAACCGGCCAAGCCTAAGAAGGATTGAACCTGTTTCTTTGACTTTGGGACAGGCCACTTTTGGATAGCATCCACTTTGGCCTGTAGGGGGCTGATAGTTCCTTGACCCACCTGGTGTCCAAGGTAAGTCACTCTGTTTAGGCCTATTTGACACTTCTTAGCCTTAACAGTTAGTCCTGCCTCCCTTATGCGCTCAAGGACTTTTTGTAGATGTTCCAGGTGGTCTGCCCAGAAATCTGAAAATATGGCCACATCGTCAAGGTAGGCGACTGCATATTCTCCTAATCCCGCTAGGAGACCATCTACAAGTCTTTGGAAAGTGGCGGGTGCATTTCGCAGCCCGAAAGGGAGTACATTAAATTCATACAGCCCGAGATGCGTGATGAAGGCTGACCTTTCCTTGGCAGATTCATCTAGCGGTACCTGCCAGTACCCCTTGGTTAAGTCCAAGGTAGAGATGAACTGTGCCCGTCCCAGTTTCTCTAATAGTTCATCTGTGCGTGGCATTGGATAGTTGTCTGGGCGAGTTACAGCATTTAGCTTACGGTAGTCCACGCAAAAACGTATTTCCCCATCTGGTTTGGGAACTAGAACCACTGGAGATGCCCATGCACTTTCAGAGGGGCGGATTACACCCATCTGTAACATATCCTGGATCTCCCGTTCTATAGCAGTTTTAGCTTGAGGAGACACCCGGTAAGGTTGAACCCTAATTGGGTGAGCATTACCTGTGTCAATGGAGTGGTATGCCCGTTCAGTCAGTCCTGGGGTGGCTGAGAACGTTGGCGTGTAGCTAGTGCACAGCTCCTGGATCTGCTGTCGCTGCATACGCCCAAGGGTCATGGAGAGGTTCACCTCTTCCACACCACCACCACATTTCCCTTCGTAGTAGACACCTTTGGGCCACTCAGCGTCGTCTCCTCCCTGGGCTGTAAACTGACAAACCTTTAATTCTCTGGAATAAAAGGGCTTTAGAGAATTAATATGGTACACCTTAGGCTTCCGGTTGGAGGTGGGGAATGCTATGAGATAATTAACAGCTCCCAGGCGCTCCTGGACCACGAATGGCCCTTCCCACGATGCTTCCATTTTATGGGCTTGGAGCGCCCTTAAGACCATGACCTGGTCTCCTACTTTGAAGGAACGCTCTCTGGCATGTTTATCATACCAGGCTTTTTGCTCTTTTTGAGCATCCTGTAAGTTTTCTCTAGCAAGGGCTAAAGAGGTTCGGAGGGTGTTTTGTAGGTTGGTTACAAAGTCCAGAATGTTAGTTCCTGGAGAAGGTGTAAATCCCTCCCATTGCTGCTTCACCAACTGCAATGGCCCCTTAACCTCACGGCCATATACAAGTTCAAATGGGGAAAACCCTAAACTGGGATGTGGTACAGCTCTGTAGGCAAAGAGCAACTGCTGCAACACTAGGTCCCAATCATTGGAGTGCTCATTTACGAATTTACTTATCATGGCCCCCAAAGTTCCATTAAACTTCTCCACCATGCCATTTGTTTGATGATGGTAAGGAGTGGCAACCAAGTGATTTACCCCATGAACTTCCCAAAGGTTTTTCATAGTTCCTGCCAGGAAATTAGTCCCTGCATCTGTGAGGATGTCGGAGGGCCAACCTACCCTGGCAAAAATGTCTGCTAGTGCCTGGCACACACTTTTAGCACTGGTGTTGCTTAGAGCTACTGCTTCCGGCCATCAGGTGGCAAAATCCATGAAAGTCAGTATGTACTGCTTTCCTCTGGGTGTCTTTTTCGGAAAAGGACCCAGAATATCCACAGCTACTCGCTGAAATGGAACTTCAATGATGGGGAGTGGCTGGAGAGGGGCTTTGACCTGGTCTTGGGGTTTCCCCACTCTTTGGCACACCTCACAAGACTGGACATAGGTAGAAACATCCTTGCCCATTCCCTCCCAGTGGAATGACCCCCCCAAACGGTCTTTGGTCCTGTTCACCCCAGCATGGCCACTAGGGTGATCATGGGCTAAGCTCAAGAGCTTGGCCCGGTATTTAGTTGGAACTACCAACTGTCTCTGAGGATGCCAGTCTTCCTGGTGTCCACCAGAAAGAGTTTCCTTGTATAAAAGTCCTCTTTCTACAACAAACCTGGATCGATTAGAAGAGCTGAGAGGCGGTGGGTTGCTCCGTGCCGCCGTCCAAGCTCTCTGGAGGCTTTCATCTGCTTCCTGTTCGGTCTGGAACTGTTCCCTTGATGCTGGAGACATCAGTTCCTCATTGGATTGGGGACAGAGGCTTGGTCCCTCTGGAAGCGATATAGGGGATGGAGCTGTTTCTGTTGACTGTGAACCGCTCTCCGCTGGTGCACTATGTTGGGATTCAGGCTCCGGCTGAGCCTCTTGTGTAGGGTTATCGGCTGCTGCCAGTTCAGGTTCAGTGGGGCCCTCTGGTGTTGAGGTTGCAAGTACTGGATTCAGTGCTGGCACGGGGTCTGGTGTTGGTTGTTTGGCTGGTTCCGGTTCTGGGACTGGTTCCGTCTGGGTCTCTGGGACTGGATCCACTACTGCTGTTGCAGACATTGGCCTGGGGTCCGGGTCCATCACCTCTGACTGGGTCCTGATAGAAGTTTCCGGAACAGAGCTAGGCCTCACGGCTTGTTTAGCCTGGCTGCGGGTGACCATTCCCACCCTCTTGGCCTGCTTCACATGATTGGCCAAGTCTTCCCCCAACAACATGGGGATGGGATAATCATCATAGACTGCAAAAGTCCACATTCGTGACCAGCCCTTGTACTGGATAGGCAACTTGGCTGTAGGCAAATTGAAAGAGTTGGACTTGAAGGGTTGAATCGTCACTTGGATCTCTGGGTTGATTAAATTGGGGTCCACTAAGGAAGCATGGATAGCTGACACTTGTGCTCCGGTGTCCCTCCACGCGGTGACCTTCTTCCTGCCCACACTCACAGTTTCCCTCCGCTCCAAGGGTATCTGGGAGGTATCTGGGCCTGCAGACCTCTGGGGTGATTCCAGTGCAATGAACTGTAATCTGTTGGGGTTCTTGGGGCAGTTGGCCTTTACATGCCCCAGCTCGTTACATTTAAAACATCGTCCAGCTGACGGGTCACTGGGGCGAGGTGGGTTGCTGGAGAATGGGGTGGCGGGACGATAAGGGGTCTGGAGGGTTCTTTGGGAGGTAGGTGGGGCCTTGGGCGGCCCCCGGTAATAGGGTGTGGTCTGGGGTGGTCCCTTCTGGTCTCCGCTCCAACTGCAACCAGTTTTCTTCTTCTCTGCCACCTCCACCCATCTGGCTCCAATCTCTCCTGCCTCGATTACAGTTTTGGGTTTCCCATCTAGGATGTATCTTTTTATTTCCTCAGGAACACCCTCTAAGAATTGTTCCATTTGCATTAGGAAGGGCAAATTTACTGGAGATTCAACACTTGCTCCTGATATCCAGGCATCCCAATGTTTCACAATGTGGTAGGCATGTCGGGTAAATGACATGTCTGGTTTCCACCTTAGGGCTCGGAACCTCCGACGAGACTGCTCGGGTGTTATCCCCATTCTGACTCTCGCCTTGGATTTAAACAGTTCATACTTGTTCATGTGTTCTTTAGGCATTTCAGCTGCCACCTCAGCTAAGGGTCCACTGAGCTGCGGCCTCAGCTCTACCATGTATTGGTCAGTAGAGATGTTGTACCCAAGGCAGGCCCTTTCGAAGTTTTCTAAGAAGGCCTCAGTATCATCACCTGCCTTGTAGGTGGGGAACTTTCTGGGATGGGAAGTGGTACCTGGAGAAGGATTGCTAGGGTTTGTTGGTATATTCTGCTGGGCCTTTATCCTCTCCATCTCCTCCACATGCTTCCTTGCCTCCATTTCCCTCTTGTGGGCAGCCTCCTGTACCTCCTTCTCCAGCCGCATGAGTTCTATCTGTCTTTCATGTTCCCTTTGTTTTTCCTCAGCCTGAAATTTGGCTAATTCCAGCTGTAGTCGAGCTGAGGATTTGGTCATTCTAACCTCTCTGTTTTTAACTAACTTTACACCCGAGGTTTAGAAATAAACAAACAAAACGTGGCTGTAAAATTTTGCTGTGCTGGAATAGAATACCTATTCTCTGATAGTGACTGTCAGCCTACAGAAAAAGACAATTCCCTTGTCTCTGCTCTGGGCCCAAATTAAAGCAAAAAACCTCCAGCTACTTGGAAACCTGCTTACCCAGCCCAAAGAAAAAGCAAATGGGTAGAACACACACCCCCTATTTACTTTTAGGAAGAAAAGAAAAAAAAACAAACTCTGGGTTGGAAGACTGTGAAGTTCCCTGCAGGAGTTAAGTACCCTGCCTCCAGGCAAAGAAAACCTGCAATTCACAAAGATAATCCCCTTTTGTCTCTGCTTGGCCACAAAGCAGAGAAAAAACAAGCTGCTTTCAGTTTCAGCTGCTTTCTGGACTTCCTTTCCAAAGGAAAAAAAATTTCCTTTTTAAAATCTGTATTTCTAGTTCAAAAAATCTCAACTGGATCTCAAAATGATTTCAGGTTAATCCCACCACTATGCCACCATGTCAAGGTTCCTCCCCCACTCTGAACTCTAGGGTACAGATGTGGGGACCTGCATGAAAAACCACCTAAGCTTATCTTTACCAGCTTAGGTCAAAACTTCCCCAAGGTACAAAATATTCCACCCGTTGTCCTTGGATTGGCCGCTACCACCACCAAACTAATACTGGTTACTGGGGAAGAGCTGTTTGGACGCGTCCTTCCCCCCAAAATACTTCCCAAAACCTTGCACCCCACTTCCTGGACAAGGTTTGGTAAAAAGCCTCACCAATTTGCCTAGGTGACTACAGACCCAGACCCTTGGATCTTAAGAACAATGAACAATCCTCCCAACACTTGCACCCCCCCTTTCCTGGGAAATGTTGGATAAAAAGCCTCACCAATTTGCATAGGTGACCACAGACCCAAACCCTTGGATCTGAGAACAATGAAAAAGCATTCAGTTTTCTTACAAGACGACTTTTAATAAAAATAGAAGTAAATAGAAATAAAGACATCCCCCCTGTAAAATCAGGATGGTAGATATCTTACAGGGTAATTAGATTCAAAAACATAGAGAACCCCTCTAGGCAAAACCTTAAGTTACAAAAAAGATACACAGACAGAAATAGTTATTCTATTCAGCACAATTCTTTTCTCAGCCATTTAAAGAAATCATAATCTAACACATACCTAGCTAGATTACTTACTAAAAGTTCTAAGGCTCCATTCCTGGTCTATCCTTGGCAGAAACCAGCATACAGACAGACACAGACGCTTTGTTTCTCTCCCTCCTCCCAGCTTTTGAAAGTATCTTGTCTCCTCATTGGTCATTTTGGTCAGGTGCCAGCGAGGTTACGTTTAGCTTCTTAACCCTTTACAGGTGAGAGGAGCTTTCCCCTGGCCAGGAGGGATTTCAAAGGGGTTTACTCTTCCCTTTATTTTTATGACAGAAGGCAACAGGGTTTGTTACAGGGACTAGGAACCAATCCCTGTAACAAACCCCTTTCATCCTTGCTGATATAAAATAAATGTCTTTGCATACTGGCTGCAATTTAGGAAACCATTCACTTGCCACAAGCTCTTTGCATTTGTAAATTACAATGGGATGAGTAGCTTGCGCTTTCTAGGAAGTATAATTGTTTCAAACCCTTGATTTTAATCCTTTTCCTGATAATAAAGGTGAGTTGTTATATGGTAAGCCAGCATTGTTTGTTAAAGCAATTTAATATAGTTGAAAGCCAAAAGCTAGCTTGTCAGTCGTTCTAGAGATTTTGTTTATGTGCATTTATTCAACTATCCTGAAGATAAAAGATGAAAATTTAGGGCTGCATTGTACCAGAGTTGAATTTCAGGCTCCCTTTACATCCAGTGATTCAACTCAGCCTCCCAGGTATACCAGAGAAATTAAGGCAAAATGAATAACAAATAGCCAGAAATCACATCAGACATGCAAATTTACTTCTGTGACACCATTACTTGGGTAAATCCTTACTGGGCAACTTGACCTAAACTATTGGAACATTCTTGGAGTAGTTTTAGTGAAGAATGGACAGGGGAAGACTGGTGAAAAAAACAGTCGAGATCCATGAATGCGATAACGACTCCCTAGCTACGTATTCTGTAACATGTACACACTCCCATACCACCTTGAATTTTTGCTACCACTTCGAGAGAAGTTGGATTACATTCATTGTGGGTTTGTTATCAGACTGCCAGAAGTCCACCTGTGAACGCGTTTTCTTCAGTTGGCCGCGGGGTGCCGGGTTGCTTTCCATTCCAAGGACTGTTTTCACAGGTGTGTTGTCAGTGTGCGAGTGACTCGTGACATGGCTCATGAATGAGTGAGACAGGAATATTCAATGTCACCAAAAACACCAACTTCTTGTGAATCTTGTCATTTGTGATTGACAGGATCAAATATATGGGTCTGGAAACAGTTGTCCTGGGAAAGTCGACGTCAGAACGTGAGAAAGGTGATATGGGGAAGGGTAGGAAGCCTCTGCAACATGGTTGGTTTCTGCAAACACTCAATAAGGATCAGGAATCCAGTTATGCAACATACTCACAATGACCTGGGGAGACATAAACCCAGATTCTCCAATATGCTATAGACTGCAACAGGTGGGGATTAAACCCAGTGGATTACGGCAACTTGGTGTGGGAAATCCCTGGATGGCACATGCCAAACCCTGGCCCCTGGTGAAGGGGGTGTGGCTGGGAAGAGGAAGGTCTGACTTGGCTGAAGTGTCCCCGTATTCTGGTGATCCTGGCTACGGGAACAGCTTCTGGGGCTCCGACGCTGTTCTAAACCTACCCCAGGGACTGGCCTGTCCTAGATCTGGCCCCAGGATTCTGGAGTCACAAATGCTTTCCCTTCTCCCCAGCGCTTATCAGTTGCAGCTGAAAACCTGGCGCCCAGTCCCCACCCTGAAGACTTTGCAGTCTAATGACAGACAAGCTGCAACAAGCAAGTGTGAGAAACGATTGGTGTAACAGGGAGGGGCGGGAAGGGACAAGGGCACTCGCAATTAGACATTATGTATATAGATACCGGAGCACAACTTGATGCTTCCACCTCATTGAAGAGTCTTATTTTTCACATCACTAAATATCAGCTGTCACCACTGGCCTTGCAGCCTAGAATTAGTAGCTGGCCAGTTGCTTTGAGGCCTACCTTCAGAAGCAGGCCCCGAGGAGGGGGCAGGTGTTCTCCATGGGCAACCTCATCAGGCTGCTGTTCTGAGCAGTAATTGCGTTATTAAAAGGCGGCCGTGCATTTCCATTCTGACCCCGACCATGCTTGTGGTCTCGGTATGTGAAGTGTGTGCTTGGTATCAGGCTGCAGTTAGTATATTTAAACATCTGGCTTGCAGGAGTCTTGTTGACTGCGCGAGGTGCTGATCGTTCTGCGCATGTGTCCCATTCCTAGGAGGATGGGCTGTAAATCCTTCCCCAGCCCAGCCCTCCCCAAGGTGTGCTAGAGAGCCCTGCCCTGGCAGCCTTCTCCCCACAACTTGTGGGGGGACGTAGAGTCCATCTCTGCCACCACGGAAACCATCCGCCAGGGACAGCTTGAGCAGGTCCAGTGTAGGGCACTGGTCCCGGGGGTCTGCCTCTCTGGCTGAGCCCTGCTGTGGGATGGTAGGTTATTTCCTGTGTCAATGACTGAGAGGAGAGGTGAGAAAAGTGTCCTTCAGCTTCTCAGAAATCCGGCTGGGGCCCAGCCCCTTCACCCCTGGAACGGTGCTGCTTCCCCCATCTGCTCAGCAGCACTGAGCTACCTACCGCTTGTCCCAGAGCATTGACTCCTCCCTGCCCCTCTCTTCCGCCTCCTATCTCCAACCTCCTTTTATTCCCTTCTTTCCCAAGAGTTCCTGCATAGGCTTTGCACCAAATCCCTCCCTTGACTGCCCTGGTTCCCCTCGGTTGTCTGGTGACCCTGATCCCCTCTACCCTGGTTCCCTGAGGCCTGCCCACCACTGCTCTGTCTGTCTCCCCTCAGTGGTGCTCTCTCTCGAGGTGTGCAAGCAGGACCCACTGCTGCTGAGCTGCATGCAATGATGGAGGCAATGCCCCCAGGTCCCCCTGCTCGCTGTGCATGGGTCACACCTGCAGAGAGTCCTGCAGGCTGCATTTGCCCTGCAGCACCAGCTCAGCTACGCATCGGGGAGGAGATGCTGAGGCATGATTGCTGGGAGTGTGGCTTCCTGCCGGACAGGGGCTCTTGACACGGGCCTGTTCTGCCTCGTGTCTAATGCGCCCTGGGAGGAGTCGGCCCTTCTGCTACAATAAGAATTTTTTGCTCCAAAGGTAACAGGCAGCAGCGGCTGATAACATGAGCACTGTTGGTCTGTTTTCTTGGCACCGTGTTCTTCGTGTTTTGTACAGTGGAGCTGGTTCATGACAGGCTGAGGGGTTGTCATTCATCTGCAGCCTGCTCTCGCTGCTGGGTGCAATGGAGACAAATTCACTGCAACACAAGCTTCCTAGCCCTTGCTCCCTTCTGCTTTGGTGATGAGTCTTCTGGCTCTGCCTGGCTGTTCACACAGCAACAGGAGACCCGGTCCTGTGAAAACATTCGCTTCCCTTGAAAGAGTAGAGTCAGCTCTCGGCCTGCTCCTGGGAGGGGCTGAGCCGCCTGCATCCTGTTGATTTCGGTGGGAGATGAAGGTCCTGGGCACCACACTGAGAGCAGGTCCTCTGGGACTCTTCCCCTGATTGCTGGTGACATTGGGCAAGCCACTTTCCCTTATTGTCCTTAGTTTCCTTGTATGTAAAATCTGTATAAATAATACAGGAGAAGGCAGAAGGAGCTCAGTTATTGGCCTTTCTCCTGTGGTGGGGTACAATTTTCAAAAAAGACCCAAGTGATTTAGGAGCCCAAGTCTCACTGAAAGTCAGTTTGGGTGTGGGGGGCAGAGAGACGATTTTATCACTGTTTGTGGGAGCGCAAACACTGAAGTGACTGAATCACCAGCGTTGCAACCTTCTCTTTTTCCTCCCTCTATTGTTAGATATTTCTGTTGTACTTTAAAGGTGAGAGATGCAAACAGGAAAGGAAAAGGGCAGAATTCTAAGGGATACTGCCAAGGGTTTGAATAAGTTGTAGGTGGGGCTCTAAAGCGATTTCAACACTGCACTTAAAAGACTCCCTTTTGCGAGTGTGAGTGGATAGTTGTACGTTGTAGCATTCAGAGGAAGTGCTGTGAGCTTGTTTTAGGCTGTGAAAGGTTACTCTTTTGTAGAGATTATTTTCAGGCATTCTGATGTATAAGGAATGCATTTTTGTGATAATTTTACTTGTGGTACGTTTTTGCGTCACTCCACAGTAGTGTCTGATTGTGTTCTAGTAAGGGCGGGGAAGGCTACCACAGCTCCTACAGGAACTAAACCAGTGGATGGTGATTAAGGCAAATTGACGGGGTTGTAATCTCCCAAGGAGGCACCACCCCCCGGAGAGGCTCATATATACTAGTTCCAACTCGATTCTCCAGAGACCAATAGACAAAGAAAGCACTTTTGGATAAGTAGCCTGAGTTTAAGCCGACTCAGGGCTTTCCTTCTGATCAGCAAATGGACAGACCCTTCTTTCTGGGGGCCCAATTCTTGTAGGAGGGTTGGAAGGACTGACATCTGCCAGCGTCTGAGGCTGGAGTTGGGGTGACCTCTGGTAGGCTGTTTAGCATGCACATAGGTTCTCTCATTGTTTTTAGTTTGTTTTCTCTGTAATGTTTTCACCTTTAGAATAATGTGCTTGCTTAGAAAGCTGTGCAGTGACTTGTGACTACTGGCAATTGTAGCTGCTCCTTGCCTCTGGAGAGAAAGCAAAGCACAGATGCTGGCTTGTTTAGGCAGTCTGGCTTGCTGGGAATATCACAGGGTAAGGTAGGGCACTGTGCAGCTGGGGCTCTACCCAAGAGAGGTGATGGCTAATGAGCTGGGAGCCTATAGGGGGCACCCTTGAGGGATCATGGAGGCGGAATACAGGTGCAATTGTGCTGAACTGAGAGTGATGAATGAGACTAACACCCAGCTTGACTCTCAGATTCCAGGTTGAATTTGCAGGGCTAGAAGTTAGCTCACTATAAGCACCCTGATGAAGAGCAGTTGGCTGGTGATGCTCGTGGGAAGAGGAAAGCAGTTAGAAAAATGAGCTTCCTCACATCCCCGTTTTATCGAGGGCAGCTGTCTGCAGATTAAGTTGGTCCACAGCCCCAGGATCCTGGGTGATACGAGGTGCCCAAATATCCACAGTTGCAAAACCCCATCCATTTCCATCTGCATCTGGCCAGAAGACCATATCCCGTCTTATCCAAGGCAGACCTGGCCACGGTGATCCATGCATTTTTGCCCTCTGGGCTTGATTACTGCAACTCATATCTAGAAATGAAAGCACAGTCTTGGAGACAGCCCCAAATCTTTGGCTATTGAAGATCAGGAGCAGATTATCCCACATGTGCTATTGCCGGGCTCCTGCATCTTCCTCTGAAGAATGTGGCTTTGGCCACTGTGGGAGACAGGACACTGGATGAGATGAACCTCAAGTCTGATCTAGTCTGGCAGTACTTATGTCCCTGTGTGCCGCTCACTGCAGCTGCCCACCTCAGAACTGTGAGGGGAATCTCTTGGCTCGGGTAAAGCCAGCCAAACCAGCTCCTTGCTCCAGGCACCCCAGTCCAGTGTGTAAGGGGAGGTAGGATGTGGGGGAAGCACACCTGCTGTCCACCAATTCTCAGCTGGTCTGTGGTTCCCTTAGAGGCCAAAGCCAGCTGACAAAAGTTAGAGCAGCCTAGAGACTGCTCTAATTTGTGTTGGGACCAGAGCCCCTGCACTTGAGAATAAGGGAGCTATAAACTGCACCTTGATGTCCCACCACCAGAGTCCATTAGAGAGAATCTGGCACCAGAAGTGTTAGCTAATTAGGATAATTAGTAACAGCAAGTTGTTTGACAGTCCATTGCCTTGACGACTTGACACCATCAGGGATTCAATAACCACATTAATGTCATAAAGCATTACAGCTTCCTATTGTGTGTTTGCAGGCTGTCAGCAGATTCATGGCACAGCATGCTTGTTGCTTTCATTGTCATTAATTACAGTTTATTTCTGTACTTCCATATGTTAATTTATAGCAAAGATTTCCCCTTTGTAATTGACAAGTGGTTTTTTTGGGGGGTGAGGGCAAGGGGTCCAAAGGCAACAGCAACTTGCAAGTTTAACTTCAAATTGTGATCAATAATGTGGTGATACTTATATAATGCCTGTCCCCTGCAGGCCTCTTGGGGCCTTCTGATCATTAACAGCTTCTTCCTAGGCAGTGGCTGCATTTCCCCACAGTTACCACAATTTCTTAACAGACACACCATAGCTTTCTCCTGTTCTGAGTAAAGGGGAACATTACAGCATCTCGACGCTCGAGTCCTATGTTTGTAATGGGAAGCAGGGGCCATTAGCATACGTACACTGACAGGTACATCTTTCTGAGTAGCAAGCTGTGGAGGCAAGGAAAGGATTTCTTCTGTCATGAATGGCCCTGCAGAGGTGGTGAGATGCATGGTGGGCTTTTCTCCTTCATCTAAGTGGCAGGATACCAGATCCAGGATCTGAAGTTATGCAGCAATTCCATATTCTTATACTGTCTTCAGATTTTATTGCATAGAATGCAAATTGGATCTCCTTCACCTGGTCTACAGAGATTGTGAAGGAGCTGGTGTGTTTCACTGCTGCCTTTTAGCACTGTGCAAGTTGAGTCTGTTCTCGAAGTGACTTTGAACCAGTGGATGAGTATGCCCCACTCTAACCGCACCGTCCACACATGGGCTGCACCTGCTTGAAATTTGCCAGTATAGAGCATGCGCTGTTGGGTCAAGTTTGTATTTTAAATGGCTCTGGGGGTCTGAGCATCTTCAGCAGTTGAAAAGCTGGTCACAAGGGATCGTTCCCAATATTACACTATTAACGTCACTGGCTGATTTGAGTCCGTGCTGCATGTTGCTTAAACGTCTGTGAAGCGGTGTTAGTCTTCACCAAAAAGTCTTTCTGAGTCATAGCTAAAGCTAGATGAGCCTAACAGAACTTACCTGCTGAGCAAAATTGCTTTGACTGGTGTACAGTGGTTCACCCTGGCCTGGTCCAATGCCCCATGAAGCTGAAGGGTGTATTTCCACTGAATGCAAGGGGCTGTGATCAGACCTCATGTCTGCAAGTCCACAGTGTGTTCAGTTACTCAGCCACGAAATAGTAGGTTAGTGTTTAAAGTGCCCTTCTGGGATTTACAAAGCCTGAGGAACTCAGAAGATGACACTCTTAATTGGATTTATTTGCGAACCTTTTATGGCTTAATCTAGTCTGTTTCCTTCTCTCAAGCCCTCTGCTACTCTTTGAGTTTAAAAGGCATGGTACTGTGCTACGTCTTGTCTGTTTTGGAAAACCACAAGGTGAGCGCTCCTGCCGACAACGCGCTGTTCCCACTTGCGCTTTTCCTTGACAAAACATTTGTCTTTCGGGGAGGTGTTTTTTTAACACCTCTGAATGACAAAGTTTTGTCCTTCAGTTGCCAGTATAGACAAAGCTTTAGCTACCATTGAAGAATGAATGTGATGCTCCTGATGGGCTCGTGGTGCAGGATCCTACTCTATCCATTCCCTTTAGTCTTTTACCTTTGCCAACAGCTGCTACAGGAGAACACCGGCTTATGAACTGACTGGTCAACCACACTCCTCATTTGGAACCAGAAGTAGGCAATCAGGCAGCAGCAGAGACAAGCAAAAAGCAAATCCAGTACAGCAGTGTGTTAAACGTAAACTACTAAAAAAAAAGTTAAAAAAAAAAAAAGATTTGACCAAGTAAGAAACTGTTCCTGTGCGTCTTTCATTTAAATTAAGATTGTTAAAAGCAGCATTTTTCTTCTACACCGTAAAGTTTCAAAGCTCTATTCGGTCGATGTTCAGCTGTAAACTTTTGAAAGAACAACCCTAACGTTTTGTTCAGAGTTACGAAGGACCCTCCGTTCCCGAGGTGGTCGGAAGGCTGTGGTGCTACTGTACTTTGCGAGCAGCAGTTTGAATTCCCTGGCCCCTCAGTGGCACAGCTGGATGGCTTTCATTGTGGCTCACGTGTCATCACAAGCCTTCTGGACATACTTGGGCTTGCCCGGCAAAGCAGACCTCTGGAGCTAGCTGGAAAGATGCTCCCAGACAATGGTTCACGGGAGCTGAGGGGTTTATTTAGCCCCAGTTCTTGGGTAGAATTTATTGTTGTCCTACTAAAAAGGATGCCGTGAATGTGGGGTTTGGAGAGAACTATTGCATTCCACTGTAGCTTGGTGAATTAAGAAGCCAGTGTTCCTGCACCCCAGCAATAGCTAAGATATTCCGTTGTGATACCTGGGGGCAACGCTGATTTCTTAACGGCACCCACTGTGCAGGTTGTTGCTAAATGAGCTTAAGAACTGGCAAACCGTTCACATCAGCCCTATGCTATCCCAGTGGGTCGAAAGAAAGCCAGGCAGTCCTTTAGCTTCATGTTTCAGAAGAATGAATGACACATCTCCACAGGTGCCTCAGAGAAACCCTTTTGCTGACCAGCTTTATCTGATTTATTCCTACCCCCCACTCTTGTTAAAACCCTGCTTCTGACTCTGGGCTAGCACTTTGTGTTGGGACTCAAACCGACATACCAACTATAAGTCTATACAGCGTAGTCACGACTGTGCACAAGACCATTGCCAAGTCAAAGAAAACAGCAAAGAGAGATTGGGCAACCTGTCTGACTTCCTAGGTTGGGAAGGAATCTTTCCCCAGGTCATACTGGCAGTGGTGTTGGGGTTTTTTGCCTTCCTCTGTGGTGCAGGGTGCAGGTCACTTGCCAAGATTATCTGGAGGTATCTCATTTCCCTGCCATTGCAGGGGCCTTGGTGCCCCTCGGCCCTCCTGTTCTCTGCCTGTCACACCTCAGTCTAGTCTCCTGAGCGCTGTAATGCCATGGTCCAATGCTGGTTGTTGGGCTTAGTGTGGGGGAGAAAGGGGGATTTGGTGGCTTGAGATACACAGATGATCTGGGGGTCTCGTCTGGCCTTTGACTCTGTGCAATAAGGCGTTGTGTTTGGGGCCACTGGAAACCAATCTTGGCATTAGCACCGATCAGAGCTACTGCTAAATGGTTGAGATGGATAGAGTGAGAGTCTGACAGCTGTTCGTGGTTAATTCGTTTACAATGAAAATGGCTCTCGTACTCATGGTAGACTATCGGAGACAATAATTGCAGAGTTATTTTACTGCTTTTGAACAAAGTCTGATCTAGCTCATGGCTGCTGCTACTGCTCCACCGCTCCGCATCCCAGGGAAGAGCGTTCACCTTCCAAACGATCAATGGAAAGAGAATAAAGAGGGTGTTTTCTTGAAAGAGGAAAAGGAGGGAACAAGTTCTTGGAGCAGTACCTATTATTACATCAGGCTGTCTGAGTGAATAATGGTCCTGACCCATAACTATCTCACATTTGGGGACAATGTATACCTTCAAATCAGCGGCACTGCTATGGATACCCGCATGGCCCCACAGTATGCCAACATTTTTATGGCTGACTTAGAACAACGCTTCCTCAGCTCTCGTCCCCTAACGCCCCTACTCTACTTGCGCTATATTGATGACATCTTCATCATCTGGACCCATGGAAAAGAAGCCCTTGAGGAATTCCACCATGATTTCAACAATTTCCATCCCACCATTAACCTCAGCCTGGACCAGTCCACACAAGAGATCCACTTCCTGGACACTACGGTGCTAATAAGAGATGGTCACATAAACACCACCCTATACCGGAAACCTACTGACCACTATTTCTACCTACATGCCTCCAGCTTTCATCCAGACCCCACCACCCGATCCATTGTCTACAGCCAAGCTCTGCGATACAACCGCATTTGCTCCAACCCCTCAGACAGAGAAAAACTCCTACAAGATCTCTGTCAAGCATTCTTACAACTACAATACCCACCTGCTGAAGTGAAGAAACAGATTGACAGAGCCAGAAGAGTACCCAGAAGTCACCTACTACAGGACAGGCCCAACAAAGAAAGTAACAGAACGCCATGAGCCGTCACCTTCAGCCCCCAACTAAAACCTCTCCAACGCATCATCAAGGATCTACAACCTATCCTGAAGGACGACCCATCACTCTCACAGATCTTGGGAGACAGGCCAATCCTTGCTTACAGACAGTCCCCCAACCTGAAGCAAATACTCACCAGCAACCACATACCACACAACAGAACCACTAACCCAGGAACCTATCCTTGCAACAAAGCCCGTTGCCAACTGTGTCCACATATCTATTCAGGGGACACCATCATAGGGCCTAATCACATCAGCCACACTATCAGAGGCTCGTTCACCTGCACATCTACCAATGGGATATATATGCCAGCAATGCCCCTCTGCCATGTTACATAGTCTCTACATAAAAGAATAAATGGACACAAATGAGATGTCAAGAATTATAACATTCAAAAACCAGTCGGAGAACACTTCAATCTCTCTGGTCACTCGACTACAGACCTAAAAGTGGCAATTCTTCAACAGAAAAACTTCAAAAACAGACTCCAACGAGAGACTGCTAAATTGGAATGAATTTGCAAACTAGATACCATTAAATTAGGCTTGAATAAAGACTGGGAGTGGATGGGTCATTACACAAAGTAAAACTATTTCCCCATGTTTATCACGCCTCCCCCCCCCACCCCGCCACTGTTCCTCATACTTTCTTGTTGACTGCTGGAAATGGCCCATCCTGATTATCACTACAAAATGGTATTTTTTTCTCTCCTGCTGGTAATAGCTCACCTTAACTGATCACTCTCGTTACAGTGTGTATGGTAACACCCATTGTTTCATGGTCTCTGTGTCTATAAAATCGTCCTACTGTATTTTCCACTGCATGCATCCAATGAAGTGGGCTGTAGCTCACGAAAGCTTCTGCTCAAATAAATGGGTTCATCTCTAAGGTGCCACAAGGCCTCCTGTTCTTTTTGCGGATACAGACTAACAGGGCTGCTCCTCTGAAACCTGTCAAAGAGTGAGAGTAATACGAGGTTGCCTCCCTGCTTGGAGACTGGAAGATCTCTTAAGAAATGGCATCACAGCTCCATGGAAACGAGTCACTGTGTTTGTTGGGCGATCAAAGAGCTGTGGTAGATAAGGTCCTTTTGTCTGAAATTAAGATGAGTCTGTGTGTTAGGTCTGCCAGATTTTACTTGAGGAAATGTGATAGGAAACTACACAAGGGGCGAGAGCTGCATTTGGAAAGAAGGGTTTACGCTGATTTGTCCTCAAATGTTCTAAATGAAGATGTCAACAAGGGGAGGATGAACGGGAGTGGATTCCATAGAGGAAAAGCAAACCTTACAACCTGGGCTGAATTACAGATAAAACCAATTTACTTCTGGGGAAAAGAAAATAAGCAAATGTAAGTAATGGGAATTGCATTTTCAATCCAATCATGTCTTTTTATTTTTTCCCTTATTAATGAACATGAACCAAAGATGTTCCAAAGATGTTAGAGGTAGAAGCAGCAAAAGAAGTGAGCATCAAAATGTGATAATGCACCTTGGAAACTGTAATTAGGGTCCATGTAAACAGATATATGTGGACAGCTTGTTATCCAGTGGCAGTTCCAATATTTGTATTTAATTAGTGTGGGTGTCTGAAATCAATGTGTTTTACAATCTCTACACTGCCTTTATAGGACTTCCTGAAAGGTGGATCAATGCAGTGCCCTCTGTAGGGAATCTGAACTGTAAACTGGCGTGTTCTAGACGGGTGTACTGTGCTGGGAGAAGCTCCTCAGCAAGGGAAGCCGCTGTAACTTTGGCCAGTAGTAGCATCTGACACTGCAATAAGCTCTCACTCTGCAGAAGCTGTGCTAGTTTGTGTTGCCCGAGAAAGAAGTGCTAAGCTGCTAAGTGTTGCCCAGCACCATGAAGAGGTGAGGAAGGAGTGTGAGTGGTGACTGCTCAGAAGGTAACAATATTGACTAAACAGTATCTCGGTGGGCAAAAAGGTTTAGGGCCAGATTCTAGCCCATGAAATGGCCCCTTGGCAGGTCTCTGGCCCGCTGAGAGAACTTCCTGCGTGGTAGGAAGCTGGAATAGCTGTCTGTAAACCGCCCCTTCCTGGCTCCACCTAGCCCAGCAGGGTGTGCTAGGGAGAGGCGGGTGTGGAGGTGTGCTGCATTGCAGCCCAGTTACCCCTCCCCACCCCCAGCACTGTTATGACCCCTTTGTGGGCTTTTCAAGATGGCACAATTCACAGCAGCCCTGAGGTTGTTATAAATCACACCAGGGCTGAGCCACCCAGGATGGTCAGGGATGCACAAGGGTGCTGTGCAGACACCTCTGTGTCTCCCTCAGCCCAGGGTCTAGCCCTTAATTTACAAAGTTCTCCTTTATGTGGTCCCAACTCTGCAACAGAAATTTCTGATGGAGGATTGCAAAGGTTTAAGGCAAATCCTTTTCTACTGAGGCTGCTTATAGACACTGCTGGGCTTGCTGACATCCTCCAAATTTCCCCATATCTGCATAAAAATTCAGGCACAAGTCAGCAGAAGTAGGTGCCTTTTATTTTGCCGTTACACTGCATAAAAGCCCAGTGCAGGGAGATACTGTAGGGGTTAATGGGGGTGCGTATGGATAATATAGCGTGTGTGTATGTATTCAGTAAATATTTGGCCTATTACAAATAATGTAAAGACATCAATGCCATATTTCTGTTTTTTCCTATTCTCATTTTGGTGATTAGTTGTAAGCAGATGGTGCAGCAGTATCCCAAATGTCACGTAATTAATGCACAGAACTTCAGAAGAAATGGCAGAAAGTTGACCCTTTTTCAATTCTGTCCTGGTGTCCACGGAAGAAATGCTGATGACATTCAGCGTTGTGCACTGAAAAGTCAGGGATCAAAACACTGCCTTCCCCTTTTTCTGTGATCTCAGGGAATGAACTAAGAAAGGGAGCCCCAGGAAGTCCTTACAGCAGATTTCATTCTTGAATAGGGTGAAATGAGGTATCTGAGAAACATGGACATTTTTAAAAAATGGAGAGAGAGAAACATTTGCTTGGAATGTTTCACTGCAAGTGAGAGTCTGGGGACTCTGGATTTAGATCTTCTAATTGAACCAGGGATGGGAAACAGAGGCTGGCTTGTAAACATGTCAGAGCTATTCCTTAGTGCTCACACATTGTTCTGATTTCGCAAGAGCCTGGCACCACAAAGCCCAGTAGATTATTCAACTTCTCCTGTAGGCTTGGAGAAAGGGCCAGCAATTGGTAAGCTAGACAGAGGGTGGCTTTTATCATCAACTCTTCCAGCATTTTTAAAGGAATGAACAGTTTATATACAACTAACGATGTAGTATTTTCTATAACTGAACTGCTGCTTTGGGGCCGGTCCTTTGCACCCAGGATATAACTTCTCTGCCTTTTCTGGCTTCTCATTGTGCAATAGAGATCATGATTGCCCATGTTCATCACTTGTAAGATTTAATCTAATGTGTTCTTTCCCCACTTATTTAAAGCCAGAAACACTGTATAGTTTAATAACTGGTTTATTAAAAAATTTAAGATGACATTTGCACACAGATACACATTAAACCAGCTATGGTAGGAGTCACATATCTAGCTGAGTTCCCCCTCCAAGATGTTCTCCACACTGCTGTGAGGGGATCCAACCCCTAGGTCCCTGCCCGCTTCAAGCCTCTGGAGTCTGAATGGAGTCCAGGTCCTGCCCATAAAGTGTGGACTTTAGGCGCCCTCTCAAGGTACATATCCTCTGTCTAGCACCCTGCTGAGAGCGGCAACCCTGCAGTCCAACTGCCGAGCTCCTGGGACCAGGGCTAACTCTTCAGACTCCCCCAGAGCTTAAACGCCCCCTCCTCCAGAACTCAGCCAGGTGGGTGCCCTGGCTTTACAGTTTCTCTCTTTGGGGCATGTGACACCTGTAACACATCTCACACACGCACATACACATGTTGCATAGGAGTATAACACCATTGCTCTTAGCAGCACCAGAAATACACAGATCTAGACAAAAATAATATACTCTACACTCATTTCCCTGCCTCAGTTTCCTCACCACTGGATCATTCTTTGAGGTGGGGTGAGAGTCCTCTGGATGCATCCTAGGCGCTCTCTGCTGCTCGTGGGTTATCTTCTGAACCAAGGAGCCCTTTTCTCTTGGCCAGCTCACTTGGCCCCACAGCTAAAGCAGGTCTCCCTTGCTAGGAGAGCATGCCCGTCTCTCCCCCTCTCCTGCCCAAGGCTTCCTGTCCTTCTCAAACCCTTCTCCCCGTGAGTCCTTTTTAAAAACCCCAGCTTTGTCACTTCTATCTTTTTATCCTATTTGGAAATTTTCTGCTATCCAGACACAAGCCCTCTGTTGAGGTGCTGGAGAAACCGGGTTCTCCTAGTGTTAGCCAACCTCCTTAGCATACCCATGGTGTAGTCAGAGTGCAGTTGTTGGGTCAATGGAGTAGTTAACCTTTCGTCTGGTGGGTACATGCTCCAGGCCGTGCCAGCCTAGGTGGATTCCACATTTCCTTAGAGGCATTTCATGATACAGCAGTGTTTGTAGTAACAACTTAATAACATCATCCAGAATTCATTCATTGTACAGACAGGCTCCTCCCCAAATCACCACAGTAGGTTAATGAATTAGGGCCTGATTCTGAAAATCCTTACTACTAGAGGGGGGAAATGCATGATTCTGACTCGCATAGACACACAGTAGATAGTGTCCAGTTTAAGGCCCTGATCCTGCAAATGTTTGTGCATGTGCTTAGCTTTATGCATGTGAGCAATCCCATTGCCATTAGTTGAACAATGCATGTATTTAAAGTTAGGGACATGTAACTGGCATCTGGGTCTGAAAATCAGGGCTTTTCAGAAGTCCCCTACTGTTATCACGGACTCCAGCAGGAGCAGAGGTAGGCCTGTGTGGAAAACTTCGGAAATCCCACTTTTACTGATCACAGGTAGGACTGAAGGTTGGTAATATGTGGCCCCAGGTAACTCTGTGAAATCAATGACTTCCGCGGAAGGTGTATCGGATTTGTGGCTGTCAGGGTTGTGGTTGGCTGTAGCATTACTTAGGGAGTAAGTCCTTAGCTCGCAGAGTTTTCAAAGGAAGGACAGGGCTGGTCAATTATCCTTAAAAGCATGACAGTTCACTTTCCTGATTGGCTGATGACTAGAATCACACAGGGCTGATTGATTTCTCGCAAATTTTGTTGCCCCCATGGCGTGTTTTAACCCACGTGTTTTATGCCTTTCCTGAAAGTGACAAGGAGGCTCGTCCCACCTCTGCCAGCATTCGCCTGGTTAAAAGGGCTGTTGAATTATGGATAAAAGCAGTTAGCATGCTTCAACAGGCAGAGAGGCAATTGGCTTATCCGCACGATGCAGGTCCCTCTCCTTGTTGGAGAGCAATTCTTCACTGAAAGTAATTTGTGGTTTTAAACAAAGGAATGTTTCTCCATCTCTTTACAAATTATGTAACAGCAAAGGGACTGACAGACAGACCCGTCCCCTGCAAGTCACATCCCTGGCTCCTCAAACCAAACTGTGTCCTGGAAGTGTATAGCACTGCCCACAGGCAAAATGTATGCACTTCTCAGGTAGGTACTGGCTTTGCCCCAGGCAACAAGCCTAACACAGGGATTTAAAGACCACTCCTCCCCACACTTAGGTGGGTACCAGAAATCCCTCCAATGTATTTGTCTACTCACATGAGGGTTTTTTGCCCATGGATGCAACGTCATATTGTTCCCCGTGCGGCTGTTGCTCTGGCTCCTCAGACACCGTGCTTCACGAAAGCAGCTGGAATCCTGAGCAGTGATGTCAAATGAAGTGCCAGTGGGAGAATGGAGTCTAAATGCTAACTACAGACAGCCACTTAACGGAAGACCTCTTGCTCCGCTCTGCATATCTCTACCCCAAGCCCAAGTCTGTGGGTAGACGACACAACAGAGGAGCGCTGCAAGAGTTTTCTCTCAGAGGTTATGTCTACACTGGCGAGTTTCTGCGCCACAAGTGATGCCGCTTTTATTAAACCGCTGGAATTAAACCGCTGTTGCGTGTCCTCACTGGGCTCCTTGTGATGGTGCAGCGCATCCACATGAGCAGCTCTTGCAATGACAAAGAGAGCAGTGCATTGTGGGTAGCTATCCCACTGTGCAACTGGCTGCAGGGTGCTTTGGGAAGGGTTTGCAATGTCTCACGGGGCAGGCATGGTGTCACATGATGCAGGTTTCCCAATCCCCTTGTTTCCATGGGCATCCTACTAAACTGCCAGCTGCTTTTCAACTGAAGGGGTGTGTGTGTGTGTGTGTGGGGGGGGAGAGTGTGTGACAGGGAGAGTGTGTGTGTGTGTATGTAGGGGGGGAGAGAAACGGTGTGTTTTGGGGGACAGAGAGTGTGTCAGCATGCTGGCTTGTAAGTTCAGACAGCGGCAGGAAGCAACCAGTCCTGAGGGAGGGGGAAATCCCGACATCAGCCCCTGCCATCCTCCCTGGGCTCTCTGCACAGCAATCTCTCTCTCGCTCTCTGGCTCACACACATCCCCCCTGCCTCTGTGTTCAAGAGCAGCAGCATCCCACATTAATGGTTTGCTTTGTGTCCCAGAGCAGATCAGCACAGCACGCAAGGGCTGTCGGAAACGGTGCTTTGAAAGGGGAGGGAGACATGTTCCCAGGGCAGCCGAGTTCAAAACCATGAGGCCTTGTGGGACAGCTCCGGAGGCCAGTCACAGCGCAGAAAGCAATCAAGCGTCTACCCTGGCAGCAGGGCGCCGGGGTCTCTGTGCCAATAGCCTCACGACTTTGGTCGAGGCGGGGTTTTGCAGCGCTGCCGCTGTGGAGTTTCTGCGCAGAAAGTGGCTTGGCCGCGTGTGCACGTCTGCAGCTTGAGCGCAAGCAGCTGCTTTCCTGCTGTGACGCTGCGCTCTGGATGATTTTATGAAAATGTGCTGATGAGCGTGAATGTGATGTACCTGGAATATGCTTCATGCCAAAGGTCTCCTGTACGGTATCATTACAAAGCTTGTAATCTACTGAGTGTGGTCATCCAATTTGTATGAATGTATCATTCTTGTATCTGAAACTAGACATATGAAATATAACTCTGGGGGCCTACTGTAGTTATGCAAAGTGTGGGCCATTAAGGGTGATTTGGAATCTTAATGGCTCCCATTAACCAGGACCATTACTTGTAGATGGCTCTGTTTTACTCAGAAAGAAAAGGATCTGTTTACTCAAAAAGAAAAGGAGTACTTGTGGCAAGTCCGCCTTTTCTTTTTGCGGATACAGACTAACACGGCTGCTACTCTGAAACCTGTTTTACTCGTAAGTCTTCCTGTGGACCTGTGGGCTGGCAAGTGGGTAATGAAGTCTTACAGGGACGTGTGATCATGTCACCTGAACTGGAAACCATCTTTAACCTGGTGCTTTTCCACTGAGAAGGAGGGTTGGGAACCCAGAGAGGGACAAAGGATTCCCGCCTTGTGCAAAAGATATAAGGGGGTGGAACAGAACAAAGGAGGCTGCAGTCATGAGAAATCCCCTAGCTACCACCTGAGCTGGAACAAGGGCTGTACCGGGGGAAAGGATTGGGCCCAGACTAGGAGGATGTCCAGTCTGTGATAGAAGCTTATTGAAACATCTGAGGGTGAGGTTTTATCTGTATTCAGTTTTCTTACTGTATTAGGCATAGACTTGCGTGTTCTATTTTATTTTGCATGGTAATTCACTTTGTTTGGTCTGTTACTACTTGGAACCACTTAAATCCTACTTTTTTTATTTAATAAAATCACTTTTTACTTATAATTAACCCAGAGTATGTATTAATACCTGGGGTGGGCAGGGGACAGCTGTGCATACCTCTCTATCAGTGTTATAGAGAGCGAACAATTTGAGTTTACCCTGTATAAGCTTTATACAGGGTAAAACAGATTTATTTGGGGTTTGGACATCTGAGTGTCAAGGACAGGAACACTTCTTAAGCCACTTTCAGTTTAAGCTTACAGCTGTTAGGGACGTGGTTCAGACCTGGGTCTGGGTGTGCAGCAGGCTAGCGGGTCTGTCTCAAACCAGGCAGGGCACTGAAGTCCTAAGCTGCCAGGGCAAGAAAGCAGGGGCAGAAGTAATCTTGGCACATCAGTTGGCAGCCCCCAGGGGCTTTCTGTGATCCAACCCATCACACCTGTCTAGAAACTTGCCAGTGTAGAGAAGCCCAGACGGAGGTTAGAGTCGTCGATTCAGTCCCGCCTCTGGTCTTCATCAGCAGGACGACCCTGCTCCCAAAGGGCCTGGAGTTCTTTGATTTCCATCTTGGTGAGTGGGGAGGGTTTGAAGCTCTCTTCAGGACAGGGGTCATATGCCTGCAGCACAGCTCAGTCGGGCTTTCCAGGCTACTGTCTCATGGGAAGGGGTGGGATTCTGCCTCTTCACGAATCCAGCTCTTCCCTTCTTCATAGAAACCTCCCATTGGCTGCATTGGCCATGATGTAGCTTAGTGCTTGTTCCACAATGTGAGAGAGAGAGAGAGTCCTTCCCATGACCCACTGACCCTCAGTTCTGCAGGCTGTGAGGGAGGGGAAGAATTTCCCCAATCCCTGCACCAGTGCGAAGCAACACCAACAACACCAACCGATAGGAGTCATAGTGTTACGTGCTCACTGTGTGGTGGTGTCGATGACCCCACAAGGGACGGGAAAGCACCCCCTGTCATTTCCCCCCTCTTGTACAGGCATGGCAGGCAGTGTCCAATAGACACATGAGCTTCCCGACAAAGCCTTCTGAAACATTTCCAGATTGTTTTATGTGAATATCCACTTTAGACGAATTAGATGTTTGTGCCAAAGATTTGGAGACAAATTGTCTGCTCTCCAAATAGATAGCTGGCTTTTGATTAAATAGATGCATGCCCTTCCCTAGCTTTTAGCATTTCCATTGCATTAATACCCATTTAGCTGTGATATATTGTATTCTGTTCTACACAAGTATGACGCAAAACAATATAATGTAAGCGCTAAAGCACAATTGAATTGCTAAAATCTGAAAGGGAACTGTATTCAAATCAGGTTTCTATCAATTCAGTGACTGGGCATCTCATCAAAATATTGTGGGCCAAACGGAGCAGTGTGAATCCTTGTGTGCAGCACTGAAGACCCCGTTTGGATGAGACGAGTCTCACCTGGAAAATACATATCCGAACAAGGACACAAACGACTCCAAAGTTGGACTGCCTGTGAATCTGAATCTTTGGTTCAGGCCCAGCTGTAAGTCAAGAAGGGCCAGTTTTTTACAAAGGTACTTTGGCACTTAACAATGTAGATAGGTGCCTACCGGGATTTTCAGAAGAGCATAGGTGCCTAAGTACCTTTTAAAAATCTGTCCCTACCTCCATGGTGTTGGTCCAGGAACCCAAATCCACGGGTTTCTGAAATCCGCCCTTGCCCCAGAACTGTCAGTTGCCTCCACACTCCTCCTTGCTGTCTGTTGATTCTTTGTAGGGAAGAGGGTTCCAACACACATATGAGTTACTGACTCCTGGGCTTGGGGGAAAGATGGGGTGCACGGTCACTGTCTGTTCAGCCCTTTTACTGCCTGTCCCTCACTGGTGGGGGCTGGAACTGAAAGAGCTGGTTCAAAGATGCTTCCAAACCCTTCAGCATTGGGACCACCAAGTGATAGACTCCACAGGGAGAAATGCAGATGTGATTGTGATGGGTTGGACCCTCGCCCCCCCAGGATGCCACCTGATGTGCTGGGGTCCCACTGGTTCTGCCTGCTCCACCAGCCTGGGTTTCCTCACCCTGTCCTAGCTGTGCTAAGCCCTCAAGCCTTCTCCAGTGCGCACACACGCACAGGTAGGGACACACCCAGCTGCAAATGGACACAGAGACACTGAGATCAGCTCGGGGATTGCCCAGTGCTCATGTGCACACGTCCTTTGTGGTATGAACCCCAAATAATATTGTCTTGCGCTATATAGAAAGATCCGTACAGCACAAGCTCATAAAAATTCACCCTCTCCCTCAGTGTGGAGAAAGAGATGCACAGTTTTTTGTGCCCCGCCCCCGATATTAATTGTACAAATTGGGATTTATGATAAACAAGAAATAAGTTTATTAACTACAAAAGGTAAATGTTAAGTGATTATAAGGGATAGCAAACAGAACAAAGCAGATTACTGAGCAAATAAAACAAAACACGCAAACTAAGCTTAATATACTCAAGAAACTGGTTACACATAGTAATTTATCACCCTAAATGTTGGTTTAGGCAAGTTGCAGAGTTTCTGTAGTTTACAGTTCCAGTTATTTCTCCTTACAGACTGGACCCCAGTCTCAGCCTGAACTCACCCCTGCCTTTCCCTTCAGGTGTTTTCAGCAGTCTTCCTTCCAGGCAATGGAGGAAAGTCCTGAATGCCTTCCTTCCCAGCCTTCAATAGAATTTACATAAGGCGGGAAGCCTTTGTTTCCAGTGGAAAAGTACCGACAGTGTCCAAGGTGGTACTCCGTACCAGGTGACCTCATCAGATGACCCTGCAGTGTCAAAGCAACATCCCAAGAAGCTTGTCAGGATGGTGGGAGATTCGTATCTTCAAAGTTCTATTGTCCTTCTTAATGCCCAATCCAGGATGATTGCATACTGTCTGGTGGGTGTTCCCACAAATACACACCCAGTTGTAATTGTTATATAGTCAGTATTCCTAACTTCAGAATCAGAAATGATACATGCATACAAATTGGATAATCACATTCCGTAAATCATAACCTTTCCAATGATATCTCACATGACCCATCTTGCATAAAACATATCTTAGTTATGCCATATTCATATAATAAAATTTCTATGAAGAATATGGGGTGTAATGTCACAGTGATATTTAGTGTATAATGGGAGGTGGGTTGTCCTGAGGTTAAAACACAGAATTGGGCATTGGGGTTCCTGGGTCTCTTACCAGCTCTGCCACAGACGATGTGTAACCTTGGGAAAGTCATGTTGCCTCTCATTTTGCATTGTAAATGGGATGACAGACCTTCCCTGCTCCCAGAGGGGTTGGTAAGCTCTTCGTGAGGTGCTGAAATACTGTGGAGATGAGCACCATAAAACAGTCTTATAAATAAAAGTAGACCCCACTGCGGGGTGGAGTCAGAGCTGCTCCTGTACCTTCCACTCCCTGATAATTTATGATATCTCCCTTTTTATATCGGCCCTGCTTGGGACACATTAGAGGTTCCGCCCTCCTCATGCAGTACAGGAGACCTCATTCCGTTATTTCCTTCACTTCCTCCACAAACACACACCAGTTCGGAATACACCCACTATTCCACACCCGCTCCCAGGCGGCCTGACCCCTCTCTCCCTGCTTACAAGTTGGCAAAGGGGATTCAGGTTTCAAGGAACGTGGGAAAATCTCACCCTGACTCTTGGATGTTGCACTCAGGGAATCCTATTGAATCACATTGCAGAGAGCTCCAGCTTTGCTGGGCCCTGGGCGGGGGCTGTTAACTGGGTAGATCATTGTCTCCCTGCAAACAACAAGCCAGTTCATCTCTGTTTTCCTTAATAGTTACTCCAAGATAGAATCTGACTCAGAAATGTTGATGTGACTCCATCGCAGATTGCCAACCAGAAGGTGATGAAAGATGCTTTTGGGTTTTTTTGTTAGGCATGAAAGAAAGAAATGAGCCTTGGGCCTTTATATAATATATCCTTGTTAAGAGAGCTAGCTGTTGATTCACCCACATACTGCTGGACTTACAGAGCTGGTTTTAGAGTGGAGACCTGCAGGCACTCAGACCTATTCACTATTGAGGTATTCCCGCTTGTTAGTACAGTATCCTTGAATTAAGAATAAAGGTTTAGTTAGTTTATATGATTAAATTTTCAAAAGTGCCCCATGGCTTTTGTGTACATGCGAACTCCAGGATGCCCATATCTGTGTGAACATGGGATGCAGGTGTGTGGTGGAGCTTGAGCATGTGCAGAAGTTTGCATTCCCTGCCGAAAACCTGTCCTTTGAAAACCCCCCCTATCAATTGTCCTGATTATGCATCTTAACTATACAAGAAAGAGAACTCCTTTTTAAAGGGATAATTCACATCCTATATTTTGAACATTGTTTTGAATAAAACCGGAGCTGCATTCTGACCTGATTTCCTTTCGGAGCTTGGTTGGACTTCTGTAAGGCTGTAACTCCATTGATCAAGTTAAGGGATCAAGCTATTGGGGAGGGGGAAATAGCTCAGTGGTTTGAGCCTTGGCCTGCTAAACCCAGAGTTGTGAGTTCAATCCTTGAGGGGGCCATTTAGGGATTGGGGCAAAAATTTGGGGATTGGTCCTGCTTTGAGCAGGGGGTTGGACTAGATGACCTCCTGAGGTCTCTTCCAACCCTGATATTCTATGATTCTAAGATTTTGGACATCTGAGTAAAATAGCAGTTTCGTCTCGCACTCCGTCCAGTGAGGTGTCGGACGTCCCACCGGCTGGTTGCTGCTGAAACGCCAGCATCCCTTGAGAGGGACAGTCCTAGCTCCGGAGCTCAAAGGTGCTCCACCTCTCTACCAACCCAAGATTTGTAAACACTGTCCAGCAGCTTTGACGGTCACTATTGCGGTTAGACAGTCCTTATGTCTAAAGGAAAATGTTGGTTTCTTCTTATTCCAGGCATCCAGCAATGAAATGGAATGATCCTGGCTTTAATGCTGATGTTGCTTTCTTGGAAAGCAGCCTAGGCCTGTGTAACAGTTTCAGGATCAGAGTAGCCATTTGACATAAATTGGCCTTCTGATTATTGTACTTAAAACTCATTATGTGGCACATGTTCCTAGCACTAGAAACCCCCGTTAAGCACAATGTAAAAAGAGAATTGATAACCCAGGTGTATGATGTCATCCCTATTCAGTGACTCCTGAAGGGGAAATTGTCTGGAATTTCTTGCTTGATTTTGCAATGGAAGATGAAAATATGAAGCAGAATACCCTGGTCATTATCGCTGGCTGTTATGCAGTTAGTGACCCTGGAGTAACATTCTCCATGATCAGATGCCTAGATACCAGGGTGATTTGCACACGTGCTATATATAGGCAGGCAGGTCAAAAGTTGTTCTCAGCTTTATCTTTTAAGTGGAGGCACTGATGTAGCTCAAGAGGAGAATAAAAGCCTCTCTGACACGGGCGTGACGTGCCGGAGGGCCTTCTCAGAGCTCGGCGATAGCTGTGTAACAATGCATGCTTCCACTTGCAATGAGTAGGAAGTTCAGGCTTTGGAAATGTAATGTGGTTTTGGAGCTTTTGAGGAATAACTTGTTAAAATAAAATAAATTGTGGAAAGCTCAGTTTTAAGACTCAGTCCCAACAATAGGAATTTGAGGATAGGAGAGCTGAGGGGGCACTTCCTTAAACTGACTGCTCTGACTGTCAGCTGAGGGGAGGTGTGTGTTGCTTTGTATGTGCACTTTGGGCAGAAGTTTCCCTCGGCAGCACTCCGGGGGACAGGCTGACACTGCGTGTTGTAGCCTCATCTGAGGTGTGTTAGTAATGTTGATTTAATTTATCAACTTAATTTAATTTGATTTTAATTAATTTTAAGTGATATTAATAATTAATTATTAATATTAATTAGTATGGGTTTAGGCTCCCCAATCTATTTGATCAGAAGATAAAGTTCTTGTCCCGAATCAGGCTCCACAGAATTTATAAGGGACCCTTGGGGGTATGACAGGAGACAGTCACACTGAGACAGATATAGTCATAAAGACTTTTTATTAAAATCAAGGAAATAGTAAGCAAATGGTACAATAGTCAAAGTTACAAAATTACAATTGTATTACTGTTATTCAAGAGATACACATGGTAATACAATATTATATGCTGCAAAACGTTGGTTAATACTCACATCCTGTTTTGATAACCTGGTGTTGAAAGACACAGGACCTCGCCTCTGGCGGTTCCGGTTTCTCACCTCTTGCAGAGGTGTGCAGAGGAAACTAATGTGAAGAGCTGTCAAAACTGCTTTAGAATTTACTCTGTAACTTAACTAAAATAAAACCTAATACACAAACTGAGAATAAACATTTAGGCAAACAGTCTGGGCATGTAGGAAAAACTGTTTTTAACTAATAGCCCAAAATAGGACAGAGCGAGGCAAAGACCAGCAATGGTGGACAAAGGAACTGCTCTTGAAGACTTCTTAGCAATGGTGAGAGGAGAGGATCAGGAACCTCCTGAACAGGGATGGAGCAGCGGATACCCTGGAAGCTTTTTTAACTTGCATGTCTTAAGATATTAAAGATGTAGAACAATTGTAGATACATTACTAAACCTTACTGCAGCTGTGATGAGCGAGATTCACTTGAAATCTCTCTCCCAGCATTGTCTGGATACTTGCATTTTTCCATGTATGGACATTTTAAAGTGATTTCATGTGTATGTTTGTGAATATACGTAGATACTTGGCATGGTCTTCAATAGATTCTCTGCAGTCGTCTTGTGCTGAGCTCTGTCATACTGTACTCAAGTTCCTCCTCTTTTGAATCCCAAACACATCATTTGGGATCATTACCCCCTGGGCAAATCAAACACTGGTATAGTGACTAGCAACACAGCAAGCTAATAAAGAAAAGGCAAATCAAACCTCTAAAGAAGTTTGTAGGCAAAGCGTTCCTCAACCAGCAACGCAGAAGCGGTTTCTGAATCTGGTATTGTTGAGTCTCAGATACCACCACCGAAAGCCAAGGAAAAGTGTCGTCGTTGGGGATGGAAAAGTTGGAATGTTAGAAAAGTGGGGAAATTCCAGAAGACTGGGAGGGTGCTTATCTTGTGACTCTATTTAAAAAGGCAAGTGGGATGACCCTGGTAAATAGAGGCTGGTTACCCTGACATCAGTCCCAGGTAAAATAAAGGAAAAGCTGATATGGGTTCAAATGACACAGAATTAAAGAACAGGATTATAATTCATGCCAGTCAACATGGCTTTATGCAAAACAGGTCTTAACAAACCTGTTCACTCTTTGATGTGATGACAAGTTTGGTTGCGAAAGGTAACTGGGTAGATGTATACTTACACTTTTGTAAGTGATTAAAAAATTAGCACTATAAAATATCAATAAAGCATACATTATATGGGTTAAGAACGGGCTGACAGCTCTCAAAGTAGTTGTCAGTGGGGAATCATGGAATGGGGTGTTTCTAGGGATTGGTTCCTCAGGGACTAGTACTCGGCCTGACGCTATTCAATGTTTTCATCAATGATCTGGAATGAACTATAAAATCTTGTGATAAAATTTGTGGATGACCCTAAGATTGGGCGGAGTGGTTACTAATGACGAGGGCAGTCATACAGAGTGGTCTGGATCACTTGGTAAGTTGGGCCCATATAAACAAAATGCATTTTAATTCAGCAGGGGCGTAGTGACCCGGGGATCCCTGTAAAACTCTGCATCTCCTGTGCCTTCTGCCAGTTGATACCAAGAAGTTCCTTGGTCACAGTAGCATGGCCAGATTTGCTATGCAGAGAGTAACTCACAAGATCATAACCTTTGATGTTAATGTGGTTGGCAGAAAGGAATTTGACAAAGCAGATCATATCGGTGTTCTGTTTGGAGGCTAGGAACTCGAGAACAGAGCATTTAGCAGGGGAGACGCACCCTTGGTGGGATAATGCAGCGGCATTCCCATCATCTTGCTTTGGCAGGGGAAACCAAAGCTGTATGAAGCCGGTCAAATCTTTCAGATCCTGACAAGCATGGACTCTCAGGCAATCTCAGTCCTACACCTTGACTTGGTACTAGCTGCACCGGTCTCTCACCTGCAGACTGAACTCTAATGTTGCAGCAGGTGATGTTACCTGTTTGTGGACTTTCTGAGGTTCTTGTCACATTTTATCACCAAACAAGTGTTCCTCAGGTAGGTATCGAAGGAAATGGCTTTGAAGCGGGGTTGCTATACCTCCGGAGGGGAGTGCATTAGCTTCGATGGAAGTCAGCTGGTATTGTAGGCAGCAGATATATCAGTGAATGCTGAGAGTAAATACTCTCACTAGAACTATATTGAGGGTTTCTTTTATCACAACCAGTTTTCTAGTAACTCTTCAATATCTACGGAAGGGAGTGACAGTCCCTGGGCCCCAAAACACCTGCGCAGGAGCAAGGCCCAGCAAAGCTCTCTGCGTGGCCGTGCTATGGGGCTGGCTAGTGTACCCAGTAGTACTCCCTGGCCCTAAAGGGGTGTGGCCAAGGCTGCTGTGCACTGCTGGGAGAGCACATACTGCATCTCCCTGCAGCTGTCAGGAGCTCTCTGTCCTCCCATCCCCACAGGACTCCGGGAGGGCTCCTGCCTTCTCGGTCAGGTCCCCATTGCTTCTCAGCAGACCTTCTTTAATGGATTCTAAGCCAAGAGGGCTAATTGCAAATGCAAACGGTTCAGGAAAGAACACGCATGAAGTCCATCACTAGTGATGTGTGGATTGTGGACAGCACGAATGTCACTGGAGGAAAAGAGGTTGTCGTTGGCTTGTTATTTCTGTGGAATAAAATGTTGGCAGGTGTCCAAACTGATATTGCCAGGAGAGAAGCACTTTCTTAGCTGGATAGCTGCCTGCCTTCCTCTCCTGTGAAACTAAATACAAATTAGTGGCACTGATTAGTTGATATCGATTGTGAAAGTAGCTCAGTTTAAGATGCTTTATTTGTTAGTGCTCACTGTAGGACTCCCCTTTCATTAAAACCCTCTTATTAGATTAGACCAGGGGTCAGCAACCTTCCAGAAGTGGTGTGTCGAGTCTTCATTCATTCACTCTAATTTAAGGGTTTGCGTGCCAGTCAGACATTTTAACGTTTTTAGAAGGTCTCTTTCTATAAGTCTATACTGTATAAATAAACTATTGTTGTATGTAAAGTAAATAAGGTTTTTAAAATGTTTAAGAACCTTCATTTAAAATTAAATTAAAATGCAGGGCCCCCCGGACCGGTGGCCAGGAGCCGGGCAGTGTGAGTGCCACGGAAAATCAGCTCGCGTGCTGCCTTTGGCATGAGCGCCATAGGTTGCCTACCCATGGATTAGACTGTGTAGGTTGCAAACATGCTCTCAGGTGAGACGAGCTGTGTCACCCATCAAAGGGAATCTCCCTCCTTAGCTCTTCACAGGTTTCTTTTCACTCCACTTCCAACTCTCGTTGCCTGTAGAGGAAAAGCTCTGATGACACCACTCACAGCTGCATGATCCATTTTAGGATCTCCATAATTGCTGTTTGGACGCAGGGACTCCCTCCCACTTCCTTGGCGGGAGGAGACACTGTGCAATCTATGGGCCTCTCTGGTTTCCCAAATGGCCTAGGGCAAGAAGCAGAGGGGAGATCCCCTGCACTTCCCCAGCACTTCTTAGTGAAGCAGCCCCAGATCAGATTGCTGATGATTGTGCTCTATAACTCTGGAGTCAGGCAGGTCCTCAGAGCTCCTTCTGGCTCTGAGACGTGGTTGGGCAGGATTTACCTCTTAGCGTTCTGTGGCTTCCAGAGCTGCTCTGACAGCCTGCACCCTTACGTACAATTGCAAAGAAATGAATAATTATGTAGAAAAGAAAGAAAAGGCAGTGGAATGTAGGCGTGGCTTGACATGAGTAATTTAAATATGTGGGGGACTTGAACGACGGGATTAGGCAGGTAACTAGATCAGCAGGCTGAAAGTAGTCTGTTTGTGATGGGGTAAGTCAATGGGCCAGCGAGCTAAAAGATAGATGTCTGAACTAGATACAATACGAGCAGGAACACCCAGGGAACGATTTACTGAGAACAAGATAACAATGGGCAAGAGGAGTCAGGAGCGTAAAGATGAGGTAGAGCACAAAGTTGAACAGGGACAGCCTGTGGACAGGGATTGATTCCTGCCCAGTAACCAAGCCAGTCCCCAAACGTGATGCAATGTGTAGTGACTGTACTGTGATGTGTAAATATATGTGAAGGGAGCGGGGTTCAATGAAACATTGGATGTGTGATATGCCTGTACCCATCCCTAAATGTTGAGCCTAATGAACTCCAGCATAGTTTGATTGTCGTCGTCGGTGATCCCTCAAGGTCGAGGATGATCTCTTTCACAGGTGGGTCCTTTGGTGACTGAGGAGTCCGATCCTTGAGCTACAGGCTCCTTGGCGGACGTTGCAGGTGATGTTGGAAGTCCAGGTTGGGCTGCGATTGCTGCGTGACAGTCGTCTGTCCTTTCTTTTCTGGCGTTTTTCTGCGATCAAAAGGCGATTTTCCTCAAAAAGGGACGTTCCCTCTCTGATGAGTCTTTGCCAGTTACCCCTGTCCTGGGATACCGTTTCCTTTGGCCTCTCCGTTTCCTTTCTCCTTTGGTGAGTTGGGTGTACAGCCGTTGTTTTGGTAAGCGCACATCAGGCGTGCGCACCCAGTGCCCACTCCACCTCAGCTGGTGCTGGATAGTCAGGGCCTCAACGCTGAAGATGTCGGCCTCTGTGAGGACACTGCATTAGTGCGATGATCCTCCCACTTTATGTTGAGGATCTTCCGGAGAAAGTGCTGATGCTGGTTTTTCAGCTGTTTTCTGTAGGTCACCCAAGTCTCTCAGCCATAGAGGAAAGTTGGGATTATCACCACTTGCTAAACAAAAAATCTAGTTTGACTGTACGCCAATAAAGAAACCTCAGTGATGAGTTCAAACTTGAGCTGAGTTCCTGGAAACCAAGTGGGTAAGGTCTCAATGGCGCCTGAGTTGATATAGTGTCAGAAGCAACCTCAGCAACAATGAGGACCAAGCGTGTTTCACAGGGATAGGCAAAGCCTCTGCTACAAACATGGCACGTGCCTTAAACTAGGTTCTCTGGCTCTGCCAGGAGTGGAGGGAAGGAGCTGGGGGTGGCACCCTGCTGTTCCAGAATTTCAGAGTTAGTTTAAAGGAAACACATAGCTGCAAAGAAAACCTGCTGTTTAGTCACTAATGCAGGCCTGTCCTGCTGCAGACTCTTTCAGCCAAATTCTTCTGTCCTTCAGCAAAATTTCCATTGAAGTCCATGGCAGGTTTGTCCAAGGACGAAGTGCAGGGTTTTGGGATTTGGGCCTAGGAGTTACAAACAGTCTTCAGTCACCTGAAGAGGCTGTAAACTCCGAATCAAATGATGAGACGAGCATCTGGGGGCACTCAAACGCCACCCCTTTGTGTCCCTCCCCTCGGATAATGAGGGAGGGGATCTGTACGATGTGGATGGGAAATGATGTATGTTTTAATGAAACTGTGCGGTTTGATCATTAGGATTGTTTTAGTGAATGAAGATATGAAGCGTGAAAACAGTTAGAAGTAACATCAGATGCTCTGCTTCACAGGGGTGTAAGAGCTTCCCTGGGGTACTTGAGAGATACCCCAGCTCCATTCATCTTAAAGTTTGGTGAGAGATGGCAATTTGGGAAATCTACATATAATTCATGAATTCTAGATTGTGTATGAACTCTGTATCTATATCTTTGTCACACTATCCAGTCCATTTTGGGAATGTGGGGCTTGTCTGGCTTCTCTGTTGTCTTTTTACCTCTATGTTGGACTGAAATTCCAAGGGATGGTGATAGAGGGCTGACAACGGAGGGTCGTTAAACCTTGACAGTCCTCTGTTCACATGGAAGCCCCTTTGGGCAAAGAGTTGGCTACTGCCCAGAAGAGTCAATCTGCCCAGGTGACCTGGTAACCAAGCAACAATCACCTGGTGGAGGACTTTGATTATCTGATGAGGCTGATTGGGGGTCACCTGACAAAGGGGACTAGAGGTTATAAAGGAAAATGTGTCTCCCGAGCCATTATGGGAGGTGCGGAGAAGAGGAGAGAGCACAGAAGGCTGGCTGCGAGAGTGAGTGGAAATTACATGGTCCAGAGGAGAAGCTATGTCTTTAAACTACGATTTGAGGACTTCAGTAGCACAGATATAGGTGTGAGGGTTTTTTTTTGTAGGAGTGGTGAGTGAAATTCTGTGGCCTGCGTTGTGCAGGAGGTCAGACTAGATGATCATAATGGTCCCTTCTGACCTAAATATCTATGAATCTATGTGCAGCAGGGAAGTGGGAGAGGAAGGATCCTGACCTCATTAGGGGACTCTGATTGAGCCCAAAGAATGCTCCAGAGTTGTGAGGAAACTGAGGCAGGGAAATGCATCTTGGTGTTTTATTGTTTTGTCTGGATGTGTATAAATCTTGTGCTGTCTAAAGAATAACTGTATTAGAATCCCTTTTGCAAAGCCTGTGTGTTATGTACTTCAGCTATCAAGTGTCCCTGTGCATATGCTGCTGAGGAGTTTGGAGGAGCCTAAACTAGTCATGGGGCCTATGGCACCTGGACTGCAAGGTCTCACTTCTGTGAAGAGGCAACAGACAGAGCCTGTGCCCAAGAAGTGTGCCAAGGAATGAGACGCTGCTGCAGCCTATGCCGATCAAGCGCACAAGTCCAGTGTGTGGGACCCAAATCCAGCAGCCTAGTGAGTGTTCAGCTGGAAGGGCTTCACCAGGGTTGTGACGGGAGTAAGTGTATGCACTGTCTCCTGGCAGAACCTGTTCCTACAAGTTCAGGACAAAGGCCTGTTCTCATTCAAACAGGGACCCAGCGAGGCTTGGTCTGACCCTTTTTCAATCATATTTTTCTTCCGGACATTAGGAGACCTCTAATAAGATGTTTTCCAATTTTAACAAACATTTTGTAAAGCACCGAGTCAACTAAAGATGTAGTTTGAATAGTGTTTGTAGCTACAATATCTGAGATGGGTGGGAATTCATTAGCTGCATATCTCATGGGGACAGGAATTTTCAAGCTGAAAACTTCTTCAGATTCACTCACAGCAGAAAGAGATGTTTTAGCTCTGACTGCTCTATGACAGATTCCGCCTTGGTAGGAAGATAATTGTCCTCGGATATGATTTGTTTCCTCTTGCCGCCTTCTAACTGTGAAGGATTATCCTTGTGCATGTCCATAGATTCTGTGCTGAGCCATAGATTCTGTGCTGTGCAAAATTCTAGCAGAAGTCACATTTCCCATGGTAAATGCGATAATATATTTTTATAGGAAAAGTCTTTAATCTGAATAATCAAAACTTAGGGCTATATTCTGCTCTGTTACATCAGGTAAGGGAACTGTCTCAGGGTAAACAAGAACAGAATTTGACCCAGTGCTTCTGTGTAAATATATCCACTGTGTATTCTGTACATGCAAATACCCACACTGAGGATAAGTGCGGAAGAATCATTAAGCCATAAGAACATAAGAACGGCCAGACTGGGTCACACCAAAGGTCCATCTAGCCCTGTATCCTGTCAATACCAGGTGCACCATAGGGAATGAACAGAACAGGGAATCATCAAGTGATCCATCCCTTGTCACCCATTCCCAGCTTCTGGCAAACAGAGGCTAGGGACACTATCCCTGCCCATCCTGGCTCACAGCCATTGATGGACCTATCCTCCAAGAACTTATCTAGTTCTTTTTTGTACCCTGTTATAGTCTTGGCCTTCACAGCATCCTCTGGCAAGGAGTTCCACAGGTTGACTGTACGTTGTGTGCAGAATTATCTTCTTTTGTTTCTTTTAAAACTGCTGCCTATTAATTTCATTGTGTGACCCATAGTTCTTGTGTTATGAGAAGAAGTAAATAACACTTCCTTATTTACTTTCTCCACACCAGTCATGATTTTATAGACCTGAATCATATCACCCCCTTAGTCACCTCTTTTCCAAGCTGAAAAGTCCCATTCTTATTAATCTCGCCTCATACGGAAGCCGTTCCATACCCCTAATCATTTTCTTTGCCTTTTTCTTTACCTTTTCCAATTCCATATATCTTTTTTGAGATGGGGCAATCACATCTGCATTCATTATTGAAGATGTGGGCATACCATGGATTTATGTAGAGGTAATATGATATCTTCTGTCTTATTATCTATCCCTTTCTTAATGATTCCCAACATTCTGTTCGCTTTTTTGACTGCCACTGCACATTGAGTGGATGTTTTCAGAGAACTATCCACAACGACTCCAAGATCTTTCTTGAGTGGTAACAGCTAATTTAGACCCCATCATTTTATATGTATAGTTGGGATTCTGTTTTCCAGTGTGCATTACTTTGCATTTATCTACATTGAATTTCATCTGCCATTCTGTTGCCCAGTCACCCAGTTCTGAGAGATCCTTTTGTAGCTCTCCGCAGTCTGCCTGGGATTTAACTATCTTGAGTAGTTTTGTATCATCTGCAAATTTTGCCACCTCACTGTTTACCCCGTTTTCCAGATCATTTATGAATATATTGAACAGCACTGGTCCCACTACAGACCCCTGGAGGACACCGCTATTAACCTCTCTCCATTCTGAAAACTGACCATTTATTCCTAACCTTTGTTTCCTAGCTTTTAACTAGTTACCAGTCCATGAGAGGACCTTCTCTCTTATCCCATGACAGCTTACTTTGCCTAAGAGCCTTTGGTGAGCGACCTTGTCAAAGGCTTTCTGAAAATCTAAGTACACTGTGTCCACTGGATCCCCCTTGTCCACATGCTCGTTGACCCCCTCAAAGAATTCTCATAGATTGGTGAGGCATGATTTCTCTTTACAAACACCACATTGGCTCTTCCCCAACTAATTGTGTTCATCTACGTGTCTGACAATTTTGTTCTTTACTATCGTTTCAACCAGTTTGCCCGGTACTGAAGTCAGGCTTATGGACCTGTAATTGCCGGGATCACCTCTGGAGCCCTTCTTAAAAACTGGCGTCACATTAGCTCTCCTCCCGTCAGTTGGTACAAAAGCTGATTGAAATGATAGGTTACGTGCCACAGTCAGTAGTTCTGCAATTTCACATTTGAGTTCCTTCAGAACTCTTGCGTGAATCCCATCTGGGCCTGGTGACTTGGTGCTGTTTAGTTTATCAGGTTGTTCCAAAACCTCCTCTAATGACACCTCAATCTGGGACAGTTCCTCAGATTTGTCACCTAAGAAGAATGGCTCAGGTCTGGGAATCTCCCTCACATCCTCAGCTGTTAAGACTGATGCAAAGAATTCATTAAGCCAGACTCATCCCTGGTGTAACTCCAGACTCATCCCTGGTGTAACTCCAGACTCATCCCTGGTGTAGGGGTGAATGTGGTTCAACTGTGCGGTCTCGTCTGTAAGTCACCTGAAGTAGGTGGCACATCAGCTCTGTGCTTTCAGGAGGCAGCTGCCCTGAAAGCTGGCTCTGCATCCTGCCCTTTCCTTGTGGACTGGCAGATAGTTGTTCACTAGGCAGGGTGCCGTGAAATTAAAGCCAAGGGCCAGAGTCTGCCACGGCGTAAGCTCCATTCAGCTCAAGTGACCCCCATAAGGATGCTCAGTGGGGAGAGACAGATACAGAACTTTTGAGGTGAGGCTTTTGAGTGAACCTGGGCACAACTACAAGCAAACAAGTTGTGGGTTTTACACTAAAATCCAGAGAGAACTGCCATTTTGTGTGTAATGAAACAGAGACCTGAAGAAGAGCTCAGTGTGGCTCGAAAGCTTGGTGCGCTCTCGCCAACAGAAGCTGGTCCAGTAGCAGATATTACCTTGTCTTTTTGAAATTGTTAGTCAGTTTTGCTTTGAGTTTTAGGGAAAAAGCCTTTTAAATATATGGGAATAAATTCTTAGATGTTCAGCTATTAAAGAAATGGGACTGTATAAATGTCTGGATCACTCTGGTAACCATAGCTTTGACCCTGTCCCATCTCCCACACAACACCCCCCAAAATAAGGATACACAGCGAGATAGACACATTAATAAATGATTGAATTGAGAGAAAATCGGGGACAACTTTGATCACAGAATGCTTTAGAGCCGTGTGGCTCACTTAACTATGTCGTATACCTAGTTTTAGATAGATAATGCCTTGTGCTCCAGTGTTCACAGACAGCACACTGGACCTCAGGAAATAGTCAGAATTTAAGCTTCCCTTCTCTGCGGGTTGTAGACTCCTTGACGTCCTCAGACAAAAAAACAAGATTCAGGGAGAGCCTGACAAGGTGCCCAGGGTTTTAAATATCAGATCGTTTTCAGATTATGAGATTTAACATGGTATCAATCTTACTTGCCCAGGATTTCAGCTGCCCCCCCAGGTGGCAGCAAGACAAGGACAAAGTTAAGGTGGTTGAGTGACCTTACATGTAAGTTTCAACACTTTCCTAACTTTGAATTTTCCGGCTTCCTAATGACTTTAATCCCCCTGAGGCTGGCTGTGTCAAGGCCACGTAACCACCTTGAATCTCGGTTTTCTCCTCTATCACATAACAATGAATGCTGGTTACCTACACACCAGGGTATTGCAAGACTTACATTGCGGGTATTAGGTGCTTTGAATGGAATTCACCACATAAATGCAAATGATTAAAGACAGTTAATAATCCCATGGATTATGGAGATCTTTCTCTTCCAGACCTGAACTGTCAACTAGATCATGCTGCCTCAAGTAAGTCTGTCTCTCTCTCTGCAGCCTGGCAGGAGCCTCTGAACCCCTGAAAACGCTGCTGGTTCAAGTCACACTGTGAAATTCAGTAACCTGTGAGCATTAGAGGGCTTTACCACAAGATTTCTGAAGCAGGCACCAACATTCTGAGTGCCTCCGGAAGCTTGCTGACCCCACGCAGGTTGCCTAATGTTTGTGAGTCAGAGTTAAAATTCATAATAATCTGTCACCAAACTATCCAAAGCTAGCCAGAAGCACCAGTCATCACTGGCCAGAAGACTAGGTAGACACTGGGCTCTGTGGGTCAAACTGTTCTTGATTTTAGGACTAGTCAGAGAAAGTTGGGAGATGTCCTCAAAATGCTTCTATCTCCCTAATGAACAGCCTTGTTCAATTTGCTTTACATTTTCAGAAAATTTCAGCCTTGGCATAAGAACTCAAAAGAGGAACTGCCAAGGCAGATGGATTTCGCGTTGGCAAGTCAGAGGAGTGAGGGTCAGGTCAGTCCATCAGGCTCGTAATGGGAAGGTAGCTTCAGCCCTAAACACTGGAGTCCCTTCAGAGTGTTGGCAGTGACCCCTGGAAGGGTTCATGTTAGCCTTAGGTAGCTGAGGTTTCCATAGCCCTCTGAGACCCTTGAATGAAAGGAGCCACAGAAGCACAAAGCTGCTTTATTAGTAGAGCCCACACCTGTTTGTTTGCCGTTTCAATCGATACAAAGGTAGTCCACCCGCTGGGAGAATGGAATTAATTACAAATTAAACATCTTAGAGCAGCAAAGATAAAGTGGAATAAAAAAAGTGTGGAGAAAGAGCAGCTTCCGTTTATGCTCTCTCAAATCACCCCAAGCGAAGGCGCTGAGACGGGTGGGAAGTGGCAGGCAGAGAGTACAGCTGTGCATGTCGAGAGCCCAGGTGAGAGATTCTGTATTTGCTGGACAACCGGAAGCAGCAGCTCATTTGTGTTGGGATTAAACTGCACAAACAAAGACAAAGCAGCAAAGTGGTTCCCGGGCACTAATTCCGCTCCCGCCGAGCAAGCGGACGAATACTGGTGCTCCGGCTGATGCCTTTCGGCAGAGGATCAAAAGGCGCCGTCTGAAGGCGGGGAGGTGGGACTGTGCCCCTTTTTAAGTGATAGGGAAAGTGAGGCCGAGAGAGGTTAATCGCACACACCTGTCAGTTACACCCCCCGGGGTAGGACTAGAGATGGGCAAAACCATTGACAGGAATGATATCATGGCTTTGACCTTAGTGGGTTTGCTTGGGTGGGTAAGCGCTTGCCTGGATGAGTCAGGGTTGTACAAGCCGGCACTCAGTGTGTCAAGAAATCCACAAAATCTGCTTCACATGCGGAGTCCTCAAAAACAAAGGCAGTATTTTAAATCTCCCTGAAGGGGAATGCTTTGTATCCTAGCCACAGTGTCAGACCCAGAGTCAGGCCGGCCCCTTCATTAACGGCAATGTTGCAGACTCCTTTAAGCCAGTTGCTTTGCTGAGTATCGACTGGCTGTTCATGAAAATATTTTAAAAATGAAGATGCAGCCTAATGCAGTGGTGTTAGAGAATCATCTAATAGTAACCACACTCACGTTTTCGATTTTTGGTCTGCTGCTAGTAGCCAGTATCAGGAGCCTATTGCTCAGGCTAACAGAGAGTGTCTTCGGTATTTGGAGATTCACATCGACAAATAATACAGCTATTTGCAGAACTTCAGGTGCCCTGGCTCAGCTCAGTTCCCTGAACCAGTCTCTCTCTGGCCACGGAGGCTGTTTGATCCTTTCAGTGCACTTAGAAGCTGAATCCATAGCATTTGCCAATAGAAATGGATACATACATCAAGCTAGGTATTGTTATGATGCTCCCTTAAATGTGCAGAAAGAAGAAGGGGAATGAACAAATCGCGGAACATCTCCCCCACACAGGTTGGCGTGTTAAACGTCTTTCCTTGAAATGCCTGTTTAGCCATTAGGGAGACAAGGTGGGTGAGGTAACACCTCCTAATGGACCAACTTCTGTTGGTGAGAGAGACATGCTTCCGAGCTTAAACAGATCTCTTCTTCAGGTCTGGCTAAGGTACTCCAAGTGTCACAGCTAACTGTGGACCATTATCAGCTTTGTGGTGCAATGTCTGGCCAGATCCTCATTCGGTCTGGTAATGGGAGCCACCAGAAAGCCACGATTCTCAATGTAGACTATGCAAAACAGGGAGGGGATCACGCATTGGACATGTCTTGGATAATGCTTGTAAACCTCTTCAGTTCCCTTTGGGCGTAAGCAAGCCCCGTGGCTCTGTCTGACTAATCCCAGATCTCTGTAAGGCCTCACCATGGCGTCTGTGCATCATGCACTCATTAAGAAGCACTTCATGTGCTCCAAAAGGGTTCTCATCCCATCTCCCTCCTTTCCCTGCGCATCACTTAAATCATCGTCCTCTCTCTCCTTTGGCTCCCGTTCTCTCTGTTACTTCTTTCCTGCTTTCCCCTCCTAACTGCCCTGTTGTGGGGTAGGCCCGAGGGAGATAGGCCTCTTGCATTTGGATCTGAACATGGTTACAGTTGGACTCCGTCTAATCTCCGCCAGCCAGGGTGTTCCCGAGGTGCTGAGCATGCTCAGCTCATTGTGGATGCTGGTTGACTAGCGGGGAAGTAATGTTATGGTTGGTCAGCCAGAGGACTAGCAGTCAGGAGAGCTGGGTTTTTTATTCCTGGCTGTACTAGCGACTCACTGTGTTACCTTTGGCAAGTCGCGTCACCACTCTGTGCCTCAGTTTCCCTGGTGGTACAACAGGGGCAATCCACAGAGACCGTGTTAAAATTCATGACCTACGAAATGCAGCAATTGTTAGTGCAGATTTAGCATGGTCCAAAAAAATGTCACAATTGTTTTGCCCAGTATGACAGTGGAATTATAGCGCAGACACTATGGTAAGTTGCCACAAGGAAAGGATTGTTTTAAAAACGGAATAACTTTTCTTTGGCTCTGAGATGGGTTCTCATTGCTGAAGCACAATCCAGAGCCGCTCCTGATGTGCACTGTAGCTTTCAAGATTGAAAACCTGTTCCCCTGAACAGGACGCTGTTCTCTCCTCTGCCCGCGGGGTTGTTGTTCACAAGCTCATTCACTAATGCAGATAGCCAGCTATTCTCAGCTGTTACAGTCTCCAGCAGTGAGACTATTGAAAACCAGCTTACATGGAGTCCGAGCTCCAGAATAGTCAATCAGTAACAGACACACTTTTTTGTCTTTATGGAGACAACTGGAGACCCTGTTTCTAGACTTTTCCCCAGAAAGAGGCACTTTTCAAAAGGGAAAGTCACTGGCACTGGTTTATTTAATCCTGTCAGTGCTTTTGAACGTCTCTCCAAGGTGTCCAGATGTTTTCTCCAATTGCCTTTCTGAGGAAAGGTGTAGAATGGCAAATTTTAATCTCAAACATTCCCCCCGCCCCCAGTGCATGGGGCTTATGATTTGGGGGTAAATCCCCAATCCCACAGTCTGAGCTGTGTGGCTGGAGATGTGCCCCTGGGAGCAGCCCACTGGATCGGAATTTTTTAAAAAAATTATTTGGTGCATTTAATTTGGGCAACAGAAGCATTTTGGGAAACTCTTCTAGTGGGAGCTTCTGTGAGACAAAGCCAGGGAATTAACACCCATGTGGCTGTTTAAAACTAACCCCCTCCCACCCTTTAAATGGATGACTACTGTTATAATCGGTGAGTTCTTTTTTTCAGTGTAAGCCCAGTTTGCAGTTGGATTTATATGGTGGTGTGTGAGTAATAAAGCTATGAGATATTGACTGGTTCCCTGTTCTCTCACTGCTCGCAGTACATCAAGGAAGGCTTCCCTAGAGGAACTTCTGGCAGGCTGTAAAGCATCAGCCATGACAGCACTGAGGAAACAGAGAGTTGTTTGGCTTTCTAATCTGTTATCTCCTGTGAGTTCAACATGATTTAACTGTATTCATCACTTTGTCCTAGTCCCTATTCCCCTTCATGATCACTCTTTCCTTCTTCTGTTCTTGACAGAAATGTTGGTACCTCACAGCAGGATGGCCCTGACCCAGTAACACCAACAGCATCTCCCTGGGTGGTACCTGGGAGATCGACTTTGCCGGCCTCCCGATTGTTCCATACAGTTGTAGGTAGTTCCTGTTGGTCTTGGCCGTGTATTGCTACTTTCTGTATTGAGGCCCCAATTCAGCAAGGTACTTAAGCATGTGTCGAGCTCTCAGGAAGCACATGGGCCAATTGCGGTCTACAGGCCAGCATGGAAATAAGAGGGCACACTTAGCACACTCCAGTGTGGCCTCTGTTATCCTAAAGCAAAGGCTGGGATGTTCCACAGCTGACTGATATTTACTTAGCTGGGGAAAAGAAGATATCCAGGAGACAATGTCTCTCCTCACCTGGTGGTTTCACACTTGAGATCCAAGAGGTGGTGTAGCTGCCTTGCCTCTCGAAAAGGAAACCGCCAATAGGCACGTGTGGGTAAATCACAGACTCTAAGGCCAGAAGGGACCCTCATGATCATCTTGCAAGTCACAGAGCCTCACCCAGCCACCCCTATAATAGACTCCTAACCTCTGGCTGAGTTACTGATGTCCTCAAACCTCCAGTTAAGGACTCCAAGTTACAGAGAATCCACCATTTACTCTAGTTCAAACCAGCAAGTGACCATGCCTCATGCTGGAGTGGAAAGCGCAACCTTCACCAGGGTCTCTGCCAATCTGATCTGGGGGAAAATTCCCTCCCGACCCCAAATATGGCAATCGGTTAGACCCTGAGCAAGACCCTGGGCAAGACCCAGTGGCCGGACACCTGGGAAACAATTGTCTGTAGTAACTCAGAACCCTTTCCATATAGTATCCCATCACTGGCCATTGGAAATATTTGTTAATAGCAGTCATGGCTGGGCCATATGCCATTGTAGGCATGCTCATCATACCATCCCCTCCACATATTTATCAAGCTCAGTCTTAAAACAAGTTAGGTTTTTTGCTCCCACTTCTCCCCTTGGAAGGCTGTTCCAGAACTTCACTCCTGTGATAATCAGATGCCTTTGTCTAAGTTCAAACCTAAACTGAGTGATGGCCAGTTTATATCCACTTGTTCTTGTGCCAACATTGGCCCTTAACTTTCATAACTCCTCACCTTCAGTGGTGTTTATCCCTCTGATGTATTTGTAAAGAGCAATCGTATTTCCCCTCATCCTTCACTTTGTTAGGCTAAACAAACCAAGCTCCTTAAGTCTCCTCTGATAAGGTAGGTATTCTATTCTTCTGATTAACCTCGTAGCCCTTCTTTACACCTGTTCTAGGTTTAATTTATCTTTCTTAAACATGGGAGACTAGAACTGCACACAGTATTCCAGATGAGGTCTCACCAGTGCCTTGTATAATGGTCCTAACGCTTCCCTGTCTCTACTGGAAATACCTCCCCTGTTGCATCCTACAATTGCATTAGCCTTTTTTCACAGCTACGTCACCTTAGCAGCTCCCAGTCATCATATGATCAACCAATAGACTCAGGTCTTTCTCTTTCTCTGTCGCTTCCAACTGGTACGTCCTCAGCATATAGCAAAAATTCTTGTTGTTAGTGCTTACATGCACAGCTTTGCACTGTTATATTTCAGCCCATTTCTATTCGTCCGGTTTTCAAGACCATTCAGAACTTCTTGTATGATATCCCAGTCCTCCTCCATATTGGCAATAGCTCCCAACTTTGTGTCATCCACCAATTTTATTGGCACGCTCCCACTTTTTGTGCCAAGGTCATTAATGAAAATGTTAAATAAGATCAGCCCCAAGACCTTGAGGAACTCCACTACTAACCTGACAGTTCACCTTTCGGCATGACTCGTCATAGTGTCCCTGTAACCAGTTCCTTACCCACCTTTTGATTCTCATATTAATCCCCATTTTCTCCAATTTAACTAATAATTTCCAATGTGTAGGCTTCAAGTGACAGAGAGTCAATTCCACTTTTAGGTAATGGAATTAACATGTTTCTTGTAACATGTCTTGGTTTTGGTGATTTGTTTCCCCCTTTAGGTTGGGCTGGTCTGTCCCCTAACATTTAGAGATGTCAGGTCAAATTCTTCACTGGAGTAGGTTAGCTGGCATTCGATGTGTGAGAGTAACGGTGCCCTGCCTTTTTTGTCATTTAAAGTCTTTCCCCCAAAGCACGTGACTTTGCCCACAGTGTTCCTTTTCCTATCATTGATGTTTCCCTGAGTAAGTGCCTGTGTTTGGCTTAGTCCAAGACTGACCTGACTATAGGCAATATTACTTTCTGGGAATATCTTCCTGCCCTCCACAGGTAGAGGTGCAGTTCAGGGCCCAGTATCTTTCTGTCTCTCTCTCACCCTTTCCCCTTTATTGACTCTTAGCATTTGCAGAGGCCAAGGTACAGTTTAGCGGTCAAAAGTCAACAAAAAGTTAGTTACCATGGTGCAGCCAGCTTTTCCTTCCCCTGCCCCTGTTGCCTTCGCATCCTTCAAGATCTGTCTTAGAACAATCCAGATGTTAGACTGAATTAATCGCACTTGGAGCACCAGATAGCACTGAACTTGCTCATATTTCTTTCTGTGGCTCTTTCTTTCAGAGGGAACAGTTGCTAGGCAGCCGCTGGGGCTCAGGAGGAAGATACAGATTTGAGATTTGAAGTGCTCGCTCTTTTAAAATCTAGAGACCTGGAAACCCCGAGAATGGGCAACCCTTCGGGGGCTTGAGAACCCAGTTTCTATTAGTTACAAATTTGGTATTTTTTTTTAAAACTGTTGCAGCCAGGCTAACAAACACAACCCTGTAGGAATGTCCCTTTGCCTTATCCCTGAATAGACAAATGGTTTGAAAAGTGTGGAACATCCATGTACTAGAAAACATTGCCTGCCACACAGTAGTGATGATAATCATGTTCTATTACATTGCATGCGATCCACTTCTTGCTTTGGTAAATATAGAGGTATCTTTGTTTTCCTTATCTTCCTGGCTTCTTTTACGCCACATAATAATGGCCTCTTATTTTCCTTTTCCTTTCAAATAGGGCTCCTTTAGAATCCTAAAGCATTTTGTGGCCTGACATGTTCTACAAATGTCACTTTATCCAAAGAACAGTCACTGACTAATGGAAGTTTGTAATTCCAGCATTGCTGATATTACGTATTTTCTCATTGTATTTACTCGTTTGGTTGTAAAATTAAAAATGATAAAGATGTCCCATGCTTTAGTTGGTAAAAACCAAAGATGAGCAAAAGGCAGTTTTCTGCTTTTGTTAGATATTAATAGATATGATAGAAATGCACAAACTCTTCTGGGATGAAGAACCTATCTAGTGCAATGCACTGTAAGGGGGATTGATGGCATTACTGCAAGGTAAGATGTTATATGGTCTCCTCAGGAGCAAGCCCCAGTACAAGGCTTGGGCAGAAAATTGAGTCCAGAGTAACTGAAACTGAGAATACTAGCACAAAGATAAGGAGGACTTGTGGCACCTTAGAGACTAACAAATTTATTTGAGCATAAGCTTTTGTGAGCTACAGCGAAGTGAGCTGTAGCTCACGAAAGTTTATGCTCAAATAAATTTGTTAGTCTCTAAGTACTCCTGGTTTTTTTTGCAGATACAGACTAACATGGCTGCTACTCTGAAACCTGAGAATACTAGATACATGATTTTGTTTCAGAAAATCTACTAGTTTAAAATAAAAGACTGAACTGTGCTTTTCACGGGCAGCTGGTCTCATGTCAATCCCTGCTTTTACTTTATGCTTTGTTTGATTCTGTATTATAGTACATTTGATTAGATAACTGATTGGATGCAGTGTGAAGCAAGCAGTCTGTAACATTTGAATATTCTATTCTGCCATTTCCCCCTGAGATCAGAAAGTGTTGTAATATGATCAGGGTACAGAGGACATCATACATAAACCATGTGGATAGCTGTATAATGGAATCATAGAATCATAGAATATCAGGGTTGGAAGGGACCTCAGGAGATCATCTAGTCCAACCCCCTGCTCAAAGCAGGACCAATCCCCAATTAAATCATCCCAGCCAGGGCTTTGTCAAGCCTGACCTTAAAAACTTCTAAGGCAGGTGTCAAGGTTCCTCCCCCACTCTGAACTCTAGGGTACAGATATGGGGACCTGCATGAAAAACCTCCTAAGCTTATCTTTACCAGCTTAGGTCAAAACTTCCCCAAGGTACAAAATATTCCACCCGTCGTCCTTGGATTGGCCGCTACCACCACCAAACTAATACTGGTTACTGGGGAAGAGCTGTTTGGACGCATCCTTCCCCCCAAAATACTTCCCAAAACCTTGCACCCCACTTCCTGGACAAGGTTTGGTAAAAAGCCTCACCAATTTGCCTAGGTGACTACAGACCCAGACCCTTGGATCTTAAGAACAATGAACAATCCTCCCAACACTTGCACCCCCCCTTTCCTGGGAAATGTTGGATAAAACCCTCACCAATTTGCATAGGTGACCACAGACCCAAACCCTTGGATCTGAGAACAATGAAAAAGCATTCAGTTTCTTACAAGAAGACTTTTAATAAAAAATAGAAGTAAATAGAAATAAAGACATCCCCCCTGTAAAATCAGGATGGTAGATATCTTACAGGGTAATTAGATTCAAAAACATAGAGAACCCCTCTAGGCAAAACCTTAAGTTACAAAAAAGATACACAGACAGAAATAGTTATTCTATTCAGCACAATTCTTTTCTCAGCCATTTAAAGAAATCATAATCTAACACATACCTAGCTAGATTACTTACAAAAAGTTCTAAGACTCCATTCCTGGTCTATCCCAGGCCAAGACAGACTATAGACAGACCCACAGACCCTTTGTTTCTCTCCCTCCTCCCAGCTTTTGAAAGTATCTTGTCTCCTCATTGGTCATTTTGGTCAGGTGCCAGCGAGGTTACCTTTAGCTTCTTAACCCTTTACAGGTGAGAGGAGCTTTCCCCTGGCCAGGAGGGATTTCAAAGGGGTTTACCCTTCCCTTTATATTTATGACAGAAGGAGATTCTGCCACCTCCCTAGGTAACGCACGGAGCCGGAATGCAAACAAAAGCTATAGTTAAGGTTGCCTAATTGATTCCAGTCTGAAGGCTGTTTTTCAGTTACGTTTTGAACTTTTCATGCTAAAATTTTCTGTGCTTGGAGGCCTTTCTGATAGAACGGTTAAGTGAAAACAATCCAACCATTTGTGAGTATGAGAAAAAATGGACTTTTCCCATGGCGAATTGTTGTGCTCTGGTTTTGTATGGCTTTAGGGTCAAAGCAGCATGGTGTAGAAAGTGGAAATTTGCCTAGCAGAGTTGTCTTGGTGAAAATTAGTTTTTATATGTCTAAGTTATGAAGTTTAGAACATAACGATCGGCCAGTGTTCTTAATGAACATTTTGTGGTGTAATTAATTAAGCACATTTTGAAACATGTAAGGTGAATAGTTTTGTGTATTGAAATCAGCCTGTGGTAAGTGAGAAGCTTTGGAGTATAATTTATAGGCCTTGAGAATGAGGTGGGATACCCTAGTCCATACTGGTTTGGGCATTGGGGAGCCCTGCCTCACTCAACATGAAAAGTGTACAATTGGCCCCCAGTTCTGCAAGATGCAAGGGTCTGCAGAGGTGCAACAGTGTGCTGGATTAGGGTCTAGGTGACGGTCTGGACACCAGGTTTAACATTCATTTCTACAAGCAGTGCCATGGGCTCTTTAGAGGCCACGAGTGATCAGGGCCTTTATTTTAAATTTAATCTGGAAGACAGCAGCACAGTACCCCTCATACCAGGCTGGGGTGCTCAATCTAACTAACTCCAAGGCTAGAAGGTCACATGATGGCTCATCAGCACTTATTTATCCCTTGCAACTCTTCCATACAAGTGCTGACCTTGGCCTGCCTTGTGAGATCCGATGGGACCATTGTCCCAGGTAGTGCAGCACTGATGGCTCGATCCTGAAAGGTGCTGAGCGCTCTGGCCCCAGTCCTGCAGAGCACGTATGAAATGTGCTCAACGTTTAATACATGCTTCACTGGGATGATTCATGTACTTTTAGTGGATGGGGCCTGTGCTCATCACCTTACAAGATAGAGCTCTGAAGTGCGTGTGTGTGTGTGTGAGGGAAAGAGAGAATCCTAGAAACAATGGGGATGGTTTAATGTTAAGTGAACGAATGTCATCATCGTCTAAGATCAGTCTGGGATCCCACACTGTGATGGGTACATGGGGGCTATAAAAGAAACCTAACTGAAACCCAATGTTCAGAGAAGAGTAACGTTGCTCCAAGCCAATAAAGATACTTTCTTAGAAGTTACAATGCCTTGGAACAAGGAAATTCTCTCTCCTTTAGGTAGGGAGTGTTGTGCTAATGGTTTTTTTTTTAAGTTGTCAGTTTGTGCACTCTGTGTTTCATGGATTGTCTGTCTGTCTGAGAGACAAGGTGGGGGAGGGAACATCTTTTATTGGACCAACTTCTTTTGGAGAGAGAGAGAGAGAGAGAGAGAAGCTTTCGAGTTTAGACAAGCTTGTCTCTCACACCAACCGCTGTCGGTCCAAGAAAAGATATTCCGTCACCCACGTCGTGTCTCTAATATCCTGGGACTGATATGGCTACAACAACACTGCATTATCTAATCTAATCTACAGCCTCTGTGGTCACACGATAGAAAACTAAATCCTGATTATAAAGGTGCATTGTCCAAAATATTTCAGCGGAGGTAAATGGATTTTGGTCTTTTTAATCAAAGAAAATATGTACTGAAATTACCATTTTATTCCTTTAACATCTGTAGCAGCTCCCCTGCCAGGCTGGCTTGTGTGTTTTAATGTGCTCTTGGTCAGTTTGCTGGCTACCCAAACCGCAGTTGAGCTGTCACTGGGATTGCTCAGAGTGAGAAGCTGCATTTGCAAAAAGAAAAGGAGGACTTGTGGCACCTTAGAGACTAACCAATTTATTAGAGCATAAGCTTTCGTGAGCTACAGCTCACTTCTTCAGATGCATATCGTGGAAACTGCAGCAGGCTTTATATATACACAGAGAATATGAAACAATACCTATTCCCGAGCTGTAGCTCACGAAAGCTTATGCTCTAATAAATTGGTTAGTCTCTAAGGTGCCACAAGTCCTCCTTTTCTTTTTGCGAATACAGACTAACACGGCTGTTACTCTGAAAGCTGCATTTGGTAGATCAAGAAAGGGTTCTTAGGTTCTGTGAAAGAAAATGCTGCCCTCAAGGACATGGAGATTCTAGCCAGGGGAGAAACATTCCTAGATCAATGTCTTACCAACAGGAGGGAATTGATTCAGAATCTGAGGAACAGGAAAGCTTGACACCAGTGTCCCGGAGCTATTTGAATTTAGCATAGTAAAGAATGAATTTGTAAAGCAGAGCAAGCAGAGGGGAATCTAGAGACATGGTGCAGGGGGAGGAAGGATATAAATCATCTCTGGATGCGGAAGAAAACCTCTCTTCAGTATGAAGATGCAACAGACTGTACTGTAAAAAAGAAAAGTAAAAGATACAGCAAGAGGACCGGGATCTGCTTAGAGATCTCGGGGCAGAGGGGATTATTTGTTGTAAGGCTCAATTTCATTAGCTTTTTGTCCTGTGCCCAGAGCATTGCATTAGTGCTTTGTAAATGCTAATAGGTAATTGTCACAGTTCAGGGCAGCTGTACTTGCGTTTCTTCGTTTCTTCGCAGTGGTCTAGCCAGAGCACCCAATCTCAGGCTTCCAGCTGTTGTCTTTCTTGGGTGGAGATCTGTGTCTCTCCCTCTTCTGACCAGGGTATTTCCAGGCTGCAGAGTTCCCTGCCTTCACTGTATGTATCTTAGCACAGACAGGTTGCCTAGACACCTGCTGGCTTTTTCTTCAGAGATGGCTAACAGGTGTCTGCTACAGTTATACGATACTACATAGTTTTTCCTGTGCAAGCCTACTTTATCCTTAAGGTAAAAAGCATCATAGAAAAAACAATAAAAAAAACCTACATGCATGCTAATGAGCTTACCAGAATTAACCCCGGGGTGAACAGTACTTCGCCCCCTCCCTGCCCACCCAAGGGGACTTCCTGTGGTTACAATGTCATCACTGCCTCGGCTCAGAACAGCATGCTCAGAACATGGCTAGTTCACCCTTTATACACCTGTCCTGGAGTTTCCATAAGCGGGTAATTCGTACCAATGGTTTTGGAGGGGAGAATTTGCAAAATCCCCTGCAAAATCCACTTCACACATATTGTTCCAAAAGCCCTTTGAAGTTCCTAATACCTTCCAGAGACTGCATTCATCTTGTCTTCTTGCTGCAGATGTTCCAGACACAAGACAGGAATGTCTGCACTTCCGATACAGTGTGTTCAGCCTAACTCGATAAGGTTTATTTTCATGCCATATGGTTTGTTCAGGATCGTACCGGATATTGTCCGTCTGTCACAGGAGTGCTGTGGTTAATTATGTTTCTTATGGCAGTGCCTCAGGGCCCTGTGTGGTGGGCCCTGCACACACCCAGAGCTGTACAGCCCCTGCCCTGAAGAGCTCATGGTGTCCTGTCATGTCTGTGTTCGCATGGGCCTCTTTGGCCCTGCGGCGTGTGGAGGGGGGTGTTCCCGAGGTGCTTTAGCGATGTTGCAGTGGCTCACCTCCGGAGCACGCTGACGTCCCAAATGGGGCACTCTTCTCGCACGGGTGGGTTGGAGCCCCAGTGATGTACCGCTGAATGGACAGCTCTGCTCGTGCCTCCTTGCTAAGTGTGCCCCCCCTGCATCAACACCGCGGGCACGTCAGCTGCGGGGCCCTCTCTCTGCACGTGGGAGTAGGACAGGGAGAAGGAGGGGTAGCTCAGTGGTTTGAGCCTTGGCCTGCTACGGTTGTGAGTTCAATCCTTGAGGGGGCCATTTAGGGATCGGGGCAAAAATTGGGGATTGGTCCTGCTTTGAGCAGGGGGTGGGACTAGATGACCTCCAGAGGTCCCTTCTGACCCTGATATTCTATGATTCTATGATTCCCAGCCTGCCTGCCCTCTGGGGAAGAAGGAGGAATGTACCAGTGGGCCGTCTGAAGTGAATGCTGAAGCCAAGAGACCTTCCCGAAGGTTTCAGTTGTACCTCAGCTGGCTGAGAGCAAACAAACTTTGGAGGCTGAATACTGTTGGTGCCCCTTGCTCGTGGATTCACACAGCAGGCAGCGGTGTCCTGAATAAGCCAGCTGTACGAATGGAAGCTATTGGACGCCCCGTGAATAGGATGTGGCCAGTACCATAGATATCCCAGGAACAGAACGAGGCATGCGTTGCAGTGACGACGACATTGACATCCCAGCCGTGCATTGACAGCTTGCGAAGAAGCCCTGTGGTCAAGGCATTCGGAAAGACAAATACGCTCTCCCTTCCTTGCTGTCTGTGTGAATCGAATAGTGATTTCCAGGCTCTTGTTCACTTCAGGCCATGATCTGGATGTGGGTTAAAGCCAGGTTACCGCTCCTCAGCACCTTACCTCTGCATTACATCCTGCTTCCTTGTGCAAGGCCTTCTCTCTTTGCCTTTGCCTTGAGCCGCCCCCATGTCGATCACTCTGCGTCATGCAGCTTCAGCTTGTCACTCCTCTTCCTGCTTGATCACTGCTTCAGGGCTAGAAGCCTTTGTCTCCTGGAGCCGCTGACGGCTGCTGACATTGCCAGGCTCTGGACCCTCACATCGCAGAGTCTTTGGTTATTGCCCATGGGCCGATGGAGAGCAGCTATCTTGCTAGCTGCCCCCCGGAGCCTGCAAACCCCCATGCTTTGTCCTTCCACTGGCTCTGCTCTTTGCAAAGGACTGTGCTGTACACATCAACAGGTGTGAGAAGCATCTGCTACCAACATGGCATTGCGCTCTCAGCAGAGCGGCATCCTGCCAAAGAGACAGCACTGGCATCATGATGCGCACTCCCCATCTGTAGGCAGCTTTGTTTAGCACCTATTGCCCTAGTCAACATGGCATGTCTTGTAAATGGGCACAATGCGTCTCTAGCATATGGGACTGAATAGAGAGCGCCAAGAATGTACCGCAGAAACAGTGAATTTACAAAACGAGGGCAGGATTCCCACATAGGAATGTCAGAACAACTGACTGCCCCGAGTTTCTCTTCCTAAATCCAGGCGTATCAAACATAAAACTCTGTGTGTGTGTGTGTCTTAGAGAGATCTGGAGTATAAGATGAAGTCTGCATAATCATTTACATCTTCATGTTTCCGTAGAAGCCTTAATTTTTTTATTACTTTTTTAAAGTTTTTCCAAAGGGGTGGTCCAGTAACTCTGGGGACCAATAACATATTGATAAACTAACACATTTCCTGCTCTGTGTATTGTCAATTGTACTTGCCTGGTTTTATCTTTGACTGCGGTGCCATATTGAACGGTGGATTAGCCCCTCCTGAAATCTGTGTCCACGCCCCCTCCAACACGCTCTTTGGCCCTTCACCTTTTTCCTCTCCCCGGTTGTTCTGGCAGAGGGTTTGCAGTGTTAGCTGGGTTTGGGGTGTGATGGACGAGAAGCTGCTGTATTTCAATCTGTGAGTACTGATGGGTGATAATGGTACAATTATGGTAAGTGGTCTGTCAGCGGGGGAAGTTCCTGTATGGATGTATTGGTCTAATGTAGCAGGGGGCTGTGGGAAGGGCAAACAGGACAGCCGCACAATAGTCTTGATAAACAGCCGAAGGCAATGGAACGAGGTGTAGCTTCTGGGATCCTGTCTCCAAGGGAGACAAGCTGGTTTTGCCAGGCTGCGAACTTGGAGATCAAACGTACCAAACAACTTTGAAAGGGGACCCTCCCCGAAGGGGGAGAAATGGCTTGTGAGTCAAGGCAATGGATTCTGCCAGCCACACCTTGGGGTTCCCAGCGTTCGGCCATGCTGCTGTACTGGCAAAGTTGTTCCTGCAAAGGCAAGTAGCGGCGGTGTTACCTCCAGCCTGGCTTACTGAGTGGGAGGTAGCTTAACTAGAGTCACCAGGAATCCATCAAGGATTGCTGGGATGTCAGCAAATGGCACAGTCTGTTAGGAATGCGTACCACAGTCTGGTTTCTTCTCCATAAGGCTCTTTATTTTGTATGCTGTAAATGACATCCTGTTTGTTGCTGGTCCTGCACTTTTTCCTCACTTTAATTGTGAAGCTGGCAACGTCCATAATGATGCAGTCTCGGCTAAAGCTTCGCTGTGTGCTGCCTTCCTCTGGAACGAGCGGTGTCCGAATCCCGCTTTATTAACTGTCGACTGAGAAGAAACTTTTATGGAATGCTGCTGATCCAAGTTGGCCCCATATCCTCTGACAGCTTGCAAGGTGAGGGTCATTAAGCAGTGTCTGCTAGCAGTGATTCTGGTCTGAGCACACCTGTTGTACAAGCAATTCCAAATCAGCCAGCTGAGGCTGTGCGGTGACCTTTCAAGTTTTGTACTACTTGTATTAATTATTCACCTGGATTCTGCTATCGGGATACATTTTGGAGGAATTTTGGGGGAACTGCACCTGTATTCCCCCTCCATAGTCCCTCCAGGGCATCCACGTAAGGTTTGTGGCTCCCATCTGTCACCTCTCTTGGACGGAGACATGCGTCTCTCCCTTCTGATTGGGTTTTTAAGGCTGCCCGGCTCCTTGCCTTACACTGTGATATCCCCAGCAAGCCAGACTGCCTAGAGGCCGGCCAGCCCCTACGCTCTGCTTTCTCTCCAAGGCCTATGACCAGTGTATTGCCAGCAGTTACAAGTTACCATCCAGCTCCTTGTCAGCAAGCACATTTAATCTTAAAGTGAAAGCAATCCAGAGAGAGCATATTAAAACAATAAACAGATTTAAATAGACACTCAACAAACCCCAGGTCACCCATCAGTCGTATGGGGCCCTAATAGGCCAAAGTCTTTCCAGTTCTTCTGCAAGGGTTGGAGCCCCTCATGGGCAGAAGTTTCTGTCCGTTTGCTGGATCAGAAAGCAGGCCTTGGGTCAGTTTAAATGCGGCCTTTTTATGCCAAAAGCCCTTACTTGTCTGTTGGTCTCTGGGAAATTCAGTGTGACCCATTCTATGCAAGCCACCCCAAGGCTGGGGTACCTTTCTGGAGGTGTTCATAACCTGTGTGATTCACCTGACCAGTCTCCCGCCCCAGTTCTTAGTTCCCAGAGGAACTGTGCTAACCCTTCCCCCTGGAGTTCTATACCTCCTCGGCCCACAGTGATACATACCCTTCATACAATAGAGTCCCCAAAGGTTTTGCAGCTGCATGGAGTTGCAATATTTGTTACCGACTCTCATGGACTTTTGTTGTGCATCAAATATAGACACTGTTTTTTAACTTTGATTTTTTTCTCTTGCTATTTGTAAAGTCTTTGCAGGCCTAGGAAATATGCAAAGCTGACGGCTATGCCACAGTTCTCTTGCTGTCATACACCTCAGGAGGAGGTCCCTTGAAGGTCACATTTTTCAGTGGAAGTTTGTAAAAGGAATTAAATGGAAGCACTCATTTGAATTGCAAAAAATAACCACTGGATCAGACGGAAACACGACGACGGCACTTACTTCAGACTGGTTCACCCTGGCTCGTATAATCATTCAGCGTGCTAGGGGGAGCTAGCAAGGCATTTTTAAAGTGGCACTAGAGGGAGAAGCCAGGTTCCTGTATGAAAGGAAAATGTGTGTATATATTTTAGAACATTCATGGCTAAAATTAATGATTGGTTTCACCCCTCCTGCCAAAGCTGCTTAGTCATTTTTCTTCAAACCCTGTTAAGATAAGCCTCTTTTTAGCTGTGCTGGAGAGTGAGCCTAATCTGTTCAGGCATCCGGCCGGGGGGCTGGGAGAGCAGAATCCGCCTTCCTGACCCCAGGCCAGACTGCAGGGCTTCAGAACAGCTGAAATCTCCAGGATGGCTGCTCTAGCCTAGGGCTGCAATAGCAGCTGCTGCCTCTGTATGCCCTAGGTAGTGTGTGTGCTGGGGTGAGTTCCTTGCAATGGCTGGAACGTTCCCATGCAGCACTCACCCGTTTATGCATGACGATCCTTGGGTTGTCAGCTCTCTTTCCTCCCCACTTGGGTGGGGTGGGTCCTGGGGAAAGGAAAGAGAAGACAAGGAGGCCTCCCTACTTTGATGCTCCTGCACACAGGACTGCCTCAGTCTCATTCTTTGTGTGCCCAGAACACAAGGTCCTGGGGTTCCCTAGTGTCACTAGACAGCCCAGAGGAGTGGGGGGCCTATGGCGCTGTCCCCAGCCTTCCGCACTAGCAGGCGGATCAAGGCCGCATGGGAACTGATGGCTGAACCAGTCCATAGGGTGTCTGGAGAATGTCCCATGGGGCCCCCAGAGACATTTTCCTGCCTTTAGGCGGTATTGCTAGGGCAGAATTTCTTCTCCCCTTGCTGTCTGTGGCTTCCCAGCCACGAATTTCCCATAACACCTAGCTCCATTTTCTCCGTGGCACATTAGATCTAGGTATTGTGTGTGTCTGGCTCTGAGTCTATCACACCCGTGCTCTTGCTCTAGATCTGAGAAGGGAAAACACCAACACATAGTTTGCAATTTACGGTTCATACTTTGTTCCATTTATGAAAAATTAAGGCCCCCCTACCTCAGTTGTCATCTTAGCAGTTCCCTGGAGCTGACACCAACCTCGGTTTACAGGTTGCTGAGCGGGAAGCACTGGAGAGAAACCGATTTATTTTATAATAAATTCACAAATATGTGACAGAATCCTTTTAGAATGTAAATTTTTACCAAAATCATCATAAGTTATTACCAACCCCTAAATAATTTAAATAAAATGTCTATGAATAAAAAATGAACTGCAGATGATTAGTAGTAGGATGTTATCAGATGAAAGGAACGATCCATTTGGAAAATACCGCGATAGTTTTTGAAGCGTTTGAGAGTCGCTTGTGACATGTTTGAGGCCCTGGTCATGCCCGGAGAACCCTTCAAAGAGCCTGCAGTGCAGTAGCAGAGGCCAGGCTCTAGCTATGTGTTTTTGGGGCAGGATTGGGCCCTCGGTGTGTAAAATCAGCATATTGCATATTTAACCCACTGGATGGTTCCAAAACATGGCTGGTTTGGTGTTTCCATGAGTAGCTATTTAGTGGCGACATCCCAGCCAGCTTGTGTTTGTTTACAGCTCATGGAAAGTACATTTTTCTTTCTGTGAATAAGGCAACTGGCACATATGCTGGTTGGTGGCACTTACCTGGCTCCCCCTCAAGCTTGCCCACATCTGAGCATGGAATCAGGCCTCTTCTGTGTGTGTTGGACCCCCTGGTTTTGTGTTAGGAACAACAGTTAACTCAGGAACACATCCAAGTCACTTGCTATGCTTTTGTCAGGTTCACTTTTCCGTACAGCTCTATCTCATAGTGTTACTATGTCAACAGTGCCCAGAGTGAGCAAAGTGATTTATCGACAAATCAAATAGATGCGGTCCAAGCCAAGAAGCTTACACTGTCCTACCCCTGGGTCTGCATGGGCAGTTCTTTGTGTCTGTGGACTGTGAAGTTGGCGAGCTTCCACGCAGTTGCTGTAGACCGCCTCCCTGATCAGCTTGCACAACTGGAGCCTAAAGAGAGATGTAACTGGAAAATAATAATATATGTCTTATACAGCGGGTGTGACACTGAGCCAGCGAGGGCTAAGCAACCAGCAGGCTGGGTGACCTAAAAACAACCCTTAAGGACAAATTAGAAGAGTATTGAAATGGTAAACAGGGCCATTCCTTGTAGATAGAAAAGGAGGACTTGTGGCACCTTAGAGACTAACCAATTTAGATAGTTATCAAAGCCATGTTAAGTAGACTAGAATCCTTGATATGTAGGCCTGTATTGTTAGAGGGTCAAAAGTAGAGACTAAGTGGATTTGACTATGTTAAACTTCTGACAAGACACAGGTAACCAATGTGATCCAATTAGCTTGTCGATGCTAAACTTCTGTTCCTGTCTATAGTGATTCATTACTACGTTTTATTGACTCAGAGATCACAAGTGGGTATTATCATTTAGATGGAACTTGTGGGGTAACTATCTTATTGTCTTCATTTCTTTCTGAAATTCGCGACTCACACAGTAAAAGCACCGGTGAACTATCTGAATAGTTAATTGCCTTATACTAATGAATAGAACTCGTTACTGGTGTATGCCTAGGAAACAGAAATTAGTTTCAAAGCTGCAATGTACATTACCTAATTGTAAGCGGGGGAATAGTCCCGCTATTGTGGGGAACTTTCCTGGCTTCTGCACGACCCCGGTGAAGTGGGCTAGCGAAAGGATCCGAGTCCTCGCTCCCACTCCCTTTACCCAGTGGCCTCCCTGCCCTTGAGGACTCCCCTTCCTCTCTCCTGTCTGGCAGAGTCCTCGTAACCCCAACAAGGCTGGGCCCAGGATTCCTGGGGGTCTCGACCCCCAACCCTGCTGCGGTCACCTAGGAC